>NC_090237.1:24990000-25725000 GCF_024489055.1 Chanodichthys erythropterus
ATGTACTTTAGCTTGCTAAGAGCTTATTTAACTTGTAAATACAGTTCACAAGCTCACAAAGCAAAACACTTCCTGAGAATATATTAGAAATTAGAGATTCTGAGGTTTCAAACTGTGACATCAGTCAAGATTAAAGGAAAGCCCATTCCAGTCCAGGATAACACAACAAGAATCTTGTTTCATCCTTGAATTAGTCACACTGGGGACAAGCTGGGGTGCAATTCGAGCACAGAGGACAAGAATGTTTGAGCTGTCTCACGATTGCATGCTTTAGTCATTTAATTACATTAAGGAGCAATTCAGACAAGCTCCCACTAAAAACCAACACCCTGTTAAAGTATTACAAAACTCTACAATGAGACGGTCTAATTAGTGAACGTCTCTTTACTGATTAGAGCAAAGATGTAGGACATAGGCCATGTTTACACAGCTGCAGAATACTGTTGTCAGTGTTCCTGTATTTGAGTCCTTAATGCACCTCACACCCATAAATTTCAGGACTCACAACCGAATTCCTGAAAAACCCACATTGTGTGAACAGAACTGGACTGGACAAATAGTTTTCTGTCACATCATACAGTGTGTCATGTCAAAAATGATAAGACTTCTCAGTTTTATGGACGTCACCATTTAGGACATTTCGAAACTCACACCTGCAAGTAGATGTCAATCCCAAAAACTGACAGTGTGCACATGGCCATAGTATCTTAATCTAAGAACATGGGATAGTTTATATACACTGCACAGCATAAATAAGAACACCCCCTCTGAAACTTCTGAAAGTCAGCAACTACTCAATCACTTAGAAGATATGTCAGGGTTCTTAAGAGATATAATGTTTCAGCAAGTCTGCTTAATCAATTACCAAAGAAGCATGTCAAAATTATTCAGGAAAATAAGATTTTCTTATCAAGTTTATAAAATGTTGTAAATACAGTTCACAAGCTCACAAAGCAAAACACTTCCTGAGAATATATTAGAAATTAGAGCAAAAATGAGTTCCCCCTCCTAAAAGTTACTAAATACAACAAAATAAAAAAATGTGGTGTAAGTTTAAGGCAATGTTTGTAAGTATCAACAGGTAAGTATGTTGAACCAAAACATTTAAAGAGAAGTAATTTCTTGGCAATTAAAAGTGTTATATAGCCCACTGAATCATTCTCAGACTTAATGCTGACAACAATGGAAGCACTTGGGAGAGAACTGTCAGGAGACTTATTTCTTAGCACAAAAAATAGGACAGTGGTACAAGAGGATTACCAAATCATTGTTTTAAGTATGAAAATATAGCAAAAGTAACACAGAAATTCAAAAACAATGGACTTGTGACAAGACCCCTGAAATAATCAGGCCTTCATTTTAAGCATTCATTTAGTGATGAGGGATTTTTTTGCTAGACAGCAGGAGAAATACCAAGCGAGTAATGACATATATTTCTCAGTTTTTATTATGTATATGTTTAATACATTTTAGTTGTGCCATCATTCCACAAACTGTATTAGTGATCATAAAGAAAATACATCTTTTGTATTTGTTCAGAGGGGGTGTACTCATTTATGCTGCTTATAACTTTCAGAAATGACATTCAAAGAGACCAAGGAGGAAACAATGTCAAATGCATTTAGACCAGACTGATAAAGTCATTACTCAGCCCATTTCATTTGAACACTTCTTATTGCCAGCACAGTTTAATATATAAACGAAAATGTGTACTCACCTGCACCTCCATGCCTCTTCTTGATGGACATCTGAAAACAAAACATGAAATCTGTTAAAACAAGCATCAAGGTTGAGTTAATATTTTCATAACAGTTTAACAGTAACCATATCACATAAAACTGTCTCATGGAGCATCAAAACAAAGGCCTTGAAGTATTGCTCCTCTCCCACAGTGGATAAAATCAACACCTGACCATTGAATTTCCTCCCACGGATCTGCTGAACGCTACGCTGACCTGGGTCACTATGATTTACAGTGCTCTTGCCCAGCCAAGAGAGAAAGTGCTACATGTTTAGAGAGAGGGTCGTGCCCACATTCCAGCTGTTTTTTAGTTTCACCTTTCTGCTACTACGCTCAGGTATCATGTGGCCTGTGGATCCATTCGGGAAATAAAAATGCCACTTTTCCGCCTGAGACCCAGCAATTCACTATTTAATTTAGTAATTTTTTATAAGAAAAAACATGCTAATCAAATGTAAAAAAATATATACATTATTGATGAGACTATATACTTATATCTACCCAAACCCGGCACAAAATGAAACCCTGTGACTCGATTGGTAGTGTCAAATTTTTAAGACTGACTAAAAATTGCTTTAAAAAAATTCCCTCCTTGTCTAAGTGAGAAGACCCAGATGAATGGATAATTTCAGTAGTGGAGACAGTAGATGTCTACTAAACACAATGATGTAAAACAAATGATTGTCTCCAAATGTTAGGGGCGTTTTACATTTAAAGGTAGCAGATGTTTTGTCTAGAAACAGAGCAACCAACAAAACACCAGTAAATTTTAGTGTAATTCAACATATTAAGAGTGTTAAAGCTTTTTGAAGTGGCTGTTGATCATTGTTCGAGTATTCCCTCAGCTGTAAATGTACACCGGGGCCCTCTGCCTCTGTTTAATGAGATCTGGGTCTGAAAAACACAGCGGAAAGAGGGGAAATGATGGATGATGTCATGGTTGCTTATAGGCTGTGAGATTTTGCAATGAGGGGTTGAATTTTCACCACACATCTCAAAGAGTTATGGTGTTCAAATGCAAGCACAACCGAGGGTGTTACACTCATAAAACAGCTTAAACAGTGCGTGAAAAACTGTAAAGCGAGACCATTTCAAGGTATGTATATTACATGTTATTTTTGACAAGACTACTGGGCCGCTTACTGGAATGTCGCCTTTCAAAACAAGTTTGCAGAGGATTACTATGAATTCTTGGGAGAAAGAGCGTATACAGGAGTAAAGTCCTGCTGTGTTTCAAAGTAGTAATTGTCACTGACACAAATGATGGTTACATGACATGTAATTAAGCGTCAAATGAATGATGACTAGCTTTAGGACGAGCCTGCCTTACAAAAACAGATCTGGGTGTAAAAGGTACAACACTGAAATATCCACACATCCATCAAGCAACCTGACAGCAAAATGAACAAGAAAATCAAGGCCAAGACCTTCACATAACAAGAAAACAAACAATGTTAACACCATCAAATACAAGAAAATGGATCAAGACGCAAATGAAAAGAACAATGAAAGAAGAGGGAAGTTGTTTTGACATGTGGTCTATATACTAATGAGCGCCTTCCTGGTATATATGTCATTTTCTTGGAACTATAGGATTCCTGTGTGTGAATGATGAAGGCTGACAGGATTACAAGTATAATCATTTCTCAGTCAGAAATAACAGATAGATAGACAGAGGTAAAATAATTATGCCTGAGGGGAAACTCAGGAAAAATAACTGTGCAAGTTACACTGCTTTGGCTCGGAATGAGATACAAGATCCTAAACGCAGAAAAAAGAAAACAGGCGCCATAATTTCCAGAGGCAAGGGTACCGATACATAAAGTTCACACAAACATCATTTGGGCTGAATCTGAATTATGAGCTGTTGGAGATTTACTGAATAACAACCCCTGAAGTTCAATACGTATTTTTGCATGTCTGGGATTCCCCTATAATTCATTTTTAGCCGTTTTATTTGGCATGCATGACTAACGTCTATCATAATATTCATCGCACTGGAGATTCAAAAATACATGTTTGATATTACACACATGTTCCATGTGGAGCCGATGCTGACTGGCCAAAACCAACTCATTTAAATTCAACATGCAATGTGAACTACCGAATGTGAGAAACTGTATATTAAACAAGAAAATGGAGGTGGGACTTTGTAAGAGAGATTGTCTCCATCTAAAATGGACTGGATCAGGAAAAGGTCAGTATATGACAGTTAAAGGGTTAGTTCATCAAAAAATGATTCACCCTCATGCACACCCGTAAGACTTTCGTTCATCTACGGAACACAAATTAAGATATTTTTGATGAAATCAAACTGCCAAAGTCACGTGATTTCAGTAAACGAGGCTTCGTTACGTCATGAGTGTTTCGAAATTTTAATGGTTCACCACTGGGGGGCGTGACTTTGGCAGTCTGATACATGCACGAACCACTGATTCGAAACAAAAGATTTGTAAAGCTTCGAAGCTTCATGAAGCAGTGTTTTGAAATCGTCCATCACTAGATATTGTTGAATAAAGTCGTTATTTAGTTTTTTTGCGCACAAAAAGTATTCTTGTCGCTACATAACATTAAGGTTGAACTGTAGTCACATGAACTGTTTTAAATATGTCTTTAGTAGCTTTCTTGGTATCTAGTAATGAAACACGTAATGAAAAGGCGTTTTGGAGAAGATGAATCTGTATTAAGAAAGAAAATCGGATAAATTTTAACATTGTAAAATGCTTTGCATTGTGCACACAATATCCTTATTCATAAGGCAGAAACCAAGCAGCACGTGAAAAACAGAGGCTAAGAAAAATGTAGGGATTTAAAATGACTGAGAATATAAGACAAAGAGAAAGATAAAAAATAGAGGAATAAGACAGAAAGTATGCGCTGTAAACTACAAAAAAAAAAGGCCCCACGGCATCCACTTCAAAGTGACCCCAGAGGGCTCGGGTGGGCCAGATGTGGTCCCGCGAGCAAAGCCTCATCCATCTTACATTCCATCAAACCCCCTGCAGCAGGACAACTTTTCTATATTTAGTTCTTCTCTTAAGCCTCGCTCAACCCGCTGGAATATGTTCCATCTAGTTCCCGCGTTATCCACCATGTTTCAGCTTTTTTTTTCTGATGGACGATCTGTTTGGGCTATCAGGCTGTAGATCATCCATCTTGCAAGCTGAGGTGGGCGGCTGAGTTGGTGGTATTTTTTTGAAGTTGACATCTAGAGAATGTCAAAGAAATGCAGCTAGCATGACACAGGGTCTTGGTTGTGTTATGACAGAAACAGCCTTGGTGAAATGCACAGTTAAGCAGCAGGAGAGAAAAGGAGAAACGTCACTGTCACGGGTGACGATGCGGGCAGACTTATCTGATGTTGCGTATATATGTTTAATTTGGAGTCTGTGAATGCAGTAAATGTATAAGCAGACAGTATATCGGCTTAATACAACCCATCTTTTGCACAAGCATGTGCCTGTTTTCTGTAAAGGAAACAAAAGAAGCAGGGTTGTGGACTTGAGGAAATGAAAGATGACTTAAAAAGGAAGGATAATGTAGGATCAAACCTATTCCCGAATTAGTCCTGCTTTTAAAGGAAACACGGGGAGTTGAATAAGCACCTCATGTTGCTGCTTCTGAAAGTGCTGTATATGTTAAAACCCGCTTTGAGAGCTTTTTTGCTTCTAGGCTCTTTGCCAGAATGCCTCTCAAGGCTAGTGCTGGTGAAAGGTTCATGCATCACTGCAAAGATGTGTACGTGGGTAAATGTATGTGCATTTAATGCACAGGTTCCACACGTATACGTCTGGCCAACAGGAAGTGCAAAAAGTTGGGCACTGTGCCCAAGGGGTCAAGGTTTTGCCATGGTCTAGTGAGCCCCTGCTGGTATAAAATCATAACTACACCATCTGGGCACAAAATAATCTTTTTCCATTGACAGCCATTATAAATATGATATATACATACCATTGTAAAATATGAAGCATATATATATATATATATATATATATATATATTTTTTTTTTTTTTTTTTTTTTTTTTGGTTTGACTATATATATATATATATGCAGTCAAACCAAAAAAATATTCATTTTTATATTTTTTATATATTTTTACTAGTGGGTGCAGGACACTATAGTTAATTTATGTAAGTGAAGATAGCCAAATAAAGTACACTGTAACATATTATACCCAAAAATTCTTCATACAGTGGACTAGCAGTAAAATTTATAAAAAAAAATGGAACCAAAAATTATTCAGACACTTTGACCTGACCATGTTTTGCTTAAGTGTTTTGCTTACATAATTAAGATTTTTTTTTTCTGACACAGTTTATATATAAGATAAATACAATTATAAAGATGGGTAGCTGCATGTGAAATTATATATTACAATTAAACAAATGGTGTTGTAACCTCAATCCTCAATGACAGCCAGACGAACCTTCGGGGGAATCACAGGTCATTGGATGGTGTTTACATAAAGCATTCTATTTTCTGTCACAGGAAATGTGAACTCGCACACTGACGGCATACGTGCTGCTGTATTTACAAACCCTGATGAGCAATGTTTTGGGAATCTTTGAGAAGGATGTTATGATTGTTTTCAATGAGAGTATGTGAAGTCACATGTCTAAAGTTGATACTGTTATAATGTATACAATAGAGTCAGCTTAAAACGAATCCCACAATACTAACTAGTACATCATTTCTAGTTAAAGAAATAGTTCACCCAAAAATGAGATTTCAGTAATTTACTCACCCTCATGTTGTTCCAATCTAGGACATTCTGCTAAACTACAGGTTCGGAACAACATAAGGATGAGTAAATGATTAAACAATTTTCATTTTGAGGTGAAATATACCTTGAAGTAAGATACTGAAAAGTTCTCACAGTGAATTTTTTAACTCCCAGCTCATGCAGATTCACAAGGAATTAAAAGAGTCCCACAAAAAAGTGAGAGGAAAAGAAAAAGAGCAAAAGCCCAGCCGTATTTTGACACTTTGCAGGGTCGCTCCTCACCCAACGTCCCAAACTGAGACTTAACCTCTGCTGGAGCAGAACAAATCCTGGCCTCCTGAGCTGCACTTGGCCCCGTAATCTATCTTCATCCTATTGAGCCGCTTAGCTCCCCTCTCCTGCCCCAACCGAGGACCCCGCAGGGAGTTAGAGGGCTGGCGTGGACCCTCCACACAGATGGATGGAGAAGACTCAGCTTCCCATTGCTCACCAGCACCTCCAAGCTTTTACAACAATAGATCGAGGGTGAGGAATAGGTTAGAGGCAGTGGGAAAGCGTTTTCCCAAAGCATTTGTGAGTTCACACAATGATTCAAACATTTATTAATTCTAAACGAGCTACCAACACATAATTAAGCAAACTAAAGGGATAGATCACCTAAAAATGAAAATAACTTTGGACCCCACTGACTTTCATTGTATAGACAAACAAAAATATATATATATCTCAGAAGCAATAAGTAGTAGAACAAAGTCTCAAGGGTTTGGGATGACATGAGGGTGAGTAAATGATGACAGAATTTAATTTTTTTTGTGTGTGTGTGAACTCTCACATTAAAATGATAAAAAAAGTGAGCTTGTTCCTCTTTTGTAAGTTGCTTTGGATAAAAGCGTCTGCTATATGCATAAGTTTAAATGTAATGTAAAATATGGCTAAGCCTCCACAGTGGGTTCTTTACAGCATGGAAGCTACATTAAATCAGGGGCTTACAACATCTTAAATAAAAGCTGGTTCCAAGTTAACAAGCATTCTGAGCCGTATGTTTTCTTTAAAGATTTTATGACGGCGTCAACTGTATGGTGTGGGTGTAGTAGTGACGTGATTGACTGAAACAACCTCTTTCACAGTGGTTGATGTTATTGCACTAATAAATAGATGGGCTACATTGGCCCGGATCCTTGTGAGTCATATTTATGACGTACAGCTTCCTCGTAACATTGACTATATCAACATAAACATTCTCTCAGTGTTGATTCATGTACAGTTTCAAAGTAGCTGATATGGCTTTCACCAGACAAGCTAGATTTTCACCTTCCAATAACTGGCTTAAAAAAATAATTCAAAAGCAAAAGCTGCCAACCACATTTTAGCCAGAAATAAAACAAGTCTGTGTTTGTGTACGTCACAGCGGTGTGTAGAGAGAAGTTAAGATGGAGACTAGGGCTGAATTTGAATTGAATTGAGGATTAATAAAATTCCAACTCACAAATTAAAATGGAGCCAACTCGTAAAGATTTTGATCAACCCTAATAGCAATGGATACTGTAAAATTGTTTCTCTCTTTTTAAATCAGATCAGATGAGACCTTCAAGAACTGTGACTACAGAAACACCTTCTTCATGACTTGGTCAAGAGGTGAACTAGGATAACAGGCTTGATGAGAATCCCAAATTGTGTTAATGTTAGAAGAAAGTTGGTAAAATGCCAAGGGAGCTTTCCAAATTTGGATTTGTCATCTACATGAGGGTGGCCTACACTCATTCCACTGGACTGAAGGCCTCCACATGCCTCTGGAGCTTTTGACCTGTTAATCTTCTCCAAGAACCTCAAGACTTCATTTTGTCAGAGTGCACAAAGCCAAATCATTCTATTACCCCCTCCAATCCAATTACCCTCTTCAACTCTCTCTCTCCTGTGCTCTCACAAAGTCTAATAAACGCACTCACCTCCCAGATCCCCATGCCAGAGGCCTTTAGCAGGGTTCCCATGCACGGACCACAGAATGTACCAGTGCTGCTTCTGCTATGCGGAGATTAAACAAACACATCTGGCCCAGTTCTCTAGCCGGACGGAAAAGGACCAAATTCCCACAGATATTGTGCTCATTTAAACCCACTGTTGTTCATCGGATATTGTTTTGGGAACAATGCAAGGGAGTGCGTGCCTTTGAAATGAAAAATATTCATGATGAGCTTAAAGGAAGAGCTGACGATTGCTTGTTTTCTCTGTCTTCGCTAGGCAAGGGTGGCTTGAGACAAAAGTCCACAAAGTCCACCATAAATTGCGGTTGATCTGAAGCTGGACTAAGACAGCTGTAAATCAGCTGCGGTGATCGTCCGTGAAGAGTCTTATTTTCCATCCTTTGCATGTCGGACTTGTTTCCAGAATGACAGAACATTCCTTTCAGCATCTTTCACACGAACCCCAAACTCGTAAATCGCTGAGTTGTCAGATCTTCTTGTGCTTGCTCTAAACAGCAGGACACGTACAGGCCTCTTTAATTTCTGTTTGAGAATGCCTTGTCCCGTTACAAACAAACTCCTAATGTTTACAAGGCATGTACAACTAGAAACAAAGCCCTTACCTTCACAACAGACAAGTTGCATACTTTAAATATCTTACACTGTATGTAGCAAACTTGAGGAGCTCGACCAATCAAAACCGAAAAACACAAGACTCATTGCAACAACCATCAGAAATGTCAGCATACAACATGTTTAGGGGTTTACAAATCACCGGTTAAAGGATTAGTCCACTTTTAAATAAACTTTTCCTGATAATTTACTCACCCAAGTCATCCAAGGCCATGTCTTTTTTTCATCAGTTGAAAAGAAATTAAGGTTTTTGATGAAAACATTCCAGGATTATTCTCCATATAGTGGACTTCAATGGACTACACTGTTGAAGGTCAAAATTACAGTTTCAGTGCAGCTTCAAAGAGCTTTAAACGATACCAGACGAGGAATAAGGGTCTTATCTAGCGAAACGATCTGCCATTTTCGGAAAAAATACAACTGTGTATGCTTTATAAACACAAATTAATGCCTTGTATGTGCTTCCGCTTTTTCCGTATTCCTCAAAACGCGGAAGCATGTACAAGGCGTTAATTTGTGTTTGTAAAGCATACACAGTTGTATTTTTTCCGAAAATGACCGATCGTTTCGCTAGATAAGACCCTTATACCTTGTCTGGTATTGTTTAAAGCTCTTTGAAGCTGCACTGAAACTGTAATTTTGACCTTCAACAGTGTAGTCCATTGAAGTCCACTATAAGGAGAATAATCCTGGAATGTTTTCATCAAAAACCTTAATTTCTTTTTGACTAAAGAAAGAAAGACATGAACATCTTGGATGACATGGGGGTGAGTAAATGATCAGGAAAATTTTATTTAAAAGTGGACTAATCCTTTAAGCTAAGCTACACTGGTTTGGAATCCAAACAAGATGTGATGGCCTTAAATGGCCCACTAAAAGTCTTCCTTTGGTGTCGCCCTGAATTCATTTATTCAATTCCCCAGACTAAGGGGGAATCCTGTTTGGATTAGCGAGGGGAAAATCTATTTAAGTCAGTCCCACTAATGCCGAAAAGCCATTAGAAATGCAACCCTAGACCATCAAACCTCAACCTCAGAAGGTTCTTAGAATGAACATATGCCCTGATCACTGACAAACAGTGTCTTCATTAAGAAACACTTCACAGAGAAATCTAAGCAACTGATCACATGGTCTATATACAGATCAACCCTTCTTAGGTAAAGCCAAATTAGATACTAACAATCCTGAGTTCTAAATTCCAGTAATATCAATATAACATAACAACACATTTATTTTACTCTTAATGATTTGCTCTGTTCTGCTAATTAGAGTCCAACTTTTTTTTTTTTTTTTTTGAAGTACCTAAATACTTTTTGAGGAGACTGTTGAGGAAAACAATTCAATATAACACAAAAAAATCAAGTTGAGTAAGTTCAAATGCTCACCTCTGTCTTTTTACCATGTGATCTCCCCAGAGAGGAAGTGGCTCCCACAAGTCTTTCTTGGCCGTGCCGTTCCCTCGTGTCGGTTCTTCTGGCCATGTTGTTCCAGTTGAGGCACTGGTTCACCCCCACAACTCCGCTCTGCAACAACAGCACAACAACTTTTAGCATGTGACGGGACACGCTTTGTCTGGAACGGATGACCTCTGGAGATGACTATGAGAAGAATAGAGAAGCTAAGACACAAACTCAGCAGAACAAATCACAAATGGAAGAACTTGAGAGAAAAATTGTTGACCTTGTTCCAGAACAGCATGCAAAGGGATATCTTGTCTCTCGTTAAAAACCAGGAACGGTTGTCGTGAGGGCTCTGAAACCCATCATGTCATTCTGCTGGCCACCCTTAATGGACATGGTGATATAAACAGAACAACAGACCCCAAGCACAAGACATCGTTGTCTTGAGGAACCAAAAGGCACTTTTGTCTTGCTGTGAACCCTTGCTACAGGGTAGTTATGTCGCGAGCTTGCATGAGGTTTTTTTTTTTTTAAACTTGCATTGAAAGTTCCCCATGGCAAGCTCCCAAGACAATGGACCTCTGTGTTAGTGTCACCAGTCTGGTCTACTCTCTGCCAGCATGCAGCACATTCTATGTAACCGATGTCACAGACAGACGCCATGCACTGGCACATCAAGCAATATCAGACAACATAATATTCCCACTGAATTCTTATCAGTTATCTACACTCACAAGTGTGAACCAATCAACTAATCTCGAATAGAATAGCGTAGAATAGAATAGAATAGAATAGAATAGAATACAGATCAGATTGTGAATCCATAATCCAGAATCCAGCCAATGAAAAGATTCTGCCTGTTTAAAGGTGCCATTGAATGTTTTTTTACAAGATGTAATATATAATATAATGTAATATAAGTCTAAGGTGTCCCCTGAATGTGTCTGTGAAGTTTCAGCTCAAAATACCTCATAGATTTTTTTAATTCATTTTTTTAACTGCCTATTTTGGGGCATAATTAGAAATGCGGCGATTCAAGTTGCGGCCCCTTTAAATGCTCACGCTCCCCGCCCACGGAGCGCGCGCTTGCCTTAAACAGTGCATAAACAAAGTTTACACAGCTAATATAACCCTAAAAATGGATCTTTACAAAGTGTTCATCATGCATACTGCATGCATGCGTTGGATTATGTGAGTATGGTATTTATTTGGATGTTTACATTTGATTCTGAATGAGTTTGAGGCTGTGATCCATGGCTAACGGCTAATGCTACACTGTTGGAGAGATTTATAAAGAATGAAGTTGTGTTTATGAATTATACAGACTGCAAGTGTTTAATAATGAAAATAGCGACGGCTCTTGTCTCTGTGAATACAGTAAGAAACGATGGTAACTTTAACCACATTTAACAGTACATTAGCAACATGCTAACAAAACATTTAGAAAGACAATTTACAAATATCACTAAAAATATCATGATATCATGAATCATGTCAGTTATTATTGCCCCATCTGCCATTTTTCGATATTGTTCTTGCTTGCTTACCTAGTCTGATGATTCAGCTGTGCACAGATCTAGACGTTAATACTGGCTGCCCTTGTCTAATGCCTTGAACATGAGCTTGCATATGCAAATATTGGGGGCGTACATATTAATGATCCCGACTGTTACATAACAGTCGGTGTTATGTTGAGATTCGTCTTTTAAACAAATGAGATTTATATAAGAAGGAGTAAACAATGGAGTTTGAGACTCACTGTATGTCATTTCCATGTACTAAACACTTGTTATTTAACTATGCCAATATAAATTCAATTTTTAATTCTAGGTCACCTTTAAAGGAAGCTAAAGCAAAATATTTACCACAAAACACCCATTAACTCTTTCCCCGCTCAAGTTTTTTTGTTTTGTTTTGTTTTTAAAAGTTGCCAGCCACTGCCAGCGTTTTTGATCATTTTCACAAAAATCCATGGCCCCCAGAACTGTTTTATTCTAGCTTCATGCATTCTATTTTTTAAGGGTAAGTTTCATTCAAAAAACAACATTTAGAGCAAAAAGGCTGAGAAAATCATGTTTTTGTCAAAAACTACATCTGGATTAAATTCAGAATGATGATCAAAACATAGATGGAGTAGACTGTGTCCATCAACACCCCTAATAATTTATATGCTGTTTAATGTTGGTGATCGCATTATTTTATATTTGCATATGATTACATATGATATTGCTTGTTTCTGCATCTTCTTCGCATGTGTTTGATCAGGAGATTCAGTACTCTTTCAGAAGATGTGTACTAGCACCCCCCACCCAGGGCCGGATTAACATAAGGGCTAGGTGGGGCTGAAGCCCCAGGGCCCGCGGGTAGAGGGGGCCCGTGATTGGCTGGAGGAAATGAGATTGACAAGTCAAAGGTGGTTGATTTGTGTCTAATAAATAACAAGAAAAAATGATTGGAAAATGTGCCTGACTGATAAATCACTGTCCAATCAAAATCACTTTACAATTCGCGACATGACACCGGGAAACGCCTCTTTGCATTATGCTATCGCATCGCATGTAGACTAGAAAATTGGCCTTTATTGCTTGTTCAGCCTCGCTGGTGTTCAAAATGATTAAAAAAAGTGATAGTGTTGCGCAAAAAATGAAAAATAAGCTTGAAAGGGAGAAAAGGGATGCTAATCTTACAGCAAAAATTACAAAACTAACTGCTTCGGTTCACATAAAACATCCGAGCCAGTGGAAGACCCCGCGTGCAGCGGCAGCTCACAATTATCTTCACCCGACACCGTCGCCGATCTGCGTGCTTTACACGTTGAAAAAGGTGAGATAGCAGCTGCATCAAGTTATTATTTTTATTACGAGTTAAGCCCTATTCGGATAGTAATTGTTTCTCATTAAAACGTAAGGTGTTTTCAACATTTACAGGGACGAGTCGGTTGATTTTATTGCCGTTTGAATTCAGAATGTCAGTGTTTTTCTCTCATCATCATCACCCGTGTAAAAATCCCGAATTAACTTTCCTACTGTTTTTTTGACGAACACCAATGTCGTGTGACTTGTCTCCACTTTCTGCCTTTGAAGTACATTTTATCAGTTGCAGTTCTGGTGCCGCATCCGTACATCTCGACCTCGACACATTCACATCACACGTTAACACAGCGGTAGAGTTACTCACGGGACACTGCACTTATTCGCAATCACAAGTTCTTTATTTGCATGTGCTTTAAAAGCCAGTTAAACCTGTCATTCGTGTGCTGTTCTGAGATGCGCTTTTTCTGACCCCAACCCCATACACCCGAAGCGTGCACACACACTTAAGCCTGTCAAACAGCACCTGACTACTGGACTTCATCTTTCGCGTCTGATTGCGCTATAATACTGTCAAATACACAAAAGGTTTACATAAACACAGTTGGTTATGTCTGAAGTGAGTTGAGAAAATCGGACGCGTGCAGGTCTTAAAGTGACAGCATCCTAATAGCATGCGGACCCTTGTGCTTAAAGGGATAGTTCACCCCAAAAATTAAAATCCTGTCATCACATACTCACTTTCAAGTTGTTTTAAACCTGAATGAGTTTCTTTCTTCTGTTGAACACAAAAGAAAATATTTTAAAGAATGTGGGTAACCAAACAGTTGCTGGTCCCCATTCATTTCCATAGTAGGAAAAAAAAAAATATAATGTGGAAATCACTGGGGACCATCAACGGTTTGGTTACCCACATTCTTCAAAATAGTTTATTTTGTGTTAATCAGAGGAAAGAATTATTGTGTCAGCAATATATGCAATATAATTTTAAAATATGTTAAATATTTTATATGTTAAATATTTTTTAAAATATGTTAATAGCATGGAATATTTAGTGTGCTTATATAAAATGATTTGATAAAAGGAATTTTTAAAAAATATAAAAATAATAATAATTAAAAAAAAAATTCTTGTGGTACAAGACACTGTGGCATGGCAATCATATGAAAGGGGGCCCTTAGTGTTGCTATAGCCCCAGGGCCCAATGTGTTCTTAATCCGGGCCTGCCCCCACCATATAACAGTGAAAACACTGAAAACCGGAAAAGTTTGTCAATGGCAGGGAAGAGTTTTTTCACAAATTATGGAAATTTATGTCAATGGTGGGGAAAGTTAATCAACAAACTATTTACATTATATTTAACAAGAAAGAAAAAAAAAGAGTGACCTGCAGGAATGCTCTGTCATTAGCGGTGTGTCTCCTGGCGGTGTTGGGTGTGTCGGAGGGGGAGGAGCCAGCACTGAGCGCTTCCTCTATATCCAGATTGAGCTGATCTAATCTCTTTATCAGCTGGGTCATAGATTCAGACCATGGAGACAGGACCTGAGGAGACTCCTGCATGTACACAGAAGAGACATGCTGTAGGACATCACAGAAAAATAAGCATTGAAGATAAAATTGATTAGGCAGAGTCATTACATTAGACTCGGTCATTCAGTCAAGGGTCTTTTTTCCTTTGATGTACAGAGCCAAAAATAACCAACTTGATGAGCCAGAACTGATTTCAGAGCCGTATCTTTTATTCTCAAACTAAGGTTTCAAAGTCACACTGAACTACTCTGCATGAAAACACAGAACCGTGCCAACAAGTGTTTTCCCAGAGAAAAATGTTAATGCTTAGACTTAATGGAGTTTTCAGTTGTTTCATTTTAGTATCTACTGTCTCGTTTGTGTCTGTTGTATTTCTCCCAAGAAATTTTAGGAGAAACATCTAAGACAACTGTTGACATACTGTAAGAGTACAGATCTATAAAATGAATGCATCAAGATGCACTGTGGGACAACGACAAGCCAGTGGAGGGAATGTGATACTCTGGGCAATGTTCTGCTGTGGAACCCTGGGTCCGGCCATTTATGTGGATGTAAATTTGACACATACCACCATACCTAAAAACCAGGTACACTCCTTCCTGACAATGGTGTTCCCTGGTGGAAGTGGCCTCTTTCAGCAGGATAATGCACCCTGCCACACTGCACACATTGTTCAAGAATGTTTTAAAGGAACACTCCACTTTAAAAAACAAAAAAAAACAAAAAAATAGTCTAATTTTCCAACTTAAACAGTTACGTTTTACAGTTTTCGAATCCATTCAGCCAATCTCCAGGTCTGGCGGTACCACTTTTAGCATAGTTCATTGAATCTGATTAGACCGTTAGCATCTTGCTCAAAAACGACCAAAGAGTTTTGATATTTTTTGCTATTTAAAACTTGACTCTTCTGTAGTTACATCGTGTACTAAGACCGACGGAAAATGAAAAGTTGTGATTTTCTAGGCTGATATGGCGAGGAACTATACCTTCATTCCGGCGTAATAATCAAGGAACTTTGCTGCCGTACCATGGGTGCAGCAGGCACAATGATAATATGCAGCACCTCTCACAAATGTCTAGTGGTTGCAAGGCAAGCTCCGGCACGCTCCCTGTGCAAACAGGGGGTCACAGCCGCTGCGTAATATCATTGCGCCTGCTGCACCCATGGTACGGCAGCAAAGTTCCTTGATTATTACGTCAGAATGAGAGTATAGTTCCTAGTCATATCGACCTAGAAAATCACAACTTTTCATTTTCCGTTGGTCTTAGTACGCGATTTAACTACAGAAGAGTCGAGTTTTAAATAGGAAAAATATCGAAACTCTTTGGTCATTTTTGAGCGAGATGCTATTGGTCTCATAAGATTCAATGAAGCTATGCTAAAACTGGTACCTCCAGACAAGGAGATCAGCTGAATGGATTTGAAAACAGAAAAACTCAACTGTTTAACTCTAGGGGAGCTGGAAAATGAGCCTGTTTTCAAAAAAAGTGGAGTGTTCCTTTAAGAAACATGATAAAGAGTTCAAGGTGTTGCCTTGGCCTCCAAATTCCCCAAATCTCAAACCAGTTGAGTATTTGAAGGATGTGCTGGACCAACAAGTGCAATCCACCTCGCAACCTACAGGACTTGAAAGATCTGCTGCTAATCTTTGTGCCAGATACCACAGGACACCTTCAGGGCTCTTGTAGAGTCCATGCCTCAGGGGTTCGGCACTGTTTTTGCAACATGAGGAGGACCAACAGCATATTAGACAGATGGTCATAATGGCCAAGTACTCACTGCAGCTAAATTCAGTTGTCAGTTCACCTTTTAGTGCTTAATCTGTTCTGTACACACACAGTGACAACCGCATTTACAGAAATTCTACACAGTATAACCAAACTGTGTTGTTAATTTCATATTTTTGTTAATTTTTAACAAAACACTGTTACCATGGTGTCAATCATCGCAGTTTCAGGAGTGAGTCATGTTCCATATACACATAGCCTAGAACAATAATTTAGGGGTCTCACTCCCCTATTATTTAAATGCGTTTGTCACTCCTGAAAGTTTAGAGTGTGTACGTGTCCAATGAGAGACATTAGCCTCCCACGAACAGTAAATAGCACTGAGGGTCAAATGTTCCAGTGCCACACACACTTGAACCAATACTAGCGAGCAACCCAGCTGCCATTGTGGTCCAAACATAGCTGTATGGTATTCCTCTCCTTTCTCTCCAGCGCTACTTTCACTACTCCCCACACACCCCTGCCAAAGATTATAAATAGGCTGTCCCGTCCAGCTCAGACACAGCCAAGGGTTCCTGGGCTATAAATTACCCTTAACCTACCTCACTCACCAAGCTGTAAATCAACAGGGTTGCCCCTTTACCAACAGGAAGTACAGGGGCCAGAGGAGCAGGAAGAGGGCAAGGATGAACTGTGAGGAACGTTTAACAGTAACATCCCAGTGCGGGAGACACAGCAGGCGGAAATGCTCAAGTCTTTCTTGGGATCTGAAGCCCCAAGGCAGAGATTACAGCTCCCTCTCATCCACACACAATGATGCTATTGATGACTGTCATGGCAGAATGGGACACATTTGTCTCAGGCAGCAGAAATACATGGTTTAGTTGAAAAGGGGGGGCAGCGTACAAGGCACATAAAATCTCAAGGAATGTGGCCATGGTAAGACCCTTAACCAATTAGACTCAAGATGATAACATTCCTTCAGAGAGTGAACAAAGGGGTACAACAGAATCAACCTTTCTAGGACAGTTTAAAAAATTAATACAAAGTCAGTAGGATTTTTTAATGTTTTTGAAAGAAGTGCTCACCAAAGCTGCATTTATTAGTCACTGTTTTAGGGAGTAATGCAATATTGTAACTTACCCCAACACTGCTAGTGAGAAGGCTTTCTTGTTGTCCCTCTTAAGACATTAGCGCCACTCTGTCTTGCCCTTCTGCGATGGACCATTAACCCTCTTGACTTTGACAAAAGAGGATGCATTTGCTGCTCATAATGCTCAAATCTGACCCCCCAAGCAGAGTCTTGAGTGAAAACAATTAGTGTCTTCTTAGAAATAAAAGGGAGGATGCTGCTTGACTAAACAGACAATGTCACTAAGACTTTAAAGCTAAGGTCTAATTTCTGAGTTTACCAAAAAGTTTGGGGTCAGTAAGATTTTTTGACAGAAATTAATATTTTAACTCAGCAAAGATGCATTAAATTGATCAAAAGTGGCAGTAAAGATATTTATAATGTTACAAAAAAAATTGTATTTCAAATTGTTCTATTTCAAATATATTTAATCTTTTTGAAAACAGATTCAAAAATACTGAAAAAAACGATAGCGTAATTAATGCATTAATGGTGCAATATGTAATATTTTCTGTCCGCTTGAGGCCTATTCAAAACAAAAGCGTAGCTTGATGACACCAAGTTTGAGTGTGGAATCTTGGGAGATGTGGTCTTCACCTCATAGCCGGTGGAAAATAATCAGGATAGGACTCAGGAAAAAATCATGTTCATGGATGCGATTATTAACGTTACTGTAATGTGAAGTACAGCTGAACAAGGCCGCTGGAGCGATTGCGCAACATGCCGCGAGCAGCGGAACTTTTATTATGCCACAGTCGCCGGCGCTGCTTCCGCTTTTCCGGTCATGAGTATGAGGTAACGCAGCTCTGTTTATCATATTAGATGCATTTAAGAATGTTGAAAATGATGTTGTAATGTTACTCTGTGCGTTCGCTCGGCGGCTGCTGCAAGACACTTGTTGCACACTGCAGTAAGATAGATTGATTTTAGAATATCATATTAATAAATACTGGATGGCTTGTTTTGATAAATGGCATGCAATTCATTTGAAAACAAATTGTATGATGGAGAAAATGCTGTATTACTGTTACTAAAAATAAAGCTGCATCTGATTATGCTATGATAGCTACTTCACAAGATAGTGTTTTTCTCTGAGGCATGGTAACGCATGATACTCGCAAAAAATTAAATTAAACAATAAGACTAAACGTGTTATAAAACAGTTTAGTATAAATATATCAAAACAGTTGTACTCTTGTCTATTAAAATGTGTAATATATCAAGGCGTCTTTGGTATGGTTTCTACAAAATAAAACCGGAAACCGAGGGTATGACGCAATGGACTATATGCACGGGTTACTTCCTGGTTGTAGTTAAGCCAGCTCGAGCACTTCCGGTGAACTGTTAGCTATTCATTCTGTAGTCGTTGTACATCGACAGAAAACCATCTATGGTTGACTTTTTAATGTTGTATTTATATTTTAATGTAGTTATCACATTTACCTAATTTGCCAATAAACCAGTTTTATTGATTGCAATAAAGACGAAGCTATTGGGACTGTTTAAAAATGCCTTGTCTGTAATTATGGTGCGTTCAAGTCCTCTTGGGAAGTTCGTATTTACGAGGTGGGAAGTCGTGTGTACGACGGTAGGTGCGTTCAAGTCACTTTCCTCGGAGTATAATGGCGGTGTGCCTTCTCTAAATGAATTACACAAAATAACACTTGTGTGCATTAGTTGTATGTTGCTTTTTTATGTTTTTTAATTCATTTATGAAGCCATTGTAAACTTTATTGTTACATATTACATTTTTATACTGTGATGCTATCATATTTTTAGCTGGGAATCAGCTTACTTCGTTGTAAATAGAAAAGCCTGACAATGTCACTGCTAAATACCTGCAGGTATTGTGGTATTTCGCCATGTTTCTGACTGACACGCCCCCAACTCGTACAGATCGGAGCTTAAAGAAAATTACGAGCTTCCCACTGGTATTTACGACATTATGGTGGCGTTCATGTCGGTTCTGCTCGTAAATACGATCTTTCCGACATGACTTGAAAGCACACGCACACACACACATTTTTTCCCAGCACTTCAAATGTTATTTTTAATGTGATGACCACAAACATTATTTGTTCATCCTTCTGAGATTGTCCCCATTGTAAAACCGAACGTTTAAAAATATAGGAAATTTAACATTAGATAGAAAACACTTATCTAAAAATAAAAAAGACAGTAATTAGCATTTTAACCTCCAGATGGCGGCAAAGTAACATTTATTTGCGCACATATCAGCCATTTCCTCTAAACGTTTTTCACTTCGTTTTTGACTAAATATTAAACATTAAAAAAATAACTAGGTTTAAAATACATTTTGTCAATGTGAAGTATGAAATACTCACAAAATCTTATGAAAAACAATAACTTTTATTGTGAATTACACAGAAAGCGAGCACCGTGCTCTCCCTTTGTGCAAGATCAATGATTTCAGCACACTTGTGAAAACACACATTTATTCAATTAATCTAACTAAAGTGCACAATAAATATTTAATTTTTGAAGCTTTTTTTCCACATAAAAGTGTGAAAACTAATGGTCGAATTGAATTTAGCCGAGGAGGAACATTGAGGTACGTCTTTATTTATTTATTTTTTTATGCTGTCTTACGTTTGAATAACTAAATTAATGCTATGCTTGACTATTTAAGTGACTATATTCTGATTGTAAACTAAGTATTACACTACTGATGCTCAACACACCAGCAAATTACATCTCACCGGAAGTTTTCGAGCTGGCTTATATTAATGCGGAAGTTCTAAAGAACGCTCCATGCATATAGTCCATTGACAGGCGACTCCTCACCGGAGCCTTGGTTAAAATTGCAATTTTCTCACGATTTACAAATAGTTGGAAACATTTGGGATATTGTAAGTACTCAAGTGAACAAAATATATAACACTGGCCTAGTGGTTTTTGGATATTTTACTGCAAAATTCTTACATATTTCACCTTTAAGTACCCTGGACTAACAATGAACAGTTATGTTTATTAATAAAAATACTATTGTTCATTCATGTTTGTTAATGATATGAACTAATGGGTAATTTATGCGACTTAAAATGTCAAAAATGTATTAGTATAATGCACAAATTAACATTAATCTAGTATAAAAAATGCTGTAAAGGTGTTGTGCATTGTTAATTCATGATACGTAATATGTTAATGTCAACTAATTACAAATACTGTAAAGTGTTACCAATGTCCCCTTTTTTAGTATTAAAAAATAGAAAGAGAACAGAGTATTAAAAAGTACAGTGTATTGGTCTAGTGGCAGCCCTTGGAATCTGTTCCTTGCCCAAAATCCGTGGTATTCAACATCCCGACATCGGTTACAACACCCCTTTCCGCCCTGTCAGTCGTGAGAAAATACACTTGTCATGGCAACTAGGCCGGTATGAGTCAGTCCCACCAGATCAGCTCATCATTGTTATCTTCCACGGTGGACAGAATGGCCGAGGACCATAACTGCACCGCCGCAAATTGGCCACATTGTAAATCTCAGCACTGGTTCATTGACATGGAAATGAGGAGTCAAGTGCCCGGCTTTGGCATGGCTCTGGGCTTCCTGCCATAGCCATGCCACCCACTGAGCGTGCCAGCCAGCTCCACCGAGAGAATGTAGCAATATGTCATCCTTAAAGGCCACCAGCCATAATCCGTTTGCTGAACTGCTTCAAATCCAGGTCAGATAAGTCTCTACAGAGGAAGAAAATCCTCCTGCTTTTTTGTTACAGGAGCCATTCAACTCAGTGTCATGAAAGTCAATGTCTTTCCTCACAAGGATATATACACAGACGGCTAGAGATGTTGCAGTTTTCAACAATTACATTCCATGAGCACAAATAAAATTTACATAAACAGGTGTTAATAACTCTACTAGAGATTTTGGCCACACAATATGCGTAAAGGTTTGTATAGAGCGCCTCCAAATGGTGAAGACGCAAAATGCAAGTTTTGTGCAATATTAAATATCAAATATTTCATTTCCATATGGATTGTACCAGGGAATCTCATCTATAGCTTTTTAAATATGTAAAAATAAATATTTTTGCAATTTTATACTGATATTAAATGTTCCTTGATTTTTTTCTGTCCATATCCACTGACAGCTAATTCTGGTATTTCTTGAGAAGGTGCAAAGAGGCAAGGTCAGCGCTCACGTGAGGGGTACCACATTCTTTCACGCGTTCATCTTAAATCATGCATGAACAAAGAATGAGTAACAGGAGGGGAGAGCAGAGCATGTGCAGCACAGAGGGGTGTTGGGGACAACAAATGAACCACGGGTCGTTCTCAGCTCACCTGCCTTAGAAAAACAATTTAACTTCTGCTAACTACTGTAAGCCATCACAACTAGATGTAATTGTCCTGTCTTGGTTTGGCGGGTTTTTTTCCTGTACTAAAAAAGTATTATTTTAAAAGTTTTAAGAAAATTTTAGCAATAAATTCATTTTTAAAAAATTAATTAAAAATGATGCATTAATTAAATAATAATAATCAATTATTAAATAATATTTAATATATTGTGAATATTGCTGGTTCTTTTTTTTTGTTCCTCTTTTGTAAGTTGTTCTGGATAAAATTGTTTGCTATAAATGTATATATAAATGTAATTTAATAATATTTCATTATATATTTATACATTATATAATCATTTACATTAAATGTATTCATAAAACAATAGTATATATAGAGAAAGATATTCTTTCATTGTAGACTTTTCATTGCAATTATTTTCAGAATAACACAAAATAGATTTTATTAACAACCTTTCAAGAAGGTGTGTGTTTGTGTGTGTGTGTGTGTGTGTGTGTGTGTGTGTGTGTGTGTGTGTGTGTGTGTGTGTACAAATTTATCAAAAACTTATGATTATGCAAAGGAATGGCTACTTATTCTAACAACAAGCAATAGCAAAAGATGAATCTATATACTGAACAGTTGACTTTGAGTTTATGTAGTGATAAGAACAGAGTAGAGGGTGTGATAGCCTCAACTTTACACTTTGTCCTGGTTATCTCTGGTATGTATGGTATGGGACATTTTTACATGAGCTCTTAACCGAGCATGCTAGGGAATATGCCATTGTGTTTTCATATATGTCCATGTGACACCTCTTTAAAGAACAATAAACTTGGGATGGGGAGGTCACATGTCACCAACAGTCAGGTCAGGCATGAGTTTAAGAGAAAGATGCAAATCATCCATGACTGGTTCCAACTAAATGAAGCTGTAAGTAATGGAAAGTTAAGTTCACTGCTACTGTAAATAGATGTTTGCTGCTCTGACAGGCGACAGGAAAGACATCAGGCTTGGCATTCCATGAACAAGAGAATATGACCGATGCTCAGGAAAGCTTAGCTTTATGACATGAATGGTCTATCAGCATGACAATATGTGGTGGTTGAGCTGGTGGTTCATTCAGAGCTCTAGTAATAACCAGTCAGTCCTTTCCAAGCATTCTCTATAGTCAAGCATTCTCTATATCATTTTGTATAGAAAAAATAGAAAAACAGCAGCTATGGGAGTGACGCTAAAAATGACATCTTTCTCTCTTCTCTCCCTCTTTTCAATCGCTTTCTAGTTTTTCCCTCTTTTTGAAAGTTGTGAGAACACTATTGTGGCGTTTTTCTTTTGCTATTTGAGCAAATGGAAACACAAAAAAATATATTTAATGTATTCTCTCATTCACCGCTATAGAATTTTACCCAACTATGATGACTTCCGCTTCTGAGAAACCCGGAAATGTGAAAAGAGTCTATTGGATTTTCATTACTTTTCCTTTATTTATCCAGTAACTGGAAAATGGGTTTTAAAATAATTTAGATTTAGACCAATTACAAGTCTTTCAGACTGATTTGTGAACCTGTTTAACTGACTTAATGGAAATAATTGTCTTAAAAGATTAGTTCACCCAAAGATGAAAATTATGTCATTAATGACTCACTCTCATGTCGTTCCAAACCCGTAAGACCTCCGTTCATCTTCGGAACACAGTTTAAGATATTTTAGATTTAGTCCGAGAGCTTTCTGTCCCTCCATTGAAAATGTATGTACGGTAGACTGTCCATGTCCAGAAAGGTAATAAAAACATCATCAAAGTAGTCCATGTGACATCAGTGGGTTAGTTAGAAGTTTTTGAAGCATCGAAAATACATTTTGTTCCAAAAATAACAAAAACTATGACTTTATTCAGCATTGTCTTCTCTTCCGGGTCTGTTGTCAATCCGTGTTCACGACTCTGCAGTGACGCTGCTGACGTAAGACGCTACTGACGTGTTATCCGGTGCGCCCGAGCTTCGTTTACAGTCTGAGGGAGACTTGAGGAAGACTTGCATTTTTTTGCTCAGCCATATTTATTTGAACTCGAATACACAGGTGAAGAACTAAGAGCGATGGAAGAAGTTCCTACACAGCAGCAACCGCTGTCACAAGCAGCGTCACTGCAGAGTCGTGAACGCGGATTGACAACAGACTCAGAAGAGAAAACAATGCTGAATAAAGTCGTAGTTTTTGTTATTTTTGGACCAACATGTTTTTTCGATGCTTCAAAAACTTCTAACTAACCCACTGATGTCAAATGGACTATTTTGATGATGTTTTTATTACCTTTCTGGACATGGACAGTATACCGTACATACATTTTCAATGGAGGGACAGAAGAGCTCGGACTAAATCTAAAATATCTTAATTTGTGTTCCGAAGATAAACGGAGGTCTTACGGGATTGGAACGACATGAGGGTGAGTCATTAATGACATAATTTTCATTTTTGGGTGAACTAACCCTTTAAAAGAACAATCCTCTCACAAGTGAGACATCAACTGTGGCTTGTGAGTAAGCAAGACCAAAATCTTGCCAATAAATATTTTAGATCAAATCAAAATTAGGAAAATCTATATTTACTACACAAATCCATTACTTGTCCGTGACTTTTAAGATTTTATGACTTTTATTTCTAGGTTTTCCATGATCATATGCATGAGAAACCTGGATAGCACCTAAAGCTGAAACGATCAACAAAACAATTTTAATGTACTTGCACAAGTTAAAATTAATAACATTCATTCCAGAAGTTTATCATTTAATGTTATAGTTTGAGAACAAACCTGAACATTTGAGGAATATTAATACAGTGCTCACAGACACTGAAAATCAAACCAGATATCCTTAAAGACATCACTAAGCTTTAACAAATCTCAAAAAGCCTATTAAACAACTAACCATCAATGCATCCTCACCTCTGTACTACTACTCTCCTCCTCTGCCTCATAACTGCTGGTGCTGGTCGGTGGGAGGTTGGTGCTGGAACTTTCTTTTGTATTTGCTTGTCCACAGGTTCCTTTTCTCCTTTGGTTCTCCAATCCACCCCTATTTCGTCTGGAGCCAGGGAGAAACTCTTTGCACTCTGGGAACACCTCATCGCCATGGCTGTCATCTTCAGAAGAGGTCTCACAACCTTCTGAACTCTCATTGGTTTGGGCATTCTGGATAACACCCAAAAAGCTGTCATAATCTGCAAAGGTAATGGAGCTGGGCTTGTGTTTGATGATTCGGGGTAGATCGGTACCCTTAGGGACTGGCAAAGGAGCAGAATATGGGTGCTCAAGGTGGGACGGTCCCAATGGAGAGGATGCAAAAGAGTAAGCGGGGTCTGAAATGGATCTTACTGTCAAACTAGAGAAAGGATAAGAAGCAGACAAGGTATTTGAGGAATCTACATCAAGGCTGTTGGTCACTGAACTATCTGAAGAAGTCAAAAACCCTGTATCACTGTCCAGTTGGAGGTCGGATTCATGAAAAATGCCATTCATCACATGTTTTGGGTTTGATATTGGAGCAGAAGTGCTTTTATGTTTGATGCATTTCTTTGTCTTTTCTTCTGTGAGAAGATTTGTGATTTGAAGACAAGGTCCATCCTTGCTGACTAGCACTGGTACAATTTGATTGATCTTCTCTAATGAATATTTGTTCTTCAGCTCAAGTGGTGTTTGGTCAACAGATAATAGTGAATTGGAACTATCTTTTAATGTCAGGTTTCCATCCACGGCTGAGTCTGCCATTGAAAGCTCTACTGAGAAAGTCATTTTGGGGGCCTTTTGCAATGCTGATGACCGCTGTCCTTCTAAAGTCATCATGGGTCGATTGTCCATGTTTCAATCTAAAGTTTAGAGCTAGCCATAAGGAATACTCCAAAGTGCCTTTGTATAATACCAGAAACTGCCATGTTCCACCATTTGGACTGAACTGGTTCCTCTGTCCAAATTAGCACTTTGTGCCTATCATCCTGAAAAGAAAGAACAGAAATTGTAATAAGTTTTCTTTAAATGTCAAGATATAGGTACATTTAGTTACTAAGCATACTTTAAAGATTAGTTCACTTTAAAATGAAAATTACCCCAAGCTTTACTCACCTTAAGCCATCCTATAGATGTATATGACTTTCTTCTTTCTGATGAACACAATTGGAGATATATTAATAAATATCCCGATGCATCTGAGCTTTATAATGGCAGTGAATGGGAAGCAATGAGTATGAAGCTAAAGAAAGTGCATCAATCCATTATAAACGTACTCCACATGGCTCTGGAGGTAATAAAGGCCTTCTGAAGTGATGAGTTTGAGTAAAAAAATATCCATATTTAGCAAGTTATGAAGTAAAATATCTAGCTTCTGCTAGATCGCCTTGCGTATGATACATTAGGATGTTTATTAATATTTCTCCACTTATGTTCATCAAAAAGAAGAAAGTCGTATACACCTAGGATGGCTTGAGGGTGAGTAAAGCTTGGGGTAATTTTCATGTGAAAGTCAACTAATCCTTTAAGTGTGATTATTTCATTTATCAGACTTAAAAAAATATCAAAGCTGTCATGTTTCAATAACTTTTCTGATGGTGTAGTTCTCATTTTTTATTGGTAAAAAAATTATTAAGCTCCTTGCCTGGCCAAGCTGGTTAGACGGACTGTTTTGCAGGTTTTAAGGGTGGTTTTAGGCATTTTTAGACCAGCTTGGCAGTTTTAGACCAGTTAGACCATCATAAACCAGAAATGCATCTTAGATGGGTTCAAGTTGCATATTCTTTTCAGCATGGGAAATTTAGGAAAATACATTTCAACATTGCTTCTTATCAGACACTATGGAAAAGCAGAAGTATTATACCAACCAAGACAAAAAAAAAAAAAAAAAAATGCATTTGATATAAATGTCGGAATTATTTTTTTTATATGCTCTGTGGTAATTGTCAGTATACCAAATATATACAGTGTTTAACCCAGAATATTGTTTTAAATTAGATGAGGATATGTTGGAAAATTGCTTCATATGGGATTTTATGGAAATGCACACATATTTCACAGACAATTATTCAAACCATTATAGAAGGAGCTGAAAATATGCAGTACAATGAGGAGAAATAATAGAGAATAAAATGTGTAGAAAGAGTAAGAAAAACAAAGAATGATGGAGAAAGACTGAATCCCAAAGAGACACTCAAGAGAATCTCACAGATGCAGAGAAGGGATAACGGAATCCCAGAGAGGCAAAGAGGGAATAACAGGGAATCTTGCACAAGTAGAGGAGGGAATAACAGGGGATCTGAGGGGTTGAACATCTGGCACAGGCTGAGAGCGTTCAAGTCTGGATCTGTTAAAGGCACGACGATGGTGACATCAGTGCTATGAGGAATCTGGCTTTTCGCTCTCCAGTGGCTGATTTACAATGTACCCGTCCATTCATCAGACGACCTAAATGTCCCAGACCAGGCTGTGGTTAGCAACCCTGCTAACCCCCTCATTACCCCCCAACCACACTGCACAAAAACACACATTAAACCACAGGAAGTGTCTGATTGGTGGAGAAAGAAAGAACATTCCATTCTGACACCTTAGCTTAAGAACATCATCTAGACAGATGAACTGAGAAAGATCAAGATTATTCTTGGCAGGACGTTCCTATCAAGTGACTGATAGCGTGAAATCATACCACTCAATTGTGCTATATTAAGATGTGATAGGTTTGTTTTGTCGGATTTATCAATTTATTATGCAAATTGCAGCTGACAGGCCAGGGCTGCATTTCCCAAAAGCATCAAAAGCCTAAGTAGATCGTAAAACCCTTTGGTGCAATTGGTTTACGATCAACTTAGGCTCTCAATGCTTTTTGGAAAAGCGTCTGTTGTGTTCATTCCAGAAGTGAATGATAGGGTGCAGAAAGAAATGGGTAAACTGTTAAGCTTAACCATTTTTAATCATCTTTTGAGCACTTAAGTTGTAATCTAATGTGATTTTTTTTAAAAAAGTACAAATATCCCATGTAGTCTCATGTGTGTGTGCAATTTTTAAAACAGACTAATATTTTACACACTTTTAACCAATAAATGGTGACATTTTATAGATAGATAAAGCACCCAACTACTCAAATATTTAAATAAGAGTCATTCATTCTTTATTGAGAATTGTCCAAAAATGTTGTTGTTGCTGTTGTTTTTATCAATAATAACTAGATTACTGATGAATTAATTGTTAGTTTTAATGCTGTTATATTTATGCAAAGTTAACTGCATAAATAAATAGGCACAAAAATGTAATCTCAGTTAAGAATAAATTGCTCTTATTTAAATATTTGAGTAGTTGTGTGGTTTTTCTAGCTATAAGTTTTATATATACTTAAGTATTGTATATAGTATTATGTATTATATAATAATACATTACCGGTATATATACATATAAGCCATTAAAAGTCATAAAAAGACAATATTGGTCTATCTCCCAGTTTTGAAGTTTCTTTTAGTGGTCAACTCAGAGAAGAGATAAAAACAAAGCATGGATACATTTAACTTTCATGAACTTTTTTCCAGTGGTCATCAACAGATGGAAACACTGAATATTCCTGTGTACTTCCAAGCATGCATAGAAAATCAGAGCTCTCTGTGCTGTGGTGTTAAATGTGAGAAAGGGGCCAGCTGGCAGCCCTGACTGTGGCCTTCACTCATTTAACACTTTGCCTTGTGCTTTGCTCTCATTCTGTCTCTATCATGTCACACACTCACGAAAACATGGTCCAATTTAATCAAGAGAAAGGAAAACGCACACCTGCTGCCCTTAACAAAACATTTAACCTTTAAAAGCTGATAAGAACTATGACCAAACACCGGACAAGGTCAGTGACTCACAGCCACCTACAGCTCTGACTTTGACATGTGCCTGTGATACACATGCAACCATGTTCATATGAAATCACACATGGTAAATAACAGAGGTTATGAAATGTGAAGCATCTGTCAAATATCTCAATGCACAAGAACTTGCACAAGCATAGATGATATTAAAGAGATATTTCAGCCAAAAATTAAAATTATCCCATGATTTACTCACCCTCAAGCCATCCTGGGTGTATATGATCTAAATCGGTTTGCACATTCTGCGTATGGTCGTCCGTCGGAAGCTAGTTATTATAAAGTTTTAAATATGAATATTTTTCTTACAAAAACGCATTCAGAAGGCATTTATTAACCCACTGGAGTTGTATGGATTCGTTTTTTTATGGATGAATGCATTATTTTTTTACTTCAAAACAGGCCCCCCATTCACTATACCATTATAAACCTTGAAGGACTGATTGGTATATCGCTGATTGTGTTCGTCTGAAAGAAAATAGTCATATACACCTAGGATGGCTTGAGGGTGAGTAAATCATGGGATGATTTTCATTTTTGGGTCAACTATCCCTTTAAATACTACACTATTACTATATTTTTCTATACTATATCCTGCAATGCGCTGTACTCCACTAACAACTACATTAAACAGTGTTTTAATGTAATAATTAGCCATATTAGACCATTTAAAAATGATCTAGTGAGTGACTAAATGGTGACAATTTTTGTGAGCAGTCACAGAACCTAAAACATACACTTTTTCTTGTAAGTACATGTAAATTGCAGCCTAAAATCTTAAAATAAATCTGCCTAAAAACTACTAAAACATAACGTAGACAATACTGACTTCAGTATCATTTTTAACACTGTAATTAGTTACTCAGTATCAAAGCATTCATATTTAGATGTTGCAATTATGACTAAAGTTACAACATCTGTAACTAGCCCAAAAACTTTGTCTTTCATGAGAAACAGTGTTGCAAGCGTAACCATGATTAGATCTAGTCCTCTCACCTCCTTTCCTTTAGCCCGTTTTTCTCTAAAGCCACAGTAAAAGGAGGCCTCCTCATTCCCAGCTGTATAAAAGACTTGATCCAAACAGCCAAAGAGGATTCTGCACTGTGAATGTCACTCAAGCGTTCTACAAGTTTCTCGTTGAGCGCAAAGTGTTGCAATACATGAAAAGGGGCGAGCAGTGTTTTCTTTTTACTTTACACACTGTGAGTGACTGTTAACGCTGCCATTCCCATTCATTTTACAGAGATCTTTATTAATTCATTACACAGTGTACATTTCACCAGGACTGTAATGGTCCAGTAAAAACGTACACAGAGTTATTGACACATGTAAGTTGAAGTGATCCTGCGGCTTTTACCATATGTTCCTGGCTTTTGATTTGCATTATTCAGAGCCATTTTAGTTTAGATATCTTAGTGAGATTAAGATTTTAAATGTTCAAATTTGTATGGATATATAAGGGAGAGTTAATACAGTATATAATGTCCTGTAACTCATCACCATTACTTTTAATCACTATTTACCACAGTGTAAATATGTGTCCCATTTCCTTCTCTGAGTAAAAATAAATACATATATAATTGTAAAGTTTAAAGTATACAGTATAAAGTTTTGATAATGAGAAATAAAGTTGCAATTAATAGAGGCACAATTGAGAAATATATATCAAATTGCAAGACATAAATAGATATAAAGATGCAATTGTGAGATATAAAGTCACAATAGCCACAACTGTGCAATATAACAGCAAGATATAAATCCACATTGGGAGATATAAAGTGGCAATCATAAGAAAGAAAGTTAAGGTTTCTGTTATGTAGTCTTTCCATGATTGTTCAAGCTTCATGCATAAATAATTATACAATAACTAACAATAGTTTTAGATGCAGTAATGCAGAATGTCACATCACAGAACATGTGAACTACACATCTAAAGTTGTGAAAATCATTTCAAACAATGTTTTCCAATGATCCCTGATATTTCACTTTCACATCTAGATGCAGATTCAACTTTAAATGTATTAATTTGGCAGACACATCCATTCAAAGTGACTTCAAGGTTTGCACTTCATCAGTATTCTCTGTCATGAACTTTAGCCATCATCCACCTGCACTGAAGAGTCTCCAGCAGGTCAGCATTGAAGCTGACTTCTGCATATTAAAACAGAATGAAGGCCATCTCACCTTAGAGTCCTTCAGAATGTGCTGGGAAGTCCAACAGGCGTCAAAGTCATGATGAGGAGTGTGAAAACTGTCTAAGGTCCCACTAAAAAAACAAGAAATGTGCATGCAGACGCGCTCAGCCTTCAAAAGTGTCTCTCTTTGCGCTTTTCCTTGGATATTCAAGGCAACTCCTCCGCAGAGGGAGAGGTGCTGTCATCACAAATTCCCCAGAATCCCCACAGGCAACGGGAAGCCTCAGCATGCAGTGACTAAGACATTCAGAGTAAGAGTGGAAGGGGAGGAAGAATGTATAGTTGTTAGAATGATGGTTTGGAGGAGGAGTCACGGCTTAAGGGAAAGGGTGAAAGAGAGAGAGGAAGAGAGGAGATACTGTTGTGTAAACAAGGCGCTGCACAAAGTATATTTGGATGTAAATGGCCTGCACTGGCTTTAATTGTGAAGGAGAACAGATCCATGTCTCAGTGTATGGCTCTGACCCCCCAGTTCAACAGGGCTGGATGCATTCCAGGTTAGGCCACCATTATCCACAGAAAGCCATATGGATGCTTTATAAAAACAAAAGGAATGGATGGACAAGGAAATAAAAGGATATTTTACTTCACCATGGCTTTTTTTTCCATCAGGAGAGCTGTCTGGATCACCCAGGAAGTTCTGTGGCTGTGTCGATATCCTAAGGCATATGTCAATGGCTTATCAGATAGTGTTTTTGTATGAAGGTACTTCAGTTCAGTTTCCAGGGAACCATAACATCACATCTAATGATCTGGAACAAAATTCAAGAGATAACCAAGCAAATGTTTAATGGATACATTATCGCATCTCTTGGTAGAAAAGGAATCTCAAGGTTAAAAAATATGTTTACAAAAAACAATTTATAAAAACAACATATATATATATATATATATATATATATATATATATATATATATATATATATATATATATATATATATATATATATATATGTGTGTGTGTGTGTGTGTGTGTACTGTTACACACCCCTAATATATATATATATATATATATATATATATATATATATATATATATATATATATATATATATATAAAAAAAACAGTACACATGTTCGTACCAAACCATTTTGGGACAGGGCTTTTGGTACGATGCACGTGTGTACTGAAGCATTACATTGCAACATTGTAGTCTAACACCATTAACCACCAATAATCACAATAAGCTCTGCATTTTGTTACTTTAGATAAGAAACAAAGTGTCATCCTTCAAATTATGTCCACGAAATCACGAAATTTAAGCAGAAAATGCCGTTCTGACGTGCTTTGATGTGGCGTGACAGATCACTGTGGAGGCGCCTCAGTTCAACCGGCAGTGCGGAGCGTGAGTGAATGTGATCATATCTTCCTCTTTAATACTAGTTACAGAATAAACATCTGAACAACATCTGAAGGTATGTTGAAAGATACAGTACAACTTACTGTACAACTTACTGAAACGGTCATATCTCATGTAATCTCTCAATCATTGTTTCAACGGCGGAAAGACATCAATGAAACAGCTTGTAAACAATATGTCATATAGCATTTAACTCAGAAAAGCCATTCAGTGTCCACAGCTAGTTAGTTTACTAGAGAAATTAACTCTTTCACTTAATATATGCACTGTATTAGGCTATATATTCTTTATATTTTACTTATAAGTGATGTCTTGATTATTTAATGTATGATTAAATAAATCTGTCGTGAAAATGACAGCCACTGTGTAGAAATGATTATTATACTTCAACTAAGAATTTGAGGTAAAACATAATTTTATAATTAGATTTAGAAATTAATACAAAAACTGCCTTGTGTGCAGCTTACAGGTTTACATACAATTTGTTATTTGAGTGTTGATTATTATATCTAAAAAAAAAAATAGCAATTGAATTTAAGCTAATAGTTTGGGTTTAGTTGTTATCCTTTAATATTATAGTAGCACAATGTTCAAGTACATAGTTTATAGCATTAGCAGAGATCTTTTTTTTTTTTTTTGTACTTAAGAAACATTTAGTTATAATTTAATTTAATATATATAAAGACAAAAACACAATTTGTTCAGTAAACTACTTTTTAGTCACAAAAGCAAAATTTATGTTTAGTTTTCTCCCCACCTGCTGTACCGAACCCGTATATATATATATATATATATATATATATATATATATATATATATATATATATATATATATATATATATATATATATATTAATAATTATATACTGTATATATACAGTATACTGTACATATATAACATTGGAATCAATAATGCTCTGATTCTACATTTAGTTTAAAAGGTCTAAAAAAACTATTTATAACACAGCAGCCACTTCTGACTATAATCAAATGCTTTCTTGTTACTAGGTACTCATTTCACATTAGTTCAAAAATAGAAGATGTTTCTGTTGTAACTTTAAGTTTAAAACAACATGAAACTTGCAACTCTCTGACTAATCAATTATAATAATTGTCACTTGTATGACCTCCAAGTACCATATTGTTAAATATTGTTAATATTAGTTCACTTTAAAATAAAATTATTTACTCACCCCTCACCCTCAAGCCATCCTAGGTGTATATGACTTTCTTCTTTCTGATGAACACAATTGGAGATATATTAATAAATATCCTGACGCATCCAAGCTTTATAATGGCAGTGAGCGATACCGACAAGTATGAAGCTGAAGAAAGTGCATTCATCCACATCCAAATATCTAGCTTCTGCCAGACTGCCTTCCGTATTCAAGTTACGAAAAAAAACTAAACTAGCTTTGCGTCAATTAAGCTTTTTCTGTAAGTTGAATAGGGAAGGCATAGGACGTAGCGTAAGATTTTTGAACTGCGAGAGGCATTGCGCTTTCTTCCTAAGTTGATTACAGAAGGCGGTCTGGCGGAAGCTAGATTTTTTACTTCATAACATGTTAAATATGGATATTTTTTTACACAAATGCATCGCTTCAGAAGGCCTTTATTAACCCCCTGGAGTCGTGCAAAGTACACGTTTATGATAGATGGATGTGGAGCTGAAGCTCAGATGCGTCAGGATATTTATCAGTATTTATCACATACACCTAGGATGGCTTGAGGGTTTGTAAAACTTGGGGTAATTTTCATTTCTTCAAAGAGAAGATGTGAAAGAGAGAGTCCACTGCTTAGCAAAGACTTTCCTCAAAAAAAAAAAAAAAAAGCATGACACAATTCAACATATCTTACATGTTTATAGCACAACAGAAACAAACAGACTTCCCAGCCAAAGTTTAATACTTAGGGGATTGTTTAAGCTAAAAATAGAAAGAATGAGCCAGAACATAGCTCTTTAGCCAGAGCATAATTTGACTCAAAATATCCACTATTTTAGCGCATTTACATCGAATCAAAGTGTTTTATTTTTTAAACCCCATTTGATATTATTAGGTATGGTAATAACTCTCATAATTCATTATCAACAAAATGAAATGAAATAAAGAAACACTGAATCGCAGCCAAAGCTGGTTCAGCATTGGCAAGGATGCTGCCAAAATTTACTCTGAGACTCCATAATCTTCAAAGGAACTCGAGCAAGAAAAAAGCAAGACCTGAAAAAAGAGAGGGCTTATGTCACCACCAGTCTGTCCTACATGAGGATCACTACAAGGGCAGCAGATGAAAAGCAGCAGCAGGCTGAGCGATTGGCAGGACTGTGTGAATGGATGTCTTTATTTGCTGTGGTGAAGCCCTGGAGGTGAGGTGACCCTTCTTCGCGTTGTGGAGGTCCAGCTTAAACACAGCTGGATCTTCATGTAGCTCAGCCAAAGAGTCCCTCTTCTGATCTTTTTCCTCAGGCAACTGAAAAGCAGCCCTGTTTGTTGGACACTCTCTCTTAGATTTGTGGGGCTCCCTTACTGAGACAAGCAGGAAAACAAGGAACCCTCTCTCCTGTAGAAGAGCAATAAATCACGTTCAGCTGAATGCCACAAAAAGTTGTGCTTCTGTAGTGCTCATCTCCTAATCATCACAGAGCTGGGACTGTTCAGCATTCTGAACAACCCTAAAAAAAACTCAAAATGCTGCTCATATCCAGTTATGACAGATCCAGTCTGACACAGATTCAAAGAATTTCTCAAATTGTAAGACCATATATATAGACCATATATATCTTCTGCATGCTGCCAAAACGGCACCGACCCATCGAGGCAAAGGTGTCCTGTGGTATCTGGCACCAAGACATAAACAGCAGATCCTTCAAGTCCTGTAGGTTGCAAGTTGGAGCTGTCATGGATCCAACTTACTTGTCCAGCACAGTAAACAGATGCTCAATTGAGTTGAGATCTGGTGAATTTGGAGGCCAGGGCAACACCTTGATCTCTTCATCATGTTCCTCACACCTTTCCTGAACAATGTGTGCAGTGTGGTAGGGTGCATTATCCTTCTGAAAGAGGCCACTTCCACCAGGGAACACCATTGTCATGAAGGGGTGTACCTGGTCTGCAACAATGTTTAGGTAGGTGGCATGTGTCAAATTTACGTCCACATGAATGGTCGGACCCAGGGTTTCCCAGAGAACATTGCTCAGAGCATCAGACCAGAGCTTCCCTCCACCAGCTTGTCGTCGTCCAAAGGTAAACCATCCGTGTGATGAAAAAGAAAACGGGATTAATCAGACCAGGCAACCTTCTTCCACTGCTTTAAGGTGCAGTTCTGATGATCGCGTGCCTATTGTAGGCACACAGCCCCATACAATGCACTGTGTTGAGATACAATTTGTCCCAGGAACTTGCTGTCTGCGTTTCCATCGCAGTCTAAAGTACCGTGAAGATTGGTGACGTAGGACTGTGCACAACATTCCAGTTCCCGCTGGATTTCATCATCCACATATAAGCTTAATAGAGCCTGAACCTCATCGCCAGTCCATCAGTCGTATTTTTTAAAAACCAGTGTTGATTCGAAACAACTCTTACTGCACTCACCATAACAGACATTTAAAAATGGTGGTTGAAATAAAATGCTGCGTGAGCTCAACCAATCAGCACATTCAGTGCCCAAGTCCCACCCCCAAAAGTTCCTGAACTTTGAAAAAGTATTACTTTGCAAGCAGGGAACAGGGCTTATATATACAGTTGTGCTAAAAGCCTTAGTAAATATGACTAAAGAAGGCTGTGAAAATAAATCTGCATCGTTAATACTTTTGATCTTTTATTTTAAAAATATACAAAAATCCAACCTTTCATGGGAGAATAATAATTTTAAATGTGGGGGATCTCATTATGAAATAAATGTTTTTCTCTAATACATGTTGCTCACAATTAATCATACCCTTTTATTCAATACTTTTTGCAACCTTCTTTTGCCAAGATAACATTTATTTCATAATGAGAGATTTATTTTCACAGCTTTCTTTGGTCATATTTACTAGGGGTATGAATAATTTTTAGCACAACTGTATATACACACAAAAAGACAGATATATAGAGGAGAAGAGGTTATGAACGCAATGTCAAGACCGGTCCAGGTGGGAACAGTGTCACTGTCAGCCTTGCACAGATAGAATGATACAAATAGCGCCTGAAGCCATCAAGCATTCTGGGTAGTTTATTATTTTTCTCTGTTGTTTTGATACAACGTGCACATTTATCTACTGACATGAGTAATGTTGGATTTTATTTTGGAAATTATTTTGATCAATTCATTATAAAGAACTGGCTAATAAGAACCACTCAATGTATGCTTAAAATTGGTTGATTTAATCAAAAAGATGAAAATAAAATATACAAAATAAAATGTGCATTAGAATTATGTTCACTCAATTGAGGTGGAACCACTTTTAATTAAAGAAAGGAAACACATTTACTGAATACATGCCAACATATAGACCTAAAAATAAATAATACAATTATTTATACTTAACTAAATATTACATATCACATCAGTGATGTACAGTCCCTGTAAAGCATGCAAGATCTTCACAAATCACTCAAAACAGACCTGCAAAATGGGAAACAGCCTATGCAAATGGCATTCAGCTCAATTTTTTTGGCTATGTTTGCATGGTTACCTGAATTGCATCATTTCTTTAGTGAATTGGGTGCGAAAACACTCATTTTAAGAAGCAACACAATTCATTTATACTGAATTCCACTGAGTGGTCTATCTGCAGAAAAATGCAAAAAGAGCCAAACATCATGAAAACCATTTGGTTCATTTTTTTTTTAATGAAGCCCTAGTGGAGAATTATTCCTCACACACTGTCTTATCAATGGCTGTCAGCCGTACAGAAACATCCACCATGATCGATATGCCAACCTCCACAATCTGCCATAAAATTTGACAGCACCTCAAGCAGGGTGCATCTCGTTAAATCTAAAAATATTTACATACCTCCATACAGCACAGATCAGGCCTGTTCCTTTTTCACAAAGTACATCTGAGTTGTCTTGTTAGTCGGTGATGAAATCTCTGCATCAGTATAAATGAGACAGGAGGTTAATTTGGACCACAAATGCCCATTAAATGTTACATTGCACTATTTAAAATCTGTTCAAAATAATTAATAATGTTCAAATCACAACATGCCAGAGCACGAGACTTTAACTTGAAAAAAAGTCAAAGCATTTGCTAAGCGGCATTCCTCAGATTAATGTGGAAATGGTGCTATTGTGCCATTGTTTGCTCTTTTGTAGGTGAAGATTAAGAAGCTTCACCCAACTAGTGTTAACAGAGAGACTGAAGAAAAGAGTGGAAACATGGAAAGGTATGTCTGAATATAGTGGGCGATATTGGAGTGTTGGTGCGTTTACAGTATTAAGTCATGGGTGAAGAAAGGGACAGTCTGGCAAAACTCCAACAATGGGCTTTAACATTACTCTAACATCATTCATGGTGAAAACAGGTGAGGAACTGGAATGTTTTGCCCAATATTTTCATGCTTAAATGGCATTTAACCTCCAGCACTTCCAACCAGCCTCATTCCACACTAAACCTTGACATTCAGACACTTATGTAACATTAAACTGCCTCTAAAAAAAAAAAAAACACAAAAGAGAAAGATGAATAAAAAACAATCCAGCACCACAACTTGTTAGAACATTCCAGCGATGCCTTTATCTTTGACTCCATATTCCCATTCCGTTTCAATTTTCTGAAAGATTCCCGACATTCCAGAAAGCCTAGGCAGGTGTTCCGCATTATCTCCTCAACCTCACACTCCAGTTCCATCTTCACCCTAAGACACTTGACCCATCCTTATAAATCTAACTCAATGCCCTCGGTGGCAACTAACTCATGGGTTTTGCATTATATGCTGCTGTTAAGAAGAGGCAATGGATCAAAGCTGTCACTTTGTACTCCAAGCAGTTGTTTCTAAAACATGTGGTTAAGGATTGCTGTACATGACTTGTGTACCAGAAAGGTGACGGTTTATTTGCTGATGAATAAATAAGAGCACACAAAAAGGATTTCAAAGTTGGTTATGATTCCAAAACTGAAGATCTAGATATTTCAACAAGGGGAAAAAATTGACCCTTATGAATGGTTTTGTGGTCTAGGGTCACATATATCTCTGACAGATTTTTTTTTTTCATTATTCAGAATTATTAATTTGTTTGCTAAATGTTGTGGTTAATGTTTAAAACAGGTTAAACAAAAATACCCACCAATTAAATTAGTCAAGATACTTTGAAAACAAGTATGAGGTAAAATCTGACAAATAATTAAGAATGGGGTCTATTATAATGAATGCTGACATTTTTGCCAATGAGCACTACATTGGTTACAGTATTAATAATCTTTACTAATGTTAGTTACAGTTTTTCTTGATTGCTTAAACACATTTCTTGAAACTGAGCCTCATATTCTCAAAACAGTAAACACAAATCCATAACGTCTCACCCAATTCCCCAAACATCCTATTTCCAGGTCAAAATGAAGCTCTACACTCAAAACCATTCACTCGTGCTGAAAAACCAAACTTTGCCCCTCAGACATCACACACAAGCCCTCAAAAACACACACACTACAACATAGTCTAACACACTGGAGAGATAAATTCAAAACAGTACTACAAAAACCAAAACCAAAAACCAGTAATAAGTTGTGTTGCTTGTGTTTCTCCCCCTCACTGAACTTTTCACATGATGAACACGTGTATTCATTTGTACATTTTTTATTTCTTAATGTACTGTACAGTACAATACACCTAACAACAATAAAACATATTCTGCCCCAGCATCACATCTTTGTTCTGGGACAGGCCAGAGAATCCCGTCAACATCACAGGCTCTACTGGCCCTATCCAGGCAGCGGAGGGAAAATCCTCTTGCATGCCTGATCCACCCCTGGCACGCATCAACTGAAATGTCTAGTCAGGCTTCTTCCATTCCACTGTCTCTGTACTGATTACTGTAACTGTAACATCCTGTATACAAAATGGAAGCAGACAGAAACTCTATCTGTATGTAAGGTAGTTTGCATGATGCATGTGTGGTAACAAAGAACAGCACTCAAAAGTTACACTGAGGTACATCTCCTGTTTTCTTCCCTGAAGGTTCTTATGGTCGAGGCGATGTTTGCACCTCACCCTCATCCTCGTCCTCCTCCTCTTCCTCCTCCTTCATCTCTTCCTCCACTCCTTACTGCTCTTGCTCATCCTCTTCCTCCTCCTCGTCCTCCTCTCTGGTGTCCTCAACCTTTTCAATCACGTCTCTCTAGATCCATTGTTCCAAAACTGAATGAACTGACTCGGGCTCTTTTATCTCTCTATTGGAGGTTCTAAATGGTGTGTGATAAATTTTGACTCTTAGTGTTTCCACGTGGGTAACTGTGTGCTAATTGAGCTCAAGCTATGCTGACTTGAGTGAACAATATTGAATGCTAGTGCTTTCTAAATGACAACATGGTGTAGGCAATGAGAAATGAAGGGATTTGTGTGTAGAGTTTTTGCACTGATTCATGTGTCAAAACAGGGGAATAGTGTTTATAGTTTACGGAAATGGGTGTGCTTTTTGATAAATGGCGTTAGGGTTTTGAAATTTTAGTTCAAAAGCCTGGTTATAGTGTTTAAGCAATCGAGAAAAACTGTAACAGATGAATTAGTAAATCTTGAAATTTACTACTAAGACAAATAAATGCTTTATAAGTTAGTTCATGTTAACTAATGTAGTTTTATTACTTTTATTACTTGTAAAGTGTTAGTGGTCCTGTGTCTGTGTAAAATAAAAGCTTACATAATTATTTTTTATTTTATAAAAGGGGGAGGGGGGGTGATATTGACATCACTGATCATCCCTAGTTGGGTGAAAACACAATAATACCCATTTATCATGTTTACAACTGCTCCACAGAAATGGACAGAAAAACGTTTAGTTACGTTAAACTGAAATATACTTGAAATGACTCTGTGACCTTCATACCTACAATATATGGGTTTTCACGCACCGGTCAGTTTTGACATATTGAGATATTTGGCTTTTAGCAAATGGAAGTGGAGAGTGGGTGGGGGGGTCAAATTTGTGAGAAACCAGTTATGAAGAGAAGCACATCAGTCGAGCAATATCTGATGTATATTGCACTAGAGATGACATGGGAGAATATGCTGACTGATCAACCCCATGTCTTTAACTGTGTCCATCTGCTCAGTGGACCCAAAGTGTTCCCTGAAGAGCAATGTTAGTGAATTATTAGTATTACAATGCATTTGTTGCTGACTTGTAAAAAGATTAGTTCACTTCAAGAAGCTATAGCAATAACACTAATGCTTGCAAACGTTCAGTAAGCATACCAGTTTGCTGATCTTACAAAGCTCCATTGTGTGTCTATCAGTAGATTTTCCTATTAGCAGTATTTCTGCATGACACATTTATGCAGAAACATTTTTGAAATATCTCAGGTCTTAAATACTGGTTTTGGTTTACGTTTACATTCCATCAAATCTCCAGCGTCCCATATTTAAAGCATTTCACCCATATTTTAGGCCATGTGGCAATAGATGACAACATTCCACAGATTTATGAATAACTAGAGTGTCATTGCTCCGGCTGTGCGGTGGACTCGCTCCTATTTTCATGACAACATGATTGGTTGGTGACTTCCCAAGAGGATTATAAGAAACCTCAGAGTTGATATTTTCCCTCATTTGTGCTTTTGGGGTTTATAGATTTCCAGATTCATTGCAAAACCAATAGCAGTGAACCGCCGGGGCCTCTAGACGCCCCTCTAGCACCAGCTGAAAACACCAGGTTTAAACTGAGCAACAGGAAAATGCCTCAGAACAAATGGACTAAAAGAGAAAACGCTGCAGGAATAGATCAGACCACGAGTACTTTTATGACTTTGAGTCAGAGACGTTTTCTTTGAGGAGGCAAGGAAGCAGTGCTGAGTCCAAAAAAAAATCAATCGCAAAAATAAAATAATTATTACCAAAAAAAAAATGGACATTGACAATCACATCGCTGTGATTGACTGATTATCCTGTCAGCACAATAATACCCATCTATCATGTTCACAACTGCTCCACAGAAATGGACGGAAAAATAAGTTATGTTCAAACTGAAATAAACTTGAAATTACTTGAAATAATAATATGTGAGTGTGGTGTTTTTAGTGAGCACTCTGTGACCTTCATACCTACAATATTTTCCAAGGTTTTTCACGCACTGGTCAATTTTGACAAATTGAGCTATTTGGCTTTTCATATCATGTTGTTTTCTGACTAGTAGAAAGAAAACATCAAAATACACTTTTAAGTGTTTTTATTATTATTATTATTATTATTGTACTTCATTAATTTGCATCTGTAGATGGTGATATCTACAACCTGAATTCTGGAAATATTGGAACATTTTTTAAAATTTGAATAAAATGAAAACTAAAAGACTTTCAAATCACATGAGCCAATATTTTATTCACAATTGAACATAGATAACATAAATTTTACACTTTTATCTACTAAATGAGCTCATTTCAAATTTGATGCCTGCTACAGGTCTCAAAAAAGTTGTCACGGGGGCAACAAATGGCTAAAAAAGCAAGAAATTTTAGAAAAGATTCAGCTGGGAGAACATAGCAACTAATTAAGTTAATTGATATCAAGTCTGTAACATGATAGCTATAAAAGGGATGTCTTAGTGAGGCAGAGTCTCTCAGAAGTAAAGATGGGCAGAGGCTCTCCAATCTGTGAAAGAGTGCATAAAAAGATTGTGGAATACTTAAAAAAAAAACAGTGTTCCTCAACGTTAAATCTCTGTGCGTAAGGGACAAGGCTGAAGACCTTTATTGGATGCCCATGATCTTTGGGCCCTCAGATGACACTGCATCACTGATCAGCATGATTGTGTCAATAACATTACTAAATGGGCCCAGGAATACTTCCAGAAACCACTGTCAGCAAACACAATCCACCGTGCCATCTGCAGATGCCAACTAAATCTCTATCATGCAAAAAGGAAGCCATATGTGAACATGGTCCAGAAGCACTGTAGTGTCCTGTGGGGCAAGGATCATTTAAAATGGATTGTTTCAAAGTGGGAAAGTGTTCTATGGTCAGAAGAGTCCAAATTTGACATTCTTGTTGGAATTCACGGATGGGGAAAGGAGGGAGACTTTCCAGCGTGTTATCAGCATCTCTGATGGTATTGGGGTGCATAAGTGCATACGGTATGGGCAGCTTGCATGTTTTGGAAGGCACTATGAATGCTGAAAGGTATATAAAGGTTTTAGAGCAACATATCCTCCCCTCCAGACAACATCTATTTCAGGGAAAGCCTTGTGTATTTTAGCAGGACAATGCAAAACCACATACTGCAGTTATTACAACAGCATGGCTTCGTCGTAGAAGAGTGGGGGTGCTGAATTGGCCTGCCCGCAGTCCAGATCTTTCACCTATAGAGAACATTTGGCGCATAATTAAACGAAAAATATGTCAAAGATGACCGCAAACTCTTCAGCAGCTGGAAACCTATATCAAGCAAGAATGGGACCAAATTTCAACACCAAAACTCCAGAAACTCATAACCTTGATGCCCAGACGTCTTCAAACTGTTTTTAAAAGAAGAGGAGATGCTACACCATGGTAAACATGTCCCAACATTTCCGGAATTCGGATTGTATTAGTTAATTTTTTTTTACCCTATCTGTCAGGTTTGGAGGTGGTGAAAGGAGCGAGGACTCAATTTGCAGGGAAGAGGGCTTTTTATTAATAATAAAAAATAAAACAAAAACACAACAAAAACTACCCCGTGGGGGAAAACAGACTTAACAAAAAACAAGACATGACTTGATTTGACTTGACTTAACTTAACTTGACTTGACTTGACGAAAACACCAGGGAAAATATGACAACGAACCAGCACAGGACTGCAAACACAAGGAGAATAAATAGGAGAGCAAACAAGGCAGGTAACAAGGGAGGACAGGTGGGGCAAATCAACCAATAATGAGGTAACAAGGTGGGTGGGGTCAAGACAATAGACATGAGAGCACATGGCACAAAGAAACACATGACAAGCCATGTGCTCACATCAAACAAAACAAAGACAGAAGCACATGGCCAATGAAGACAAATCACAAGCCATGTGCTTACACAAGACGAGACACGAACACGTGACTATGAAAACTCATAAGCCACGTGTTCACACAAAACAAGACAACATGAGAGCATGCAGCCCGTGAAACACAGACTGCGTTCTACACAACACAAGACAAAAACATGAAAGCACGCAGCAGGTGGAAATAACCGCGTGCTACACAAAACATGAGACAAGAGCGCACGGCAAGTGAAAGTACACACAAACCGTGCGCTCACAATAAAGACAGGACTGGGAGCGCGAGTGTCCGAATCCCGACACGAAACCGAAACCAAACTAGACACGAGTGCCGGCATCCGAACGCCACGCTCCCAACATGAAACAAGGCACGCAGACAAGAGAGCGCACAGCCCCGAGAACACTCGAGACCGTACGCTCACACAAAAACACGACAAGAACGGGAGTGTCAGAGCTCTGTCACAAAACCAAGAAATAAACAAGACTGAAGTGACAGAACCCTGACACTATCACTTTTTTGAGAAATATATTTAAAAAGGTATAAACTTGATTACACTTGTCAATTAATAACTATCAGGAAAAATAAATGTAATTAAAATATAGAAATAAAAAGTACTGGTTGCTTGTTAAGTTAAATGATGTTCCCTTAAACTTGGAAACCACTGAACATGAATTTGCATTGTACTAAAAGACCCTAAACAAACAGAGCAAACTTTCCCTCCTCATTTCAGACTTCCACCACACGGCACTGATTTGAGCAAGTTTGTTTGTTGTACACAGCAGATGTCTTTTATGAGCAGATGACGGTGTGTGATGACGGACGTTCAAGTAGTGACTCTGATTATCAACACAAGAGTCATGATAGCAGAAACCTGTCAGAAACCTGTTATTTCAGCAGTGTAAATCAGAGTCTCCCTGTGATTATCAGCTAGATATGGCATGCGGAGTGGTTACGTGTGTTTATGTGACCTCTGCGGTGTTCATCGGAGAAAAACGCAGCATGTCAGGAATATGTAATGGAATGAGAAGCAAATTAATTCACCTTACAAACACACTCCAGCCTCACCTGCCTTAACTTGCTCAGTCGATGGGCAAAATCAGGGAACAAATTCCTTCTACTGAAAGGCAGTGGCAGACATGAGGAACATGGGCTGTGATGGCCAACAGGATCAAGCGGGAAGTTTCCTAAAAAGTAGAGTTTAATGTTACATTTCAGCATCACATGCACATTTAATTCTTTATAAGCAACAAAATATTCTTAAATTACAGTCCACAAAGACTGCATCATCATAATAAATCTTATTCCAACGGCGAACTTCATTTCCTAATGCAAAATAACACACAAGCTAAATGAACACAGAAGAAGCATTAACCATAATGGCTTATTCACAAGCACTCCTCTCTGTTTCTATACTCAAAAAGCATTTTGGTTTTATATAAACAGCTACAGACATACATTTACAGAGAATTAACAAAGTCTACAAATCCAGCAAGGCAGCAATAGAGGTTTTTGAAAACCATTACCCTTCTCTATTTCACACAGAATGGCTTTAATGTTCTCCAAATTCATTTTGGTGACATCTAAACTCTTTTGATTCATACTCTACAAAGCATTTTGGTTTTATATAAGTAATTACAGATTGAGATGCTTTATGACCAATGTTGGGGATAAACACTACAAGTAAGACAAGTTATGTAATCAGATTACTTTTTTTCAAGTAACTAGTAAAGTAACGCATTACATTTAAATGTAAAACAACATACACTGTATCTGAGCAACTTTTTCAAATAAGTAATGCAAGTTCCATCGTTTTCCCATTTATTGACTGACGCCTCTCCTGTCCCCATGTTGAGGGTAAGCAGGAGTAAGTGCAGAGGCGTTGTGTGTGAACATGATGGATATTGTAGTTCTAGACTAAATGTGAACATGCATTTACTCATCTTGCACAAATACAGATTCAGTATTCTTCCAAATTAATAAAGTCAGTGAAACACAAACTCAGCCAGAATATTACTCAAACCTGTAATAATTAAATATGTACTTTATGCATTTAATCTCATTTTATTAACCTTTGCTGCTTATTATGTCTTTGCTGCTGACCTTTGATGATCCACTTCAACCATACTGAGCAAAAATGACTTTAGTTAAACCTTTTTTTGTTTTTATTGCTTAAGTAAGGCTGAATCCCATATCCCACTCTTCTATGCACTTCTATGTCTTGTGGACTTGCAATGGCTGCCACGTGCATGTGTCTGTTAAAGGTGCTCTAAGTGATGTCACGCATTTTTAGGCCAAAACATTTTTGTCACATACAGCAAACATCTCACTATCCGCTAGCTGCCTGTCCCCTGAACACACTGTACAAAAAAAAAAAAAAATGCGGTCTCTGTAGTCGCCACAACCTCCGAAAATGGCAATAAAAACAAACTGGTGCAGTCTGGACCACAAAACATAATAAACATGCTCCAGCCAATAACCGACAAGAATGATTTTAAATGCACGTTCATAACTGTTTCAGGAAGCACGGAGGGGAGGGGGAGGAGGAGGAGGGAGGGTCTAGCTAGCCTCTGTTTTGTTTGACAACACTTCGAACGTCAACAGGAAGTTACTCCACCCAGGATCACCTAGAGCACCTTTAAGTGTCCCATTCATCATTTTAGGTTTCAGAAGGGTGCTTTACCCAGCATTACATCATGAAAGTGCGGACTGGGCCTGAGGCTGAATCCGAGCGTGAATGGCACCCTAAACCCTCATGGTCTTCCTCTGAGCACTTTCAGGACATAATGTCACTTTGACTGCCGGGTGAAGTCCTCTGCGTAGCTCGCAAACTTGTGGGCTCAGCTGAAGTGCACATCGAGGGTGCATAGCGGCCGCAAAGGGGGCACTCGCAAGCACCTTTCTGAAAACTAACATGATGAACAGAACACCTTATGGTTTTGTGGACTTAACGGACACGCACACGTGCCAGCCATTGCAAGTCCACGAGACGGAAAGTGCATAGAAGTGTGCCATTTGGGATTCAGCCTAAGAGTGTTGAATTTTCTTCTCCTGCATCCTATTCTTCTGCAATCCAGAAAGGTTTGTTTGAGGTGCGCCCTCTACTGAACAGCCGTGAATTTGCATTTTCTTCAGCCTGAGGCTTATTCATTTCACTTATGGCATGAAAAGGCCCTTACATTTGTGACCCGTCACGGAAACCAGGGACACAAGTCGGCAGCAAAACTATTGACAACTAGCTGCGGAAAAAGAGTGACAGGACATGCTAATTATTGGACATTTAGAGGCAAACAGACGCATAGTGCAAAGTTCGGAGATGGTTACATCCACAAAGAAGACCCCGACAAAGAGAAAGTGTGCCCGAACAACTTATTTCATTGGAGGCAACAAGATCTTTCTGTTTCTTATGGGGTGAGTTTCCATAAACATCAAAGTTTGTCGTTTTGTGTTCATTCTAAGAACACGTAGGCTACACGTTATCTCATGTGTCTATTGTTATTAGCTAGCTCAGGACTGTCGTTTTAATTGTAATCGTTAGCATCGTATCACTTGCTAAAAACCCCCATTACTATAATGGGCTTTTAGATGGTAATGTTAGCATGTTAATTTGAATAACGCTTCAACTGCTTGAATTGACTGGTGTGAATGACTTAGCTCATGTAAACCTTACTATTCTTGAATTGAATGTGACGCTAATAATTTTAGCCAGTTACTACTTCTTAACAATGATTTACTAATGATATAGTAAATGTATCAGATTAAATTCCTACGTAAGTAAAAGTATAAAGTATCCGTAGCCGTAAAATGTGCGTTATAAGTCAATAGTGAAAGTATTGAAGAGTTTAATGTACAGGATTTTTTTTATCTTTTGACTCAATCCAGGTTTAACCACTAACTGAGGTCTAAACCAGGACTATACGGCTATCACAGAATCCTGTTCAAAAAGTTCTAATGTCAAAAAAGATAAATTACTGACATTTACAATGCACATTATCCTTTATTATTAATAGTATGCGGTCCGATTTTTCCTGTTGCATCTGTCGTTGCTATGCAACCATGCAGCTTTACAGGGGGTATGGCTTATCTAAATGAGATGCAAATGAGGCCTTTTGTCACTCCCAGCAGGTGAGAACAGGTGAGAACTGCAAAATCTTTAGATCATTTTCTGCCCTTTGAGCTTTTTTGAGTGCCTACCTTCAAATGGCCACAACTTCTCCAAATATTATCAGATTTCCATGTGTTACACATCGTTGGAAAGCTTGGAGACTACACTTTCAGAATTTGTGAATAAATCAAAATGCCCCAGAACCGACTTGTGTCCCTATTTTCCATGACTGGTCACATTTGCCAAAATGATCATTTCTTTTTGTTGTTGTTGTTATATATATATATATAAAAAAAAAACAATCAAGCAAGCCCAGCCTAGCTCAGGTGAGAAAAAGAAATGCAAAAGTAAAGTTTCCATAAAAAGTAACTAAGTACTGCAATTAGTTACTTTTTTAGGGAGTAACACAATATTGTAAAGTCCTGTCCCTGGTGTTCTACCTACCTGCAGAGTTCAGATAAAATTCTAATAATTTCCAAGTGCTCCTGAAGATCTTGTTAGCTGTTTAAGTTGTCTTTGATCAGGGTCAAAGGTGAACTTTGTAAGGAGGTGACTCTCTGGGAACAGGATTGGTCACCCCTGTTGTAAAGCATTACTTTGAAGAGAGAGAGAGAAAAAAAGGTACTTTCACCAACACTGATTGTTTATGTCACCCAAAGGCAGAGAGCTTAGCACACTTAACCTTGAACTAACCTTGATCTAATTCTGCATTCCAGGCATCAACACAAATTTAAGATAATGTATTCCTGCAAAATACATTAACATGCAAAATCCATATCTTACGAATATTTTGTTATAGTTAATGTTTTAACAGTACCTGATTCTTTTTGGAAGGCTATACTGTAAAAGGTGTTAACTTTTTTCCCCTTATTTCCTTACATCACAGCTCAGTAACTTTTGACATAAAATGTTCCGCTCAACTGATCAACTGCCATTGAGATGAATAAAAAGCTTTCTCTGTGTATTACAGTCCTTGGTTTCAACTGAAATTGTCTAATGCTGCCTGGAAGCATGAGGTTCTCTTTATATTAGCAGTGAAACAATGTGTTCCATTATACAAACTATAAGGACAGGACAGGAAATTCAAGACATTCATGTCAGCCACTGAGATATGTTTGGCAACACATGCACATCTAGAGCCGGATCTCTCATTCCTAATGACTCAATAACAGTAGTGCGGGAGGTCAGAGGAGGTGTCTGATTAGACAAGCAGCTGATAACTTCAGTTTCAGCTTCTGCTGAGTTCACAAAGGCCAAGCTTGTTTCAACAGAGACCCAGGCACATGCAGCTCACAGGTGTGCACACTTGTAACATGCTTTTCAGCCTACAATGAATCTTCATTAAAACATGAAATGGTTGGTCACCTAGGTAAAGACATCTGAATGATGAGTCTGCATGAGTCAAGGAAATTTCTCTGAAAATTATATCTTGTTGGTTGCCTTTTCAAGGCTAATTACTTACAAATTCATCTGTTTCTCTGCCAGGCTGCAGAATGTGCGTTAACTGTGACTCTACAATCAATTAATCCATGCAGGTGTATCTTAAAATATGAGCGAGTAGCACTCTGTTTTGTTTAACTGCACTAAAAACCCTGATAAGGGTAATGGCATATAAACATGGAACCAAAGGTCGCTGTTTCCACCTCAAGTGGACATTGAGAAAATACCTGTTTCCTGTCAGAGGTTCAAGTAGCACAAGGTGACTTTCAAGGTACTGCTAATGGTTATTGTCTGTTTTGAAAAAGACACATAAATAGGGGTATTCATACCATCTATTCATAATCTAAAAATATATATTCAAAATTTTTCAAGGCCGTACCACTTTGCATCAAGTTTGTCACACTCTTTAAAGGATAGTTCAATGATAAATGAAAATGTCACTGAAAATAATTTCTTTTTCGCTTCAAACCTGTATAGCCAACGCTATCTCACGACCAATTTGTACGTATTATTTTACGTGGCTAATTCGTACAACGTCACTTTTACAATTTGGGTAGTTTTAGGGGTAAGGTTACAGTAGGGGTAGGTAATGATTAGCCAATTAGCCACCTCGTAAAATACGTATGAATTGTTGTGAGATCGAGTTGTGAGAATAGCTGTCTTTATTCTTTAGAACACAAAAGAAAACTTTATTAAAAATAATGACAGTTTCACTATTAGGAATTAGCTCTTTTGAATCGAGTCAGACAAAAAGATTCACAAAAAAGGCTCAAACATATTTTAGAGACCTTGCTCTAAAGTATGTACAAAATACATTTTGGGGGCAAGGGAGTAAAACTAGGTGGGTAATATGTTGATCAACAAAATATTTAGCCTTTTTGATTTTGCAGAACATTTTTAGGAGTATGGGGGAAAAAAAAGCATGCTCATTCTTAGAACAACATGAGGATGAGTAAATAATAACAGAATTTTTACCTTTAAAGCGACAGTTCACCCAAAAAAGAAAATTATCCCATTATTTACTCACTCTCAAGCCATCCTAGGTGTATATGACTAACTTCCGTCAGACGAATACACATTTAAAAGTCTTTTGGCTCTTCCAAGCTTTATTATGGTAGCAAACGAGGGCTTGTTTTGAAGCCTAAAATAAATGCATCCATCATAAAAATAATTCATACGGCTCCAGTGGGTTAATAAAGGCCTTCAAAAGCAAAGCGATTGGTTTTTGTAAGAAAAATATCCATAGTTAACACTTTATAAAGTAAAATAATATCTTTATAAAGCTTCTGCCAGACTACAGTACACATACTGCGCAAGTCGACTTGCGCCACAAAAGTAACCCCTGACACAGGATGCTTAGACGCCTCTCGCTGTTCAGATAACAAACTCAAGCTCCTCTTCTCTTATATCGAAATCCTCTGAAATGTCTTGTTTTAGACTTCTAATTCATGACCGGTGTTTTGATTTGCTCTATCATCTGCACGTCCGCGTTTGTCTTTGCATCATGCGTTAGGTCAGAGGTTGCTCTGAAATCGATGCATGCGGTCCTCTGGCGGAAGCTAGATATTTTACTTTCATCGCTTCGTTTCAGAAGGCCTTTATTAACCCCCTGGAGCCATTTGGATTATTTTTTTATGATTGATGGATTATAACAATTTTTTTGGGCTTCAAAACTATCCCTTTAGTCCATGTTGCTGTCAGTGTTTCCCAATAGAAACATCTTAATAAACATTCAGGCCAACAAAACAGCAGAACACGGTGCATGAACGCACAGCCAGACTTGATTCTGCCAGGCCATCTGAGAGGCCATAGAAAGGACTGGTGGGGGAGGCATTGAGATGCAGCGTGTGTGAGACTGAGGCGGAGCTGCCAGGAGAGCAGTTGTACCAGCAGTTGTCTCTCTATTGTTCAATCCACACCAACTGAACAAGACAGCTGCCTTTCTCTCTCATGTGCATCAAAGCAACGCTGTGACTCACAACTCCTAATGAGTGAACAGTTTGAAACCAAACCTACATAAAACAAGATGTTAGTTGAGAATGAAAAGAAATAAAGAGGACTCTTGTTCATGTGACTTACAATATGGTGGCAAATCGATTGTATCACGCAGGGTTTCATTATGAGGCTGGTTCTCTGATTGAATAACTGGAGTATGGGGAGGTGAATGTGGTTATTGAATTTGAAGTTTCATTTTCTGTTTTTTAACGAGAGAAGCAACCTCCACCTGAGACCATCTCAGTGCATTTCACGCTTCAGAGGATTCATTTTCAAAACAGTTTTTTTCTTGTACTGCACATACAGTGCAGCGCAGGCACAATCAATTTCTTGGCACTTCCTTTTGGACTTATGATCAGACAGCCTGTCTCTCTTAATTCACAGGAACAAGTTCTTTTGTCACATTCTCTCAGATCCTCACATAAATTTGCATTAAAAAAGCATAAATATATGCGTTTTTATTATTTAAAAATAAAAAATATTTTCTACAAAAATATCAAGGTGTCTGAATACATTTTGGTTTGACTGTATATATATATAGTACAGTCCAAAAGTTTGGAACCACTAAGATTTTTAATGTTTTTAAAAGAAGTTTCGTCTGCTCACCAAGGCTACATTTATTTAATTAAAAATACAGTAAAAAAACAGTAATATTGTGAAATATTATTACAATTTAAAATAACTGTGTAATATTTAAATAAATTTGACAAAGTAATTTATTCCTGTGTTGCAAAGCTGAATTTTCAGCATCATTACTCCAGTCTTCAGTGTCACATGATCCTTCAGAAATCATTCTAATATGATGATTTGCTGCTCAATAAACATTTATGATTATTTTCAATGCTGAAAACAGTTGTGTAGATGTTTTTTTTCAGTTTGGGGTCAGTAAGAATTTTTATTTTTATTTTTTTTTTTAAAAGAAATTAAAGAAATTAATACTTTTATTCAGCAAGGATGCATTAAATCAATCAAAAGTGTCAGTAAAGACATTTATAATGTTACAAAAGATTAGATTTCAGATAAACACTGTTCTTTTGAACTTTCATCAAATAATCCTGAAAAAAAAATATTGTACACAAATATTTTGTACAATTGTACATATTAAATATTTCTTGAGCAGCAGATCAGCATATTAGAATGATTTCTGAAGGATCATGTGACACTGAAGACTGGAGTAATGATGCTGAAAATTCAGCTTTGCCATCACAGGAATAAATTACTTTGTGAAATACATTCAAATAGAAATTAAATAAATGTAGCCTTGGTGAGCAGACAAAATTTATTTTAAAAACATTAAAAATCTTAGTGGTTCCAAACTTTTGAACTGTACTGTGTGTGTATATATATATATATATATATATATATATATATATATATATATATATATATATATATATATATATATATATATATATATAAATAACATGGCTGATTTTATTTTTATTTTTAATTAATTTTATGACAAAATAGTATAGAATTTAAATATTGATTTATTAATTATCACCCATAACGTGAAAATAATTATTGGCTTATCTGTATAAAAATAATAATAATAATAATAATCAGCTCTAACAATAAGGAACAAAAATGGTCACAAAGACGCTGAACTTCACTTTAACCTGATTCAACCAGAGAAAGTGTTAAATTTCAAATAAAACATTCCCCATATCCTCAAATTTTCCACACCTACAACTATTTGTTTTTCCAGTCTAACAAAGAAAACACCACTGTGTCAAATGATATGGCTGTTTAAACATCAACACCTTCTTCAATGTTTTATCATTTGCTCTATAACAATAATGACAATAATAATAATGTCTGTTACTTACCAGTTTTACTGAAGTGACAGTTTAATTTTGTCATCAATATCTTCTCTTTTTAGTCACAATGAAGTGTTTAGACTGTTGTCATTGTGTCAGAAACAAGGCAGCCACCCCTTCAATTAAACTGATCCATGGTTAATGTGAGCACACAGAGGAGAGGAAAGCCATATGGAAGATAAGAAGGCAAAGGGAATTCACCCGGGATCGCTGTCACATGGTCACTCTGGGCAAGTGCAGAGGGGACAGATTCATCTTATTGTCCCTGTGGACGCAGAACAGAAATGATAGTCAAATGTGAGCATTTTCACGGTTCTGCAACATTCAATGTTTTGGGAGTGAGACTGTAATGTTGAAATCTTTCAGATTCATGCAGAATACTAACAAAAGGAGGTCATGATCTCATTACCCCATCACAGACTGAACAATACCAGCAAGTGCACTGAAAGCAGACGGGTGCAGAAAGAGCCCTGTGGTGCATATAATGGAGATGAAAACCTCAAGATCTGAACACTACTACATTATACAGAGAAACTTATAATGGACGCATTATGAAAATGCAACACAAAATACAAAGTTCTGTTATGAAACCAGATCAGTGGACACCAACCTTTTTAAGCCCAAGATCCCTGACCTCGACCTTTATGAAAAACAAGATCTACTTGATTGTATTTAGTATTTTTTTCGTGGCCAATTTAGATTCTGATTTATTTATTTATTTATTTATTTATTTTTACAAGCAAATTGGCCAATTCTGACACTGGTTGCAGATATTTATTATTAATATTATTATAATAAACAAAAATACATTTCAAATTAGAAGGAACCACTGCTTTTTAATCACAATCCAAACAAAGATGCTGCTACACACATTGCATGAGCAGTTGTTTTTCATTTGAATTACATTTAATTTCAAGATTTAAAGCAAAAAAAGAACTGTCTGACTATATCTTTGTGAAATGATATGCTACACACACAAAAAAAGCATGAAACATAACCAGCAGGCTGAATGAGACCTAAATTCACTCTATGACAGCGGGTGGTGCTTATGGAGCAGCAGTGCTACAGCATTTCCTTGGTTAATGCTGTAAACAAAGCTGAACTGCGCTAATAATTTGCTACTTTTATTCGGAGGTAAGAGGGAATTAAAATGTCATTGCCATTGAAATTTGTCTGAAAACAGTAATTCCTTTTAGAGATGCATTCATATAAGCCCTCACCCCCAATTCAATATTTATATTTTCTTCCTCTATCGAGCATCATGAACAGTGAGCTGCTCTGCCTGCTACAGAATTGTCTCTGGTCTTTTGTTTACGGTCGTTTACAGACTCAGACATGATGTGGGCAATTTACCTTTACCACTGTCCCAGTAACTCCCAAAAATAACATAAAAATAAATACAAAGATACAGTACAAAGACTGGAGAAATGTAATGTATTTTTGTACTCATATTTCTGTTATTTTCACGAGCTACTGGAGCAGTGATAAAGATTGATCAGTCGATCGCGATTGATGGGTTGGCGACCACTGCTTTAGATGGCACAGGTCGATAGGTCCTTAACTCAATCTGCTTGCAATCATATCATTCTCTATAGGGCACAGCTGATTGGTTCCTGCTGTTTCAGTAGCCAATGAGCTCACTGCTCAACCTTCAAATACTTGGTCAGCATTTGCTGTAACAGTTTGCAGCACACTTTCAGAAAACCTCCACCTTCCCCAGCTCCACCTGTACAGATCTGCTACAGGTAATTCATGTAGGCTATATTGTACAGCAGCAACTAGAGGTGCCTCTACAGAAATAACACAAAAAAAAAATGTTTGTTTTTTTTTGTTTTTTAATATTTAGGGCCCGAGCACCGATGGTGTGAGGACCCTATTGTAATTGTTAAGTCAATTATTCTTCTCCGAAATTAAATGCATTTTTGAGGGCCTAAACATGCTCGAAAACTCATGAAACTTTGCACATGCTTGAAAACTCATGAAACTTGGAAAGTGGTGAAAATTTACATCTGATATGGGTTTCAGAATTAGGTGTGGCAAAATGGCTCGATAGCGCCACCTGCAATATTTAAATTAAGCACCCTTCGCGCTACAATTCACATACAAGTATGAAATTCGGTAGACACATGTAACAGCCCAATACCTACAAAAAACTCCCAGCTTGTAAAATCTGAAAACCCAACAGGAAGTGAGATATTTTGAATTTTCTCTGCAAAATTGTTGCAGTTTTTGCCATTTCCAGACGTTGTACTTTAACAAACTCCTCCTAGAGCTTTAATCAGATAAACATCATATTTGGTCAATCTAATCTGAAGGCCTTTGCGACGTTAAATTGAAAAGATCTAGAGTTTTCGCTGAAGGGCATGTCCATGGCGGCCTGACAAAATTCGATGTTTTGCCATGAAAAAGGAAGTTGTTGTAACTCGGGTATACAATGTCTGATCTGCCCCAAACTTCATATGTTTGATAATAGTCCTGGCCTGAAGACGTCTACATGCTAATATTCAGTTACAGTAATAGCACCACCTGCGGGCAACAGGAAATGTCATGTGTGACATGAAATGTCATGTCATGTGTGTTTTTTGTTGTTTTGTCTTGGAGTTTGTTGTGTGTGTGGTATTTATGTTCTGCAGAGCAGGAACCTGCTGAAAAACAGTTTTTATACTGAGTCAGGCCCGATTTGTTTTTAATCTTTTCCTGCTTAAAAAAATACAAATAAAATAAATAAAAATAAATTACACTGTGATTAACGCCTCATAGAGATTTAACCAGATCAACATCATATTTGGTCAGTCTAATCTTAAGGCCTTAGTGACGTTAAATTGCGAATGCCGTGTCTGTGGCGGCCTGACAAACTCCAAAGAGCTTAGAACCCAAGAGGCGACACTTTGATACTTTTTTGCTAACAGCCACTAGATGGCACTCCAGTAGCGTGGCCGCCATTATGGGGTGAAAATAATAACTGGACCATGGAATCCTTCACATCTTACGCACCCAAAATCGGCTAATTTCACTGCCAAATCAGAAGTGCAAAAGAATATTTTTTTAAATTAAGTCACCAGTAAATTGTATGGCTCCTACAGTAAATGTTGTATTGTCTTATATATGTTTTATTTTACCAGTTGTGGAATCCAAACATTCAACCATCTGAGGTAACGTAGTTAGCCTACTTTATTGAGTATTTCCATTTTATGCAACTTTACACATTTATTAATAGTAAATCAATACATTTAAGATCATCATGTTTGCAGCAAACAATATATTTCAGACCTAGTGGAGTTATAGTAATAATATTTAGGTCTGAACTGAAATAGGCTATATTGTACGTTTTAATGGATCACGCTACAAACATCATGATCTTATGCTGTGTCCGTTATCGCATAATTCCCACTTTTGGACACTTTTGCTTTAACAGATTAGACAACATGCAAAATTAAGCTGTTATATTCATATATTTATTGTCCAACATTCCCAATTTTTCTGATGCATGTCCTTAATTTAATTGGTAATAATTCAGTATTTATAAGCCCTTTAAAGAATTTTAACCTAAACTGACTGGGTTTCTAGAGAGCAAAGGTTTTGTGAAAAATGTGGAAGATTTAAACACAAAGTGTGTAAAATAAACTGTAAAAAGGATTTGATGATCACTAGTTATAGTACTTTATTCTGATGTTTCACCATGAAAGAGGAAGTTGCAAGTCAGGCATACAATGTTCGATCTGCCCCAAACTTCACATGTGTGATAAGAGTCCTGGCCTAAGGACATCTATATCCCAATATTCAGTTAGTCATAGTGTCACCTACTGGCAACAGGAAATGGCATGCTTTACACTGTAATTCACTCGCAGAAACACATTGCAATATGCCATGAAGTACCAAACGTGCAAGAAACACGTTGAATCATGCAACACTTGGCTAAGTGCTAAAGTATGCGATTAAAGCCACAAAACAGGAAGTTGTTGTAACTCAGGCATACAATGTCCGATCTGCTCCAAACTTCATGTTTGATAATATTCCTGGCCTAAAGACATCTACATGGCAATATTCAGTAATAGTCAAAGTGCCACCTGTTGGCAGCAGGAAGTGTGGCATGTCAAAATGACCCACTATTCACTGTTTTCCTAAGGCCCTGGGTGAGAGGGCCCTTTCATCGCTGCTTGCAGCTTTAATTTAAAATTGTGATTTTATATATCATAATGTGAATTTTTATCTTGCAGTGTGACTTATTTCTGACAATATCCTTTTTGTTTGTTTTTTTCTGTACTCTGAGGTGGAAAGAGGCTATCATACATGACTTTTCAGTGTCATTTAGAAAAAAAAAAATGGATTGCAAAGTTTTTTCAGTTACCGACTGAAATCTGTTAGAAGTCTCAGTCTAAGTAAAACATTTTCTATTATTTGTTTAGTACATTATTTTTAATCACCTTACATTATTCAGCTGATTCTAAACAAATACAATAATGGATAGTTATGTAACATAATAATAATATTAATAATATGTATTGCAAAAAAGAGTTTGAATATTTGCTCATGTCAATTAATGGTCTTAATGAATAAATACAGTGTCTTTTGTTATACAGGTGCATCTCAATAAATTAGAATGTCATGGAAAAGTTCATTTATTTCAGTAATTCAACTCAAATTGTGGAACTTGTGTATTAAATAAATTCAATGCACACAGACTGAAGTACTTTAAGTCTTTGGTTCTTTTAATTGTGATGATTTTGGCTCACATTTAACAAAAACCCACCAATTCACTATCTCATTAAATTAGAATACTTCACAAGATCAATAAAAAAGGATATTTTAAATAGAAATGTCATGCTTCTGAAAAGTGTGTTCATTTCTATGCACTCAACACTTGGTTGGGCCTGCTTTTGCATGAATTACTGCAGCAATGTGAAGCCGAGGTTGCTTTGATAGCGGCCTTCAGGTCATCTGCATTGTTGGGTCTGGGGTCTCTCATCTTCCTCTTGACAATACACCATATATTCTCTATGGGGTTCAGGTCAGGCGAGTTTGCTGGCCAATCAAGCACAGTAACACCATGGTCACTGAACCAGCTTGTGGTACCTTTGGCAGTGTGGGCAGGTGCCAAGTCCTGCTGGAAAATGAAATCAGCATCTCTATAAAGCTTGTCAGCAGAAGGAAGCATGAAGTGCTCTAAAATTTCCTGGTAGTTGGCTGCGTTGACTGTGGACTTCAGAAAACAGTGGACCAACACCAGCAGATGACATGGCAGCCCAAATCATCACTGACTGTGGAAACTTAACACTGGACTTCAAGCAACATGGTTTCTGTGCCTCTCCACTCTTCCTCCAGACACTGGGACCTTGATTTCCAAATGAAATGCAAAATTTACTTTCATCCGAAAAGAAGACTTTAGGCCACTGAGCAACAGTCCAGTTCTTTTTCTCCTTAGCCCAGGTAAGACGCTTCTGACATTTGTTTTTGGTTCAGAAGTGGCTTGGTACATGGAATGTGACATTTCCTGAAGACGTCTGTGTGTGGTGGCTCTTGATGCACTGACTCCAGCTTCAGTCCACTCCTGTTGAAGCTCTCCTAAGTTCTTAAATCGGCTTTGCCTGACAATCTTCTCAAGCCTGCGGTCATTCCTTTCACTTGTACACCTTTTCCTACCATGAATATGCTTTCACAGCACTCTGCGAACAGTCAGCTCTTTCAGCAATGACCCTCTGTGGCTTACCCTCATTGTTAGAGGGCCTTGATGATTGTCTTCTGGACAACTGTCAAGTCAGCAGACTGCTGTTGGGATTACTGACCTAAACCCAGTATTTATACCCTGAGAATAGTAATTTAATAGAACTTAAAATTAAATATTCTAATAATTTGAGATAATATTTTTTAATTTTGATGAGCAGCAAACTGTAATCATCAAAATGAAAAAAAAAAGAGTCTGGAAATATTTTACTTTATGTCTAATAAATCTAGAATATATTTAAGTTTTACTTTAATTAAATTACAGAGAAAAAAAAAATTCATGATATTCTAATTTATTGAGATGCACCTGTAGATCCTGAATATGGTGTCGTGGAAACCAGCTGCATCTCAAATGACAGTGAAAGACTATGAAAAGATTCTAAGATGGTCTCGTGGTGAAAATTAACATAACATGATCTGTTCAGTGGACAATCATTCCAGAGCACGCTTTGAGCAAACAGGGCAACGTTTCAACATGTAGCTGATACATACCATGGTGGATGTGCTGGAGGGACTGAACTGTGACAGCTCATCCTCAACACATCTGAGGAGATTTCCAGGCAGCTTGACTTAGGGACCTAATGTACTTAAAATGCAATTTGTCACTGAGAAGACACCTTCTTATCTAAAGGAAGCACCAGAACACTTAGAACAGGAACAGGCCCCAGAAAAGGAAAAAAAAAAAAAAAAAGAAAAAAAGAAAAGAAAAAACACTAAGGGTTATGCATTTTGCTCAAGGACAGTGGCATAACTCTTGGTTCTTGCATCACACCTTCGAACCTACAATCTTTGGGTTACCAGGTCAAATCTTTGAACATTAAGCTTTGAGTAACCTTTTGTACTTTTGCTGAACTGAAATGTCAAAAAACGTTGACGAAAACTACATCATCATCTGCTCACATCGCTCCAAACCCATTCAGCTTATTTTCTTCAATGGAACTGCATTTTCCTCACGTGAAGGCTTCTGAAGACTTGGAATACTGCTTATAAGTCATATGAACTACTTTTATGATGCTCTAACATTGTGTTTTTGTTGGTTTTGGAGCTTGGTCACCATTCATTTTCCATGTCATGGAAAAGAGCATCTTGAACATTCTCTTAAACTATCAAGAAATAATTATTAAAGCTGACTGTGGAACAGTTCACATATACCCAGCAAATCCTTTGCAACTAAAGAAATTTACTTAATGATGCTGCAGTAAGTTTATATTTACAGTAAGTGAATGAACCTGGTCTTCTCTCTCATCACACAGCTGTACTCATGTGACGTTGTTGACTGGTTGCTCATTTGAAGGATCCTTTATGTAAGCGTTGCGTGGTGGCATATACTATTCAGCCAGCCTGCTTGAACAGATGCACAACACAGACTTGCTGTATGATATAATGGCAGAAGTATCTGAAGAATGGTATTTGGATTTAAATCAACAGCCTTAGGCAAGGCACGGGAACATCTTGAGCTTTTTCTGTAAACATAAGGCACCCACTCCATACAAAGCTAGATAATGCAACAAGAAGAGCTGTAAAAAGAGGATGCACATTTATTTCATTTGTGAAGGAGAATGTCAATATTTTAGGTATGGTGAGAGCAGTGCACTCTTTTCAAACATAACATTTTTGGGGAAATTATAGAATACAAGAATTTGAGATACATACCTTCTTGAGAGTGAGTGGATGATTGACTTACAAGTCTGACCATTGATAAGAGATACTGTATGTATGGACTGCACAGTTAATTGAATAATTAAGTAAATAAGAGTATACAGGTGCCACAATTAACTAATCATGAAGAGTGGAAATATACACTATATTGGCAAAAGTATTGGGACACCCCTCCAAATCATTGAATTCAGGTGTTCCAATCACTTGCATGGCCACAGGTGTATAAAATCTAGGCATGCAGACAAACATTTGTGAAAGAATGTGTCACTCTCTGGAGCGCAGTGAATTCAAGTTTGGTAACGTGATAGGTTGCCACCTGTGCGATAAGTCCCTTTTTTTTTTTTTTTCTTTTTTTTTTTGAATAGGCCTATTCTTTGCCCAAATATAATTTAAAGCCACACTTCTATTGAATGTGGTTTGTATACCATAGCTGCTTTTATAAAAATAAAAAAAAAATAAAAAAATTAAATAACGACAATTTCTTTATAAAGTAACTCTGAATGAATGAATATCGATTTTTTTTCTTAGTACCCCCACATATTGGTCTACTAGCCCCCCTTTAGCACCGGTAGAGAAAAAAATCTGAGTACTGTGTTTATTTCCCGAGTTCCTTTGTCCTGCCTACATCTAGTTTTGACTCCTTAAACTATCAGAAATCATTTTTGTTAATTGAAATAAAGCAGGAATAAAATATAAATATCAGATAAAAAATAAATAAATAAATAAATAAATCATAAAATAAAAAAATTAAATAAGAATTTGAAATGTTACTCTGGCAAATTACTGAAATAATTACTAAGACTAAAATTAAGTTAAGTAAAGCTAAATAAATATATTTAAAACAAACAAACAAAAAAAAATAAAAAACAAGAATTATTAAAAATGACAAAATTAGCCTACTGAAACTTAAAGGGATAGTTCACCCAAAAATGAAAATTTGATGTTTATCTGCTTACCCCCAGCGCATCCAAGATGTAGGTGTCTTTGTTTCTTCAGTAGAACACAAATTATGATTTTTAACTCCAACCGCTTCTGTGTATCTCTACACAACACCCTTAGCAACCACTCTTAGCAACATAAACTGTATGTTCTCAATTGATATCGTTCATTGAAGCTTACTGTATTATGTAGAAGAGTGTTGTGAGAAAGAGATCGAGTGAGTGAGTTTATTACCTGCATTCAGATTTAGCATTTTCCTTCAGGTTAGTCCTATGTTCATAATAAAAAAATCTGTTTAAATGTCCGATGTATTATCTTGTCCTTTTAACAGTTATGGGGTTTTCCCGTGACTGACAGCGCTAGTCAAAGCATTTGTCAGTTGCGTCTTGTTCCGTGTTCACAACAATTCAGTCTTTTCAATGTAAAAGTCTTCAATACTGACTGACACACTCATAAAGACAGTCTTTGCCGCCATCTAACGGTGTAATAATGTAACTTCTGTTGCTGTTCACGGTCAGGAAGGCTTTTAGTGAAAGTTTACTTCATGAAAGTTGCATTGATACATATTTTTGGCACTCGAGTGCTGTATCATGAATAAGTCACAGTCAGGGTTGGGGAGTAACGAAATACATAACGACGTTACGTATTTAAAATACAAAATTTGAGTAACTGTATTTCGTTATTTTAAATAGATGGTAATCAAATTAGTTAATTTCAAAAAGTATTTTAGATTACCAAAGGGATTACTTTGAATTTTTATGTCATTTATTTCATTTAATAGACTATTAACGTAATTGTGTCACAGATGCCTTGTTCCCTGGATTCCATTTCCCATCTTCACGGATCACCTGCACCTGGACTTGATTATGTTCACTCCCTTTATATTGCACTCACTCCTTTCACTCCTCGTCCGTTTTATGTTATGTTAAAGTGTATGTTTGGTACTCCTTGCATGTGTTTATTACAGTTTTTTCCAATTGCTAACACACTAAAATGACATGCACAGCACAATTATTTAAACTGACACACAGAGAGCAAAACTTCTTCTCAAGTCTCCAAAAGTCTAAACACCTTTTCTGTTTTACACACATTTTGCATTTCAAAATAGCACTTTTTAAATTCACTAAATACAGTTCTCTGCATAAGACACAACAATCTGACATAAAGTCACATGTTTGCCATTTCAAAACACTGCCATTCAAAATGACACTACATGAGCTAATTGGCCAATTACATGTGCCACCTGGCCAAACACCTCAGTGGTTAATTGTTAACACTTCAATCAGGATGTAAGCACTATGAAAAGACCACAGGTGAGAACCTTTTTTTTTTACAACAACAATGGAAGACATTGCAGAGAGAGGAAGAGGAAGAGGAAGAGGGAGGTTGAGAATAAGAGGGGGAGGAAGAGTGAGAGGTAGGGGTAGAGCAGGTAGAGGAGTTCATGGCCAAAGAAGACAAACACTTTCAAATGAAATCAGAGCAACCTTAGTAGATCATGTCATCAACCATGGGTTGACAATGCGTGAGGCTGGACAGAGAGTGCAGCCAAACTTGAGCCGTTTTACTGTCGCCTTTGTCATCCGGACCTTTAGACTGGAGAACAGGTATGTAACCAAAATTTCATGTAGTACACATGTAGTATACCCCATGTCATAGTGTATCAGTTGGGTGACACCTGTTTACTTAGTGTATGACATCAGCCATTCATGAACTGTACAAGTTTCCTGTACAATGTACTCTACTGTGGGGGAAAATATTTAGGCTGCATTGTCCAAGCCCTATATATATTTTTATTTTATTTTTTCTAAAGGACTGAGAGACGACACCATGGTGGAGGAAGGGGCCAAATGTTCACCAGGGTACAGGAAGCTGCTATTGTAAACTTGGTTTTGGAAAATAATGAAATCAGATTACGAGAAATTCAAAGCCACATCATCCAAGACAACACCTTATTCAACAACATTCAACGAGTTAGTCTGTCCACATTGGCTCGCATTCTCAAGCGAAACCAAATCAGAATGAAACAACTTTATAAGGTGCCGTTTGAGAGAAACTCTCAAAGAAACAAAGAGTTCAGACGAGCATATGTGGATGTAAGTACTATATTGACTGCAGTACACTACACACAACATTGTTTCCCAGTGTACTGGATAACACCATATTGAGTGATTTTTGTTCTTTGTTTTCAGGGAGTACTGGAAATGGATGCTCATGCAATCCCACATGAGTTCATCTTTATAGATGAGGCTGGGTAAGACCAGAAGAAGAGGGAGAAACCTCATTGGCCACAGAGCCATTATAGATGTTCCTGGCCAACGTGGTGGGAACATCACAATGTGCGCTGCCATCTCCAATATGCATGGTGTCCTCCACCGTCATGCCAAACTTGGACCATACAACACAGCCCATATTCTCACATTTCTGGACAGACTTCACAACATTCTCATACCACCAGAGCGTATGAATGATGCAGACCATCAAAGAAACCGGTACGTTGTAGTATGGGACAACGTGAGCTTTCATCGTGCAGCCCCAGTCCAAAACTGGTTTGCTGACCACCCAACATTTCTCGTGCAATACCTCCCACCATGGATGGATAAGGCACTCAAGGCGCTTCTTCCCTCGATGTCTGGCAAGGGAAGATATTGCCTGTGATGTTGACGAGGCGTTGTGGCCAGACCCGGCTGTGCGGCAAGATGCTGCCTAATTATTTTTCTTGCCTTTTTTTTTTTTTTGTTTTTTGTTTTTTACTGTAATATATTTTTTTTCAGAAATTTTCTTTTTCAGTTTACTTTTTTTGTAAGAATATTTTTGTTCAGTCCCATGTAAATATATCTGCTGTGCTTATGTTGTACTGACTTGTTTACTGTAGTGAAGGAAAAAAAATAAAAATGTTGCAACAGCATGTGTGTGTATCTGCAAATATTTCTGTGCATGTGAACAATCTGATACATATTTTAGTATTATGGCAAAGCATACTAAAGATGGGGGTGCTTTTCATTATGCCCAACAGTGTGTAGGTGGTTAGGCAAAAACCTGGTAATATGAATGAAGTGTGTGCCATTTCATGCAAAAGTTTGATTTTGATAATGTTATGTGTAGTTTCGGTTGCAGTGCTTCATTTTGCAGGATATATGAGGTATTTTGCAGTTTGGGTGTGTGGTTTTGTGAATTGTGTTAAGTGTTTTGATAAAACCAGACTAGTTTGAAAAATTGTGTGTTAGCAATTGGAAAAAACTGTAAAGTAGTCTCTATAATTGTGGAAATCCGTATCTGCCTCATCCTTCTACCAGTACACCGGTAACAGAAAGACAGACCTTTAAACTGCTGGATTTCAACAACAAAAAAAAAAGGATTCTTTCTTCATCTCCCAGGTGCCAGCTTCTCCCATGCCTCCCACAACTATGACGGCTGCTGATCGTCTCATCGGGCTTCTTCAGTTTGGATGTTCACTGAGAGGTATGTGGAGGAGTTCATTGAGCTAGCTTATTTGACTAACTGGCCAGACGCTCATTTGATAGATATAGGTGAAAAGTCGCCAAATTTCAGCGCACTAGCTAGCTTAAATGTTAAACAAACATACAGTGATAGATGTATGTGCCATCCTTTGAATGGTCTCTTAAAATAATCCACATTGCTAGCCATAATCATAGTTAGCCCAGCGTTAGGTTACATTAGACAATATGCCTTGACAAAATTCCCCAAACCACCCTAAAGTAATTCATATGTTGTCTAGGAAATATCCTAAACTTAAGTTAATTTACAAAAATAGCTGTCACGGTCCCACAGAGTCAGTGACTGTACATATTCGGACAGTTCTGAACCTTCTTCTGCTTCTATGTTTAATAAATCCCTCCTAAAACATGCTACCTTACGCTTGTCAACATTGAGTCCAGCATCTCTTTTTGCCTCCAGCTAAGCCCCGCCCACCAGGAAACGTTGCAATGTTTACAAACTTTTAGGTGGCTATTTCTTCAGTCTCCGCCGCCGAGCCAGTAGCTCCAGTCTCCGCCGCCGAGCCAGTAGCTCCAGTCTCCGCCGCCGAGCCAGTAGCTCCAGTCTCAGCCGCCGAGCCCTGCGCTCCAGCCGCCGCCGAGCCCTCAGCTCCAGTCTCAGCCGCCGAGCCCTCAGCTCCAGTCTCAGCCGCCGAGCCCTCAGCTCCAGTCTCAGCCGCCGAGCCCTCAGCTCCAGTCTCAGCCGCCGAGCCCTCAGCTCCAGTCTCAGCCGCCGAGCCCTCAGCTCCAGTCTCAGCCGCCGAGCCCTCAGCTCCAGTCTCAGCCGCCGAGCCCTCAGCTCCAGTCTCAGCCGCCGAGCCCTCAGCTCCAGTCTCAGCCGCCGAGCCCTCAGCTCCAGTCTCAGCCGCCGAGCCCTCAGCTCCAGTCTCAGCCGCCGAGCCCTCAGCTCCAGTCTCAGCCGCCGAGCCCTCAGCTCCAGTCTCAGCCGCCGAGCCCTCAGCTCCAGTCTCAGCCGCCGAGCCCTCAGCTCCAGTCTCAGCCGCCGAGCCAGCCGCTCCAGCCTGTCACGAGCCCGCTCCAACTAGAAACTTTGAACTTTGTGTTCCCTCCCTGCCTCCCTCTCCCACCTCCTCCCATTTGTGTCCACTCTTCACCTCCACCTCAAGCCTCCTTGACCAGGACTCCACCTTGGTCCTCTGGTCGATTACCTCCACCTTGGCTCCAACCTCCCTCGTCTCCACCATGGCCCATCAGTCCACCAGTCTCACTCCTTCCTCTGTAATTAGAGTAAGCTATCATTAGTTTTGTCCTGCTAATTATTATTTTATACCCATAAAAATAATAAGTAACTGCCAGATAACGATCACCTGCTTTTCCCCAACATGGTTAACATTAGGTGTGTTATCTTAACTAATAATTTATTAATTAGCTTATAACTCCCACATTTGATGTTACAGAAAAAAAGTTCAGTGATCCGTCAGATCCTGTAGGTCGGTTAGTACAGTTTACTGCTGAACAACTCATTTTGTTGGTGTTAAATAACAAAGAAATCGAAAATTAACAGTTAGTTAATACATCTTCAATCTCCCCTCGAAGCTCCGACAGTCCTCAGACAAGCTGTCAATCAACTTCGAATCATGACGACACGCCCCGTTTTTATAGCATCAAATTGCTAGCTAAAATCTAAATCATCACAAAAACAAACAATTGAATATATATCAGTGTGATAACAACTACCTTAAATGACCAAAACCATCTTTCAGAAAGTTTTATTTGAAGCAGAATTTATTTTTAAGTTTTCACTGAAGTCTCATTCGACTGCATTGAGAGGGTGGGGTTTATGACCTGTACTGCATCCAGCCTCCAGGGGGCGATCAAAGAGCCCGTGGCTTCACTTTTCAGAACGTATGAGACACACCCGGAATTTACATTTCATTCAGTCTGTCTGCTGATTGTTTTATGTAGCATAATTTTACAAAGCTAAAGTCAGACCATGCTGTTTTTGCTGTTAATCTTGAAATTATACAATAATTTAAATGAAAAACAACTGATCATGTTCATAACATCTTTGTTGGAACTGTGATAAAAATCCAGTGTTTGCCTCTAATATCAAAGAGCTACACATATTTTTTGAACAAATAAACAACAAATAAATTTGCAACCAGTATCAGAATCAGCCAATTTGCTTCTATTGGCCATGAATATCAAAATAGGTGCATCACTAATAATAATTTAAAAAATAAATAAATAAAGGATTATTATTATTATTATTTTTTTTTTTTTTTTTTGCTGTTTGTTGTTTATATAGTTAATATTAATGCAGCTATCAGTGCACTAAGGTTAAATATTAATATAAACATATTTATACTAGGGATAGTTCACACAAGTGATCATATGTTTTTTCCAAACCTGTAAAATGTGGTGGAGAGATGCAAAAAACTGTAGGAGTCAGCTTTGAATATAGGCCTTCTCTCGAGATTATTGGGTAGATCATTTAATTTCATTTCATTTTCTTTATATACATTCTAAATGTTACAAACAAACTTTGTTAATAAAACAATTTAAACCACTGTGTCAATTCGACTTCGAAATTCTTTACCATCACATAGGTTATGTCTAATAAATTGCAGATATATATTTTGTAACTGATGTTAAAAATACAATTTAGTGGAAAACCAAATCCTGGTGGGTAGAGGTCATTTTTATTTACAGGTTGTAAACTTAAAACAGAACATCAAGTTAACATGGTCCTTTGTGTTAAGTATTTCAAAGTATTCCAAAGTATTTAGATTAAGTTACTTGACTTTACTTGACTACTTAACTTGAGTAATGTAACGAAATACGTTACAGATTACATGTAAAGCATGTATTTTGTAATCTGTAGTGAAATGCATTCTAAAAGTAACCTTCCCAACCCTGGTCACGGTTGAAGGGTCATGCCTAACAACGCCCTTCAGCAGTGACTTATTCACGATACATCACAGCCTCTCATACCTTATTGCTTACTTATAGCATATAAATAATACTACAGTACAACTGAACACTAACACTGAAGGGAAATCATCAATAAGTAGTAGTGCACAGTCCTATGTGACAGAACTCTTAAGACAGAACTTGACATTTTAATTTACTCAAATTTAAGAAAATGTTGAGGCAGAGGTAGTAACTGAGGACGATAAAAACTTGCTTGAAACAAAAGGCTGGTGCCTCAATCCATTCAGTCATGTGTGCAGCTTGCTTAAGCTCCTCCCCTGATAATGACATAATTTAATGCGATTCTGATAACCATATCCTCAAACCATGCTACACAATATACTTATATTTTGATGTACATTAATTTGATTGTCCACAATGCACATGATTTGCTTTATCAATGCTTTTATTAACTTGAGGAGTGTTTCAAAAAAGATATTGAGAAGAGATTAAAGATGAGAAGAAATATGATAAGATCAGAAAAAGTAAATGGTTAGTTCAATCAACGTAACTGTGGAGCAGGATGACTGCATATGTTCTCACAGGTCCATAACACAAACATAGTTCTTTGAGTATGAACATGGCACATCGTTCCAGCAACGGTTATCTGTAGGGTGGAATAATGAAATACATTATTCAAAATCAAATAGAATGTAGAATAGAAAATAGAAAAAAGGCACTGTGAAATTCACATGAGTCATTTCATGTTACCGTATGATGTGAAATTATAGTATTGTAAATTGTAATTGAAAGTATTCAAAAAACAGACTGCATTCTTACGGGAGTTGTTGATCTCCAAACAGTTCTCGGGACGATGGTGATTGTTGGGTTCTCCAGAGCACCATTTGGTATAGTCATATGCAGTTCCATCACTCCACAACCACTGTCCGTCCTAAAGAGTGAAGAGAGTGAAGAGTGCACTACTGTAGTCAGACTTAGAAGAAGCTAATTAAGTTTAGCTCTGAAGTCAAACCATCTTCATTACAAACTGTTTAAAGCAGAATTTTCAGTTAACACAAACAAGTAGGTCTCTTTAGGACACAATTTAACTTGTTCACCATCATGACCACCACCCCAAGATTGTGTGGAAGAAGTAGGCAACAGACTCAGCAGGAAATCATTTTCTAGTTTATTATGCACAGATGCGAGATTCGCACCAAGACTTTGACAGTTTCTCTAAAGAGACAGATATTTTTTGTCAATACAAATCTAATCTTTTAATCATAAAGAATAAGTGACTTTATTTGCAAACAAAGTCTGTTCTGACTGATTATTTGCTCAGTATCAGTTTTCTGTATTATTTGTTTGCAGAAAAGAAAGTTTTACTTTAAAAAAACAAATCACCATTCCCACTTTATATTAAGTGTCTTTAATATGTACTATCATTTAAATTAATCAGTGGACACAATGCACTTACACAATTGTGTACATAATTTTTTTTTGCATGTAATTACAGCTGTAATTAATTTCTTTAATTAGATCTATGATTACACTGTTGACCTTCCCTTACCCCTTAACCAACCCTTAAACCTAACCATACACCAAACCTGTCCCTAACCTTCGCCATATCCAACCTCAATAGTAGCATAAGTGTTTACATCAACACATATCTATCTAATCTATCTATCTGCATGACAACAAAAACTGATCTTAGTGGAAAATTACTATGTGCTTTTTCGAATGTCCGCTGAAATGAGCTGAAGATGTCTCTGCAATTGTATTATTTGTACCTCACACTTCTGTGTTTCTTAGGAGTTCCTTCTTTCTGAGAGGCCAAGATGTGGATAGATGTTTTTGTGGCCTTATATGATATAGATCTTTTTAACTAAATTAACATAACAGGGAAACAGCAGGGTGAGGTGTGAGTGATGTGACAATCTGAACTAGGCTGAAAAGATTCTGTCTATTGTGAATGGCCTTCTTGCAAGAATAAAAGCTGAAAAAGACACTGTTTGTTCTAACTGGTTTAGACTCACTATAAATAACTGAATATTAAAATGTCCATGACAAATAGTGTCAGTAGTGGAATTACGCGCATGATTCGTCTGGACCTGAGAATGTTACCTCAAAGTCTTTATGGAGGAGGGACAAACATCTGAGGGCCCAGAGTTTCACTGCTGGAACCTCAAAAAATCCTAAGAGAATCTGAAAAGGGTTATTTGCCAGGTGAGTCTTTTTTGAAATCATGTTATATTGTTTGGCATTTTTAGACACCTGTTTTTGTGCTGCACTCCCTCTCTTTCTTTGACTTTCGAGTATGTGTAGGTGACTATTTCTGAAGCACTAGAAATAGCAGGTTGGGTCAAAATACTGAGGGAGGAAGTGTCTGCCGAGTTGTGCAGAAAGTTGATTCTTTGCCGAGCCGATGTAAAGACACCCTGAGGTGACGACCACAGGGTGAAAGGTAAGGGACGTACCGAGGTTAAGGGGCACAGAAAATATAGGGTCTAGAAATGAACAATGAGTCTGACAAAAGACTCACCATCATCATCATGTGATTGCATGAAGAAACAGATGAAACTGAGACAAATTAAATCCAGTAGATCTGTGGCCGTGTCTCCAAGACGCTTGAAGAACCCTTCCTGCAAATCTACCTGAAAAACAATGCGCAAGTGTACCTGGACCATTTTAAACACAAAGGGTGGTCACACCAAATATTGATATGATTTAGTTAATAGAAGTTTATTGATAAATAAAATCTATTTATGACAGTATTTTTGAAAGCATCCTCAATTTACAGCATTTTTACACAAGTGGCTAAAACTCTTCACAGTACTGGATCTTTGCAGGTCGGTTTCTTCAAGCGTCTTGGAGATGCGACCACAGTTCTTCTGGATTTAGTTTGTCTCAGTTTCATCTGTTTCTTTATGTAATCACAGATGGATTCGATGATGGTGATTTTGTCAAGAAGACCCCTGTAAATGCCAGATAGGGTCAGTGCTCTCCTTCTTTCAAGAAGGGTTGGAATAAAGGCTGTCTCCTTCCACCCTGAAGGTCTATGTGGCTGCCATTTTAGCGCACCATGATCTAATTGATACTAAACCTGTGGGAAAGCACAACCTGGTCATCAGGTTCTTGAGAGGGGCTAGGAGGCTTGCCCCCAAGCCCCCCTCTTGGGATCTCGCAATGGTTTTGTCAGCACTGCAGAGAGCACCCTTCGAGCCATTGCATTCAGTGGATCTGAAGTTCCTTTCTTTGAAAATGGTGTCCTGATGGCTTTGGCATCTGTTAAGAGGGTCAGGGACCTGCAGGCATTTTCAGTTGACAAAGCATGCCTGGAATTCAAGCCGGCCAACTCTTACATGATCCTGAGACCCCGGCCTGGATATGTGCCCAAAGTTCCCACCACTCCCTTCAGAGATCAGGTGGTTACCTTGCAAGCGATGCCCTTGGAGGAGGCAGACCTAGCACTGGCGCTGCTCTGTCCAGTACATGCTCTCTGTGCTTACGTAGACAGAACTCCGTGCTTTAGGACCTCAGACCAGAACTTTTTGTCTTTTACAGAGGCCAGCAGAAGGGAAAGGCTGTCTCCAAGCAGAGGTTATCCCACTGTATAGTGAATGCTATAGTTTTGGCTGAAGACTTGCCATGCCCCCTAGGGGTGAGAGCTTGCGCAACCAGGAGTGTTGCTTCCTCCTGGGCGCTGGCGCATGGCGCCTCGCTAACAGATATTTGTAGAGCTGCGGGCAGGGCGACACCTTACACTGAGATTATAAAATCTCGCAAATGTGTTAAGTCTGTTTCCTCCCGTATACTCGCACCTTCTGGCCAGTAAACAGGACCTGTTCGGTGTCAATCTCTCTTGCTGCGCCATTCCACTCCATGGACTGGATGGATATTTTGGGATGGATATTTTCCTCAGGTGAGTTCCACAGTTCAGAACCCTGGGTTCCTCCAGCACTGTTGATGCCTGGCACCTGTGTGCATGCCCAGTCGGTCAGCTCCGGTGAGACCCCATTCGCCAGAATGTTCTGACATAACATTTCCATTCCCTCCTTCAGGGAACGAGGGTTATATACGTAACCAAGATGATTTTTGCTTTTCTATTGCTTGGAGGCAAGATTTAAAATCTGTAACAATTATTTTTTTCTCTTTTGTTGTGCGTTCTGAAAATAGGATGGCTTTGGATAATGTTAGCAGAAGATGATAAAGGTTGATAACAATGTACAAGATGATTATCATGAGCTATTTCCAAGACCACCATGGGTGCCAGAAGGGCCCCATGACAGAATAATAGTTGTCACTACCAGTTTCTCTGAGGATGATGAAATGTAAAGAGGGTTGAAAGCAGCGGCCATCCATGAGATGGCGTACAAGGAAAGGGAATGTTTAGAAAGAATTTTGTTTGTAAGCTTTTCTGAAACAGAAAGCTCAGAAAAAGAGTAGATTGCATTTCTTCTTTCTAAAGAGTGATATGTTTTGAACTTAACTGATTAACATGTCTTTTGAATAATGAATAATCAAAAGGGTGGAGTGTAGTAGAAAAATAAATTTTACTTTATTTACTTTAGGTAATGTATGTGCTTGCATGACAACCAATGACCTTGGTGGAAAATTAATGTTTGCTGTTTCGAATGTCAGCTGAAACGAGCTGAAAGTGTCTTTACAATAAAAGGTGTTACTGTATGTGTACCTCACACTTTTCGGTTTTCTTAGAAGCAGTTCCTTCTTTCTGAGAGGCCAAGATGTAGGGAGATGTTTTAGTGTCCTTATATATAGATCTTTTTAAACTACATGTCATGAACATAACCAGAAAACAGCAGGGTGAGGTCTGGGCAAAGACTCTGCCTGTTGTGAATGGCAATCTTGCAAGAAAAAAGGCTTAAAAGACAATGTTTGGTCTAACTGGTTTATTGCAGACTCACCATAAATAACTGAATATTGAAATTTCCATGACACTATCTATCGATCTATCTATATAGCTATCTAGATGTAGTTAAAGACACCTAATATAAAGTGTGACCAAATCACCTTGTTGTATCTAACACATTACCTCTGCTGTGATCCTGTTAGCTGGCTGAGAGAAGTGCTTGTAGCATCGGAGTCCAAAAATTGTCCATCCAGTGGGGCATTTTAGGAATAAATCAACTACATCCAGTACATAAATGTTAGGGTTCTTGTAATATACACAGAAAAGAAAGTTTTTATTTTTATTTATGTAGCGTATTTTATGTTTGTGTGATTATGTGGTGAAAATATGTGTACTTTAGACAATGTAAACCCCTCATTAATCATGCAAATATTAGTCAATGGAATAATGTACATTTACAAAATGTTTTTAAAAAGCTTTTTTTTTTTTTTTTTTTTTTTACAAATAAATGTCTTGTTTACCTCCTGCATTCCCCATGGAGAAGATCATGAAAAGAAGCAGAAAACTTCTCAGCACTGCCATGATTAACCTGAAATGAATAAGCAGGAAAAGTTAAATGTCTGCATGCACTCATACGCTGCACACTGGGGATTCTCCAATGCATTAAAAGACAAAGCACAAAATACTTTAGGTAGAAAATGTATTCAGTGGGTCTCTATTCCAAAAACTCACCTTGGTTTTCAAGCTGTTGTCTTCAGAATCAAGAATGATCAAGCAGACACAGAGCCAGTGAAATGCCATAACATTATCAGATTTATTGAAGGAAGATGGGTCATATTTATACACACAAGATCAGGCAATAACATCCAGGATGTCCTGGGCATCCAATCATACTCAAAGATCAAACCTTACCATATATGGCATATGAAGAATTATAGTGACAAGTAAGAGAGATCATATGTTAAGACTAAATCTTACTTGTTACTTAGGTAACTACGGTAGTAAGAGAGGTCAAATGTTCAAATGTGTGTGTCTTGAGTTCCCGTTTGCATGTGAGTGTACCAGTTTTCAAGGTGTAGTTCTTTCATCTAGACTGAAAAAAAAAAGTAAAAATGTACCTAATTTTTCTTTTTTGGACTCATATTTTTAAGTAAATTATGTAATTAACTAAGTTAAGTAAAATGAACAAAGAGAATAAGTAATTTCAACTTAGCCAGTTAGAGTTAGGAGTAATTTCTACTTATGTAATGGGGTTGGAGATACAAGGACTACAAATTAGATGGACTACAAATTAAAATGCTATAAAAGGAAATCAAATTTTTTGGGCTTCCTTTTTGAGGTACCATGTGGTGTGGAAGCTGTGTGTACGTTGTACATTTTAGGACTTCCTCACACCTCAGTCATACAACGAAAAGGCGTCATGCCTCAGAGTAAAAAGCTTCAGTCATCGGACAAAATGGCATCGCGTCTCAGACTGAAAGGCTTCAGGTCTCAGGAAAAACAACGTCAGTTGTCAGGTCTCGTACAATTCGGCATCGAACGACTTAGAAGCGAATGCCGCCTTTTCGTTGTATGACTGAGGTGTGAGGAAGTCCTAAAATGTACAACATGCACACAGCTTCCACACCACATGGTACCTCAAAGAGGAAGCCCAAAAAATGTGATTTCCTTTTATAGCATCTTAATTTGTAGTCCATCTAATTTGTAGTCCTTGTATCCCCTACCCGCATTTTGTAAAGAGCAGATGAAAAGACAAGTTGATTAATGAGCAGAATTAAATTGGGAAGGTAAGGGTTGTGATTTATGATGGCTACAGTAAGTTTATCTAGTCTTAACATTTGTATTTGTTTTAGTGCCCTTTCGAAAAAAATGTGCTTCAGAGAATTAAGTCTAATATAGGTATAGATCTTAATTAAATCTCTGAAGTGAGTTAAGTTTTATATTTTAATCTTTTGTTTTTTATGTTTGATTTTAAGTGTTTTTAACTACACATAGATGCTCTATCTCCTCAACACTTTATCTTATTCAGGCCAATCTTGCTCCATGTCATCACCATTCCAGGGCCTAGAACAATCTTTATTTGTGTGAACTCCCTTTTGAAGGCTGGGTGTTACAGTGTAATACTAACCCTTATATTTGATGAGCCCACAATAATCTAATTTATGTAAACATTTAGCTGGCAAATACATTTATAAACAGATTTCGTAACACAGCTTGAAAAGTGTTAACTCCTGCACTCACAAACATTTCACTTGCATTATGCCATCTAGGTCTCCTTAACACAATTCTCACTGCATTATTATAAGCTACTTGAAACCTCATTAAACTTGCTGTTCTATAATTTGACCGCAAATGAGCAGTATTAAGTGGTGTACAATATGCTCTAAACAATGATACCTTCACTTCATCTGAACAAAAACTAAGCTTGCATAAAAGTATTTTAGCCTGCATATACAGTACATCATACGTCTCTGTCTTTCAATATCCCCATCGTCTGTCATGTGGTCAGTAATAAAGTGTCCAATGTATTTTACATTCACACACACATTAAGTGTCTTATCAAACAACTTAAAGAAAAGTTTAAACTTTTATCCTCCTTAGTTCTGCAAATCATATCAACACTCTTACTAGCATAATATCATGTTGAGAGCCATACACAGAACAGGTTTCAGAAGCTGCTGGCTAAAAAACACAAGATCATCTGCATACATAATATGATTAACTAAGATATTACCAATCATACACCCAGTGTTACATGTTTTCAAGCATTTAGATAAATCATCCACATAAATATTAAAAAAAAATACTGGGGACAAAATCCCTCCTTGTCTTATACCTTTACTAACCCCAAAATTTTACATGCTGGGCATACCAATTAGCCAGAATTGTCACAATATATTCAGACACCTCTCTTTGTCTTACTTTAGAAAATAACTTTTTATGGTTAACTCGATCAAAATCTTTGGATGCATCAATAAAGCACATAAGAACTGACAAGTTTTTAAACTTATTTTTAAACTTATTCTTTTAGGGCATAAATGCACAGATCAGTGCTATATTTGGCTTCAAAACCAAACTGGTTACCTGCTGAGTTAATAAACACATTTATCCTATCCAGCAAGATATTTTGTAAAACTTTAGAAAGAATACTGGCTACGGAACTACCTACCATTCCAGCTTTGTCCTTAATAACTGGCACTAATAAAACAAACACTGAATCTGGTAACACACCATGAATCATAAAACCAGTAAAATAGACAGCTAAAAGGGGGGCAAATCTCTCACTTCCATATTTAAGATGTTCAGCAGAGATAGTTGGTCTAGGCCACTTGTTTTGTTGTCAGATAGCTTGCTTATAGCTTGGTACACCTCATGTGACATAATCACTATTGGATCATTATCCTCAATATTGTCCACCTTATACAGATCATCTTGGACACAATTAAATAAATTACAATAATGCTGTCTTCATAACTCTACACTATTTTCTATTCCAGAGACTCCATCTAAGGTACATGTGTAACCCCTCTACTCAGGTCCTACTCGCCCTGCTCTGTGCAGGCCTCGAACCTGGGTCTCCAGCGTAGGAGTCGGACTCTCTAACAAGGAGGCTAAATGCTGCAACTTTTAGCGTCAGTCGCTAGAGCATCTCTTGAGATCAGAGGAGTGAGGTTTACTTGCACAGCAACTACTAACTGGCCCCATTTACACATGGAAGAGATATTCCAATATTCTGCATTTAAGTTCTTTCCAAAAAATCGTTTCCACCGAAATATCTCTGACCACCTTGAGCAAACTGCAAACCTTGGGCAAAAAGCAAACTGTTTGCCGTGGGAAGTCCGGTCTTAAGTCTGCAGAACATAAGTCACTGTGCAGGACTGCTTTCTAATCCCTCTGTGAGCGTTTCGCCAGTGTAGAATTGCAAGCCATGGATCTGTTTCGTCGAGATTTGCCCATTTACAGAGCGATTTAACAACCTCTACCACAGATTCAGCCTTTCCATTAGATTTTGGGTGCTGGGGTGAAGATGTGACATGCAAATACAAAGTTCCAGCATCTAGATCAGGTGTAAGCTTGGAAGCAAAAACACTCACTTGCTTGGTCTTAACCATTTTGATGTTACCCGTAGGTCCAGTATGAATAACAGGCATGACATTTCCATACTTCTTTTTCTACTTGGGAGTGACGGCAGATGATCTTGATTCAGCAGCAACATTCTCAAAGCCTTGACGACGGACTTTTTTCAACTTGCGACTCCACTTTGGAGACTCGTCTTCTTCAGCCGCCGTCTGAGGAAGACGTTAATTCACTTACTCCATTCTCTGCCACAGACCCTTCCACACCACGAACATTGAAGGCAAGGGTCTCCGCTGCCACCGCATCTTCCACCGTTGCATCTCCCAGCGTCGTGCCCTCCAAGCATGCTTGTCCATTCATTGCAGCCGACATCTCCGAACAATAGCCCCAGATCAGATTCTTTATTTGTCAAATTAAGTATTTTTACAGCTTGATTATATAAAACGTTTTTAGTAATGATGAGGATGTTTTAAGTTATGGAACTTGCAGGATGTATTAATGATACAAAGACCCCTTATATGCCAAAAGATCAAGGAAAATTTAGTTTCTCATGTCATGACCCCTTTAAGTAAACAACACAGTAGATTCTGTGTTACACTATGTAAGACAACATATCTACACAATCAGGGGAGCCTGCAGAATTTTACCTTAGGGTATGCACCCCCTACTACAGCATCATCTACTCACGTCACTCCAAACCCATTCAGCTTATTTTCGTCAATGGAACTGCATTTTCCTCACGTGAAGGCTTCTGAAGATTTGGAATACTGCTTATGAGCCATATGAACTACTTTTATGATGCTCTTACAACAAGATCTAGTCCTGTCATTCAAGACAAGTACTGTCTTTGCCTAAGTCCTACAGTGAGAGAGGTTTAAAGACCGTTTTCCCGGTCTTGCGGCCAAAGATAGCCTACGATCATTTTCTGACAAGTGTCAGAAATTCAGCCTGATCATCGCACAGTGTGTTTGCTGCTACAACCTACCTAACCTAACCTTTGTTTACCACTAGCGCATGCTGATGTCGTTTTATTCTATAGAAACGTGCATAGTAGCCTACCGTATGAGTCAATAGGTGTCATCATCATAGAACATACACTAACAAGAAGCGACACTCAATAGAAAGTTCCATTGCAACACCGGCACCCAGCAGCAGCAGCCCTGCGTTTCTTCCATTTTGTGGTGTAAGAGACTCGGCAGTCCATTAGTTTCTATGGCAATATCAGCTGCTTTGTTTAAAAAAAAAAAAACATACATCAAAGCTGAAATGATGATGGATGATGACAACACAGAATAAAATACTATCACTAGTGATCATCAAATCCTTTTAACAGTTTATTTTACACACTTTGTGTTTAAGTCTTCCACTTTTTTTCACAAAATCTTTGCTCTAGAAACCCAGTCAGTTTGGGTTAAAATTCTTTAAAAATCTAGTTTTAGCATTATAAACACTGAATTATTACCAACATATAAAATTAAATTAAGGACATGCATCAGAAAAATTGGGAATGTTGGATAATAAATATTTGAATTTAACAGCTTGATTTTGCAGTGTTGTCTAATGTCTGTTAAAGCAAAAGTGTCCAAAAGTGTGATGGACACAGCAATGCATCATGTATTATAAGATCGTTATGTTTGTAGCGTGATCCATTAAAACGTACAATATAGCAAATATATTTCAATTTAGACCTAGTGGAGTGATACTATCATTGCTAATAGTCTTTTGTGCTTCTGATTTGGCAGTGAAAAAACTAAAACTATAAAATAAAAAAAATAAAAAAAATGTTAATTGAAATTTAAAATATAAATATTAGATAAAGAAATTCTAAACTAACTGAAATAATTACTAAAATTACATTAATGCTTAATAAAAATATTTTAAAAACAAGAACTATTAAAAATGACAAAATTACTGAAACAAACTAATACTAAAATGAAAACTAAAAATATAAAAATAAAAGTTAGCATAAAATATTAATAAATCATATAATAGTATATAAATATTAAAATAACACTAAAGCCTGCATATTAATCTTTGTTAATGGTCTAAACAATTAGGATTCATTTTCGTTATTATTTGTTTATTAAATTCATTTTACACAGACATTCCTTTATAAGAATCACCACACAGCTGTAATAATATAAATAAAGCATTAAATGCTATAATAGCATATAGACTGTAAGACTACAGTAGCTACAATAACACTGAAGGGAAATCATCAACAAGTAGTGCACAGCCCAATGTGACACATCAATGCACAACAGCAAAAATAGGCATTAAACGCTAATTTTGTACAGCTGACAAATTTGAGTAGGCTAAATCAAACCATAATAAGAAAATGTTGAGGCAGAGGTAGTAACTGAGGATGATTAAAAAAAAAAGAAAAAAAAACGTTACATTTGCCTAACTTGGTGTTTTGCTTCCTCCAGGGAAAAATGTTTGGATTTATTTTTTAGTATAAATCCTGATTTTTGTTTTTTATTAGTAGAAATGGTAAGAGACGGGCCCAGCCTTATCTCTGCCTTCACCTGCTGCATCCAGTGTGTCAAATCAGAGGCAGGGAGCAGTTTCTTCCGCTCCGGTTGACACTGTTACACAAATGGCGTCTAGTTCTGATGAAGTAGATGTTGTTAGTGTAGCAACAGGAGAGACCGAAGAATCGCCACTTCCCTCTTTGCCACGAGCGAGGAGCTTATGGAGGTGCTTACTTGTGCTGTCGCCAAGCTGAACATCGATTGGCCAGCCGAGAAGCAAGAGCAGCAGACCCGCAGTAAACTCAATGAACGGTTTCTACCGTCAAGGGCTGCTCAACCTCCACGTCGGGCACTACCGTTCTTTCCTGATCTCCACACCAAGGTGTCGAGATCATGGAAAAGACCAGTATCTTCCCGTGTCTTCACACCCCAAACATCTATCTACAGCGATGTTCTGGGGATGAAGAAGCACGGGTATGGGGTGATGCCAAGAGATGAAGAGACGCTTGCAAGCCATCTCTCTTCTCAAGCGGCATCGTCCCTAAAAGCCCCGTCATTGCCCGCTAAACCGCTGAAAACTACCTCAGCATTAGTGGGCAAAGCGTACTCGGCAGCAGGTCAAGCTACGGCATGCTTGAATACAATGGCCATCCTCCAAGCGTATGCAGCCGAAGCAGAGTACAAGCTCCTCACATCAAAAACACAGGCAACACCAGAAGCAGAGCGTTGCTACCCACGCTCCCCCTCCGAGGAGTTGGGAGGCGGAGCAACGCTCTCAGCCGAAGTCCGTCAGAGGCAAGATAGATCTGAGGGCTGTCATTGAGGGCTTCGGCGAAAAAGTCCTGACGCCAGGAGAGTCAGGATCCTGAGGGTGGTCCCCTCTGGAGACAAATGGCGTTCACCTCTTCCATCGGTGCCCATGAGTCTTCAGTACCCTCAGGGAGGCGCTCTGCTAACCCCGCTATCACACCGGGGCGCAGTAGTTCCTCGCGTGTCACCCGAGGGTGGCGCCCTCCCTCTGCAGTCAGTTCAGTTGTTCCCTGCCGGGGTACCGCTTCAGGGCACTGCACTGGCTGCTCATATTTTACCAGAGGCCAGTCTCAAGAGACTGGTACCCTTAGTAGATTTTTTTTTGTCAGAGTGGGAAAATCTGTCAAAAGTATCTCAGTGGGTCCTGCATACAATAGAAAAGGGGTATGCGATCCAGTTTCGCACACACCCGCCTCCAGTTCAATTGGGTTCTACCCACAGTGGTGGATTCAGAGCAGGCTCTGGTATTAGCACAAGAAGTAGAGACTCTCTTGCGAAAGGAGGCTATAGAAAGGGTTGGTCCTCCCAGCAGGGAGTCAGGATTTTACAGCCGCTATTTCATTGTGCCAAAGAAAGACGGGGGATTGCGTCCAATTTTAGATCTACGTTAGTTGAACAAAGCAGTAGCAAAACTCAAGTTCAAAATTCTGACAGTGACTCACATCATGTCACAAATCAGGTCCGAGGACTGGTTTGTCACAATAGATCTAAAGGACGCATACTTTCATGTATCAATCCTTCCGCAGCACAGGAAGCTCCTAAGGTTTGCTTTCGGGGGCGAAGCTTACCAATACAAGGTTCTTCCCTTCGGCCTAGCGTTGTCACCTCGAACCTTCACAAAATGTGTAGATGCGGCGCTGGCGCCCTTGCGTATGCAGGGCATCCGCATTCTCAACTACATCGACGATTGTGAATTCTGATTGAGCTAAAATCAACCAATCACAATCACAATCAAATGGCGGTTCAACATAACGATGTTCTCACACACATGAGAAGGTTGGGGCTGAGACTAAACGCAAAGAAAAGTGTGCTTTCTCCAGCTCAGAGAACCACTTATCTGGGTGTGGTGTGGGATTCGGTGATTATGCGGGCCCGTCTATCTCCGGTTCGCATAACATCAATCCTGTTGACTGTCTCACTCATAAAGCTAGGCCAGTCACTCACTGTAAAAAAAAAAGTCCCTCATGGGCTGGGGGGGCAATCATGAGTGGTCGCTCGGCTCAGGGGCTGTGGCAGGACCATCATCTTTCATGGAACATAAATCGCCTCGAATTGATGGCGGTATTTCTAGCATTGAAATACTTCCTCCCAGACCTCAGAAATCAACATGTGTTAGTCAGGTCAGACAACACAACAGTGAGTTCGTAGATAAATCATCAAGGGGGTTTGAGATCACGCCCACTTTACAAGTTGGCGAATCAGATTCTCTTGTGGTCCCAAGGGAAACTACTATCCCTCAGAGCAGTTTACATCCTGGGGTACCTAAATGTGGGAGCAGACATCCTGTCGAGGCGGGGGCCCAGGGAATGTAGGCTTCACCCCGAGGTGGTAGAGCTCCTATGGGAGAACTACGGCAAAACCCAAGTGGATCTGTTTGCGTCTCGAGAGATGACTCACTGTCCACTGTGGTTCTCGATGTCAAACCCAGCACCTCTTGGGCTGGATGCTATGGTACAGCTGTGGCCGAGGCTACCGCTGTATGCATTTCCCCTAATCGTTCTGCTCCCGGGAGTTCTGGAGAGAGTGCGCAGAGAAGGGGCTCGTGTATTGTTGATAGCCCCATTCTGGCCAGCCCGAGTGTGGTTCTCGGACCTGATGTCCCTTCTCGACGGGTCTCCAATGGAGATTCCGATCAGGAGGGACCTTCTCTCTCAAGTGGGCAGTCTGATACTGCACCCCCGCCCGGAGTCATGGATGCTGTGGGCGTGGCCCCTGAGGGGGCACAGCTCATAGATTCAGGTCTCTCAACTGAGGTTGTTGAGACCATACTCCAGTCCAGAGCTCCCTCCACGAGGAAACTATATGCACTGAAGTGGAGATTATTCACTTCATGGTGTGAAGATCACCAGTGGGACCCAGTTAACTGCCCGGTCAGTGCAGTACTGGACTTCCTGCAAGAAAGGTTTTCTTCAGGGTTATCCCCCTCCACATTAAAAGTTTATGTGGCGGCCTTAGCTGCTTACCACGCTCCTTTCAATGGAGTATCTCTGGGGAGACACCCACATGTAATACGTTTCCTTCGTGGCACTTTGAGGCTCAGACCTGCAGTACGCATGAGTGTACTGGCTTGGGATTTGGCCATTGTATTACAGGGCCTGTCTATGGCACCCTTCGAACCCATCAAAGAGGTTGCTGAAAAGTTCCTAAAACTAAAGACAATGTTTCTTCTAACCCTTTCATCTCTCAAGAGAATTGGAGATATTCAAGCCCTGTCAGTCTCTCCTTCCTGCCTGGAATTTGCGCCTGGTAATGTGAAGGCGTTCTTACATCCCAGGTTAGGGTACATCCCTAAGGTCGTCACTAATCCTGTGAGACCTATTGTGCTTCAAGCTCTGTGCCTGCCTCCCTTTCAGTCATCAGACCAGGAAAAATTTAATCTGCTGTGCCCAGTGAGGGCATAAGATGTCCACAGAGCTGCCCTGTGGAGAAAATCTGATCAACTTTTTGTGTGTTTTGGAGCACCAAGAAAAGGGCTCCCGACATCTAAGCAGAGAATGAGCAAGTGGGTGGTTGAGGCTATCTCACTTGCTTATGAGTCGGTTGGACAGCCTTCACCATTGGTTGTAAGGGCTCACTCTACGAGGAGTATGGCTGCCTCTAAGGCGTTTATTTCTGGGGTTTCCCTTTCTGATATCTGTGATGCAGCAGGCTGGTCATCGCCACATACGTTCATGAGGTTCTATGAACTAGACCTCGGCTCCACTCCAGGGGCGCAGGTGCTTTTGTAATGTGTGCGCCTCGGCTACACACTTACGGTCACTTGCTCATATGGGGAAGTTGGTATTCTCGTTCCCATAGCGGCAATGCAGCGCGAGTTCCCTTGAAAGGGGACGTCACGGTTATGTATATAACCTTAGTTCCCTGAATAGGGAACAAGACGCTGCGTTGATTAGCCATACTCCCTGCATGCCCGTAAGCGACTTGCTTCGGACCTTTTCAGAAGCTGAATGTGAGTGTGTTAGGGGCGGCTTTATAGTTCCTGGTCGGTGACGTCACCCACCTATGACGTTCCGTCTCCTGATTGGACAGATTGCATACGTGCTTCATGACGACACCACGCAGAGGCGTTCCCATAGCGGCAACGCAGCGTCTCATTCCCTATTCAGGGAACTAAGGTTATATACATAACCGAGACGTTTTTGTGTTGTTGTTTTGTTTTTGTTTTGTTTTTTGTTGTTTTGAAAATATCTGTTTTGTAATTTTTTTTTTTTTTTTGCCTGTGTTTCTCTCTCTCTCTCTCTCTCAAAGTGATGGAATGCATTACTGTGTATGAATCGTCAAGGTATCAGCTAAATATCATCTTTACATTTATATTGAAGGAAAAAAGACACATCTTGGATGGCCTGAAGTTGAGTAACAGCAAATTTTCATTTTTATGTGATCGATCCCTTTAATCAAGAACATTCAAATATATGCATAGGGTGTAAAGATAATTTATGATTTGTTGATGCAGATTTTCAGACTAAATTATAAATGCGACCAGTGACTGATTCAGATGTGTTTCTTAATTGCAAATCTGGCTGATCATTAATACAAATTATTTTTGTTTTGTAAAAAAACATTATCAATTTGCTATCACATATTTGCACATAATCTGATTCCTTTATTACAGATTATTTAGATTTTTTTTTATGAGAAAAATAATCACAATTGCTTTATCACAGACTGAAAACATTCACCTGAGAAGATTGTGTCCTGAACACAGTTGTACACAACTTTAGGATAATTGTGACTGTGAGGGTGACCCTGAGCAGCTCTCCATTGTGGTGTTCATTATTCAGAAGGAGGGGGAGAACTTCACGAACCACTTCAGTTTTCAACCTTTTTTTTTTTTTAATTATATGAATTATATTTCAAGTTACACTTAATGTTGTCACAGTTTTCCAGGCTCTTCTCCTGAATTTTCCACAGACTAAAATGCATGTTCAAGCTGTTTTATCTGAAAGTAACTTGCACTGACATCTTAAAATTTGCCTGTGCTACTGTTTTGTCTCAAGATGAACACCAATACCGTTTTTGGTAGCACTTTATTTTACAGTACGTGTACTTTCCTGGTACATATATAGTAATTATGTTGTACATACAGGTAAAAGAGTGGTAACACAAGGTACTTACCTGACATGTATGTACATGGGAACTAATAAGAAACACTGCTGTATTTTCCAATGTACATACATGGTAACTACTTTGTACCTATAGACAAGTGTTGGGTAATAACAGGTGCTTACTTATAGTGTCCGTATATGGTAACTAACAGACACATTACTGTACTTACTAATGGTATGTACATGGTGAATATTTTGTACTTACAGACAAGTGTGGGTAATAACAGGCACTTATGTGTGGTAACTAGTAAGACAGTTACCATGTATATACCATTAGTAAGTACAGTAATATGTTGTACTTTTGGACAATTGTCAGTAATAACAGGCACTTACTAGTGGTATATACATGGTAACTATGTTGTACTCACGGACAAGTGTGGACACAAATAACAGACACTTAACTACTGTGAAACAAATGTGCTTACCAAAATGATACACAGCAGTACCTATACAGCACTTCATATTGTTAATACTTATCAAGTAGTCCTTTTAAGCAAGGCTTTTGACACATGACAACTGAGTATACCAAGTACAGCAGTGTTACTGATCTGTATGTATGTCATCAAAATACCCCTATTAAGTGAATTATTGTCCTGTAAAGATTAGGCAAGTTGAACCGCAAAATTATATCATCCAGTACTCAAGACGTATCTTGAACCATGCTTATACCTCACCCTAAGTAATGTGTAATTTACGCATTAACTAACTGGTATATTCACTAGTACGTTCATAATAAGTACATGGAAATAGGACTTTAAAATAAAGTGAACCCTTGTAAATAAACATTACATAGGAATTACCAGCTCTTACCAGGTGTAACTTACGCATTAACTATAACTGGTATTCACTAGTGCATTCATAATAAGTACATGGAACTAGGACTGTAAAATAAAGTGAGCCCTTGTACATAAACGTTACATAGGAATTACCGTGATCTCATGAGAATACATGTGTATTTTTACATAAAATGTGGTTTAACCACACATACGTTTTCATACACACAAAAACATACATTACGTATTAACAGCAATAAATCATGTAACGTAAAGTTTGAATGTAAATGAATAAATCATGGGATTAATGTTTTAAATCTGTTGTATGTATTCAATTGTCATATCAATACATGTTTTCAGTCACATTTTTTTAATACAGTTTACTCATCTACTTAATATGAAATAACATTTCTGTTTGTGACTTGTAATATTTAGTTTGTTAGCTGTGAGACACAGAAGATGTTTTCTCCTATGCAGCGACTGACAATACAACCAAAAGATACATCAAAACACAACATATATTCACAAATCACACCCATTTTATTTGTTTGCTGTACTCCATATCTTTAGAATCCATATGTTTGTAAGGAACAGATCCAAATTCAGCCCTTTATCCATTAATCTTCATCTTCATTCTCAGCAGCGACGTCACAGTCAAAGCTCGCGCTCGTTATAATTTAAATTTGAAAATAGCGCCAACCTCGAGAAGCGTTACGACATGGTTTACGGCACTGATATCAAACGCTCATTGGCTCTCACCTGCTTCGTCACAGATTACGACATGCCGTGTTTCAATGGACTGACATTTGAATGAGTGCGCGCCTTCACGTAGGGTGCTTCTCAATATCCATCCTCGTCTCCTCGCTCCTCCGTCCTCCATCCTATGACCCGGAAAACAATCGAGCTCAGCCATCTTGAAGGACATCTCAATTCTCTAATTGCACCACAATGAGGCGAGGAACGAGGAGTGAGGAGGCTTCCTGAGGAGTTATGAGCGAGGATACACAGGTGCATCCTTTGCGGAAGTCTTTCTCATCGAGAAACGTGACGCACACATAAATTCTCCTCCCCCTTCTTATCTGTCACAATAATTTAAATGTATGCTTTACTTTTACAGATTAAATAAACTTTAAACTTTAATATATCTCATATATTTCAACTAGGCATCTTTCTTTATTAATATTTATTATATTTTTTTAAATAACCAAACTTTAACAACATGTGGGTAGATCCCTCGAGCGCAGCTGATGACGCTTTGAAGTGATGCTAAAGGGAGCGAGGATTTATCGGCTGCATCCGAAAACCTAGGTAGCTGTCTTGCTGCCTCGCTATCTTATAAGAGAATGACTTGTATGGCAGCGTTTGTGCATGAAGGCACCTCACGAAACTGATTTTGGACGGACTTCTGAGGCAGCGTAACAGTTTAATGATATACAGCAATATAGCGCGAGCTTTGGTGAGAACTAAACAAATATTTAATTACTACAGTAGTAATTTCTCGATAGAAATATCAAAATTGAAACATGTTGATCAAAATCGTACATTTATACAGAAAATGCGCAGCAAACGCAACCTTCGGACGCCATCTTTATTTGTCTAGCTCAACTGTCACAGAATGGGAAGCACAGGATTGTGGGATATCAAAGGCAGCTAAGGATACATCTATGCTTCCTTCAAAAATCGATCTGAGGAAGGTATCTCATGAGACAGGAAGTGAAGCTAACATTGGATTCGGACGTGCCTTGATGCCTTCTTACCTTGAAATGTGTCCTCAGAAGGCAGCATTTTTCAGTTTTCGGACGCAGCCATCATTTCACTTGATTCAATTCCTCCGTCCTCTCGTCTTTTCCTTCTGTCCTTCCCTGGCATCCTGGAAGGGGTGGAGCTAAGACGCGAGGAAAGGAAGCAAGGAAAGGAAATGAGGATGCACAAATAAGAATTGAGAAGCACCCATAGAGAAGCCGGATTCATCATATTCTGCTAAGTAAAAAAAACTATTGTTTACCGCCAGTGAGGACTGCGACTGCAACTCATCATCATTTGAACTACTTTTGGTACAACATTTTCGCAATAAATAAATTGTTGTGATTATGCTTGCTTGTCTGTCTTTCTTTTATTTAAAACAGTACAGAGTTTTAATACATGTTTATGGGTTATTTTAAAGGTAGGTGTAGGATTAGCAGCTCAAAATATCGTTTTGATCTTATATTTTTAATAAAATTATCATTTTAATTTACAAAAATGTACGTTTTGTGTCTTTGAAAGCTACATATGCTCTTACCAGGTGTAACTTGCACATTAACTGGTATAGTCACTAGTACGTTCAGAGTAAGTACATGGAAATAGGACTGTAAAATAAAGTGAACCCTTGTACATAAACATTACATAGGAATTACCAGCTCTTACCAGGTGTAACTTACGCATTAACTAACTGGTATATTCACTAGTACGTTCATAGTAAGTACATGGAAATAGGACTGTAAAATAAAGTGAACCCTTGTACATAAACATTACATAGGAATTACCAGCTCTTTAACCTTTGCAATAATAAGCTTAAGTATTTTAAACAATTAGTAAGTACAGTATGTGTCTTACAAGTTACCATAAATAAGTGCTTGTTATTACCCACATTTGTCTCTAAGTACAAAATATTTACCATGTACGTACCATTAGTAAGTACAGTAATGTGTCTGTTAGTTACCATATACGGACACTATAAGTAAGCACCTGTTATTACCCAACACTTGTCTAAAGGTACAAAGTAGTTACCATGTATGTACCATTGGAAAGTACAGCAGTGTTTCTTATTAGTTCCCATGTACATACATGTCAGGTAAGTACCTTGTGTTACCACTCTTTTACCTGTATGTACAATATAATTACTATATGTACCAGGAAAGTACACGTACTGTAAAATAAAGTGCTACCATGTTTTTTTTTTCCCTCTAAGGCATGTTTATAAAAGCTACTTAACCCCTTTCACAGACAAGGCTTAAACCTAGTCCCAGACTAAAATGCATGTCTGAGCTGTTTTAACTGAAAGCATATCTTGAAATATGTCACTGTCATTGTTTTGTCTCAAGATAAACACCAGTAATGTTTTTTTTTTTTTTTTTTTTCTAAGGCATTTTATAAACGTTACTCAAATAATTGAACTAAGGTCTGATCCTGGCTTAGCCTAAGCCCTGTCTGTGAAACCAGGTCTCTTTGTTTGTCACCATGAAATGCCATTTTTACAGCCACTTGTTTTTCCTGAATGTGATGTTAATTCCTGTGATTATGAATAAATAAATTTGTATGTAAACTGAAGTTGTGAATTTTTCTTTCAAAACCAAATTAACTGCAGCCCTTACATTGTGTCTGATTGAAATTAGTAGAAATAGAAATTTAACTGGCATAAAATCTTGCTGTACATAAAGCAAGATTGATTTGATATGGTTTCGTTAATTCAATATTAAATAGGTGATTTATTTAAGGTTGAAAAAAGTATTGATTTTACAACCATCTTGATCTATTTTTCATCACTGAAATAACATTATTTTAGGGTGCAAACCTGATGAAAAATCAATGTTACATTTCAACAATGATTCAATGATAATGTGGTTGATGCCTTAACATTGATTTAGTGTTGATTCAGTGTTGGTCTGCTATCTGGGTTCTCACACCGAAATAGTAATGGGATATTTTATGAAAACAGAAAACAAAAAGAGCCCTGGATGAGGTTCATATTTGCTTACAATTCATTGTAGGAAACAAATTTGCAAATGACCATTTGACTAAACAAATCCTCAAACCGAGCTACACAATACATTTATATTTTTACATTCATGAATTAGATTGTGATGCACATGATTTGCTTCTTCAATGCTTTTATTAACTTGAGGAGTGTTTCAGAGAAGATATTGAGAAGAGAATAAAGTTTAGAAGAGACTTGATTTCAGAATAACATTTTTGTAAAGATAAGATCAGAAAAAGTTCAACCAAATGCCCTTAGCACAGAAATAGCTCTTTAAGATTGGACAGGGTGCATCATTCCAGCAATGGCCTTCTGTAGGGTGGAATAATGAAATACATTATTCTGATCATTATAGTGTGTTAGAATCAAAATAAAACAGAATGTTCAACTTAAAGGAACACTCCACTTTTTTTGAAAATAGGCTCATTTTCCAGCTCCCCTAGAGTTAAACAGTTGAGTTTTACCGTTTTCGAATCCATTCAGCCGATCTCCGGGTCTGGCGGTACCACTTTTAGCATAGCTTAGCATAGTTCATTGAATATGATTAGACCGTTAGCATCGCGCTTAAAAATGACCAAAGAGTTTTGATATTTTTCCTATTTAAAACTTGACTCTTCTGTAGTTAAATCGTGTACTAAGACCGACAGAAAATGAAAAGTTGTGATTTTCTAGGCTGATATGGCTAGGAACTATACTCTCTTTCTGGCGTAATAATCAAGGAACTTTGCTGCCGTTCCATGGCTGCAGCAGTGCAATGATATTATGGATATTAATCGATATATTAATGGATTCGAAAACGGTAAAACTCAACTGTTTAACTCTAGGGGAGCTGGAAAATGAGCCTATTTTCAAAAAAAGTGGAGCGTTCCTTTAAGGCACTTTGTGAAATCCACACAAGTCATTTCATGTTACTGTATGATATGAAGTTATTGTAAGTTATAATTGAAAGTATTCAGAGAACAGAGTGCATTCTTACTGGGAAAGTTGAGCTCCAAACAGGCCTCACTCTGATGGTTGTTGTTAGGTTCTCCAGGGCACCAGTTGGTAAATAAAAATGCAGTTCCATCAGTCCACAACCACTGTCTGTCCTAAAGAGTGGAGAGAGTGAATACAAAGAGTGCACTACTGTAGTCAGACTAAGAAAAAGCCAAAACAATGTTCATCTTTGAAGTCAAACTAACTTCATTAGAAAGTGTTTAGAGCAGAAATTTCAGTTAAGACAAACAGGTCTCTATAGGACACAAGTTAACTTACTTGTACACCTGTATGACCACCAATCCAAGGACGTATGTCATCAGAAGGCAACAGACTCAGCATGAAATTATTTTCCTGTTAATTACGCACAGATGCGAGATTCGAACCAACACTTTGACAGTTTCTCTAAAGAGACAGATTTTTTTATCAATACAAAATCTAATCTTTTTAGCATAAAAGCATAAGACTTTTTAAACAACATTTTATACATTTGCAAACAATGTCTGCTCTGAATATTTGCTCAGTATCAGTTTTCTGTATTTATTTTTGCAAAAAGAAAGTTTTACTTTAAAAAAACAACAATTTCCACTTTATATTAAGTGCCTTTAACATTTAAATGAATCACTTGATACCTTAGAATAACTATAAGTCTATCTATATCTGTCCGTCTGTATATCTAGATGTAGGTAAAGACATCTAATATAAAGTGTGACCAAATCACCTTGTAACTAACACATTACCTCTGCTCTGATCCAGTTAGCTATGGAGGACCAAACCTGCAGATATTAAAAATGAATAAATAAATGAAAGAATAAATAAATAGGTAAATAAATGTGATCATACGAAAATAAATAAATGACTTGATAAAATAAATGATTCATTTTTAACAAAAAAATCATTTTTTTTTATTTCCCCCCCTTAATTTATTATTTTTACATTTTTCATTTATTTTTATATTTATATATTATTTTTACATTTATTTTTAGATTTATTTATGTATATATGTATTAATTTATTTTTAGATATATTTATTCCCACGTATTTATTTTTAGATTTATTTATTGATTCATTTATTTTTACTTTTCCGTGTGTAACATGGAAATGAGGAAGGCGGTCCTTCTGTAGCTTCAGTGCATCATTGGTTAAGAGCTCACGCCCAGACTCATCAGGCCAGTTAAACGATAGAGATCGGAGTTTTCAAAGAAAATGGCACCAGCTGGAGAGTTGCAGGTTATTTTTCGCCTAATGTTATTCGATTTGTGCCGAAATATTTAAACTATATTCCAGAAATAAAAACATGAAGCTAAAGCTACTTATGTGATCCCCAGCATCAAAATCATCGAGTCTGGAACCGTCGACTTCAGACGCTAGAGTGATGACGCCTAGGTTAGAAGATTGTTGATAGCTAGCTATAACTTTAGCAAAATGAGAAATAACATTAATGCCGTTAATGTTTTAAATTCGGAGCACGGAGAAAACTTCATACGACGATCAGATGGTCTCATATCGACATTGTTAACATGCGTAGATATATGAAGAAGAGCCAGAGGAAACCATGGGACTGTCAGAAGTTGGAGCAGCATGTAGAGGGTGTAGTTGAAAATGACTGGAATTATTTTAAATTCAGCTTTGTAAAAAAAAGTGATAACTTTGTGATTTTAGAAAAATGTATCATTTAATATAAGTTTCATAAAATCAGTTGTAAGAGTTGTTTGTTGTTATCAGGAAGCTAGAGAACTTTTACTGACCTTCATGCAATATTTCACCATTTAATTCTCATATGCAATAAACCAAGATGGAATTAATTTGCAAATTTGACATGACTTACTCCATTTAAATCAGAAGACTTCATTCCTTTAAGTTTTAAGGGGAATCTACAGAGCTTACATTATATGGTTTTATAAGAAATTACTGACTGCTAACATCTGGCCACATTGTAAAGATTAAAAAATTCACAAAAGATAACATCTGATCATATTACAAAGGTTTATAGAAATAACTTTACAGATAAGTAACATCTGGTCACATTGTAAAGGTTTATAAAAATGACTACATACACTATTTACACTGATTAGTTAAATCAAAACCACAGCACAGATGTGGACTGCACCTACAAATCAAAACTTATTCATCCTCTACATCAGAAATCATGTTGCTTAGAAGGTTACACAGGATCAATTCTCTACATTTTATCAATTTTAGAGGTGAGGATAATTGGAACTGTTGTAAGAAAGGATTTTTAAGTTTTTCAGTCATATGACCACTTAGGGATGCGTATAGTGTCGGTGGTGTCTTCTTCAGAGAGTCTCTCTTGGTGAATGCTGGAATGACGAGTTTCACCTTCCTTTCATAGAGGAGATCAGTAATGATGAAGCCTCTGTCTGCCGTTACTTCATCACCTGGACGAAGGGATTCCAGGAACCCTGAATTTGCAGTTATGAATTTACCACAACAACAGGTTTTGAAACACCAAACCTTTCAGCAAGATCACCCTGCAATAAATTAAGACACAGCTTCATCAGTCATCAGGAGCTGATCCCAACTGTGTAGCTGGAAGCTGTTGGTGTATGTGTTGGTAAGATGTTCGGCGACTGAATGAAACGCATCCGATGTCAACCCTGTGTGCTGACAAAGATGATTGTTTCTCAGAGTTGTGTACAATGGCGCTGGCTCAACGCATTGTGTTCTCATCTCAGATGTAGGTGGCTTCAGACTGAGATGTGATTTTGAAGTGTAGTTGTGTTCAGAGACAGATGGATCCTCCTGTTGTGTTTCTGCATCACAGTTCAGGGCATGTGGATGTGATCATCTTCACAGTTGATCACTGATGCTCATCGATGCATCTGTGGAAGAATATACAACCATAAAAATGTTTACATTAGTAATAGTACATCATGAGAATATATGATGGCACTCATACTTGAACAGAAAAGTGTGAGAGACGCATTAAAAATGAGTTTATACACAATCTCTAACTCTAGTGTTAATACTTAAGTCAATATCAATATGAGAGATGTAGCTAGATTGCCTGCCATCATATGCAATCTCTGTAACTTACAGGAATAATGTAAGCTACTGTAAGACTAATGTACTATAATACTACAGTAAATAAGTACCATTGTACTATCGTAAATATTAAATATATTGAGGGCAATGGTAATAGTGCAAGATTCATTGTGTTTTGTGAATAATACTGATTTCAAATTCATAGAAGGGGCTTCACAAATCTAGCATTAGGTTAACAAGCACATGGCTAGCTAAGTTAGCTTACCTGAATCTGACAACCTGTTCAGCAGCCGCCGTGACTTCTTTACTGGAGCATCATAGCCGAGACATTTCTCAGGTAAGGGTGTTCGTCAGTCAGCTTCCCGTCCATGAAATGCTACGAAAACACATACGGGCGCTTGGGTGGGCACTTCAAGTTTAGCGCCTTCAGCCAGTGCCTCAGGTGCTCTCGTCTTAAGGTGGAGGGTGTAAATCATAAAGTGCAGCGCAACACTCCGACCGCTTAATCTAATATACCGTTACAGCTACAGGATTACCAGGATTACGGCTAGCGACTAGCATTAGTTCCCTCTCAGCCAGAAGTAAGATAACTAAACGAACGCAATGGTGTAACCCTTGTTGTCGCGAACATAAAGTGATACACCCGCAAGAGCTGTCACTACAAAGCCAGAGTAATCGAGCGAGAGCTTCAATCAATGATGAACCAATGGTAAGCAAGCCCTATGAGCAAGACCAACCCACCTAATTATCATACAAGACAAAGAAATGTAAAAATAAATACGAAAATAAATTTAAAAAGTTGAAATAAATAAATGTTACAATAAATAAATCTGGAAAAAATATATATATTGGAATAAATAAATATAAAAATAAATGAATGCATAAAATAAGTAAATATAAAATAAATGGAAAAATAAATAAAATAATAAATATAATTAGAAATAATTAAATCATAAATGCAGAAAAATAATAAATTAAGGGGGAAAATGAATTTTATTAAAAGTTAATCATATTTATTGGTTTATTCATTTATTTATTTTCCTATTATCACATTTATTTACCTATTTATCTATTTATTAATTTATATATTTATTTATTCTTTCATTTATTTATTCATTTTTAATATCTGCAGGTTTAGTCCTCCATAGTTAGCCGGCTGAGGGATGTAGATGTAGCAACTGTGTCCAAAATGTGACCATCCAGAGGGGCAGCTTTGGCGGACTGCATCCAGTACATAAACATTAGGGTTCTTGTAATATTCACACCAAAGAATCTTTTTATTTTTTATTTATGTAGCTTATTTTATGTTCCCTTTCAGTCGGTCACGTTCGACGTACGTCAGTAGTGACCGACGAATTGGGATATCGCTAGAGAGCCCCTATCAGCTTCGAGAGAACTAAAACAAGCCAATGGAATTGGCGTGCGATATTTGCATAATGCGCACCTCCCCTAACAGGTGGATATAAAAAGGGGGGCAGATGCAATCGCACTCTGTCTTTCGCTTCGGAGCCTACCTGGTGTCCTGCGGCTGTTTGAACTTCAAGCCTCTGAAGAAGTTTCGGCGCTTGTGTTGGTGTGACGACGCCTGCAGCGAGGTCGCGAGTTGGAGTGAGCCGGGTGGAAACATCCACTGTTTTCCCAGCGTTCCGCTGTAATTCCACTGGTTGGTCTGCGATTTGGTCTGGTTCCTCCTGTGTTTTTCTAAACACGTCGTGACGCTCCCTGTGTGTCTCGACACAAAAGAGCTGAAGTTTCCCCTTCTAAAAGAGCTTCACAGACAGACACTGCGTCTTTTTCAAGATGTCATTCTGTCTGTGCGTTTCTGGAGGCGGTCGTTTCCTATCCTCTCTGACGGCCACGATCACTTTCTCTCATGTCTGCTTAGCGTGCTGAGACTGTGTTTGTGGGTGGTCACATTTTCTTATGGAAATATGTCCACGTCGGCGCGTTGTTTGCTCGCCTTTCTCGTAAGGGCTTGAGCGCTCAGCGCGCCGTGTGCCGTCGAATTGCCGGCTGACAGCGCGCGTTGCCACGGCAACCCTGCGCGCTGTCTGGCGCTCTAGATGCACGGTCGAGACTCGGCTGCCTTTAATGAGGTGGAGTCCCCTCACTTATTCCCCGATCTAGTTATTTTTCTGAATCAGAAAAGTGCTACTTTGGTTAATAAGCCTGGGTGACCAGAGGATCACAGTGGGGCAATCCCCGCCGACTCATTCTCCGTGGGCCCCCCACTCCTCTAGTGCATCGCAAACATGTTGTGACTATGTTCGTGGGTGGATTATGTTTAGATACATGGCCACGTCGGTGCCCAGGGTGCCGTGTGTCGTCCAGTTGGGCGGCCACGTTCACTGTCCAACATGGCTGGTAGCTTCTGCATGTGTTGCTGGTCCTCCTTAAAATAAATATGGAGGACCTAACATCTTAGTCAGGGCTCCAGCAGAGGATCAGATGTCGACTGCTACATTGGAGAGAGTATTGTTGGGCTCTGAACATGAAGATGAGGCTGAGCGTCCCACGGTTGTGGCGTGCTCATGCCGAATCGGATTCAGACTTGGCAACCATGCTTTCCCGGGCCCCTGGGGGTGTCGTGCGACGCGTACTCGCCTTGCCCCGCCCCCTGGCTTAGCCCGGATGTGCATGAAAAAACTTGGCAGTATGTGGCCTTTTTTGGCGTTAATATGGAACGCCAAGAGGGTCATAATCTGCACTACAAGTTTTTTCTCTCTCACTACCCCCTAGGGTGGGGTGGCAGTGTTACGGGCACACCACCTCTGCCCTGCATGAGTCTTGGCCCCTGGCAAGTCTGCAGTAGGTCAAAGCACTCATTGCATGTGGGTAGTTCTGAGTCGGGGTTGAGCTACGCAGGATGCAAATCAAAGCGCAGGCCCCTGGCCAGACAATGTCCACCATGGTGGTCCAGAAACACCCCTGGCGAGTCTTGCTGGGATGTGCCGTCGTCAAAGTGTGCTTTCTCGATGCGCTCATCTCACAAACTGGCCTTGAACCCAGCCCGCTCAACCCGCAGTCACCTGACTAGCGGGAGACGGTCCTGGAGATATGGCGACCTGGAGCTGACGTAAACGGTTCTTTCTCCCCGGAGGAGGGCCGGGTGGAGAATTGGTCTGTTCCGCCGCTGGCTCTCCGGAGTCCAGCGGTACCCACTAAGAACTGTTTACCGATCCTCTACGTCCCAAGAGTGTGGCTGGCGATGTGCAGCGCCCCGCGTTGCTACTCCCAGCCCCCTCTCACCTCGCCAGCAGGTGTCAGTGTGTTGGTGCAGGCCGCGCCCTGTGTGCCGTCTCCCATACGCACTGCTACCTCGCAGAGTCTGATCACACTCTGGGCCGCTACCACACCGCCCGAGTCGGGTCCCCGTACTCTGGTTCGCTGCCCCACCCCCGGTACGTCTGTGGTGCGTTTGGTTCTGCTGGCTCGGTGTCTGGAGGCCTGGTTAGTGCCCCCAGCCCGTTCCGCTGGCTCATGCGTACTATCAGACTCGGCTATGCGATTCATTTCGCCCGGTGTCCTCCGGCGTCCAGGGGTGTCCACTTCACTTAGGTGTCGTTGGACATTGCACCTGTTCTCCGAGTGGAGATTGCTGTCCTCCTGGCGAGGGATACAATCGAGCCGGTCCCTCCAGCCGATTTGAAGTCAGGTTCAGCCCTACTTCATTGTACCCTAAAGGGCGGTGGGCTATGGCCAATCCTGGATCTGCGCGTCTTGAACCGGTACCTTCAGGCTGCCGTTTAAGGTGCTCATGCAGAAGCGCATTTTCGAGTGCGTCCGTCCCGGGGTTTGGTTTGCAGCATTCGACCTGAAGGATGCATACTTTCATGTCTCGATTCTGCGCTCGGGTCGAGCATGTCAGTACAAACTCCTACCCTTCGGGCTGGCCCTGTCGCTCCACGCCTTACACGGTTGCGGAGGTGGCCATTGTTCCCCTCAAGGAACAGGGCGTTCGCATTCTCGACTGCCTCGACGACTGGTTGTTCCTGGCCAGCTCGCGAAGCAGTTGTGCGTACACAGGGAGATGGTTTAGCTCACCTCAGCCTGTTGGGTCTTTGGGTCAGCTGGGACAAGAGCAAACTTGCCCCCGGGCAGAGGATCTCTTTTCTCAGTCTCGAGCTAGACTCGGTCGCCTGGATTGTGCGCCTCTCTGAGGAGCGCGTCCAGTCGGTGTTGAACTTCCTGAGTTCGCTCAAGCGCAGGATGGCGGCCCCACTGAAAGACTTCAGAGGCTCCTGGGGCATGTGGAATCTGCAGCCGCGTTTCGCCGATCAGGTTGCTCCATATGAGGCCGCTTCAACACCGGCTCCGCGACTGGGTCCCGAGATGGCCATGGCAGCGCAGCACGCTCAGTGTCCTCGTGACACGGAGCTGCCGCCCTACCCTCATCCGGTGGTCGGACCCTTTGTTCCTGCGGGCGGGAGTACCCCTTGGACGCTGTGGTCCACACAGATGCCTCTACCACCGGATGGGGGGCCATGTACAACGGGCATGCGGTTCGGGTCTTGGACGGGGCCTCGACTGCATTGGCATATCAATTGCCTCGAGTTGCTAGCAGTATGTCTTGCACTGGGCCGCTTCAAGGAGCTGCTGTCAGACAAGCATGTACTGGTCCGCTCGGACAAGCACGGCGGCCGTTGCGTACATCAACCATCAGGCTGGTCTACGCTCCCGTCGCATATCGCAACTCGCCTGCCATCTCTTGCTATGGAGTCAGAAGCATCTGAGGTCGCTTCAGGCCACTCATGTCCCAGGTGTGCTTAACCGTGCAGCCTACGAGCTCTTACGGCAGCCTCCACTTGCGGGCAAGTGGCGGCTCCATCCCCAGGCGGTCCAGCTGATCTGGCACTACTTCGGCGAGGCCCAGGTAGTCCTGTTGCCTCCCCAGGAACTGCCCTCGGCCAGTGGTTTTCCCTGACCGGCGAGTCGCTCGGCACAGATACCCTGGCACTCAGCTGGCCTCGGGGCCTACGCAATATGCGTTTTCCCCCAGTGAGCCTTCTCGCGCAGCTCCTGTGCTAGGTCAGGGAGGATGAGGAGCAGGTCTTGTTAGTGGCTCCATATTGGTCACTCGGACCCGGGTTTCGGTCCTAATGCTCCTCACGACAGCCCTTCCTTGGCCGATTCCTCTGAGGAAGGACCTCCTGACTCAGAGATGGGGCTTCCTATGGCACCCGCGTCCCGACCTGTGGAACCTCCACGTGTGGTCCCTGGACGGGATGCGGAGGTTCTGGGTGATCTCCCGCAGGCGGTCGTAGACACCATCACTTCCGCTAGAGCTCCTTCACGAGGAGCCTCTATGCGTTGAAGTCGAACCTATTCGTTGAATGGTGCTCCTCTCGCAAGACGAGAGGACCCCCGATCATGCTCGGTCAGATCTGTGCTTTCCTTCCTGCAAGAGGGCTTGGAGCGAAGGCTGTCTCCCTCCACCCTCAAGGTGTATGTTGCCGCTTCGCTGCACATCTCCATGCAGTTGATGGCAAGCCCTGGGGAAACAAGGTCTGATCATCAGGTTCCTGAGGGGGGCGAGGGAACTGATTCCTCCTTGCCCACCCTCCTTACCCTCTAGGGATCTCACCTTAGTTCTTAGCTAACTTCGGCGTCATCCTTTGAGCCTTTGCAATTAATCGAGTTAAAAGTACTGTCTCTTAGACCGTCCTCCTGGTTGCATTGGCCTCATGTTAAGAGGGTAGGGGACCTGCACGCATTTTCGGTCGGCGAATCGTGCCTGGAATTTGGGCCTGGGGATTCTCACGTCTTCCTGAGACCCCGGCCTGGATATGTGCCCAAGGTTCCTACCACTCCCTTCAGAGATCAGGTAGTGAACCTGCAAGCGCTGCCTTCGGAGGAGGCAGACCCAGCCCTAGCTTCGCTCTTTCCAGTTCGCGCCCTGCGTGTTTACGTGGATAGAACTTGAAGCTTAGGACCTCAGATCAGCTCTTTGTCTGTTACGGAGACCAGCAGAAGGGAAAGGCTGTCTCCAAGCAGAGGATGGCCCACTGGTTAGTGGATGCCATCGCCCTGGCTTATGTTCCCAGGGCGTGCCTTGCCCGTTCGGGTTGAGAGCCCACTCCACCTGAGTGGCCTCTTCCTGGGCGCTGGCTCATGGCGCCTCGCTGACAGATTGTAGAGCTGTGGGCTGGGCGACACCCAACACGTTTGCTAGGGTTTTTAGCTTACGTGTAAGCTGGTTCTTCCCGTGTACTCGCTTCCACCAGCCGGTAGACGCTCGTGTCGGCTTGCAATGCCACTCCCGCCCCCTGGGCAGGATATGTGCATCTGTTGACTCCAGTCGTGTTCCCCGTTCGGTGAACCCTGTCGAGTTCCTCCACCTCCACCTTCGGCTCGGGCATTGCGGAGTGTCTGATGCCAGACCAACATCCATCTTCGATGTTGTCTGTTGGTTGGGTTCCATATGTTGCAATCCCTCTACGTGAGTGATTCCATATGTGTATTGTCCACGGTTACTCCCTACGGTGAGCCCGTGTCTTTCCCTTAGCAGAGCTTCTGCTTTCTCCTGTCAGATGAGTCTCCCCCTACTCAGGTGGAGTCATCCCAGGGACTCATATGCGTTCTGCCCTGCGGGCCAGTCCATATGTTTTCCATGTAAATTCCTTCCCCTCTGGGTAGGTAGTGGTTCCGCAGCGTTCCTTACGGGTTCGCTTCCCCAGTGTAGTCTAGTTTACTTAGTGGGTATATCGGAACAGCAGTAGACTTCCCGGCGTAAGCTCGCCCCCTTCTCCGTCCCCTTGGTGCGACGGGCGGCTAGAGCCTGCGCTGGGCACTGGAAGGGGTTTCGTAACTGTGGCGTTTTAGTTGGGATCCCAATTCGTCGGTCACTACTGACGTACGTCGAACGTGACCGACTGAAAGGGAACGTCTCGGTTACGTATGTAACCCTCGTTCCCTGAAGGAGGGAACGGAGACGTACGTCCCGTCGCCACAGTTTCTGTACCCTCGCTGCAGTGCGGACACCGGTTGTCTCCTCAGCGAAAAACAGAGTGCGATTGCATCTGCCCCCCTTTTTATATCCACCTGTTAGGGGAGGTGCGCATTATGCAAATATCGCACGCCAATTCCATTGGCTTGTTTTAGTTCTCTCGAAGCTGATAGGGGCTCTCTAGCGATATCCCAATTCGTCGGTCACTACTGACGTACGTCTCCGTTCCCTCCTTCAGGGAACGAGGGTTACATACGTAACCGAGACGTTTGTGTTATTATGTGCTGTGTACTTTAGACACTGTAATTAATTAATTAATTATGCAAATATTAGTCAATGGAATATTGTATTATTTTTTGGGGGGGTTTTTTTTTATTTTTTTTTTTATTTTTTGGTTACCTGCTGCATTCCCCATGGAGAAGATGACGAAAAGAAGCAGAAAACTTCTCAGCATTGCCATGATGAACCTGAAATGAATAAGCAGGAAAAGTTAGATGTCTGCATGCACACATATGCTGGACACTGGGGATTCTCCAATGCAAACCACAAAAATACTTTATGTAGAAAATGTTTTCAGTAGGTCTCAGTTGCAAAAACTCACCTTGGTTTTCAAGCTGTTGTCTTCAGAATCAAGAATGATCAAGCCGACACAGAGCCAGTGAAATACCATAACATTCTCAGATTTATTGAAGGAAGATGGGTCATATTTATACCCATATGATCAGGCATTAAAGTCCAGGATGTCCTGGGCATCCAATCATACTCAAAGATCAAACCTTACCATATATGGCATATTAAGAATTATAGTAACAAGAGAGATCAAATGTTCAAATGTATGTGTGTGTCTTGAGTTTCTTGTTTGCATGCAAGTGTGCCAGTGTTCAAGGTCTAGTTTTTGTTTTGTCTATGGAGAAAACAAAATGAGTAAAATTTTTGCACTTTTTTGTGCACTTATTTTTAAAAGCAAATTTCACATATGGATTAACTAAGTTAAGTAAAATTAACAAAGAGAATAAATAAATTTAACTTGGCCAGTTAGAGTTCATTTCTACTCATTTGAAGTTTACTTTGCAATACTTTCAAGTACACTGGAAAAAAAAAACAATAAGAACATTTTCTTTTGCCAGTTTTTGCAAGCAGATTTTAAAGCAAATTTCACATATGGAATTAAATCAAATCTACTCAACTAAGTTACATAAAATGATCAAAGAATACAACTTAACCAGTAAAAGTTGATATCATATCTACATGATAAGTAAAGTGCAGAGACCTCAATTGGTACACAACACACAATAACAGTAACAATCAGTGGATAGTTTTTGAGAATGAATGAGTCATTTTGAGTAGAAAATCACCTCCAGGTGTCACGAAACCGCAAGATACTAAACCTAACCATGAAAGCAACCTACTCAACTTTTTTATCAGAAAATAACTTTAATACTTACTTAAATAATCATTGTAAACAAACAATTTCAAGTAAAATATTTACAACTTCAAGCTTTAATTTCTACAATCTTGAATTTAGTTCTAATATAAAATTTTAATTTTTTAATTCTTGCCTGAACTAACTTTTTTTAATGTAGACATTGTAGAATTGTAGAAATAATGTAGAAATGTTTTTTTCAGTAGTATTTACTTCACCACAGAATCATTCTTATCAGTAAATGTGTGTCCACGATGTGCACATAACATAACAGAAAGAAGTTACAAAAGAACAGTCTTACACAAGAACGGTCAAAAGTGAAGTTTAAGAAATTAGAAAATTGTAACATATTATTACAAATATTCCCCTGTCTTGTGTTTAAAGGATTAGTTCACTTTTAAATTAAAATTACCCCAAGCTTTACTCACCCTCAAGCCACCCTATAGGTGTATATGACTTTCTTATTTCTGATGAACACAGTCAGAGATATAGTAAAGGAGCCGTATAACGTCTTTTTAAAAGATGTAATATAAGTCTAAGGTGTCCCATGAATGTGTCTGTGAAGTTTCAGCTCAAAATACCCCATAGATTTTTTTTTAATACATTTTTTTAACTGCCTATTTTGGGGCATCATTAACTATGTGCCGATTCAGGCTGTGTGGCCCCTTTAAATCTCTCGCTCCCTGCCCTCCCGAGCTCTCGACTATAAGTGCAGTTATACAGTGCATAAACAAAGTTCACACAGCTAATATAACCCTCAAATGGATCTTTACAAGATGTTCATCATGCATGCTGCATGCATGGATTGGATCATGTGAGTATAGTATTTATTTGGATGTATACATTTGATTCTGAACGAGTTTGATAGTGCTCCATGGCTAAAGCTAACATTACACACTGTTGGAGAGATTTATAAAGAACGAAGTTGTGTTTATGAATTATACCTGCAAGTGTTTAAAAATGAAAATAGCGACTGCTCTTGTCTCCGCGAATACAGTAATAAACGAAGATAACTTTAACCACATTTAACAGTACATTAGCAACATGCTAACGAAACATTTAGAAAGACAATTTACAAATATCACTAAAAATATCATATTATCATGGATCATGTCAGTTATTATTGCTCCATCTGCCATTTTTTGCTATTGTCCTTGCTTGTCTAATGCCTTGAACATGGGAAGGCATATGCAAATATTGGGGGCGTACATATTAATGATCCCGACTGTTACGTAACAGTCAGTGTTATGTTGAGATTGGCCTGTTTTCCAGAGGTCTTTTAACCCTTTGAGCAGAACGGTCCCACATGTGGGATTTTTATTTCTGTGCCCCTGGGCATACGGTCCCACATATGGGATTTCGAATGTTCAGCAACGTCACATAACTGCCAGATTCAAACTGTGCTTTCACGCTTTGGCTGCGAGACAGACGCGCGTAGCTCTTGTCATATATCACAACTATGCAGTGTTTTCAGCCACATAACGTTTCTTTTAAGGTTTCAGACATTTAAATACGCATAAGCACCATTAAAACAATATATTTAGAGTTTATAAAATACACACTGATGTCAGACATCAGTGTGTATTTTACAACAGCACACGTGTTTGTGGCTACGGCCTACGGTTGTAGGCCAACAGTATAGGCTACTTTGTCACCTGAACTACATTTAACCTGACCAATATACCATTCAATGACTGAACGAGTCCACCAGGGTATGTAGGCCAAGTTTGCTCAATCAGTCAGCCATTTTAAGGGCTGTCTCAATCACAAAATCCTTCCAGTGCACTGAAACTTTCACTCCCTGAAAAAGTCCCACAATGTACCGTAAAACAAGGGAGCATCAATGTACATTGTTCCCTTAAAGCTAAATTTAAGAAGCTAAAGTTCAGATGCATTTTACATTGTCAGTTTGTTTTATGTACACAACTTTAGGATAACCAGACAGATGATCATGAGGGTGACCCTGACGAGCTCTCCATTGTGGTGTTCATTATTCGGAAGGAGGGGGAGAACTTCACGAACCATGTGCTGACATTGGCATTGTGATCAATGAAGTTAAAGTTTTGAATCAACTCACTTCACTCACATCGGCTTGTGCCCTGCTTCTGTGTATGATATACACCAACCTATAAAGGTTTATATTAAATTAAATAGTCATACATTTGAATTCAGCGTGTTTTAACTTAAACCTTTAGTTTTTTTTTAAATTATATTTCAAGTTGCACTTAATGTTGTCCCGGTTTTCCAGGCTCTTCTCCTGAATTTTCCAAAGATATGTTTGAGCTGTTTTATCTGAAAGCAACTTGCACTGACATCTTAAAATTTCCCTGTGCTACTGTTTTGTCTCAAGAAGAACACCAATAATGTTTTTTAATGTTTTCATTTTTATAAACGTTACTTAAATAATTGAACTAAGGTCTGATCCTGGCTTAGACTAAGCACTGTCTGTGAAACCAGGTCTCTTTGTTTGTCACCATGAAATGCCATTTTTACAGCCACTTGTTTTTCCTGAATGTGATGTTAATTCCTGTGATTATGAATAAATAAATTTGTATAAAAACTGAAGTTGTGAATTTTTCTTTCAAAACCAAATTAACTGCAGCCCTTACATTGTGTCTGATTGAAATGAGTAGAAATAGAAATTTAACTGGCATAAAATCTTGCTGTACATAAAGCAAGATTGATTTGATATTGTTTCGTTAATTCAATATTAAATAGGTGATTTATTTAAGGTTGAAAAAATATTGATTTTACAACCATCTTGATCTATTTTTCATCACTGAATTAACATTATTTTAGGGTGCAAACCTGATGAAAAATCAACGTTACATTTCAACAATGATTCAATGATAATGTGGTTGATGCCTTAACATTGATTCAGTGTTGATTCAGTGTTGGTCTGCTATCTGGGTTCTCACACCGAAATAGTAATGGGATATTTTATGAAAACAGAAAACAAAAAGAGCCCTGGATGAGGTTCATATTTGCTTACAATCCATTGTAGGAAACAAACTTGCAAATGACCATTTTAATAAACAAATCCTCAAACCGAGCTACACAATACATTTATATTTTTACATTCATGAATTAGATTGTGATGCACATGATTTGCTTCATCAATGCTTTTATTAACCTGAGGAGTGTTTCAGAGAAGATATTGAGAAGAGATTAAAGTTTAGAAGAGACTTGATTTCAGAATAACATTTTTGTAAAGATAAGATAAGAAAAAGTTCAACCAAATGCCTTCTTAGCACAGAAATAGCTCTTTATGATTGGACAGGGCCCATCATTCCAGCAATGGCCATCTGTAGGGTGGAATAATGAAATACATTATTCTGATCATTATAGAGTGTTAGAATCAAAATAAAATAGAATGTTCTACTTTAGGCACTTTGTGAAATCCACACAAGTCATTTCATGTTACTGTATGATATGAAGTTATTGTAAATTATAATTGAAAGTATTCAGAAAACAGAGTGCATTCTTACTGGCAAAGTTGAGCTCCAAACAGGCCTCACTCTTATGGTTGTTGTTAGGTTCTCCAGGGCACCAGTTGGTAAATAAAAATACAGTTCCCTTTCAGTCGGTCACTTTGACGTTACGTCAGAGCCTGACGAAATGGGGTCTCGTCTGAGAGCCCAATCACCTTCGAGTGTTTACAAAACGAGCCAAAGATACGAGAAGTATCATGGTCTGCGGAAATTCTATGTGCAAGCTCCGCCCCACACTGTGGGTATATAAGGAGCAGTGCGAGCAACACGCATTCAAGCTTTCGCTTCGGAGCCGAGCGCATCGTGCCTTCACAGCCTGCATCTCAGGGGATTCCATTGTTCCTGCCCTGCCTGTTTCCCTGAGCGCTTCTGTACTAAAAGAGTCATTTCTGAAAGAGCTAACAGGTTTCCAGGTCGCGTCTTTTTCAAGATGTCATACCGCCTGTGTGTTTCTGGGTGCGGTCGGTATATGGCGCCTCTTGACGGCCATGATCGCTGTCTCACATGCTTGGGCTTCCAGCACACTGACGCAGCGTTCGTGGATGGTTCATGTTCTCATTGTGGGAAAATGACTATCAAGATACTTAGATCTAGACTCGATTATCCTCGGGCCACGCCCCCCTCTCAAGCGTCTCAGCCGGTGGAGCTTCCGGATGGGCCTGCTGCCTCCCCTTCTGGGGGACCCAGCGTCTCATTCAGGGCTCCGGAGGATGATCGTATGTCGATCGCTGCATCACAAGGCGGGTTTGAGTCCTCGGGAGATGAAGACTCGACTGCAGTGCCTCCCCCTGGGAGAGCAGCGTTGTCCGAGTCAGATCCCGAGCTGATGGCCATGCTTGCCCGTCTACCAGGCCGGCCTTTTCGGCGACGCGGTCGAGGTTGTTGCCCAGCAATTCTCGGCCACCCAGAGACAGTCTGAGGCAATCAGCCATATCCTGCCCCGGCGACCCACTGCTGCTCCTACACCACCGCCGGCTCAGGTGCCTCAGCCTGATCATTGCCGAGGTCGCCCTCCCGCGGCTTCCTCCGCTCCCGCTCGGCCACAGCAGCAGCCTCCACCCCGGCCGCAGCGAGGAGACAGCCGTGTGAAGGTGACACAGCCCGTCCCCATCCCTCCACCTGCCAAGCATCAGGCTAAGAAGTGGCGGTCCTGAGACGGGCGACCTGGATTCAGAGACGACAGCTCTTCAGGAGTCGGTAGCAGGGCCGCTCCTTGTTCACGGGACGCTACGCCTCCCATACTAGGTCCGTCTGTTCTGTTTCACTGCCCCACCGAGGGTGCACCTGTGGTCCCGTTGACCCCGCTAGCACAGTTTCTGGGCGCCTGGTTAGAGCTTCCCAACCTGTCCCGCTGGCTCATTCGGACAATCAGGCTCGGCTACGTGATTCAGTTCACTCTGCGTCCCCCCAGGTTTCGGGGGGTCCGCGCTACGATGGTGGGCAAGGATACCCCTGTCTTGCGTTCGGAGATAGCCACCCTTCTGGCAAAGGGCGCGAACGAAAGTCGCGGAGGGAGCTCTGGCTACTCTCAGGGTCCAGGGTGTCCGTGTTCTCAACTACCTCAATGACTGGCTGATTCTGGCTCACGAGAATGGTTGTGCGAGCACAGGGATCTTGTGCTCAGACACCTCGCCCGTTTGGGGCTTTGGATCCACCAAGAGAAGAGCAAACTTTGCCCAGTGCAAAGGATCTCTTTTCTCGGTATGGAAATAGACTCGGTCACCATGTACGCGCAGCTTACGAGCAAGAGCGCGCAGTCTCTGCTGAACTGCATGAATCAATTCAACGGCAAGACAGCGGTCCCACTGAAACTTTTTCAGAGGCTCCTGGGTAGGGTTGCACCGTTCGTAAGTTCTTTCTTAAATTGGAACGTAAAGTCCACACTAGTGGCTTAGTAACTATTAGCTAGTTTGTAACTAACTCTGTACTTTATTCGGTTGCACCATTTGTTCTTAAGGCAGAACGTAGCTAGTAGCTCGTAAGGTCTCCGTAAAGTAATGCGTAGTCGCATAATATGACGTTTACCTTCAGTTATCCTTCAAATACAGGAGCAGAAGTTGTTGAAATTCCGTGAATTTCAGTTTATCCTTCATTCTGACTTATTTTGCCTCACGTAGCTAACAGTAAAAATAAGTTCCCATTAAATATAATAGCCTACTACTTAATCATAAATGTTTTTATATGTAAATAACATTCAGAAACTGTATTTGAAACGAAATTAATAAGGATCAACAAATAAATACTGAAACAACAAAAACATAAGAAATTACATTTATTGATTATGACATGCACAACACGGAGTGATAGGACCGATGCACACAGCAGTGCGCTGTTTAACGGGTTCGTGTTGAAGAGTGTCTAACAAAGTAATCTTTTCACATGATGTTCTCTCTCTTAAAATGTAAGAGAGTGTAAATGTCAGCAGCATCATATATGTGTAAAGAATGAAGTCTGTCAGGTAAAACAAGAGCTTATTGATGCAGTTCAGTCAGTCTGCTATTTTATTCCAACCGTTACTCCTGATAGGAGGCTTCCGTAAATATTTAGTGTATACGTAGAGTTACGCTTCAACTAAGTTTAATGGTGCAACACAAAAATATTTAGTAGTGCGTAAGTTGTAACTTAGTGCCCATTTACGTCAAAACTAGTCTACGTTGTGACTTGCGCACAGCTGGTGCAACTGGCCCCTGGGGCATATGGCTTCCACAGCGGCAGTTATTCCGCTGGGGTTGCTCAATATGAGACCGCTTCAGCATTGGCTTCTCGGCCGAGTCCCGAGATAGGCATGGCATCAGGGCACGCTACGGGTGACCATCACCCCAGCTTGCCGTCTAACTCTCTCTCCGTGGCGGGACCTGAGTTTTCTTCAGGGGGGAGTCCCCTTAGAACCAGTGTCCAGGCATGTTGCTGTGTCAACGGATGCCTCCGCTATGGGGTGGGGTGCCATGTGCAATGGTCATGCTGCATCAGGCTCCTGGATAGGACCCCAACTTCAGTGGCATGTCAATTGCCTCGAGTTGCTGGCAGTACACCTTGCTCTACACCGCTTCAAGGCCCTGCTGAGAGGCAAGCATGTACTGGTCTGTACAGACAATTCGGCGACAGAAGGGTACATCAACGGCCAGGGAGGTCTACTCTCTCGTTGTATGTCGCAACTCGCAAATCTCCTTTTATGGAGTCAGAAGCATCTGAAGTCGCTTCGTGCCATTCACATCCCGGGCCGGACCTGGTTCTCCGAACTGATGCTCCTCACGACATCCCCCTCCCTGGCCGATTCCTCTGAGGAAGGCCCTTCTTTCTCAGAAGGAGGGCACACTCTGGCACCCGCATCCAGACCTGTGGAGACTACATGTGTGGCCCCTGGACGGGACGTGGTGGGGTTAGGTACCCTACCACCGCAGGTGGTAGCTACCATCACTTCGGCCCGAGCCTCGTCTACTAGACAGGCTTATGCACTGAAGTGGAACCTCTTCATCACCTGCTGCTCTTCCAGGAATGAGAACCCCTGGACATGTCCAGTTGGGTCAGTGCTTTCCTTTCTTCAAGAAGGGCTGGATCGAAGGCTGTCTCCGTCCACCCTAAAGGTCTATGTGGCCGCTATTTCCGCCCATCATGACCTTGTTGAAGGTAGGCATGGTTGTATATGCTTATGGGTCTCTTAATAAAAAGGGTCACGCTAAAAAAAGCCTTAAGATGCCATCAATAGCTGTAGTGATCTCTGTTGCTTGGGCGACAGCTATTTTTTTGCATTTGTCTTCAGTTCTTCGCATAAGACAAAGGAGACGAGCCTGCGTGTTTCCTCAGGAGTCCCTGTTTGATACAGAACATACAATACTGATGAATAAGCACGCAAACTGAATGCACTTTTTATATATATATATATATATATATATATATATATATATATATATATATATATCTCATGTAACAAAACAATACATTAATCAGGCATGCGGCAAAAAGACAAGTTAGCTGCCACCGGATTTGAATTTATGTTGTCAAATCAACCCGGGTTTCAATAAAATATAAAAAAATTTGTTGTGGAACTATCATAAAGTAAAAAAAACATTAGCGAACTTTTTTCATAGCGATTTTAACAAATCTTTTTTCGGAGAACATAACCGTATACATGAACACAAGATTAAAGGCAACATAAAACAAGTGATTATGTATTACTAAAATACTGTTTACCGTAAAAAAAAAATACTTACATTTATGGGTCCCTCTGCTCACTCGGTCGGCCATGTTGGAAATTTATCATACCCCTTCGTCTGAAGTGTGGTCCCGAAAAATCTTCGTTTGAAGGGCTACCTTGCCCTTCCCCCTACCCCTTCCCCTCCAACCAAATGAGAATTGGGACACCCCTACCCCTTCACGTGAATGCGCGAAACAAAGGGGAAGGGGTAAGGGGTAGAATTGGGATTGGGCCTTGATGTCTATGCTTGTGTACTGCCCCCCCGGTCAGTCCCAGTTTAGACTAGGTGCCTATACTGTGGTTCCTTCTAGCAACCCTATTTCCACTGTTAGTCTCCTTGGAGCATGTGTCTTCCCCAAGTTCTGATGTGTAATTCCACCCTGCGGGCTGGTTACTTCAGTTACTACCATTTGTTTCTCTGTAAGACCTCCTTTAGTAGGCAACCTGTTAGCATATTCCCTGGATATGCCACCCAGTGTACTCTGTGTTGTATGATCCTTCTATCGTGCGCTCACGGCAAGGTATCTTACTCACACTGTCGCTGGAAGACAGCTTTTGTGGTGTTTTAGTAGGGACCCCATTTCGGCAGTCTCTGATGTAACATCAAAGTGACCGACTATGTAACCCTCGTTCCCTGAAGGAAGGAACGGAGATGTTACGTCCCCTTGCCACAAAAGCTGTACCGCTGATTGGCCGGGTCACTTGGCTCGGCTCCTCAGCGAAGACTTGAATGCGTGTTGCTCGCACTGCTCCTTATATACCCACAGTGTGGGGCGGAGCTTGCGCATGCAAATTCCGCAGACCAAGATACTTTGCGTATCTTTGGCTCGTTTTGTTAACACTCGAAGGTGATCTCTGACATAATGTCTCCGTTCCCACCTTCAGGGAACGAGGGTTACATACGTAACCTAGACGTTCCATCAGTCCACAACCACTGTGTGTCCTAAAGAGTGGAGAGAGTGAATACAAAGAGTGCACTACTGTAGTCAGACTAAGAAAAAGCCAAACAATGCTCATCTTTGAACTCAAACCAAATTCATTAGAAAGTGTTTAAAGCAGAAATTCCAGTTAAGACAAACAGGTCTCTATAGGACACAAGTTAACTTATTTGTACACCTGCATGACAACCAACCCAAGGACGTGTGTCAGAAGAAGGCAACAGACTCAGCAGGAAATTATTTTCCTCTTTATTACGCACAGATGCGAGATTCGCACCAAGACTCTGACAGTTTCTCTAAATAGACAGATTGTTTTATCAATACAAAATCTAATCTTTTTAGCATAAAAGCATAAGACTTTTTAAAAAAACATTTTATACATTTGCAAACAATGTCTGCTCTGATTATTTGCTCAGTATCAGTTTTCTGTATTTATTTTTGCAAAAAGAAAGTTTTACTTTAAAAAAGCAACAATTTCCACTTTATATTAAGTGCCTTTAACTGATATGAACTAACATTTAAATTAATCACTCGATACCTTAGAATAACTATACATCTATCTATATCTGTCCGTCTGTATATCTAGACCAAATCACCTTGTAACTAACACATTATCTCTGCTCTGATCCAGTTAGCCGGCTGAGAGATGTACTTGTAGCAACCGTGTCCAAAATGTATCCATCCAAAGGGGCAGCTTTGGCGGACTGTATCCAGTATATAAACATTAGGGTTCTTTTAATTTTCATACCAAGGAATATTTTTATTTATGTAGCTTATTTTATGTTTGTGTTATTATGTGCTGTGTACTTTAGACACTGTAAACTCCTCATTAATTATGCAAATATTAGTCAATGGAATATTGTACTTATTTTGTTGTTGTTGTTTTTTTATTTTTTTTTATTTCTCAATTTCTTGGTTACCTGCTGCATTCCCCATGGAGAAGATTACGAAAAGAAGCAGTAAACTTCTCAGCATTGCCATGATGAACCTGAAATGAATAAGCAGGAAAAGTTAGATGTCTGCATGCACACATATGCTGGTCACCGGGGATTCTCCAATGCAAACCACAAAAATACTTTAGGTAGAAAATGTTTTCAGTAGGTCTCAGTTGCAAAAACTCACCTTGGTTTCCTTTCAGTTGGTCACGTTCGACGTACGTCAGTAGTGACCGACGAATTGGGATATCGCTAGAGAGCCCCTATCAGCTTCGAGAGAACTAAAACAAGCCAATGAACATTGGCGTGCGATATTTGCATAATGCGCACCGCCCACATCCGGGGGATAAAAATAGGAAGCGGATGCAATCGCACTCTGTCTTCCGCTTCGGAGCCAACACTTTGGTGTCCTATAGCCTGACTGAACTTCAAACAAGTCTGAAGAATGGAAGAAGCAGCCTTACCGTGTTGGTGTTACGACTCTGCAGCGAGTCCGCGAGCTTCAAGGGCCAGACAGAAACTACTGCTGTGAAACAGCATTCCGCTGTAAATCCATAAAGTTGGTGTGCGATTCTCCTGTGTGTGTGTGTACACACTCTCGTGACACTCCCTGTGTGTCTCGGCACAGAAAGAGCTGTATTTCCCCTTCTAAAATCAGACTTCACAGACAGACACTGCGTCTTTTTCAAGACGTCATTCAGTCTGTGCATTTCTGGAGGCGGTCGTTTCCTATCCTCGCTGACGGCCACAATCACTTTCTCTCATGTCTGCTTAGTGTGCTGAGACTGTGTATCTGGGTGGTTCATGTTCTTGTGAAAAATGAGAGCATGCCCACGTCGGCGCGTTGTTTGTCTCGCCTTTCTCGTAAGGGCTCGAGCACTCAGTGCGCCGTGTGCCGTCGAGCTGCCGGTTGACAGCGCGCGTTGCTATGGCACAGACTTGACAACAATGCTTTCCCGGGCCTCTGGGGGCGTGGTGCGACGCGTACCTGCCTTGCCCCGCCCCCTGTCTTAGCCCGGAAGTGCATGGAAAATCTTGTCAGTTTGTGGCCTTTTTTGGCGTCAAATATGGAACGCCAAGGGGGCCATAATCGGCATGGCAAGTTTTTTCTCTCTCATTACCCTCTAGGGTGGGGTGGCAGTGCTACGGGCACACCACCTCTGCCCTGCATGAGTCTTGCCCCCGGCAAGTCCATGGTAGGCCAAAGTACTCATTGCATAGAGTCAGGGTTGAGCTACGCATAATGCGAGTCATAGTGCAGGCCCCTGGCCAGAAGATGTCCACCTTGGTCCAGAAACACCCCTGGCTAGCCTTGTTGGGATGTGTCGCCAACAAAGTACGCTTTCTCGATTCACTCATCTCACAAGCTGGCCTAAAATCCAGCCCGCCCAGCCGCAGTCAACCCAGTTGGCTAGCGGGTAGCGGTCCTGAAGGTAAGGCGACCTGGAGCTGAGGTAAACAGTTCTTTGGGAGACGATGCTCGCATCGCTCCCTCCCTGGAGGAGGGCCGGGTGGAGAATTGGTCTGTTCCGCCGCTGGCTCTCCGGAGTCCAGATTGCTGTCTTCCTGGCGAGGGACGCAATCGAGCCGGTCCCTCCAGCCGATTTGAAGTCAAGGTTTACAGTCTATACTTCATTGTACCCTAAAGGGTGGCGGGCTACGGGCAATCCTGGATCTGCGGCCGTTGCGTACATCAACTTTTGGGTGGTCTACATTCCCGCCGCATGTCGCAACTCGCCCGCCATCTCGTTATGGAGCCAGAAGCATCTGAGGTTGCTTCATGCCATTCATGTCCCAGGTGTGCTCAACCGTGCAGCCGTCGAGCTCTCACGGCAGCCTCCACTTGCGGGCGAGTGGCGGCTCCATCCCCAGGCGTTCCAGCTGATCTGGCAGCACTTCGGTAGGCCCAGGTAGATCTGTTGCCTCCCCAGAACTGCCCACAGCCAGTGGTTCCTTCCCTGACCGGCGGCACGCTCGGCACGGATGCCCTGGCACACAGCTGGCCCTGGGGCCCATGCCAATATGCATTTCCCCAGTGAGCCTTTTTGCACATCTTCTGTGCAAAGTGAGGGAGGACGAGGAGCAGGTCTTGTTGGTGGCCCCGTATTGGCCCACCCGGACCTGGTTTTCAGACCTCATGCTCCTCGCGACAGTCCCTCCTTGGCCCATTCCTCTGAGGAGGGATCTTCTGACTCAGAGAGGGGGCACCCTGTGGCACCCGCGTCCCGACCCGTGGAACCTCCACGTATGGTCCCTGGACGGGATGCAGAGGTTCTGAGTGATCTCCCGCAAGCGGTTGCAGACACTATCACTTCCGCTAGAGCTCCTTCCACAAGGAGCCTCTATGCGTTGAAGTGGAACCTGTTCGTTGAATGGTGTTCCTCTCGCCGAGAGGACCCCCGATCTTGCTCGGTCAGATCTGTGCTCTTTCCTTTCTGGAGCGAAGGCTGTCTCCCTCCATTCCATCACGATGCAGTTGATGGAAGGTCCCTTGGGAGACAAAATCTGATCGTCAGTTTCCTGAGGGGGGCAAGGAGACTGAATCCTCCTTGTCCTCCCTCCATACCCTCTTAGGATCTCTCCTTAGTTCTTACATCTCTTCGGCATCATCCCTTTGAGCCTTTGCAGTCAGTTGAGTTAAAAGAACTGTCCCTTAAGACCGTCCTCCTGGTTGCATTGGCCTCGCTCAAGAGGGTAGGGGACCTGCACGCATTTTCGGTCAATGAATCATGCCTGGAATTCGGGCCTGGGGATTCTCACGTTGTCTTAAGACCCGACCCGGATGTGTGCCCAAGGTTCCTACCACTCCCTTCAGAGATCAGGTAGTGAACCTGCAAGCGCTGCCTTCGGAGGAGGCAGACCCAGCCCTGGCTTCACTCTGTCCAGTTTGCGCTCTCCACGTCTACATGGATAGAACTCCAAGCTTTAGGACCTCAGATCAGCTCTTTGTCTGTTACGGAGGCCAGCAGAAGGCTGTCTCCAAGCAGAGGATGGCCCACTGGATAGTGGATGCCATTGCCCTGGCTTACAACTCCCAGGGTATGCCGTGCCTGTTCAGGTTGAGAGCTCACTCCACTAGAGCAGTGGCCTCTTCCTGGGCGCTGGCTCAAGGCGGCAGATATCTGTAGAGCTGCGGGCTGGGCAACACCTAACACGTTTGCTAGGTTTTATAGCTTACGTGTAGAGCCGGTATCTTCCCATGTACTCGCTTCAACTAGCCAGTAGACGCTTTATATCTGCTCTTTTGTGTCGGCTTGCGATGTCATTCCCACCCCCTGGGCCGGATACATGCATTTTTGACTCCAGCCGTGTTCCCCGGTTGGCGAACCCTGTCGAGTTTCTCCGCCTCCCCTGTGGCTCAGACATTGCGGAGTGTCTGATGCCAGGCCGACATCCGTCTCTGACGTTGTCTGGGTTCCATGTGTTGTGACCCCTCCATGTGAGTGGTCCCATATGTGTATTGTCCACGGTTAAAACTCCCTACGATGAGCCCGTGTCTTTCCCTGAGCAGAGCTACTCTGCTGTCACCTGTCAAATGAGTCTCCCCCTACTTAGGTGGGGCCATTCCAGGGACTTCGTATGCGTACTGACCTAGTGTCAGTCCATACGTATTCTCCACGTAAATTCGTCGGTCACTACTGACGTACGTCGAACGTGACCGACTGAAAGGGAATGTCTTGGTTATGTATGTAAACCTCGTTCCCTGAAGGAGGGAACGGAGACGTACGTCCCGTCGCCACAGTTTCTGTGCCCTCGCTGCAGTGCGGACACCAGTTGTCTCCTCAGCTAAAAACAGAGTGCGATTGCATCCGCTTCCTATTTTTATCCCCCGGATGTGGGCGGTGCGCATTATGCAAATATCATACGCCAATGTTCATTGGCTTGTTTTAGTTCTCTCGAAGCTGATAGGGGCTCTCTAGCGATACACCAATTCGTCGGTCACTACTGACGTACGTCTCCGTGCCCTCCTTCAGGGAACGAGGGTTACATACGTAACCGAGACGTTTTAAAGCTGTTGTCTTCAGAATCAAGAATGATCAAGCTGACACAGAGTCTGTGTAATACCATAACATTCTCAGATTTATTGAAGGAAGATGCGTCATATTTATACTAGGGGTGTGACGAGATCTCGTGGCACGAGATCTCGCGAGACTAATATGTGGCGAGATTTCTCGTTGAGGCGAAAAGGAGTCTCGTGATGTTGTTGCCGTGACAGAGTGTTAGGATGATTGGGAAAGAATATGCCACTGCTACATTTACATTACGCCTCCACTGTCGTTTTGCTTTGTATTTAAATAAAAAAACATTTAATTCAGTTGGATAACAGTTGCCGCCGCTCCATATTTACAGAGTTACGCACGATCGCTAAAAGTGAAAGTAAACGCACGCGTGTATTCAAACGCGATTTCAATACCCGCATTTTGAAAGAGGCTCCATGATGAATGCAAAGATCTCTCAATATGAAAGCTATTTTAGGCTGGGCAGTGTAGTTGTAACCATCTCTTAGCTCTGTATCAAAGAAAAAATTGGTCTTATTTGCACTTTGAATATTGAGAGAGTGTGATTATGGTTGCACTTGTAAAGTGTTACCATAAAAACAAAAAACAGTTTCTCTTAATCTTATTAAGCACAAACAATAAGGTTTCATTTGTTAACATTAGTTAATGCACTGTTATGGGGTCAGATTCCCGCCAATTGTATTGCAGTCACGGATCAAAAAATAATAAACGTGAATCACAAATTTAAAAACACATGTAAAAATATATAGCACAAACTTAAAAAAATAATGCAAAATGATCGGAATGGCAAAGAACATGGTCACGGATCAAAATATAATAAGCGTAAATCGAAAAATCAAAAGCACATTTAAAAAAATAACAAGCATGAATCAAAACTTTAAACACATTAAAAATGATATTGCACAAATCTTAAACTTGTGTTTATGCGTTCTTAAAAGTTGTTTTCCTTGCTTTTATTACTCTTTTCTTTCTGCTCTCTTTACATTTTCTGCTTATATTTTATTCTTTTGTGCGCTTGTGCAGTTTTTCTCTTTGCTCTTCTTTCTACGTTCTGCTCTTGCTTTTCCAAATGTTGCAGTTCGAGTTTCATGTAAATTAGGCTGGGCTTAAGCGCCACCATTGGTCCACTAGTTCTAGATTGACAGCTCCTCCTCTAGCCAATCAATCGAAGGGAGGGAGATGACATCACTTCAATGCGACTCATGGCTACTGATGCTCACACTCATACAGGAGAAGATAACCATCACAGCTGGCAATTTCCGAGCTGGGGTAAACTCTTTCTGTTGCAGGACACTGTTATAATGTATATATATACACATTATAACATATGTACATATGTACCTTCATACATATGTACCTGCAACTCGACCTGTCACCGGTATATAGGCTACTTCTACCTGGACAATCTTTTATTGTTAAATTTACCATCCTAACGACAACTTGTCACAGTTGTGCCTGTCTGACGATCTATCATTGTTATATTAATCTTTAATGCACCTATCACTGGACTTGGCACCGTGAAACGCAGCGTCCACCATGCAGCAGCCTCACAACATCACTCTTATGTGTGCCTGGCTCGTCTATACCTGTTATGTTACTGTTAGATATTTTTAGTATTCATACAATAATATTAATAATAATATGCTTGCTTGTTGTCTCTTTTATTCCTGTCTTTTGCACAAGAGAATATAACATATGAAACCTACCTTACTAGGCTAATATATTTGCTCGTGAATTACATTTAAAGTAAGATATGCCATGGCAATTGTTTAGATCAGTAGTTCCCAAACTGGGGTACGTGAGGTGACAGAATTTTGCCATTCATTTAATTCTTCTCTACATTAAAATAACATTAAAACTGATCATGTATTTTCTAACAGGTACAATATGCCATTTGACATCCAATCAAAATACCACATCTTTTGCGGTCAAATCTGACAGAGTCCATTTCCACATGCAGCGCACATATGGGTGCATATAGCCTACAGTATAGGTTGCGTGGGGAGTCTGCAGCCTGAGCAAAACGCGCAACATACTGCCATTCTGTACCTGCAGATTTAGCACTTACTAGCACGAAGAACAATAGCCTGGCACAAAAAGGGCTTAAATATCAATTTAAGATTCAAGCTCTTGATACAAAACATAGCCTACCTTTTGTGAGTTCTTGTTTTTAATGTTGATAATATTATATGAGCAAGAATGCAAATCCAAATATCCACACAACAGTTCAACAAACAAAGGGGTAATATTAAGTGTTATTCTTCACAGTATTGTCAGTATTTGCTCTATTTTGCAACGAAAACAACAGCATAATTACAACACAGCAGTGCTTCGAGAACGAATCTGCAACTTTGAATGAATTGTTCGTGAAAGTCATGATTCATTCATAAATATAGCCACTTGCTTCTTTGAATGAATGACTCGATGACTCAGGCATTAAGACAGTGACTTACCGCCATCTACTGGCGGTTTTAGTATTTAAAATAATCACTTTTCACGTTTTTAGCATTGCAAATTTCTCTATTGAACATTTTTTAATTTAAAACATTATTATTGTTGTAAAGGTATTCATAAAGATCAAAAACTGCACTAGAAAGTCAATTTAGGGGGCAAATATTGTCCCTTAATGGAAAATTTACAATCTAAGTGGAAGAGAGGGGGTACGCAGAAGGATGGTAAGTGTCTCAGGGGGTACTCCACTCTGAAAAGTTTGGGAACCACTGGTTTAGATCATTGTATGTTGCTCGTAATAGTAAACTGTGCATATTTTGTCATGTATTGTTTTCCTGTAAACAGATTTATAGATTTTGTCTTCCATGTACAGTATGTCATTGACACGGGTGTTGGTTTATGAATTTGATCACATTTTAACACTGAGATTATAAAATTATAAAGTTAAGCAATAGCCTTCACATCAGTGTTTTCCCCAATATTAGAGCAATTGCAAATGTTGATTGAGCTGTTGTATAAATCAATATAGCTATAAGTTAATTTTGAATGTGTTTTTGCACTATTTTAATGAAAGGAGTATCAAACAAAGTCACAGCAGAACAGCTTCGCTCGTCTCTGAGCAACACAGCAGTGTTTCATTAATGAATTCCTGATTTGAACGAGAAGTTTGAATGAACTTTTCGCCACCTACATATCTGTATCTGTAATTTTGTTTTTATTTAAAACATTAATCTTATAGTATTGTGCAATTATGTAGTTATGTAATTAAACACAATAAATGTGTGAATAAATCACTGCATATCAAATCCACCTGGTTTCTGTAACTATCTTCTCTGTAACACTATCGTAGTCAATGCAGAGATGATACATTCAGTCTTAGAATTAATTTACCTATGATCGTTTAACAACAATTAAGAAATATATTAGCTACAGTAGCCTTAGCATATTAGCACCATGAGCCAAGTAATATTTTAACACCAAATACCATATATTATGAACATAAAGATTAACAATCATAAGTAGACTGCACAATAAAAAGAGTATCTCAAAAAGAGGAATTATTTGTCCATAGTTCAGATAACTTTACAGATTGAAAGTCCTTGTAAAGTTTCAGATTAAACTGTTATCTTCTCCTGTATGAGTGTGAGCATCAGTAGCCATGAGTCGCATTGAAGTGATGTCATCTCCCTCCCTTCGATTGATTGGCTAGAGGAGGAGCTGTCAATCTAGAATTAGTGGACCAATGGTGGCGCTTAAGCCCAGCCTAATTTACATGAAACTCGAACTGCAACATTTGGAAAAGCAAGAGCAGAACGTAGAAAGAAGAGCAAAGAGAAAAACTGCACAAGCGCACAAAAGAATAAAATATAAGCAGAAAATGTAAAGAGAGCAGAAAGAAAAGAGTAATAAAAGCAAGGAAAACAACTTTTAAGAACGCATAAACACAACTTTAAGATTTGTGCAATATCATTTTTAATGTGTTTAAAGTTTTGATTCATGCTTGTTATGTTTTTTAAATGTGCTTTTAATTTTTCGATTTACGCTTATTATGACCATGTTCTTTGCCATTCCGATCATTTTGCATTATTTTTTTTAAGTTTGTGCTATATATTTTTACATGTGTTATACATGTGGTATTATTTTTTGATCCGTGACCGCAATACTATTGGCGGGAATCTGATCCCATACACTGTGAACTATCATGAACTAACAATGAATGACTATTTTTATTAACTAACATAAACAAAGATTAATAAATACTGTAACAAATATATTGCTCATTGTTAGTTGATGTTGTTTAATACATTAATGTTAATAAATGAGACCTTATTGTAAAGTGTTAACATTTTTATTTATACTGTTTTTATTTCTATGATCAGTTTGTGGAAAGAAGTTCAGTTAGGAGGTCAAAAGTTGTAGAAGCTCATAAATCATGTACAGTAAGGTCTGAAGAGACTAAAATCATACAGAAGAGAAGTCAGTTAGTTGAGTTAGTGGCAAAACCTTTTACAGTACTTGAGTATTGTTGTCTTTTACTGCATATGATAATTCATACTAAGAAAGTAGAACTGAAATGACATTCATTACGAGATGATTAGTTAAAACATTTCAAATACACCTGCAGAATATTTTTTCTAGTCATGTATTTCGCCATTGAGGATTTCTTAAAAATAGTGTGTAAAAATCTTGTCTTGTCTTGTCTCATCTCGTGAACTTAATCTCGAGTCTCGTCTCGTCTTGTCTCGTGAGATACCCGTCTCGTCACACCCTTAATTTATACACATATGATCAGGCATTTAAGTCCAGGATGTCCTGGTCATCCAATCATACTCAGATCAAACCTTACCATATATGGCATATGAAGAATTATAGTAACAAGAGAGATCAAATGTTAAAATGTATGTGTGTGTCTTGAGTTCCTGTTTGCATGCAAGTGTGCCAATGTTCAAGGTCTAGTTTTTGTATATAAAATTTAATTTTTTTAATTCTTGCCTGAACTAACTTTTTTTTAATGTAGACATTGTAGAATTGTAGAAATAAGGTAGAAATGTTTTTTTCAGTAGTATTTACTTCACCACAGAATCAGTCTTATCAGTAAATGTGTGTCCACGATGTGCACATAACAAAGAAGTTACAAAAGAACGGTCAAAAGTGAAGTTGTAACATATTATTACAAATATTCCCCTGTCTTGTGTTTAAAGGATTAGTTCACCTTCAAATGAAAATTACCCCAAGCTTTACTCAAGCCACCCTATAGGTGTATATGACTTTCTTCTTTCTAGAGCCCTGCACGGGCCACAAATCTTTGCCTTAGCCCTGCCCTGGCCCCAGACGCTCAGGCCTTAGCCCGGCCCGTGTCCGTCAGCTTGTCAGAATTTTTGGCCTGAGCCCGACTGGAGCCCGTTTTTTTTATGTTTTTTTAATCCTATCCATAACGCAGCCTTTGTTGCAGCCATTAAAATGTTCAGTTTTGTTTTTTAATTGCAAAGTAGTTGCAATCTTTTTTGTTTCTTTATTAAGTTCATTTAGAAAAATGTTTGGAGAACTTCTTTGTTTATTAAATCAAAGATTATGTTTTTAAAGTGACGACCGCAGCTGCCGACAGTGAGTTGAGCACGTTTGATCGATTTAGACTCTCAAATCAACACTTGTTCAATAAAAGCCATAGATATAAAACACTAATATTAACATATCACAATGTTAGTTTAAACGTTTATTAGCACTACCACAGTAAAAAACAACTTTTTTCAAGCTGAGGCAGGCTGCTCTGCTTAAAAGCATGCGGAAAAATAAAAAACAAAAACAAAATTGGCTTAAAAACAAACTTACAGGTTGTCTTACCTTACACCACAGCTGTGCATCAAAATCAAAGCTTCACCACTGAACATGGTCATTTTATTTTCAAATGAAAAGCAAGACAAAATGCTACAGCCAGAAGAACACTCTCATAGAGAAAGAGAATCGTGAGAGGAAAAGCATGGCATCCGCATTGGAAAGTTTTAATTAGGGATGCTCATAATTGATTAGCCCTCGTATTATCTTTGGGGTCTATTTGACCCCACGCAATGTTTAACGCCTCTAAATATATGGTTGACATCTTTTTTTTGCTTCATATTTGATGACTTTTCGTCATTTAATGGGGACAACTAGGTAAACATAAATTTTTCAATATGACATATTTTCAGTGTCCTGTACACAGTCCTATACACATCGGTGATCCTTGGGGTCAATTTGACCCCACACTCTAAAAACTCCTGGGTTATTTCTTTAACCCATTTTCTGGGTTATTTGTGTTGGGTTATTTTTTCAGAGAGTAACCATTTTCTGGGTTATAGGGCTAATATTTTGACCCAATTCCTGGGTTGTTTAGGTTTCTTGGTTATTTTTCAAAGAGTAACCCATGTTCTGGGTCAACACCCCTTCCCCCCCGCCCCCCGCTGTTGTTCTGAAATTTTCTCACAACAGTCGTTTGAAATAACCGTCACTTGAACTTGAACGCGATCGATCCGTTTTGGCCTGGGCTTCTTCGGTGCAACTTCATCGCGTATTCAAGGTAAGCAAGTATTTTCAGTCTCAATGTAACGTAAACTTTTCTGTGTCCATGTCCCTGTTGCTAGTTTAGCACCATTTGCTGAAAAAATGACCATGGCTTACCGTGGTAATTCTGTGGTTAGCATGTAGCCGCCCACGGATATTGTGACAACATCTAACTAGTTTAAAGTCTGTGTAAAGTCAAAATAAATAAGTGTTTTGAGTTTGTCAGACTAAAGAAGAAAGTGTTATTAACCACCCAGCCAAATTTGAATGATTAAAAATAACGATAAGTTCATGAAATTAGGTGTCAAAATAGTTTAAATGCTTTTTACACATCATTGAGAAATGCATGTATGTCCTATTTAATGTGTTTAGAAGAAAATGACTGAATTTACTTTACATGGCCTTTAAATTCTATTTTTCATAAACTGTGCTGTACTTATCTCATTGTTATAATACTGGTAATAATACGATAGGTACAGTGCAGCTAGTGGCGACTTCATGCCGCATTAAGGCCCTTTCACACAGGACGCGGTATGCGCTGTGCTCGCCGCTGGGTTCAGCTCAGCTCTTCAGATACAAAGCGATTTGTGCTGCGCTGGCCAGAGTTGGAGTTTTCCAAACTTATATCGGGAGTTCTAATCACCTAATCATTTCATTGTTATTCCACCTTTCGGTCAGCAGCAAAGTATATGTCCAGTGCTAAGAAGTGTCTGTCATGTATTCATGACACAGCTTTTCTCCCGATGTCTCTATACGACCAGCAAACTTGTATTGTATAGCTCTGGAAATTCCAACACAGTAAATAGCTGTTCATCCAGTTTGCTTTCTGATTGTTTGGATGCCCCTATTGGTCGCGCAGGTAATTGTCACAGAGCGCAGCGGCAAAAGTTGAACTATTTTGAACTTTGACCCCAGCGTGCACGCAAGCTGCGCTCCGCTGCGTCTGCGCCAAGCGGCAACCTACCCCAGTCTCTCGTGAAGCCAATACGCAAGTGACAAACTGTGATTCATCGACTGGCCACTAGGGACAGGCTCCAAAAGAGAGCAGAATCTCATTGAGTTCCATGTTAAATTGGCCAAGTTTACAGCAGAAAAAAACATGTTTACAAGTTGGTTCAAATTGTGGTTTTTGTCTATACTGCTAATTTCACAGCGCAGCACTTACCGCGTCCTGTGTGAAAGGGCCTTTAAGCGGGTCGAACACTGGACGAGAAGCGCCGCGCTGCGTCTAGGTCAACTCGAGGTATCGTGTACTTTCTCAGTTTATGGCCAGCAATATTGTTATGTTTAAGGACATTATGAAATTAAGATAATGTCAGTACTATGTTATGATTGTACTGTATAATTAAATACAACCGTTGCTGATTCTGCAGTCTGAACACTACCTCCCCAGCTAACACACGACGTAACAGTTACGTAATGTATTCGTACTTTTTGGTAATTTCATGACTTACTGACAACGTAACTACGACGTTGCATGCCAGTAATTTCATTACCTTCAGATTACCATCTCACAACGTCATCAGTACGACCCCCTAACATTATAAGATTACCAAGGACGTTCCAGATACGTACTCTATACGTAATATATTAATTCCATGACTTAGTAGTAACGGTACTACAGTCAGAATATGGATAACTGCTTTATATAGTGACGTGACATACAGCGCACGCCTCCACAAATGGAGTGCGCGCCGCGCGCACATTTTGATAAGAGTGTAAAGATAATTTTTCTGAAAGAAGAATTTATTTTTCCGATTTGACAACGAATAAATGGCTTTTATAAAAAATTTATAGAGTTAACTTTGGAAAGACGCAAAACCTTTTTTTATTATGTTTACGTTAGTGCTGGTGGCCGTTAGAGTTGCCATGGCAACCGGGAAAACATTCAAGCTGCTGGAGACGACAGCGTCGACGTTTCTCTGTGTTTCTCGTCAGTTTCATAGCAATAAAGTTCAACAACTGTGTCAGATTGGTTAAGTAACAATACTCACAGTCTACCTTAAGTACTTTATGTTAATATTTTTACCTCTGGGATTGAACGTCTGAAATATATGTTGGCAAAATGTTACACTAGCATAGCATATGTTTTTAATGATACTGAGCGCAAAACGTCTTGAATGCTTTTATTATACGCTTTGCTGTAGGCGATATGTTTTTATTTATAGTTTGGGTGTATTTCATTATTTTTATTTGGATATTTGTTCATGTTCTGTGTGTTTTTCAAAATAAATGAATTGAAATCATTATGAGCTCTGCATTCATTGTTCACAGCTGTTGGAATAGCCTTTAAATTAGTTTGGGCAAATGAGGACATAAATTAGGTTAAACTACTGCATGTCCACCCATAGAAAAATAAATAAATATAAAAATTACCAACTGATTACCAACACACAACTATTGATACACAACGTTGCCACGACGTCGCAGTTACTAACTGAAAACGTCACAAAGTTACGTTGTGGCAGCGTATCCAGGAATTTCACTTTTCCGGTTGCCACAACGTAACTAGTTACGTCGCCACGACGAAAGTTTGGTCACCAAATTACGTTGCAGTTACGTTGCAGTTACGTAACAGTCACGTATTTTGGTTAGCTGGGTCAGAGCGTCCGTTAACTGAATGAATTGAGAATATCACCTGAAAATCCAATATCATCAGCAATTTTCATTCAAGCAGCTGATTTCTGTAAATTAATGTAAAACTAAATTTATATTGCAGCACATGGTCAAGTCAGTATACATTAACGACGATTTGAGACAAATAAGTGTAAATTTAATATAAATCTATGTACATGGCACGCTGTGGCGCTGCAGGATTTTGAACAAGGTCTTGAATCGTTGCTGGGGCTGCGGACAGACGCCGAATGGCACTGCCGGTGTGTGTAGACTCATAGAGAATAATGTGTTTGAATTTTAAATACGCTTCTCGTCCAGTGTGAGACCTCCTTTAGCCGCGGCTAGAGCGACGAGGCAACACAATAGTTGAGTTATGTTAACCAGCTGCGCTGTGCTTATCATATTATACAGTGCTCTACTGGCTTAAGTAGTGAGGGTTAAAGAAGCGTTTCAAGTCTTCAAATTGCTGCTAACCTCTATTGCTGTTTTCTCCAGGTCATTTTAAATGGACAGCTTTCGCTGATATGCTGAGTGGCGGCTGTCTGAGCTGATAGAGAATTTTAGAGGTGAGCGTTTTACTCTTAACTGCCCTCATATCATCTCTCAACCTAAACATTTTTCTTTAATATGGCTTAAATGTGTCAGTGCAAGATTTTGTGACAATCACAACTTTTTCGACAGTGAGGAATGCATATCTTTAAAAACCCTTATAGTTAAAAGATACTTGTGCCTTGTCTTTAAGCTGTTATGCATAATAATGGGACAGATATTTACCTTTGCATTAATGTCATTATTACACTTGTTAATGAAAGAAAACATGGACAGTATAGACTGTCATTCACACAAAATGGGTAATGCTGCAAAAGAACCACATTAGTTAACTAGCAAATTGGGCCACTTTAAAAAAAAAAAAAACAGCATTCCCTTAAAAGTGATTATTTGTTAGCTTGATAATCAAAGAGTTTCTGGTGAGTGGTTCACAATTGTCTCGACTAATTAACAATACTCATGTTTTGTTTTCTGTCTTTCAGGTGAAGACAGAGATGAGGAGGCATTTCTTCTATTAGATGAGAACACTATCAAAAATCTTGTCCCTTAAGTTCAATCCAGTTATTGAATGTTGTCAAATGTTTTAGAGAGAATTAGTTGTTTATTTTTCTGTTTTTTCTAATGTCTAATGTTATTACATTGTGACCTAAAATAAATAGGTCCAAGTGTGTGCACTGTTGCCAACTATTTTTAAAGGAAAGTAGCTAAAGCCTGCCCAAAAAGTCACTTTTCTCCAAGAAAAACATCAAGGACAGACTAGAATTCTGCAAGTACAGCAAGGATTGGACAGCAGAAGACTGAAAGAAGTTATTTTTTCTGATGAAGCCCCCATCCGACTGTTTGAGACATCTGGAAAATGAATAGTCCAGGGTGAACGCTACCATGATGAGTCCTGTGTCATGCCAACAGTGAAGCATCCTAAGACCACCCATGAGTAGGGTGGTCCCAAGGGAGTGTCAAATTGACCCCAAACATGCTGCATGTTATTACCCTTGATAGCAAATACATTTAAATTATATTATATTATATTATTATAAAATACTGAGGTCATTATAAAATGCAATTTTATAATCTTCAAACAACTTTCATCTGCTTTGGGGCCCAATAAACAATAATAATCAAAAGGTGAACAGTTATTAATAAACAATTTGTTTAATTATTATATTTAATATTAATAAATGTTATTTTGCAACATATTTTGGGTTCATTTTAAGCAAGCAATACAGCAATTTTTACACAATAATTAAGTTAAATAAAACTACCAGGCATGATGGAAAAACATTTAACCCAACCGCTGGGTTTGTTTTTAACCAAACATTTTTTAGAGTGTATTAATAGTTGCAAATTCCAGTCTTAAAGGCACAAAATGTACGATTTTTATATTAACCCAAATGCATGACTGTTTCGCCAATCATTCTTACATATTCGGGTCTTTAACGACCCAGATCTATATCTAACACGGAAGGATCTCTACCTGTCGTGATAATATAAAACTCCTCTGATATTAGAGTAGCAATTACAGAAGAATAAAATAAATCATATTTTGTTACCTTTTGGAGCTTGAAAGCTTTCGATTTGAGCAGATGTTTTATGCCATCATCACTGTCCTCGTCAGAGCTCATTTCCCAGTAAATTCAGCAAATAATAGGCTCCCAGCTAACACACGACGTAACAGTTACATAATGTATTCGTACTTTTTGGTAATTTCATGACTTACTGACAACGTAACTATGACGTTGCACGCCAGTAATTTCATTACCTTCAGATTACCATCTCACAACGTCGTCAGTATGATCTCCTAACGTTATAAGATTACCAAGGACGTTCCAGATACGTACTATATTCGTAATATATTGGTAATTCCATGACTCACTGGTAACGTAACTACAACGTTGTATGCCCGTAATATTATTACCATTAAATGACCATAGCCTATCACAACATCGTCAGTACGATCTCCTAACGTTATAAGAAAACCAAGGACGTTCCAGATACGTACTCTATTCGTAATATAATGGTCATTCCATGACTGACTGGCAACGTAACAGCAAAGTCATGTGCTGGTAATTTCATTACCATCTGTCGGTACACGATCCGTTCCACCTGCACGATCCGTTCTACACATGCGTAGTAGACTCTTTAGAAAACGCACATGCGCAAATGATAATTCTGTTTTGCGACGATTTACGACACTGCACGATCTGTTCCACGCATGCATTTGTACCGCGAGACATTCTTTAGCTGTGTCCCAATTCAGGGGCCGAGCACTTCGAAGTGCATGAAAGTGGTGGGGTTTTGGAGTGGAGGGTTGCCAGGTCTGCGCAACAAAACCATCCCAAAAGTAGTGTAATCACAGCACAGTGTTATCCCAATCCCAGACATGGCAACAATGAGCCGAGCGTCGTTACATGGCTAGCGCTGTGTGACAGACAGAGACAGTTGACGTTTATGTGTGCATTTTTAAAGTTTAATTAATTGTGACTTTCTATTGGGTTTTAATATGCTCCACTGCCGGCGACGACGGGACACTGGACCAAAATATGTATGGTTAAACTATGTAATGTTAGTTTAATATCGTTAGCAACTAGTTAACCTTGTTTGTTTTTGTTTTATTTATGTTCAATTATGTTAAATTTATGTTAACTGTGAAAATATATACATGTTTATATATTTATTCTGTATTTACAGTTTTTTCCAATTGCTAACACACAATTTTTCAAACTATTCTGGTTTTATCAAAACACTTAACACAATTCACAAAACCACACACCCAACCTGCAAAATACCTCATATATCCTGCAAAATGAAGCACTGCAACCGAAACTACACAGAGCATTATCAAAATCAAACTTTTGCATTAAATGGCACACACTTCATTCATATTACCAGATTTTTGCCTAACCACCTACACACTGTTGGGCATAATGAAAAGCACCCCCATCTTTAGTATGCTTTGCCATAATACTAAAATATGTATCAGATTGTTCACATGCACAGAAATATTTGCAGATACACACACATGCTGTTGCAACATTTTTATTTTTTTTCCTTCACTACAGTAAACAAGTCAGTACAACATAAGCACAGCAGATATATTTACATGGGACTGAACAAAAATATTCTTACAAAAAAAGTAAACTGAAAAAGAAAATTTCTGAAAAAAATATATTACAGTAAAAAACAAAACAAAAAAAAAGGCAAGAAAAATAATTAGGCAGCATCTTGCCGCACAGCCGGGTCTGGCCACAACGCCTCGTCAACATCACAGGCAATATCTTCCCTTGCCAGACATCGAGGGAAGAAGCGCCTTGAGTGCCTTATCCATCCCTGAATTGCACCCACATCAATCTCATCACATGCCTCTTCCATGGCCTGCACAAGAGGCATGCGCACAAAGGGCTGCCGGTCGTATACCTTCCACCGCCATGCCGAAAAGAATTCTTCTATGGGGTTCAGAAATGGTGAGTATGGTGGGAGGTATTGCACGAGAAATGTTGGGTGGTCAGCAAACCAGTTTTGGACTGGGGCTGCACGATGAAAGCTCACGTTGTCCCATACTACAACGTACCGGTTTCTTTGATGGTCTGCATCATTCATACGCTCTGGTGGTATGAGAATGTTGTGAAGTCTGTCCAGAAATGTGAGAATATGGGCTGTGTTGTATGGTCCAAGTTTGGCATGACGGTGGAGGACACCATTCATATTGGAGATGGCAGCGCACATTGTGATGTTCCCACCACGTTGGCCAGGAACATCTATAATGGCTCTGTGGCCAATGAGGTTTCTCCCTCTTCTTCTGGTCTTTGCTAGGTTGAACCCAGCCTCATCTATAAAGATGAACTCATGTGGGATTGCATGAGCATCCATTTCCAGTACTCCCTGAAAACAAAGAACAAAAATCACTCAATATGGTGTTATCCAGTACACTGGGAAACAATGTTGTGTGTAGTGTACTGCAGTCAATATAGTACTTACATCCACATATGCTCGTCTGAACTCTTTGTTTCTTTGAGAGTTTCTCTCAAACGGCACCTTATAAAGTTGTTTCATTCTGATTTGGTTTCGCTTGAGAATGCGAGCCAATGTGGACAGACTAACTCGTTGAATGTTGTTGAATAAGGTGTTGTCTTGGATGATGTGGCTTTGAATTTCTCGTAATCTGATTTCATTATTTTCCAAAACCAAGTTTACAATGGCAGCTTCCTGTACCCCGGTGAACATTTGGCCCCTTCCTCCACCATGGTGTCGTCTCTCAGTCCTTTAGAAAAAATAAAATAAAAATATATATAGGGCTTGGACAATGCAGCCTAAATATTTTCCCCCACAGTAGAGTACATTGTACAGGAAACTTGTACAGTTCATGAATGGCTGATGTCATACACTAAGTAAACAGGTGTCACCCAACTGATACACTATGACATGGGGTATACTACATGTGTACTACATGAAATTTTGGTTACATACCTGTTCTCCAGTCTAAAGGTCCGGATGACAGAGGCGACAGTAAAACAGCTCAAGTTTGGCTGCACTCTCTGTCCAGCCTCACGCATTGTCAACCCATGGTTGATGACATGATCTACTAAGGTTGCTCTGATTTCATTTGAAAGTGTTTGTCTTCTTTGGCCATGAACTCCTCTACCTGCTCTACCCCTACCTCTCACTCTTCCTCCCCCTCTTATTCTCAACCTCCCTCTTCCTCTTCCTCTTCCTCTTCCTCTTCCTCTCTCTGCAATGTCTTCCATTGTTGTTGTAAAAAAAAAGGTTCTCACCTGTGGTCTTTTCATAGTGCTTACATCCTGATTGAAGTGTTAACAATTAACCACTGAGGTGTTTGGCCAGGTGGCACATGTAATTGGCCAATTAGCTCATGTAGTGTCATTTTGAATGGCAGTGTTTTGAAATGGCAAACATGTGACTTTATGTCAGATTGTTGTGTCTTATGCAGAGAACTGTATTTAGTGAATTTAAAAAGTGCTATTTTGAAATGCAAAATGTGTGTAAAACAGAAAAGGTGTTTAGACTTTTGGAGACTTGAGAAGAAGTTTTGCTCTCTGTGTGTCAGTTTAAATAATTGTGCTGTGCATGTCATTTTAGTGTGTTAGCAATTGGAAAAAACTGTAAATCTACTCAACTAAGTTAAATAAAATGAACAAAGAATACAACTTGACCAGTAAAAGTTGATTATCATATCTACATGCTAAATAAAGTGCAGAGACCTCAATTGGTACACAACATACAATAACAGTAACAATCAGTGGATAGTTTTTGAGAATGAATGAGTCATTTTGAGTAGAAAATCACCTCCAGGTGTCACGAAACCGCAAGATACTAAACCTAACCATGAAAGCAACCTACTCAACTTTTTTATCAGAAAATAACTTTAATACTTACTTAAATAATCATTGTAAACAAAAAAATTTCAAGTAAAATATTTACAACTTCAAGCTTTAATTTCTACACTCTTGAATTTAGTTCTAATATAAAATTTTAATTTTTTAATTCTTGCCTGAACTAACTTTTTTAATGTAGACATTGTAGAATTGTAGAAATAATGTAGAAATGTTTTTTTCAGTAGTATTTACTTCACCACAGAATCATTCTTATCAGTAAAGGTGTGTCCACGATGTGCACATAACATAACAGAAAGAAGTTACAAAAGAGCAGTCTTACACAAAAGAGCAGTCTTACACAACCCTGTCTTGTGTTTAAAAGATTAGTTCACTTTCAAATTAAAATTACCCCAAGCTTTACTCACCCTCAAGCCACCCTATAGGTGTATATGACTTTCTTCTTTCTGATGAACACAGTCAGAGATATATTAAAGGTGCCGTAGAACGTCTTTTTAAAAGATGTAATATAAGTCTAAGGTGTCCCGTGAATGTGTCTGTGAAGTTTCAGCTCAAAATAATTTAAATTTTATTAATTTTTTAACTGCCTATTTTGGGGCATCATTAACTATGCGCCGATTCAGGCTGTGCGGCCCCTTTAAATCTCTTGCTCCCTGCCCTCCCGAGCTCTCGACTATAAGTGCAGTTATACAGTGCATAAACAAAGTTCACACAGCTAATATAACCCTCAAATGGATCTTTACAAGATGTTCGTCATGCATGCTGCATGCATGGATCAGATCATGTGAGTATAGTATTTATTTGGATGTTTACATTTGATTCTGAATGAGTTTGATAGTGCTCCATGGCTAAAGCTAACATTACACACTGTTGGAGAGATTTATGAAGAATGAAGTTGTGTTTATGAATTATACCTGCAAGTGTTTAAAAATGAAAATAGCGACGACTTTTGTCTCCGCGAATACAGAAATAAACGATGGTAACTTTAACCACATTTAACAGTACATTAGCAACATGCTAACGAAACATTTAGAAAGACAATTTACAAATATCACTAAAAATATCATGTTATCATGGATCATGTCAGTTATTATTGCTCCATCTGCCATTTTTCACTATTGTCCTTGCTTGCTTATCTAGTCCTATGATTTAGCTGTGCACAGATCCCGACGTTAATACTGGCTGCCCTGTCTAATGCCTTGAACATGGGCTGGCATTTGCAAATATTGGGGGCGTACATATTAATGATCCCGACTGTTACCTAACAGTCAGTGTTATGTTGAGATTGGCCTGTTTTCCAGAGATCTTTTAACCCTTTGAGCAGTACGGTCCCACATGTGGGATTTTTATTTCTGTGCCCCTGGGCGTACGGTACCACATATGGGATTTCGAACGTTCAGCAACATCACAAAACTGCCAGATTCAAACTGTGCTTTCAAGATTTGGCTGCGAGACGGACACGCGCAGCTCTTGTCATATATCACAACTATGCAGTGTTTTCAGCCACATAACGTTTCTATTAAGGTTTCAGACATTTAAATACGTATTAGCAACATTAAAACAATATATTTCGAGTTTATAAAATACACACTGATGTCAGACATCAGTGGAAGGAGCAGTAACAATCCAATCCATTCAAATACAATTTACCGACATTTATTCATATCAGGAACACATAATGGGCAAAAGTAACTACAAAGTTTACTCTATTCCAGTTCACCAGCCACTTACTTGCATATATTTCGGGAGAAACTGATGAATTCACGTGCTGTAAATCTGACTGACAGGAGTCTGCGAACTGCAGGGGAAACTAAGATGGCGGTGCCCATCTCACATTATAGATCAAGATAAAGATCATTTATAGAGGCTTTTAAACGACAAAACACACTCACATATTTGAGGATCGGAATATCAGATAGTTAATGATATGGTAAGCAAGTTTGTGAATATTTTAAATAAACAAGGAAAAACAAAATAATAGCGATCCATCTGTCATACAGTGTTAAGGGGCGGTCACACTGCACTTTTCGTTCCATTGACTTCCATTCAAACGTATGCGAATGTGTCAGACCGGAAATGCAAGCTCGTGCGGAAAATTTATGCAATTCAAATGCACACCAGCAATTTTTTTAAGGCACGTTTATAAAAGCTACTAAAATACCATAGTTGAGTTTTGGCCTTATCCTGGCTTATATCCAAGCCCTGTCTATGAAATTAGGCCATAGTTACCTTTGATAATAGAATTCGTAGAGGCCCGTTTCACCTTCCGACGCTCTGTAAGATTATCAGGAATTTCTCCTTTTAACAGATATTCTTGAATATGTACATACAAAGCAAACGAATTCATAATGCTATCATATGTCACTCTCCAGCACGTCTCTATAAATCGATAATATTCACACACAGAGTACAAATCGTAACAGTGACGTCGTTGTCGTAAAAACGTTAGCGGTGACAAGAAGTGGCAGTGAATTCGCGCATGCGCAGAACAAATCGTGTTTCCGGTACAGATCAAGTAGTGACACGCTGCATTCCAAAGTTCAAGTTTGGTGAACTCTGACCTGCGAATTCGCATCACGTGAAGACGTTTGACCAGTACAAGATCGATTCGTCATGGCATGACCTCTTGGCTGAATTAAAAGAATTATATTTTTGCAGTAAAGTCGAGCAGGTTCTATATTTTTACATTTTGAATGTATTATTTTAAGTTGTGTGTTGAATTCATGTTTATAAAAGAGGCGCTGTAGACCGTGACGTCATATCACGACCGTTACACCATCCAAATAAATTTTGCACGTTCAAAGTCTAGTGTGACCGCGGCTTTAGGGGGCGGTCACACTGCACTTTTCGTTCCATTGACTTCCATTCAAACGCACGTTACAGCATCCGAATAGAGAGTATGCACATGACGTCACCGCCGACCGTTACAACTGCGGTCACGGCCACTAGTGGCAAAAGACTGAAGGGACTCGCACACCGGATGCAAAGCTCAGCGCCTCGCCACATCTTTAAAATTCAAACGCATTGTTTTCTATGAGTGTAACTTACGCACACCGGCAGCAACACTCGGTGCCTGTCTGCGGCGCCCAGCTATGACTCAGAAAAAAATATAAAATAATGTGTTCGAATTTGAAAGACGTGCGAGCCCCTTGAGCAGCAGCATTGGTTTTCAGCTTGAATGTCACAAAAAACACACAAAACACATCCAAAACAGGAAAGAGCTTTGTGATTGACTATACAAATAGCTTTGACACAAACCCTGAGGTATATATTTAAAAACTGCAGAAAGCAACAGGGAAAAAAACAAATGGATCACTTCAATTCACAGAAACAGCTCAACTCCAGGCAGAGAAACATGGATTTGCACTTATCATTTTGTGTCAAATTGTTGGATTTTGAGGTAAAATCATATATATATATATATATATATATATATATATATATATATATATATATATAGTATTGTTATATATTAGTGTAACCTTAAATTCATTATTTTATTTTAGTTTCAGTTTAATTCATTATTTATTTTAGTTTGTTAATTCATGGTTTTATTTAAAAAAGGGAAAAGAAAGAAAAAGAATTTTGAGTGGTTGTGAAGACACTAATAATTGATTTAGTAATGTTTTCATTTATTTTCAAGTGTCTTATGCAGAGTTATATTTATTTATTAGTTGGGAAGTTATTTTGTGCCTCGGCCCCTTTAAGGGAGCGCACTTGGGAAGAGAAGAGAAGAAGTAAGTTGTACGAGGAGTTATGCTGCGTTCACACCGAACGCGTCTGAGGCGTCTGATTTACATGTTAAGTCAATGCAAACGCGCGTCTAGAGGTCCTGCGGCGCGAATCAAGCGTCTAGCACGGCGCGAATCGGCCGTTGACGCGCGAATGGCGCGGCGCGAATTGAGCGTTCACGCAGCTGACGCGCGAATTGAGCGTCTGACGCCCAAACGCCCGAGTTGAAAAATCTGAACTTTGGCGTAAATTCGCGGCGCGTTAACCAATCAGGGACTCTGCTTTGGTAGTAACATGTTTATGATGTGATCAGTGATGCCGGAGACCAGAACAAAGATGTCGCTGTGTGTAGCCACCCTGAGTTCTGTGATGTGTCATTATATTTTTATCGAGACAGGAATAAAAAGGAAGAGAATAAGCGAAGAAATCGGACAATCTGGTTAGTTGTAAAACTTTTTGCATGATTTTAGCCGTTTATACTAGCCCACCTTCTAGCTAGCAAAAGTCGGCCGGCATAACCGAGTTAAATTGCCGCTACAGGTTTCCAATTGACGAGATTATGTGTTTATTCAGAGGATCTGTGCAGAAAGAGATGAAAGCCCCTCCCATGACGCGAATTCGCGTCTGAACACACTTTGTTTAGACGCGCGAATTGAGCGAATTTTACGCGCGTCTGAAGCGTCTGACTTCAAAATGTTCAAGCGTCCAACTAGACGCGTCTGGGGCGTCAAATTCGCGTCATAGCATTATGCTGTGTTCACACCAAACGCGAATAGAGCGTCTGGCGCGAATGATTTCAATGTTAAGTCAATGTACAGACGCGTTTACGCGCGTCTGGAGGTCTTGCGGCGCGAATGAGGCGTTTAGCGCGGCGCGGAAGACGCGAATTCGCCTCATTCGCGCGTCTCGTTCGCGCGAATGACGCGAATTGAGCGTTTCACGCGATACGCGCGATACACGCGTTACGCGCGAATGGTGCTTTTTGTGCATTTAGCGTTTGACGCGAATTCGCGTCTGACGCCCGAGTTGAAAATTTTTAACTTTGGCGTAAATTCGCACCGCGTTAACCAATCAGCCTGCCTGCTGCTGTGGCGGCAGGCCCGCCCGGAGTCACTCATTCAAAATGGAGGAACGACTGATATTATCAGTGAGCAGTCACCCAGAGATTTATGACACAAGTTCATACTTCAGACAGGAATAAAAAGGACCTCGCTCGGAAGAGTGTTGGTGAGGAGATTGGGCTACCTGGTAAGTTGTTAATACACATTTCACTTTTGAGTCACGTACACTTTTGTCGACCCGCGGCCTTCCCGCGACGCTGACCCCCACGCCGCTGTTCTGCTCTCCAGAGTACATACAAAGCGGTAGCTCTCTCGACGAACGCACGATCAACATCAGCCATCTTGCAAACAGACAACCGCCTAGCACTTGCCCCTCCCACAAGAAGCGGATTTCGCTTCAAACGCTTGTTTTTTACGCGCGTCTAGAGCGAATGCATTCGAAATGTTCAAGCGGCAAACTAGACGCGGTAGACGCGAATTTGACGCTCTATTCGCGTTTGGTGTGAACACAGCATTAGGCAGCTGTTCATGCTGTTATGCCGATAATTAGTCAGAATTAAAGAAATCTGATTAAAGAAAGAAACGCGAATTATCACCGTTGTGACCCGTGTTTTATTTATGTTAACCACGCCGAAGAGACTGGAGTGTTCACAGCAGAAAATAAGGTTTATAGACTGGTGGCAGCGGTTTCAAGTTCACGAGTTTCTGGAAGTTTCGCGGCAATGGCATTCAACTAAGACGGCGCATTTTTCAATGCACCGCGAAGCGTTGTGGTGAGTGAACTTTGATGAGACATTTACTCTGTTTAAAAGAGACTATTTCATCGCTCGCGCCGTTCGAAGTTAAACAGTGTCTAAATCTACGGGAAAATGTCTATTGATTCTCGCGTGCTTCCCGCACGTTCTTCGTCTCCCAACGAGAGCGATGGGGACGAATTGGACACAACAGCTCGTCGTACAGAGAGTGCGGCTTCAGCTAATCACACTACAAAAGTGCTGCACTTCAAAGTCGATCTTCGACCGTGTTTCCATGGGGACGGTAGGGACAAAGACAGTTTTTCCTTATGGAAAGCCCGATTAGAGCTTGCTGTTAAGGCTTGTGCTGATGTACAGACACAAGATTTGGCTGCCATTTTGCCTACGAGGTTGAGTGGAGATGCTTTAGCTTACTGGCTCTCCTTGGCTCCTGAGATACAACAGAATGAACTGTGTGTTGCTGCATTAAATTACGTTTTTGGAAGGAAGCAATTTTTGCTGCATTTTCAGACATTTGTGAATGCCAGACCACAAATGCCCAAAGAGCCGTTGGAAGTATTTGCTGCTGAGATCACAAGACTTGTTTTAGAACCATTTCCAAATTATGGTGAGTCTGCCATTGCTATGGAAAGATTTAGACGGTTCATAGCTGGTCTTGACCCTGTTCTTCAAGCAAAATGTCATGAACATGGTGCTACTAGCCTAGAGGAAGCTTTAGCCATTGCTTGTAAATGGGAACGGGCACAGGAAGTTCTCAGGCTTGCACCCGTTTCCACTATTAGTCAAAAGACCACTCTGACACCGAACACATCTGCAACTTCACCCAGCAGAGAATCGCTTTCTGCAATGGTGTCCACAAAGACAGCATCAACAGGGGACATTTCTTCTGAAATCATGACTGCAGTAAAGCAACTAACTGCTGATGTTAAGTCTCTCAGGATGGAAGTCAGTCAATTAAAGAAACAGCATGACCAAAGTTTTCAACATGCTTCCTCCAGACAGAGAGGCTACTCACCAGAACGTGGTAAAGACAAACATCGCTACTCTCCACTCTCATCTCTGAGGAGATACCCATCATCACCTGCACCACCTCTACATCGAGATCGTCACGGCAGCCCATCTCCACATTATCAAGATTGTCATGTCAGCCCATCTTCACGTTATCGAGATCGTCATGTCAGCCCATCGCCACTTCATCGAGACACAGTGCTTCTCCACATCAAGATCGTCATATCGGTCTACCTCATCGAGATCATCATTCCAGGCTGCCTCCACATTATGCTGATCAACATGCCAGCCCTTCTTCTTATCATCGCAACCAACATGTTGGCCCCACTCTACATCATCACGATCGTTATGTCAGCCCGACTTCTGATCATCGAGATCATGGTTTACATCACGCCTCTCATCATCAGGATGGCCGTCGTACAACAGAATGGCCCTCCAACAGGTTCTCTGGTGAGAGATATGGCCGACGATCGTCTAATGACCATCCACCCTCATCTGGTGATCATCATGTCAGTTTCGTCAATGAGGATGTTGCTCTTCAGGGAAACGGCTGGTAGCAGGTACTACGGGATACCAGGTATCTGCTGAATCTATGAGCCGGCCCAAACAAACTGAACTGGTTACACCTGTCATTCCCAAACCTTATGTTTTTGCTATCATTGAGAACATTGTCGTACAAGCATTTGTAGACAGTGGTTCAGAAATATCTTTGATCAGCGAAACACTGAGAATGTCAATTACCTCTCTCACAAAAAAACAAACAAAAAACAATTCAGAAATCCTTTCTCTTGGCAAAATCAGTGACTGGTGACTATCTTGACACTCTTGGTATGTCACCTATTACTATTAGGCTTGGTGAGGAAGTGTTCTCACATGATGTTCAGGTGGTTAGGAATGCAACACAGCCAGTTATCCTTGGGTGGGATTTTCTTAGCAAACCTCATGCTGTAATTGATCTCAGAGAGAACAATTTAAAATTGTGGAACTGGACTGTTCCTCTCTTGTGTTCGCAGGATATAGTCCCTCTTCGGAGTAGTGCTGTGACTTTAGAGCCCATTCTGATCCCTGCCAGGTCACAGATGAACGTTTTGGCAAAGATTCAGCCCAATATTGGTGAAAAAGATTTCACATGCAATTATGTTGGACTTTTAGACCCTGAAAGTCAGACAGTTACAGGTCTTTTTGTAGCACGTACAGTAATCTCCGTAAAAGTAGGTGTGACTTTTGTTCGAGCCATGAATCCAACAAATGAGGATTGTCATGTTCCCTGTGGCACAAGGCTTGGTGAGTTTCATTCCTTAGTCACTCAGCCAGGTGAAGAATACACAATGTTGGAACCCACAGTAGCTTAGATACAGACACAAATTGAGCCCTGTCCAAAACTTAAAGTAGACCTCAGTCAGTCTGCATTGGACAGAGAACAACAGACTCGGCTAGAGACTCTGATTTTCAAATATTCAGATGTTTTTAGTGCAAATGATTATGACTATGGTTGTACAGATTTGGTCAAGCATACCATCCATACTGGGGATGTACAGCCAATCAGGCAGAGGGCTTACAGAACATCTCCACATATTCCAGCTGAGATAGATAGGCAAGTTCAGCAGCTCCTTTCGCATGATGTCATTGAGGAAAGTTGTAGCCCCTGGGCTTCCCCTGTCGTCTTAGTGAAAAAGAGAGATGGCAGTTACAAATTCTGCATTGATTTTAGAAAGCTTAATGCTTCATTGGAAAGTTTGTCTTGTTTACCTTGATGATGTGTTGGTGTTCAGTCGGACTTTCAGTGAATATCTTAATAGTCTTGAGGAGGTTTTCAGTCGCTTCCGTTCAGCAGGTCTAAAATTGAAGGTTAACAAATGTCATTTTGCTCGTAGTGAAGTGTCCTACCTGGGTCATGTTGTATCCAGCCAGGTTCTGTTACCAGATGCAAAGAACCTAGACAAGGTCCGATCATGGCCTACCCCTAGGACTGTCACAGAGGTGAGAGCATTTGTTTGGTCTATGCTCCTATTATAGGAGGTTTGTCAGAAATTTTGCTGTAGTTGCTGCACCCCTTCATGCTCTGACCCAAAAAGGTGCTGTCTTTAAATGGTCTAGTGAATGCGAGGAGGCTTTTAGATCACTGAAGCATGCCCTCATTAGTCGTCCCATTGTCGGTCACCCTATATTCACACAGCCTTTTCTACTATACACTGATGCTTCTCATGACTGTGTAGGTTCAGTGCTTGTGCAGACGCAGGATGGGAAGGAACGCGTAATTGCATATGCCAGTCACACTCTGACTCCTTCCGAAAAGAAATGGTCCACCTATGGCCGCGAGTTGTGGGCTGTGGTGTGGTCTGTCTGACATTACAGACATTTCTTGTCAGGGGCCCCATTCAAAATTATTACCAACCACAAACCCCTATTGAATCTCAAAAAGGCCTCAGTTGATAATGATCCGACTGGTAGAAGAGCATGTTGGATACTTGAAATGGATGTGTATGACTTTTCCATTCTTCACAGAGAAGGGAAGCAGCATAGTAATGCTGATTCCTTGTCGCGGCGCCCTAGCTTACCTGTGACAGAAACAAAAGCAGTGCAGTCTAGCCATACTACTGCTAAAAAAGTCTCCTCTCCTTTTGAAGTGCCAAATGTTTGTGTAGTTCTTCCTGACATGAGTCCGACACTGTCAGTTGATTTGGCTGAATTACAAGTTCAGCAAAAGGCTGACTTTTGTCTTAGTACTGTCATGGGCTGGAAAGAGAATGGTAATCAAAGACCACCATTAGGCAGACTGAAACATTCCCCAGCCACACTGAGGAAACTCTGGCATGAATTCCCCAAATTATCAGTCCAAGAGGGTATATTGTGTCGCAGAGTAAAGTCATCTCCTCATAGCCCTCCTGTTTACCAAGTAGTCTTGCCTGAAGTATTCATTCTAACCGCTCTTAAGTGTTTTCATGGGGAGAAGTTTAGTGGTCATTTGAGCACTGAGCGTGCCTTGTTGAGAGCCAGGAAAATATGCTATTGTCCATACATGTCCCGTGATATTCAGAAATTCTGTGCTGAATGTGTATCCTGTCAGTCATGTGCTTCTACCACTCCCCATGAAAGGGCCCCATTACAGTCCATTAATGCAGACAGACCATTTCAAAGAATTGCTGCTGACATTACCGAGCTACCTGTTACTTCACTTGGGAATAGGTATGTTTTAGTTGTAATGGACTATTTTACTCGTTTTGTCAATCTGTACCCCCTGAAAGATCAGCGTGCGACACCTATAGCACAGTGCATTTTTGAAGATTACATTAAGCAGCACGGGGTCCCTGAGGTAGTCCATACGGACCAAGGTAGACAGTTTGAGTCAGATTTGATTAAACATCTGTGCAGTCAACTTGGCATTGAGAAAACCCGTACCTCACCCTACCACGCCCAGTGTGATGGTATGGTCGAAAGACTGAATCGAACATTGAAAGACCAACTCGTCAAGTACATTTGTGAAAGTGGGGGTGAATGGGATAAATATCTGCCTCAAGTGGAACTGGCTTATAATTCCAGCGTTCACTCCAGCACTGGGTTCTTCCTTTCTTTCTTGCACATGGCAGAGAACCACGACTACCTGCCAATATCATTTTGAACTGTAGTCCGGCTATCACTTCCTGTACACCAGGCACCCCTGCAGACTATGCTCATGATGTGACCACACGTTTATCATATGCTTTCAAAGATGCTGCTGTGCGGTCCAATGCAGCTAAACTTAATCAGAAACGGCAGTATGATAAAAAGACATTTTTCCACCCACATAAGCCTGGTGACTTTGTGTTTTTGGATGACCCAGCTCAAAAGCAGAATAAACTGGCTCCTAAATGGAAAGGGCCATACAAAATTCTGAGGAGAATGGACAAGGATAACACCCCTGGTGTATCTTACGAGATTACGGACCCAAGAAATCCACAGTCAAGAAGGTGGGTGGTTCATCACAATCACCTAAAGCCTTACAAGGGTTCTTCTTGGAATTTACCTGCCGTTTCCTCTCCAGTATCTTTGCCTCCTGTTGTGAATAGTGCTGAGGCCCCTCACTCAGTTCCCCTCACTGCATTGTCTGGAGCTTTGCTTTTCCGACCCCCTACACCACCTTATGTGCCTAACCAAACTGCAAAGCAAATTTTTTGCGGGTCAAGAACTGACTATTCAGCTCAAACTCTTTCTTTGTCAGGGCCAGACTCTGTGCCAAGGCCTAATGTTTCCCCTACGGACTCTCAGGGTCAGGAGTGAGACAATTTACCATCAGTGGACCCACCTCAACTGACTCGTAGTGGCCGCATGGTTAAAAAACCTGTAAAGTTTAAAGATTTTGTATGTTGATGCACATATTTTGCATGTTGATATGCAGATATTGGTTGTCTGTGCACTGTACTTGCTGTACTATTTAATGCATATAACGAGTTTCATACAGTATTGTGTCATAGGAATGCAATACAGCATATGAGGAATGTGTTCTAAGGCTTTTGTGAAATAATTTGGTATATCACACAAATTTTGATGCAATACTGCACTTATGCACTTGTCACGTTAGTATGTTGTTGCTGTGTAACTGAGTTAAAGTTATGCAGGTGTCACAGACACGTCAGGTTCCACCTCACTTCCTTACCCACGCACTCAATCACCAGCCTACTAATCACCGCCACCTGCACATCATCACCGCAGTCATCAACCACAGGATAAAAGCCACACACTCACACACACACATCGTCCGGTCTCGTTTGTGATACAACCTGTTGTATGCTTACCTTCAAGGACTCCAAAAGTGATACTTACCTGTCTCCATTATCTCCTTCGTCTCCATCGTCTCCTGGTCTCCCTGTGTGCTTACCTTCCTGTGTGTGAGTGTGTTCGTCTGCCAGCTCCAGCGTCTTCCTCCAAGATCACCTGCACAAAGAACAAGGACAGTATTATCCATCATTCTCAGTCATAATCTTCGTATTCACCAGTCTACTCACCTGTGTCTCTGCTGATCACCTCAATAAACTGCATCATTACTTTTATCTCTGCCTCCGGTGTCTCTGTCATAACAGAAGACCGGACCTTAACAACTGTCGATCAGCATGAGCCATCACGACCCGTTTCAAAAGCTTGTGGATGCTCTCAGACGAGCTCTCACTCCACAACCACCATCACCGTCACCTGTATCCACCGCCGCGGCTGCTTCCGCATCCACCACCATCGCTGCTTCTCCTGTATTCACCGCCAGTCCCATGGCCAAACCGGCGCCCTTCTCAGGATCGGCGGAGGACTGCAGTGGATTCCTCCTTCAACGGGAGTTGGTCCTGGAGATGCAGCCGCACTTATATCCTACCGACATGGCGAAGATAGCGTTCGTGATTTCCCAACTGCAAGGCAAGGCTCTTCAATGGGCAGATTCCCTCTGGGCTCAGAAAGGACCTGTTGTAAAATCCTATGCTGCTTTTGTTTCTCACTTCAGAGAAGTTTTCGGTAGACCCTTGACTGATTCAACAACTGGTGAGAAACTGTATAATTTAAAACAAGGAAACAATACAGTTAACGATTATGCCTTGCAGTTCCGAACACTCGCCGCAAACAGTGGATGGAACGAACAAGCCCTCATCACCACCTTCCGACAGGGTTTGGAACCCAACGTGCGGCTGCATCTCGCTGCATACGAGGACTCCTTAGGACTCGAACGCTTCATCCAGCTTGCCATCAGAGTGGGTTCTCGTATGCAGTCGTGTCTCCTTGAGCACCAGGGCCAGCCACTCGCCGGCACGTTTCTCCGTCGGTCCGAACCCGTCAGCTCTCCAGAACCAGCCACCGAACCTATGCAGTTGGATAACTCCCGTTTATCACCAACAGAAAGACAGAGAAGGCTGACCCTGAATCTGTGCTTATACTGTGGATTACCTGGGCATGTCATCTCAACATGCCCAACCCGTCCTCCTCGACCTGTGGTGAGTGCCATCATTCCCTCTATTCAGAACATGAAACCACTCACTACAATTGTAAACCTTACTGCTGCTGACATTTCCATTCCAGTGGTGGCACTCCTCGACTCAGGGTCAGCAGGAAACTTCATCTCCGGCGCCCTCTGTCGACACTTCGGGCTCAAGACCTCGCCGTCTCCGACTCACTATCAAATCAACTCCATCACGGGCAAACCCCTGAGCCATAAGACGGTTCGCCGTATCGCTGGACCTCTTCAACTACAAGTGGGTATCTTCCATCATGAACTCATCCATCTGCTGGTTCTGGAGGAGTCCACCGCTGACGTGGTTCTAGGGCGCCCGTGGCTGGAGCTCCATAATCCCACCATCTCCTGGCGCACGGGCGAAGTCCTGAAGTGGGGCGACCACTGTTTCTCCAGCTGCTTTCCAGATCTTCCTGTTCCAAAGCATCCTCACCCCAAGAACCTCTCCATCAATGCTACCTCCATCGAAAGCCCTGTAGAAAAACGCTCCGTTGACATACCTCCCGACTACGCCCCCTTCAGTGACGTCTTCTGCCCACAACGCGCCTCCAAGCTTCCTCCACACCGGCCATGGGACTGCGCCATAGATCTGTTGCCGGGTGAACCAGTGCCTAGGGGACGCATTTACCCCCTATCAGTGCCGGAGGAGAAGGCCATGGAGGAATACATCAAAGAGGCCCTTAACCAAGGATACATCCGCCCGTCTACTTCCCCTGCTGCTTCAAGCTTCTTCTTCGTGGCCAAGAAGGACAGAGGCTTGCGGCCATGCATCGATTACCGGTCACTCAACAAGATTACAGTAAAGTTCCGGTACCCACTTCCCCTCGTCCCAGCGGCCCTGGAACATCTCCGTGGTGCCACTGTGTTCACCAAGCTGGACCTCCGCAGCGCGTATAACCTCATCCGGATACGCGAGGGGGACGAGTGGAAGACCGCCTTCGTCACGCCCACCGGTCACTACGAATATCTCGTGATGCCGTATGGCCTGGTCAACGCCCCCTCCGTATTCCAGGATTTCATCCACGAGGTGCTCCGGGAGTTTCTCCACAAGTTCGTGTTGGTATATATCGATGACATCTTGATATACTCCCGGAGCTTGGCCGAACATCGCCATCACGTTGCGGAGGTCCTCCAACGCTTACGGCAATACCATCTGTTCCTGAAAGCAGAGAAGTGCTCTTTCCACCAGCCCTCTGTCCACTTCCTTGGATACATCATCGATCACAGTGGCATCCGGATGGACGAGGGGAAGGTATCTGCCATCCAAAACTGGCCAGCTCCAAGCACCGTAAAAGAACTCCAACGATTCCTTGGTTTCTCCAACTTCTACCGTCGATTTATCAAAAACTACAGTACCATCGTTTGCCCACTCACCAACCTCCTCCGCAAGCAGCCCAAGTCTCTGTCCTGGTCCCAAACTGCCACAGAAGCATTTGAAACCCTCAAGAAAGCCTTCACCACCGCTCCCCTCCTCGTCCACCCTAACCCGGACCTACCATTCGTCGTGGAGGTGGACGCCTCCACCACAGGAGTGGGAGCGGTCCTTTCGCAGCAGCAGGGGAACCCAAGTAGGCTCCATCCATGTGCCTTCTTCTCCCGCAAGCTCAACCCGGCGGAGGTGAATTATGACATCGGGGACCGTGAACTCCTGGCTGTAAAACTCGCCCTTGAGGAGTGGAGGCATTGGTTGGAGGGGGCCAATCATCCCTTTCAGGTATTTACCGACCACAAAAACCTTGAGTATCTGAAAGCCGCCAAACGACTCAGCCCTCGCCAAGCCCGCTCGGCGATGTTCTTCTCAAGGTTCCATTTCACCATCTCATACAGACCTGGCTCTAAGAACCTGAAAGCCGATGCTCTTTCTCGTCTCCACTCACCAGAAGAAAAGAACGAAGAACCTGAAACCATCCTGCCAGAATCCATTTTCGTCAGCCCCATTGAATGGTCAGAAGAGACCTTACCCTCCTCCAATGCCTCCTCACGCACTCCGCCGGGTTGTCCCCAAGGCTTGCGCTACATCACCAGGACACGACGCACTCCACTTCTGCACTCCGTTCACACTTCACTTGGCACTGGTCACCCGGGGGTCAATGAAACCCTCTCGCTGCTCAAACAGCGCTTCTGGTGGCCAAACATGGCCAGCGATGTCAGGAGGTACGTGCAGGGCTGCAGGGAGTGCGCCATCTCCAAGAGCCCACGCCATCTTCCCACCGGCAAGCTTCTTCCTCTGCCCGTTCCTGAGAGACCCTGGTCACACCTGGGAGTAGATTTTGTCACGGATCTCCCCGAGTCTGATGGTAACACCTGCATTCTGGTCGTCGTAGACCGCTTCTCTAAAGCCTGCCGCCTTATTCCCCTGGAGGGTCTACCAACTGCTATGACCACAGCAGAGTTAATGTTCAACCATGTCTTCCGTCACTACGGAATCCCCGAAGACATAGTCTCAGACAGAGGACCATAATTCATCTCGCGGGTCTGGAAGGCCTTCTTCTCCCTCCTGGGTGTGACCGTCAGTCTGTCGTCTGGATACCATCCTCAGTCGAACGGGCAGACGGAACGGAAGATCCAGGAGATCGGCCGCTTCCTGCGTACCTTCTGTCATGGCCACCAGGACTCCTGGAACCAGTACCTGGGCTGGGCCGAGTACGCCCAGAACTCCCTCCGTCAAGCTACAACTGGATTAACACCTTTCCAATGCGTGCTCGGCTTCCAGCCCCCACTGTTCCCCAGGGACGGGGAACCCTCCAACGTTCCAGCTGTCGACCACTGGTTCCGGGAGAGCGAGAGGGTATGGGACTCAGCTCACCACCAGCTACAGAGAGCCCTGCGCAGGCGCAAGACGACAGCCGACCTTCGGCGCTCCCACGCTCCAAACTACCAACCGGGGCAGAAGGTCTGGCTGTCCACCAGAGACATCAAGATGCGCCTGCCCTGCAAGAAGCTGAGTCCCCGCTTCATTGGCCCGTTCACCATCCTGCAACAGATCAACCCTGTCACTTACCGGTTACAACTCCCAGCACAATACAAGAGAATTCACCCAACTTTCCATGTTTCACTATTAAAACCTCACCACCCTTCTGTTCTTCCTCCCACAGAACCTGACGTGACAGCCGTCGAGCCCCCCCTTCCACTCATTCTGGATGATGGAACAGCCTACGTTGTACGTGAGATTCTGGACTCCCGGCGCCGTGGTGGTCTTTTAGAGTATCTGGTGGACTGGGAGGGCTACGGGCCCGAAGAACGCTCATGGGTCCCCAAGAATGATATCCTTGATCCTGCTTTGTTACAGACCTTCCACACCAATCACCCAGACAGACCTGCCCCACGACCTCGAGGACGACCACCACGACGTCGGGGTCCACGGCCCTCTGGAGCGGGCCGTGGGAGGGGGGGTACTGTCACAGACACGTCAGGTTCCACCTCACTTCCTTACCCACGCACTCAATCACCAGCCTACTAATCACCGCCACCTGCACATCATCACCGCAGTCATCAACCACAGGATAAAAGCCACACACTCACACACACACATCGTCCGGTCTCGTTTGTGATACAACCTGTTGTATGCTTACCTTCAAGGACTCCAAAAGTGATACTTACCTGTCTCCATTATCTCCTTCGTCTCCATCGTCTCCTGGTCTCCCTGTGTGCTTACCTTCCTGTGTGTGAGTGTGTTCGTCTGCCAGCTCCAGCGTCTTCCTCCAAGATCACCTGCACAAAGAACAAGGACAGTATTATCCATCATTCTCAGTCATAATCTTCGTATTCACCAGTCTACTCACCTGTGTCTCTGCTGATCACCTCAATAAACTGCATCATTACTTTTATCTCTGCCTCCGGTGTCTCTGTCATAACAGCAGGATTATTTTGAGAAACGAGGACGTTTCTTGTTAAGCAGGGGACGACTGTAACCTTAAATTCATTATTTTATTTTAGTTTCAGTTTAATTCATTATTTGTTTTAGTTTGTTAATTCATGGTTTTATTTAAAAAAGGGAAAAGAAAAAGAATTTTGATGTGGTTGTGAAGACACTAATAATTGATTTAGTAATGTTTTCATTTATTTTCAAGTGTCTTATGCAGAGTTATATTTATATATTAGTTGGGAAGTTATTTTGTGCCTCGGCCCCTTTAAGGGAGCGCACTTGGGAAGAGAAGAGAAGCAAGTTGTACGAGGAGTTAGGCAGCTGTTCATGCTGTTATGCCGATACTTCTGACTCTGTTTAAAGAAAGAAACGTGAATTATCACTGTTGTAACCCGTGTTTTATTTATGTTAACCACGCCGAAGAGACTGGAGTGTTCACAGCAGAAAATAAGGGTTACATTAGTTTGACAACTCATCAAATAAATATTTTCCATCTTATATTCTGCATAATTGGGTGTTTTCAACAACACTGGCAAAAACTATACTATAAAACTATATGTTTTAGGGATGGACAATATGACGATATATAGAACAGCGGGAAAGTGACGTCGATGCATACCCTCTATAAATTTTGCACGTTCAAAGTCTAGTGTGACCGCGGCTTTATAGAGGGTATGCACGTGACGTCACCGTCGACCGTTACAACTGCGGTCACGTCCACTGAGTGGCAAAAGACTGAGCAGCAGCATTGGTTTTCAGTGTGAATGTCGTGAAAAACACACAAAACACATCCAAAACGGGAAAGAGCTTTGTGATTGACTGTACAAATAGCTTTGACACAAACCCTGAGGTATATATTTAAAGACCGCCGAAAGCTACAGAAAAAAGAAACAAATTGATCACTGTAATTCACAGAAACAACTTGACTACAGCAGATAAACATGGATTTGCAGTAATAATTTTTTTGTCAAATTGTTGGATTTTGAGGTAAAATCATACCGTATATATTGTATTGTTATATATTATGTTGACAACTCATCAATTAAATATTTTCCATCTTATATTCTGCACAATTGGGTGTTTTTAAATAAACAACACTGACAAAAGCTATACTATAAAAGTATATATGTTTTAAGGCTGGACAATATGACGATATAACATTGATATGTGATTACGCAGATTTAAACCTACCTATATTGTATAAAATATTCACAGGCAGATTTGCTTTATGTGTTTCCCTGCCGTCGAAATCAGGCACATATAAATGTCAGGAAACACGATTCCTGGCTGCATGCAATATCCATGGATTAGGTTTATTTGTCAAGTTGTAATGAACACATTCAATTCCAACCTTTAGTGTAATTCGTCAGTTTTACTCACGTTTTCGCAGTTTCCTCTATTAAATCCAGTCACGCAGCAGCTTCTTTTGCCACTCAGTCCAGCTGAGGGAGCGTGCTTTCGGCGGGAAAGTGACGTCGATACATACCCTCAATTGTGGCTGCGTTCAGCGCTCGTGACACGCATGAAGCGTTGCTATGGAAACATTAAAGGCAAACGTTCTAAAATAACGGTCGCCTTAAAAAAAACTCACTCTGGGGGGCACCTTTAATATATTCACTGACACATCCGTGCTTTATAATGGCAGTGAGCAAGACCAACGAGTATGAAGCTGAAGAAACTGCTTCCATCCACATTCATCCATAATAAATGTACTCCAGACGGCTCCAGGGAGTTAATAAAGGCCTTCTGAAGTGAAGCGATGTGTTTAAGGGAATTTGGACTTTGTGTTTCCTCATGTTTATATTCCCGTAGAACAGGAAGTCATTCCTGGACAATTTCATGTTCATGATCACCCTAGTTTGAAAGTAAAAAAGTAAAAAAAAATAAAATAAATAATAAATATGAATGGGAATATAGTTAGTATAGTGCCAATAATTGTGGCCAGCGTGTTTTGGAGAAAAACATTTATTTCATAATGTGATTCCCCCCCCCCCCCCACTTCAATTCCTTTCCTTCAATTTAAATGTTAGATTTTTGCAAATTTTATCAAAAGATCAAAAGTACAATGCAGATTTATTTTTATAGTCATATTTGATCATATTTACCAGGGATGTCAATAACTCTGACCACAACTGTATGTATTTATTTTTAAACCCATCTGAAATGCTGACAAAATTAAATAAAAAATAGGCCTACATTATTAAAATATTGACTCTCAATCTATCACAATGGAAGACAGTGACAGAATCATCTAGGTTGGTTGTTGAATGTTGAATGATTGTTTAGGACGGGATGCACAATGTACCGTGCACAACAACAGCACACTTGTTTGTGGCTATGGTTGTAGGCCAACAGTATAGGCTACTTTGTCACCTGAACTACATTTAACCTGACCAAAATAGCATATGAACGAGTCCACCAGTGTATGTAGGCCAAGTTTGCTCAATCAGTCAGCCATTTTAAGGGCTGTCTCAAAATCCTTCCAGTGCACTGAAACTTTCACTCCCTGAAAAAGTCCCACAATGTACCGTAAAACAAGGGAGCATCAATGTTCATTGTTACCTTAAAGCTAAATTTAAGAAGCCAAAGTTCAGATGCATTTTACATTGTCAGTTTGTTTTATGTACACAACTTTAGGATAACCAGACAGATGATCATGAGGGTGACCCTGACGAGCTCTCCATTGTGGTGTTCATTATTCAGAAGGAGGGGGAGAACTTCACGAACCATGTGCTGACATTGGCATTGTGATCAATGAAGTTCAAGTTTTGAATCAACTCACTTCACTCACATCGGCTTGTGCCCTGCTGCTGTGTATGATATACACCAACCTATAAAGGTTTATATTAAATTAAATAGTCATACATTTGAATTCAGCGTGTTAACCTTTTGTTTTTTTAAATCATATTTCAAGTTGCACTTAATGTTGTCCCGGTTTTCCAGGCTCTTCTCCTGAATTTTCCAAAGACATGTTTGAGCTGTTTTATCTGAAAGCAACTTGCACTGACATCTTAAAATTTTTGTCTCAAGACGAACACCAATAATGTTTTTTAATGTTTTCATTTTTATAAACGTTACTTAAATAATTGAACTAAGGTCTGATCCTCTGATCCATAAACATTAGCGTTCTTGTAATTTTCACACCAAAGAATCTTTTTATTTTTATTTATGTAGCTTATTTTATGTTTGTGTTATTATGTGCTGTGTACTTTAGACACTGTAATTAATTAATTATGCAAATATTAGTCAATGGAATATTGTAAAAAAAAATTGTTGTTGTTGTTGGTTTTTTTTTATTTATTTTTCATTTTTTGCAAATAAATTTCTTGGTTACCTGCTGCATTCCCCATGGAGAAGATGACAAAAAGAAGCAGGAAACTTCTCAGCATTGCCATGATGAACCTGAAATGAATAAGCAGGAAAAGTTAGATGTCTGCATGCACACATATGCTGGACACTGGGGATTCTCCAGTGCAAACCACAAAAATACTTTAGGTAGAAAATGTTTTCAGTAGGTCTCAGTTGCAAAAACTCACCTTGGTTTTCAAGCTGTTGTCTTCAGAATCAAGAATGATCAAGCTGACACAGAGCCAGTGAAATACCATAACATTCTCAGATTTATTGAAGGAAGATGCGTCATATTTATACCCATATGATCAGGCATTAAAGTCCAGGATGTCCTGGGCATCCAATCATACTCAAAGATCAAACCTTACCATATATGGCATATGAAGAATTATAGTAACAAGAGAGATCAAATGTTCAAATGTATGTGTGTGTCTTGTGTTCCTGTTTGCATGCAAGTGTGCCAATGTTCAAGGTCTATTTTTTGTTTTGTCTATGAAAAAAACAATATGTAAATTTTCTTTCGCAAGTTTTTGCACTTTTTTGTGTACTTATTTTTAAAAGCTAAGTTAAATTAACTAAGAGAATAAGTAAATTTAACTTGGCCAGTCAAAGTTCATTTATATTCATTTAAAGTTTACTTTGCAATACTTTCAAGTACTGAAAAAAATAATATGTAAATTCTCTTTCGCAAATTTTTGCAAGCAGATTTTAAAGCAAATTTCACATATGGAATTAAATCAAATCTACTCAATTAAGTTAAATAACATTAAAGAATATAACTTAACCAGTAAAAGTTGATATCATATCTACATGATAAGTAAAGTGCAGAGACCCCAATTGGTACACAACACACAATAACAGTAACAATCATTGGATAGTTTTTGAGAATGAATGAGTCATTTTGAGTAGAAAATCACCTCCAGGTGTCACGAAACCGCAAGATACTAAACCTAACCATGAAAGCAACCTACTCAACTTTTTTTTTTATCAGAAAATAACTTTAATACTTACTTAAATAATCATTGTAAACAAACAATTTCAAGTAAAATGCTTACAACTTCAAGCTTTAATTTCTACAATCTTGAATTTAGTTCTAATATAAAATCTTAATTTTTTAATTCTTGCCTGATTAACTTTTTTAATGTAGACATTGTAGAATTATTGTAGAAATAATGTAGAACTGTAGAAATAATGTAGAAATGTTTTTTTCAGTAGTATTTACTTCACCTCAGAATCATTCTTATCAGTAAATGTGTGTCCACGATGTGCACATAACATAACAGAAAGAAGTTACAAAAGAGCAGTCTTACACAAGAACGGTCAAAAGTGAAGTTTAAGAAATGAGAAAATATTAACATATTATTACAAATATTCCCCTGTCTTGTGTTTAAAGGATTAGTTCACTTTCAAATGAAAATTACCCCAAGCTTTACTCACCCTCAAGCCACCCTATAGGTGTATATGACTTTCTTCCTTCTGATGAACACAGTCAGAGATATATTAATATATTTACTGACACATCCGAGCTTTATAATGGCAGTGAGCGAGACCAACGAGTATGAAGCTGAAGAAAGTGCTTCCATCCACATTCATCCATCATAAATGTACTGCAGACGGCTCCAGGGAGTTAATAAAGGCCTTCTGAAGTGAAGCGATGCGTTTAAGGGAATTTGGATTTTGTGTTTCCTCATGGAACTGTGGAACAGGAAGTCATTCCTGGACAATTTCATATTCATGATCGCCCTAGTGTGAAAGTAAAAAAGTAAAAAAAAAAATAAAAAAAAAAAGTAAAAATATGATTAGGAATATAGTTCAGAGATATTTTACTCATAAAAAAATTCTAGGGGTGCCAATAATTGTGGCCAGCGTGTTTTGGAGAAAAACATTTATTTCATAATGTGATTTCCCCCCCACTTCAATTCCTTTCCTTCAATTAAATGTTAGATTTTTGCTAATTTTATCAAAAGATCAAAAGTACAATGCAGATTTATTTTTATAGTCATCTTTGATCATATTTACCAGGGATGTCAATAACTCTGACCACAACTGTATGTATTTATTTTTAAACCCATCTGAAATGCTGACAAAATTAAATAAAAAATAGGCCTACATTATGAAAATATTGACTCTCAATCTATCACAATGGAAGACAGTGACAGAATCATCTAGGTTGGTTGTTGAATGGTTGATCAGGACGGGATGCACAATGTACCGTGCACAACAACAGCACACTTGTTTGTGGCTACGACCTATGGTTGTAGGCCAACAGTATAGGCTACTTTTTCACCTGAACTACATTTAACCTGACCAATACAAACCCGATTCCAAAAAATACTGTACAAATTGTGAATAAAAAAGGAATGCAATAATTTACAAATCTCATAAACGTATATTTTATTCACAATAGAATATAGATAACATATCAAATGTTGAAAGTGAGACATTTTGAAATGTCATGCCAAATATTGGCTTATTTTGGATTTTATGAGAGCTACACATTCCAAAAAAGTTGGGACATGTAGCAATAAGAGGCCGGAAAAGTTAAATGTACATATAAGGAACAGCTGGAGGACCAATTTGCAACTTATTAGGTCAATTGGCAACATGATTGGGTATAAAAAGTGCCTCTCAGAGTGGCAGTGACTCTCAGAAGTCAAGATGGGCAGAGGATCTCCAATTCCCCCAATGCTGCGGTGAAAAATAGTGGAGCAATATCAGAAAGGAGTTTCTCAGAGAAAAATTGCAAAGAGTTTGAAGTTATCATCTTCTACAGTGCATAATATCATCCAAAGTTTACTTTGCAATACTTTCAAGTACTGAAAAAACAATATGTAAATTCTCTTTCGCAAATTTTTGCAAGCAGATTTTAAAGCAAATTTCACATATGGAATTAAATCAAATCTACTCAATTAAGTTAAATAACATTAAAGAATATAACTTAACCAGTAAAAGTTGATATCATATCTACATAAGTAAAGTGCAGAGTGCACAGACCTCAATTGTAGAAATAATGTAGAAATGTTTTTTTCAGTAGTATTTACTTCACCACAGAATCATTCTTATCAGTAAAGGTGTGTCCACGATGTGCACATAACAACGGAAAGAAGTTACAAAAGAGCAGTCTTACACAAGAACGGTCAAAAGTGAAGTTTAAGAAATAAGAAAATATTAACATATTATTACAAATATTCCGTCTTGTGTTTAAAGGATTAGTTCACTTTCAAATGAAAATTACCCCAAGCTTTACTCACCCTCAAGCCACCCTATAGGTGTATATGACTTTCTTCTTTCTGATGAACACAGTCAGAGATATATTAATATATTTACTGACACATCCGAGCTTTATAATGGCAGTGAGCGAGACCAACGAGTATGAAGCTGAAGAAAGTGCTTCCATCCACATTCATCCATCATAAATGTACTGCAGACGGCTCCAGGGAGTTAATAAAGGCCTTCTGAAGTGAAGTGATGCGTTTAAGGGAATTTGGATTTTGTGTTTCCTCATGTTTATACTCCTGTGAAACAGGAAGTCATTCCTGGACAATTTCATGTTCATGATCACCTTAGTGTGAAAGTAAAAAAAATGAGAATGGGAATATAGTTCAGAGATATTTTACTCATAAAAAATTCTAGGGGTGCCAATAATTGTGGCCAACGTGTTTTGGAGAAAAACATTTATTTCATAATGTGATTTCCCCCCCACTTCAATTCCTTTCCTTCAATTAAATGTTAGATTTTTGCTAATTTTATCAAAATATCAAAAGTACAATGCAGATTTATTTTATAGTCATCTTTGATCAAATATACCAAGGATGTCAATAACTCTGACCACAACTGTATGTATATATATATATATATTTTTTTTCACTTTGCTTCTTTTAAACCAAAAAAATAGGCCTACTTTATGAAAATATTGACTCTCAATCCATCACAACGGAAGACAGTGACAGAATCATCTAGGTTGATTGTTGAATGTTGACTGGTTGATCAGGACAGGATGCACAATTTACCGTGCACAACAACAGCACACTTGTTTGTGGCTATGGCCTATGGTTGTAGGCCAACAGTATAGGCTACTTTGTCACCTGAACTACATTTAATACTGTACAAATTGTGAATAAAAAAGGAATGCAATAATTTACAAATCTGCAATGCAAATAAATTACAAATTTTATTCACAATAGAATATAGATAACATATCAAATGTTGAAAGTGAGACATTTTAAAATGTCATGCCAAATATTGGCTCATTTTGGATTTAATGAGAGCTACACATTCCAAAAAATTTGGGACAGGTAGCAATAAGAGGCCAGAAAAGTTAAATGTACATATAAGGAACAGCTGGAGGACCAATATGCAACTTATTAGGTCAATTGGCAACATGATTGGGTACAAAAAGAGCCTCTCAGAGTGGCAGTGTCTCTCAGAAGTCAAGATGGGCAGAGGATCACCAATTCCCCCAATGCTGCGGCGAAAAATAGTGGAGCAATATCAGAAAGGAGTTTCTCAGAGAAAAATTGCAAAGAGTTTGAAGTTATCATCATCTACAGTGCATAATATCATCCAAAGATTCAGAGAATCTGGAACAATCTCTGTATGTAAGGGTCAAGGCTGGAAAACGTCTCAGGTTACGTATGTAACCATAGCTCCCTGAGAACAGGGAATGAGACTCTGCGTTCGATGACGCAATGGGGAACGTCCACGTGACCTGGTGTTTCGAAACCTCACTACCAAAAACTCCAATCCTATTGGACGGCCATAGTCACATGGTGCGAACCGGAAGTATAAAGCCGCGCCTATGGAAGCAGTCAGTATTCATCGTCTTTGAGGGACTGTTCCGCAGGCAGCTCCAAGCATGGTACAGAAACGCAGAGTCTCGTTCCCTGTTCTCAGGGAACTATGGTTACATACGTAACCTGAGACGTTCCCTTTCGAAGGGAACTTCTATTCTGTGTTCGATGATGCAATGGGGAACGATATACCCATGCCTCCATGCTTAGGGGAGTGCATGCCAAAGAATGGCTGAGACAGACGTCCGTACAGTTCTTATAGAAACTGTAGCAACTCCCCCTCGGGTCACACCAGACTTTCAGTGACAGCATTCCCTAAGGCCAACAGCCCAAGCTAAGCCTATAAGAGGCCTTCCTCACAGGAGAGAAGGCCTGATAAGGTCGCTGTTACATCCTGGTAGTTTGTGCCGCTGTGTGGTTTTTTTTTTCTTTTTTCTTCCCTCCTCCTTTCTCCTAGGCACGCCTACACGGGACGGTTATTGGTTCGGGAGGCTGCCAATCGTCATCAGCTCACATGATGACATGCTACCCGCTGCCAATCCTGTACGGGCGCCAGGGTTTAAAAGAGCGGCTTAACGGACGCAAAGATGGTTTTTTTGCTTTCCTGTTTTTGTGCTTGTTTAAATCTGCCCTTTTTGTTAAGTTTCTTTGGTGTAATGACACTCTTATGTTGTACAGTTTGGAGTTGTCAATTCTGTTCTTTTCTTTTATTTGTTTTCTTATTTATTTCGACTGTCATTCTAATCGCCTTATGGAAAATGGACAGGTAGTATGTCACGTGACGTACATGTTGCAACACTCAGTGACTTCAATGTATAGACACATCAGTTAGAAGTGAGCGCCACTTATGTATGTTTTGTTTGGGTAGAAAGAGTAGGTAAGTTATGGCGTTTGGCACGCTGAGGACTTGCTTTCTCTTTTTTTTTTTTTTTTCCATAAGTTAGGTTAGCTTTGATCTTGAGTTAGCTTGGGTTTTGTTTTTGTTCTTTTCTTTTCTTTGGCGCCGCTTTTTTGTCCTTTTTCCCCGGTTTATTACTTTTGTTTCTTTTCTTTTTATGTAAATATTGTCTTTGTTTTTTTTTTGTTTTTTTTTTTGTTTTGTTACTTTGTTAGTATTTCATTATTGTATTATGATCCTTATTATCTTATGTCTATTTCCTCTTTCTTTGATTGTAAAATAAATTCCGTTTTGTTGGCAATTCTCGTAGCGTTTTGTCTCTTGCTACCACCACCCGCACACGCAATGATCACAATTTAATGTTACCCCTTCTAACCCTAGACCAAAATTAGGAAGTTGTAACAGCCGCTAAGAGCTTCTGAGACCAACTCTTCCGCGGACAGAGTGGTCTCTTCTAGGGAATGAGGGCAGGGAGCCAAAGGGGACCCCGACCAGCCACTAGAGAGTTTCCAGAAGAGATCAGGTGTGCTCCAACAGTAGCCACATTAAAATCCAGACTCAAAACACATCTTTTTATCTATGCATTTGCTGATTGTGCTATGTCCGAACTGTTTGCACTTTATTTTATACGTATTATCTTTTTATTCTTTTAATTCCTTTTCCTGTTTTTATTTCATTTTTAATGTATTGTATCTCTTTAATGTATCATCTTGTTATTCTGACTTTTAATGCATTTTAAATACTGCTGTCTGGTTGAAAGAGCTGGGAGAATTAGGAAGAAAATGATTAGGTTAAAATTTGGTAAATTTGTATAAGAGGACAAACCATGGGAAATTTAAGCTGTAGTGCATGGTTAAGATATCTCTGGATTACAGTCAGGACACTTTCCAAAGGGGGAAATTTCCAAAGGGGAAATTTGAACTGCGTTGCATAGGTAAGATATCTCCGGAAGGGGGATTAGGGCTGTGTTGTGCAGTTTGAGGTGTCTTGGCAAAAGGGGAGATTGAAACTGTGTTTATCAGTTTGAAGTGCCTTAACAGGTAGCAGTCCTGTTGTGTGAGGAAGATCCATTCTGATCCGCTCTGATGGATAGATCCGTTTAGATCCAACTCTGATGGACGACAACAACAAACTCCCTGAGACTTCCTAGCTCTTCCATCCAGATAGAAATAACAGTAAAAACAGAGAATTTTGCTATTCCTTATGTTCTATTTTTATTATTCTTTTTTTATGTAAAGCACTTTGAATTACCATTGTGTATGAAATGTGCTATACAAATAAATTTGCCTTGCCTTGCCTATTACGTACACAACCCAAAGTACAAAGCTCGCCTAACAGGTAGACCATGCAATGGGCAAACAATCATGGAGGCCAAAGAGGGGCCTACAGCATGACAAAAACTGGATATGAAATAGCAGAATATTCACAAGGTGGCCTAGAGCAGTGGTTACCAACCACATTCCTGGAGTACCCCCAACACTGCACATTTTGCATGTCTCCTTGATCAAGCACACCTGAATCAAGTCATCAATTCATTAGCAGAGACTCCAAGACCAGAAATGGGTGTGTCAGACAAAGGAGACATGGAAACTGTGCAGTGTTGGGGGTACTCCAGGAATGTGGTTGGGAACCACTGGCCTAGAGGAGCCACCCCGAACATCTGTTATGTTCTGGAGCAGACAGAACACTTTGTTCGCTTGCATGACACTACCCAAAACCAACCAACGAGCAGTGTACTCGGTAAAAGCACCTTTTACTCTTTCAGCAAGAGTACCACCACATATGCCAACACTTCACCAAAGAAGGCCTATACAGGCCTGTCACCTCGACAAATGCATGGCATCAGGTCATGGCAGTGTTCTTAGGCACCAGAAATGATACTAACCGACACAAAGGAGGTTAACTACCATCCGGACCTGTGGCCAACAGCGTGTGTAAAGATCCTCAGATCAAAAATCACATCAACATATACAATATGTTGAGAAAGGCGGCCTATAAGGCTTAAAAACCTTTAAACATATGGCATAAGTCCATTGGCCTTTACTAGGAGCATAAAAAGATCCACCATAGACATCTAGGTACCTGGAGCTCAACTAGCATATTCTCATAGGCTCAGTGAGACAGATGTAGTAAGAAAACCTAACCACAGTAAGGTTCACTACAGTCTACTGAGGGTACTAACCACTCAGAGTACTCAGAAAACCCACTCGCATTCCTACAGCGAGAAGAGTACTCTAGCTGAACTCCAAATGCTACACCGGAGGCTGAGAAGGAGGCCTACCTTAGTATACATCTGGCATCAGCAAGTGGCTGCCACATCTAGACCACCAAAGAGCAGTGTATAAAACTTCCTCAGAAGAGATACACAGACGCTGCTTCCTGATGCAAAACAGGCCTGAAGTGGCCTGTTCGCTCAGGTCAGGCATGCTCTTAAGGTGGTCGCAAACTGAGCAAACCAGTCAACTAAAAAGGAAGGCCTCAGGAGGGCCAACGATCCTAGTAACAGGTGGCTTTACAGCAACTGTAATGTATACCAGACTGTGCCAACAAGTAAACTGAAAAAGGAAGCTCCTGGGAGCCGACCAAATGAGAAACAAGAGGCAGCAGCCCGATTGGAACACTAGAAACACACACCGTGCCATCACGGGGACAAGAAAGGAGGCTGAAGAGGGCCTACCCATTCTCGCCGCATGTGGCAACAGCTCGCAGACAGCACGTGGCTGCCAAATCTAGACCACCAAAGAGCAGTGCATCAAAACTTCCTCAGAAGAGATACACAAACGCTGTTTCCTGTTCGCTCAGGTCAAGCGTGCTCCTGAAGTGGTCAGATTCTAAGCACCCCACACAACAGGTCAGCCAAGAAAGAGGCTCATAGGGCCTACTATCCTAGTGACAAGTGGCGTTCGGCCATTGTAAATATACACTCGCAGACTGAGACAACCAGTCAACTAAAAAGGAAGGCCTAAGGAGGGCCAACGATCTTAGTAACAGGTGGCTTACAGCAACAGTAAGGTATACCAGACTATACCAACAAGTGAACTGGCAAGGAAGCTCCTCAGAGCCGACCAAATCAGAAACAAGAGGCAACAGCCCAATTGGAACACTAAGAGACACACACTGTGCCGACATGGGACTAGAAAGGAGGCCGAAGAGGGCCTGCCCATTCACGCCGCATGTGGTAACAGCTCGTGATCTAATAGGGAACCAAGCTACAGGAAAACAGCCTAAGCCCAAAACCTATGGGGAGCTAATCCTGAGCGACCGCTAATACACATTCCAACAGGCAATGAAGTACAATTGGCTAAAGGGAACCAACACAGCCAACATGGTCTAAAGGAGGCCAATAGGGCCTACGCTTCAAACAAGCACATGGCACAACCTGTGGCAGTGTAAGTAATGTAAGCATACAATGATCAAACCAAAGCAATGCTTACTTAGCCAATGCTAACTAGAGGCTATGTAACAAACAGGCCTACATTCTAAGCTAGAAAGATTAACCGAAGGGATGATCAGAAGCAGGAAGCTAAAAAAATCACCATCTTTCCTCAGAAAGTGGTAAAGCTACCCTGAGTATGCAATCCAACAGGTGATGCACTCAGTAACACCAATAAACCTATCAATGGGGAATATTAGGTCACCAATGTCTACAATAGTGGTTAAAAACAAGCCAGCTATCATGTGACAGGTGCCAACCTGTGGCAGCATACTAAGCTCACATACAAATATGTAGGGGAGGATCTAGAACTTAAAGCAAGCACACAGCAGCTTTAATATATGTCATTTCAAAAAAGGAAATCGTTCTTCCATACAGATTCTCAAATCTGTGCTAAGCCATAGAGGACAAAAACTAAATGATAGTAATGTCCACTCAACTTGATTGTAGCATACAACAAGTGTCCTAGAGGAGAAAACATCTTCCTTATGGACATAGCGTTCTAGAACGTGGGGCCTAGCAAAAACCTGCATAACTTATCTGCCTCAACAACATAAAGGCCTAATCCACCTGAGATAACAGAACAGGAAGTACCACAATAGTTTTACAACCTAGCTGTTAACTCAACCCATGCACCTACATAAATAGGGGATAGTGGACATGCGGCCTAACAACTCCCTCGGGAGGAGGCCAAAACTAGGAATATGTATGCAATGAGGATAATATAAATAAAGTTATTCGCAAATAACCCTCCTAGCTCTAGCCTAGCCGCTAAGCTTGTGGGCAAAGAAAAACAGCAAACAAAGCCTGTTTTAAATATCGCTTTCAATCCTTATAAAAACAGAGGAAAGCAACATACCCAAGCAAAAATGTCAGGCGGCCGATCAAAGCCGCAGACATTGTATAAACTGAAGTGACGAGTGCTAACTCAAACTACTCTAGAAACAGCAGATGAGACACTACTAAGCATGTGGCTAAGAGGCGGCCATTTTGTGGCCTGCACAACATATATAGCCACCTAACCGTTTCAGTTTTGCCCTGAAAAACCACTTAATTTTTTACTGCATGCTCAGAAAACTATACAGGAAAATAAGGTCTTATTTTAAACACATAAAATATAGACCCCTGCCTGCGGCTCAATGACCAAAGACTCCTAATACTCCTTCTCTCATGAAAGGGTGGAATCTAATGTTAAAAGATCCTCTTACTATCAAACAAAATAGCGGGCTGATTATTAATCTGACCATAAGCAGAATCTGATATGTGTGTGTGTATTTATATATATATATATATATATATATATATACATATACATACATATATGCATATATACATATACACATACATATATACATACATATATACATACATATATACATACATATATACATACATATATACATACATATATACATACATATATACATACATACATACATATATATATATATATATATATACACAAACACACACACACATATACATACACATATATACAGGAGGTGGAAGAAGAGGGAGAGAGGGTAGATAAAAAAAAATAAAATAAATAAAAATCGCCCTATTTTTGTAGCTGGGGAATCAATTACAAACGCAACGTTGTTTATAATCGTTCACCCATCTCACCCTCACCTCTTCCGCCTCCCGTCTGTCTGGGTTCAGATCTAAATCTGAAATGGCTAACGCGCTCTCACGGCAGCTGCAGACCGTCAAGAGGCACGTCCCAAACACACAGCGGCTTGCACGCACAAGCCAGAGGAGCACTCATCAGACGCGATGACGTCAAAAACGAACATCATCGTCATTCACTCATTCCGCCAAACCCCGAAGAAATTGAGAGAGAGAATACAATTCCCTCAAAACTCCCAACGAGCTCATCTGCGAGCCCTATGATTGTAGGCACGGTTTCGCCTCGGCATAACCCGGCCAGAACCACCAGGCACAGATGTAGACACCCCTTCCCTCGAGAAGAGTGTCAAACAAGAACGGAGCATCCACAGGGTGACGCTCACAATAAACAACACAGACAGCACCCTCAAACACTGTCTATGCGCGCTCCTCTCCAGACAGAAAACGCCCGGAAAAATGTGTATATCAAGTGTCAAACACGGGGACACAGATACACATACTCTCTTGAACGTTTATAAGGCATATGAACACATAGGGTGTGCGTGTATTCTGGTGTCAAGAATCTTAGACATGAATCAGCACACTTCCTAAAGTTCTTACCTTTCTCAGACATTATCTTGGATTGGAAGGAATTATTAATAAAGAATACACAGCAGAAAGTGACAAACGTCCCGAAAAGACGATGCATACTGACTGCTTCCACAGGCGTGCCTTTATACTTCTGGGTCGCGCCATGTGACTGTCGCCGGCCAATAGGATTGGAGTTTTTGGTAGTGACATTTCGAAACACCGGGTCACGTGGACGTTCCCCATTGCGTCATCGAACGCAGAGTAGAAGTTACCTTCGAAAGGGAACCATACTGGATGCCTGTGATCTTTGGGCCGACGGCACTGCATCACATACAGGAATGCTACTGTAATGGAAATCACAACATGGGCTCAGGAATACTTCCAGAAAACATTGTTGGTGAACACAATCCACCATGCCATTCGCCGTTGCCGGCTAAAACTCTATATGTAAAAAAAGAAGTTATATCTAAACATGATCCAGAAGTGCAGGCATTTTCTCTGAGCCAAGGCTCACTTAAAATGGACTGTGGCAAAGTGGAAAATTGTTCTGTGGTCAGACGAATCAAAATTTGAAGTTCTTTTTGGAAAACTGGGACGCCATGTCATCCGGACTAAAGAGGACAAGGACAACCCAAGTTGTTATCAGCACTCAGTTCAGAAGCCTGCATCCCTGATGCAATGGGGTTGCATGAGTGCGTGTGGCATGAGCAGCTTACACATCTGGAAAGGCACCATCAATGCTGAAAGGTATATCCAAGTTCTAGAACAACATATGCTCCCATCCAGACATCGTCTCTTTCAGGGAACACCTTGCATTTTCCACCATGACAATGCCAGACCACATACTGCATCAATTACAACATTATGGCTGTATAGAAGAAGGATCCGGGTACTGAAATGGCCAGCTTGCAGTCCAGATCTTTCACCCATAGAAAACATTTGGTGCATCATAAAGAGGAAGATGTGACAAAGAAGACCTAAGACAGTTGAGCAACTAGAAGCCTGTATTAGACAAGAATGGGACAACATTCCTATTCCTTAACTTGAGCAACTTGTCTCCTCAGTCCCCAGACGTTTGCAGACTGTTATAAAAAGAAGAGGGAATGCCACACAGTGGTAAACATGGCCTTGTCCCAAATTTTTGAGATGCGTTGATGCCATGAAATTGAAAATCAACTTATTTTTCCCTTAAAATTATACATTTTCTCAGTTTAAACATTTCATGTCATCTATGTTGTATTCTTTTTTGTCAAATGAGTTTATTCAGTCATAGAATAACTTTGCAATTATCAGAAATTCTAGGATTAGTTTTCTGATATGCACAAAAACTTACAAAAACAAACAAACAAAACAACAAAAAAAAAACAACACATTAAATGTAACACCCCTTCCCCAGCCTGTAAATTTACAATGCAGTGACAATCAAAACAGCTTTAAGTTACAATACATTGCGTTAAGGGATAGAATTCCTCTCGAGGTAACAGAAGAAAGGGTCCCAGATCTTGTGAAACTGTCCAATGTTGCCTTTTAAAAGGTATCTGGTTCGTTCCAGGTGCAGAGTAGATATCAGTTCTTCAAGCCATAGTTTAGCAGTAGGAGGATTAACCGTTTTCCAGAACAGTAATATCAGCTTCTTGGCGATTATCAAACAATATGTAAGGAATTTCTGTTGAACACTGTTAAATGAATATGTATAATCAGAATGCCCTAATATAATGAGCACTGGGTTTGGGTCCAAGTATACATCAAGGACATCTGAAAGCACTTTAAAAACCTCACACCGGGAGACTTCCGGGTGACGCCATGCTGACAGCAGCGTGAGGGAATCGCTCCGTCCAAAAGTTTAAAAATTTCCTAATAAAACCAGTATAATACTCGGCGATTCTTAATAAATTCGACATGTCGACAACTAGAGGTAGAGGACAATCTAAACAGGACTCAGTTAAGGAAAAAGGCGAAAACTTGAAGCAGCTAACTCTGATGCAAGCACAGAGTGCGCAATCGGATGTTAATATGCGAGACTCAGAGTCAAAAATTCTGGCAGAGCTCGAAAAGCTGAGGAAAGACAACCAAGATGGACACACTCAGACTCAGCTAACTTTAACAAGGTTGGAAACGTCTTTCGGGGAACTGAAAGGAGAGCTTATTGATCTACAAAAGAGAACCGCGGAGGCGGAGGACTGTATCAGTGCTAATGAAGACACAGCTAGGCGTCATGAGCGGGCCCTTCGTCACTTACTGCATCGAGAGATGGATTTGAATGCACGATGTGAAGATATGCAAAATCGTTTAAGGCAAAACAATCTGAGAATTTATAACGTGGCTGAAGGATGCGAGGGAAGAGATGTTAAGCGGTTTGTACATGATTTGCTTAATTCTGTTCTTCAGCTACAGGGCGCTCACTGCTAAGCCCAAAAACCCTGAAGCAGCCCCTCGTTCGCTGGTCGTTAGGTTTCTGGACTTTTCAGTAAAAGAAACCATACTGAGACAGGCCTGGGAGCTGAAAAAAGTTATGTACGAAGGAAAACAGATCTACTTCGATCATGACTTCTCTCCCGAGCTGCAGAAGAAAAGGGCACTGGTGCGTGATACAGTAAAGCAGCTAAAGATGAAGAACATTAAGGCAAAGTGTGTTTTCCCAGCTGAGAGTTTTTATGGAGGATGGCGTGAAGACCTACCCGACATTGGCAGACGCTGTGCCAGCGCTTGAGAAGTTGGGGGTGCATGCCCGAGTGGATGAGAGGGAGCGACTGGAGATGGAGCTGTGCCAAGACGGGTGGAATACAGCGGGAAGGAGACCCATTGGAGGACAAGCGACACTCACCAACGCCGAAATTAAAGCCTACTTCAACAAGGATAACTAATTTATATCTTCGCCGAGTACATCTATCTAATTAAACTAGTATAGTTAGGAGAAGAAAAGTGGGAATTTCCAATATGGACGAGATGCAAGAACTACTAAGTGGAGGACTACCTATCCACAACCAAGTCGCTAACGAAGCGCTCTGGGAGCGACAGCGATACCGCACACGGCGTGTTTTATCTTTTTTTTTTTTTATTATTAATTATTTTTTATTTTTTTTCCCCCACGGAGGACCAGTCACCAGCCTCCGTCGGGGACTGGGTCATTCAGGTTTGAGTCAAAAGATCCACGTTTTGACCCAGCTGGGTATATGGAAGCCTACATTGTTCAAATTGTTATTTATGTGTTCATTTGTAAATGTTTTTTTTTGTCCTGAGACTTTTGATGGGCCATATTGTTATTTTTAGTAATGACTCCTCTTATAGTGATCCTTACGAGATTCAAGAAAGGGTTATAGTAGTTGAATATACAACAGAATAACAGATGGATAGTTTAATTTGTGTTACGTATAATGTTAAAGGCTTAGGTAGTCCAATTAAAAGGAAAAAAGTGCTGAATCAACTGAAAAAGTTTAACTGTGCCATAGCAATGTTACAGGAAATGCATCTCTCTGATAAGGAGCATATGAAGCTGAGGAGAGAGTGGGTAGATCAGCAATATAGTTCCTCGGACCAAAGTGGGAGGAAAAGGGGAGTTGCTATACTTTTTAGCAAGTCAGTGTATTTTTGCCATGAGAAAACTTTTACTGATAAGGAGGGGAGATTTTTTATGGTTATTGGATGTATAGGGGGCATTAAAATGACTCTAGTGTATTTATATGCCCCAAATGAGGATTGTCCAATTTTCTTTAAAAATATTGCATCCTTGATAGCAGACAATGCTGAAGGGACTGTTCTTATAGGGGGAGATTTTAACTGTGTTCTGAGAGCATATGTAGATAGACTCCCTGCTGACTTTGGTCCAAGGACCAGGAAATCTTTAACTCTCTGTGCACTGATGGACGAGTTGGGTTTGATAGATGTTTGGCGTCGCTTGCATCCCAAGGAAAAAGATTTCACTTTTTTTTTAAATGTACACGGTAGTCACTCTAGATTAGATATGTTTTTGATGACAGGTGTAGATTTCTATAGAGTGACCCAATGTAATATTGAAGCAATTACCATCTCAGATCACGCTCCAGTCTCTTTGACATTAAAGCTGAGTCCTGAGTCCTGAGTAAATACTGGAGAGCAAATGTATCTATTTTAAATAACGAAGCGATTCAACAACAAATTAGGAAAGGGTTATTAGAGTATATTCAATTTAATGACAATGAGACCGTAAGTCCATCAATGTTATGGGAGGGAGCCAAATGTGCCCTGAGAGGAAACATTATTGCAATTTCATCAAGATTAAAGCGAGAGAGGCTTGCAGAACAATTAGAATTGGAAAATAAAATTAGACTGTTAGAGAAAGATTACCAAATAGTACAAAATAATGACACTTTTAATAAGTTGAAAGAAAATAGGCAGAAATTAAATGATTTATTAACCTATAAAGCAGAGGGGCAGCTTCGATTTACAAATCAAAAGTATTATGTAGTATTAAAAGTATTAGTAGTTGTCCATAGAATTAGGTGTCCAAATTCTGGGGAAATGCTATCGCAACCCAAGGATGTGGCAGGATGAAGCCGATCTATTGACACGCCCAATTACAAGAGAGGAAATAAAAAACAGTATTTTAAAACTTAAAAATAATAAATCTCCGGGAGTGGACGGCCTCCCAGGTGAATATTATAAAATGTTTGAAGGAGAGCTTACGCCTCTTTTGGATAAAGTTTATAATTATGCACTTTCAGAGGGGGATCCTCCTCAGTCATGGTCTGAAGCGATTATTAGTGTCATTTATAAAGATGGTAAAGATCCTACTTTGTGCTCGTCTTATCGCCCCATCAGTCTCCTCTGCGTGGATTTAAAGATACTGACTGCCATCATTGCAAATAGAATGCAAAAATATATGAGAAAAACCGATCAGACTGGCTTTATCGCCAGCAGACAGGGGACCGTCAATGTTCGAAGAGCTTTAAACCTCCAAATAGTGGCACAGAAAAGGAATACCCCATCAATGCTTCTCAGCTTGGATGCTGAGAAGGCTTTTGATCGGGTGGATTGGGGCTTCCTACAACAGGCATTGAGGCACATGGGCTTTAATGAGACGTTTATAAAGTGGATCCAAACTTTCTATAAGAATCCAAAGTCACGAGTAAGGGTTAATGGGCACTGTTCCAAATTTTTCCCACTGGGACGCGGTACCAGGCAGGGTGAGGTTCTTTCACCCTCTCTATTTGCTTTGAGTATAGAACTGTTAGCTGAACGGATTAGATCCAATCCTCTCATACAGGGAATAAGAGATGAATCAAATGTTCAGCATAAATTGTCACTTTTCGCTGATGATATTTTATTATTTCTGGAAAACCCTATTACTTCTGTTCCAGCTTTGCTTCACAGTCTCAAGGAATACAGTATGGTATCAGGTTATAAAATTAATACAAATAAATCCGAAGCCTTGATGATTGTGGGGACTTGGCCATTGCAGCTGGATAATCTTGTTTCATTTAGACACTCCAAGCATGGGTTTAGATATCTTGGAGTAATTCTTACCCCCAGGACTAAGCAGTTGTTTTCATCTAATTATGACAAATTGTTAAAGGAAATCAGATCTGATTTAAACAGATGGGATGTACTACTGCTTTCTCTTTTGGGTAGAATTGAATCTATAAGAATGAATATTCTTCCAAGACTATTATTTTTATTCCAAAATCTACCTGTTGTTGTACCACAATCTATTTTTAAATCTCTAGAAAAGCTATTGTCAAAATTTATATGGCAGAACAAAAGACCAAGAGTGCGCCTAAAAATTTTAATGTCGGCTAAGGAAAATGGGGGCTTAAATTTACCAAACTTCAAGTTGTATTATTGGGATGCCCAAATAAAAGCTGTAGTAGCATGGATCATCCGGGATCCGGAGTCACAGTGGGTATCTATGGAGGAATATTCGGTGCCGGGAATCTCTCTCTCTCAGCTCCCATTTCTCAACCTGCAGTCTCAGAAAAAAAATAATTTCAAATTTATGGGTCAAACATACTTTAAAGATTTGGAATAAGGTCCAAAAGCTGTTGAAGGGAAAGACTGCTTTATCTCGAGCTATGACCATTGATCGAATTATTGATTTCCTCCCATCCTTATCAGACATTAGCGGTTTTCGAGGATGGGCTGAGAGAGGTCTCCTCACAGTAAATCAATTATTTGATGGAAAAGTATTTAACCCTTTGAGCGGTACGGTCCCACATATGGGATTTTTATTTCAGTGCCCCTGGGCGTACGGTACCACATATGGGATTTCGAACGTTCAGCGACGTCACATAACTGCCCGATTCAAACTGTGCTTTCGCGCTCTGGCTACAAGACGGACGCGCGCAGCTCTTGTCATATATCACAGCTATGCAGTGTTTTCAGGCACATAATGTTTATTTTAAGGTTTCAGACATTTAAATATGCATAAGCACCATTAAAACAATACATTAAGCGTTTATAATTTACACATTGATGTCTGACATCAGTGGAAGCAGCAATAACAAATATAATTTGGCGACATTTATTCATATCAGACACACATAATGGGCCTAAGTAACTATAAAGTTTACTCTATTATTCTTCCAGTTCACCAGCCACTTACTTGCATATATTTCGGAAGAAAATTATGAATTAACCTATGTAAATCCGACTGACAGGACTCTGTGAACTGCAGCGCAAACTAAGATGGCGGCGCCCATCTCGCATTATAGATCAAGATAAAGATCGTTTATAAAGGTTTTAAAATGACAAAGCACACTCACTTACACATATTTGAGAATCGGAATATCAGATAGTTGATGACATGGTAAGCAATTTTGCGAATATTTTAAATAAAAAAGGAAAAACTAAATAATAGTGATCCATCTGTCATACAGTGTTATTGTTGCTGCATTCAGCGCTCGTGACACGCAAGACGCATCGCTATGGAAACATTAAAGGCGAACGTTCTAAAATAACGGTCGCCTTAAAAAAACTCACTCTGGGGACAGTTAGAATATTTTAAACTCACGGTCGAAAGGGTTAAAACCTTTGCCCAACTAAGAGCGAAATTTAAGTTACCCTCAAGTGATCTATATAAGTATTATCAAATAAGGAGCTATGTCACAAAACATAACGATTGGGACCTGATAAGAAGTGAACCTACAAATATAGAGAAACATTTTATTAATTTGATTGAAAATGGTGGTGTAATGAAAAAACAAATGTCCTTGCTGTACAAAAAATTGTTGCTTGACATGTCAGATAATACACAACATATAAAACAACAATGGGAAATGGAGATGAATGTTACCTTGGATGACAATGTTTGGGTTAATATATGTTCTGGTTGTCATAAGGGTGTGGGCAGTCAGATCTGGAGGGAATTTGATTGGAAGGCAAAAATCAGGTTTTTCAGGACTCCGTTGAAATCTTTCCTCACCAAGAGTAGTATGAGTGACAAATGTTGGAGGAAATGTGAATTGGTCTGTGATCAAACTCATATTTTTTGGGACTGCCCCATCATACATTGCTTTTGGAGGGACATTAAGGGCGTTGTGGAAAATTTACTAAAAGTGAACATATCTTTTGACTCCCAAACTTTTTTATTGGACATTTTTCCAGACAACCTTTCACAAGATCAAGCATTTCTTCTCCGTCTCTTCTTAATGACGGCTAGGAAAATGATAACAATCTGTTGGTTAAAGCCTGAGCCACCTACCGTTACGCAATGGATACAAAAGTTAAGACAAGTTTATTTAATGGAACGGTTGACAGTACAACTGCAACTAAAAGTCACAGCCTTTGAAAGAAGATGGGGTCCAGCTATTGACTTTCTGAAATAGGACACAATCTATGCCTTAATTTGTTTGTTTCTGATTGTAAATAATGTATGAAGCCCACTCTCAGGACAATGTTCATGTATTTTTTGTCTTTCTTTTTGTTTTGTGTGTATTCATAATAAAGTTCAAAAAAAAAAAAACTCACACCAGAATCCCTGTATTTTATGACAGAAAATAAAACTATAAACTAAATCGGCATCTTCTGCTTTGCACTTATCACAAATAGGAAAGACATTGGGGAAAATCCTATGTAATTTCTTTTTAGAGAAGTGTAATCTATGTAGGACCTTAAACTGAATGAGGCATAATCTAGTGTTGATCGATTGTTTATCAATATCCTCCAATCCACTCTGCCAAATCTCTTCTGAGATTCCAATTCCAATCTCTCGCTCCCATTCCTCTCTGGTCAACTTTGTAGTGGGGGAAATAATTGTTAGTAACCTTCCATAAATTAAAGATAGCTGACATTTGTTTTCCCTGAACTGTGTGAGACAATCATCAATGACTGAAGGTGGGATCTCGTCTAGGGAAACATTATGTGTACGCAAGTAATCCCTTATTTGTAAAAATCTGAAAAAATGTTTTTGGAGGTTATATTTCTGTTGTCTCTGTCTCCAAACACGTAATTGAGTCTTAATGACAATATTATTAACTGCTGCTTGATCTAGTATCACTGGGGAGAGTAACACTGCACCAATATCATAAGGATGGCAGTAATCTCGCTCTATCTGAAGCCAATCTGGGGCAATAGTGCAAAAACTTGTGAGTAGCCCAATAGTAAAGGCGAAAATCCGGCAAAGCCAAACCCCCCTCAAGTTTGGGTTTACAAAGATGAATTTTTTTGATTCTGTGACTCTTATAATTCCACGATCGAGTCTAAATGTTTAAAGAAGGACTTGGGCAAAAGTATTGGAATATTGTGAAATAAACATAATATTTGAGGAAGAAATATAATTTTTATTGCATTTATTCTGCCAATTAGAGAGATTGGGAGAGTCATCCAATACTGTATACAATTCTGTAACTTACACAATAAGGGGTTAAAATTAGCTTTGAAGAGCAGAGAGTATTTACACGTAACCACAATTCAAGTATACAATTTTTTCTGTGGAAACTTTAAATGGGGAAGAATGTATTACGGACAAATCCTTTAAACCAATGGGCATGAGTTCACTTTTTTCAAAATTAACTTTAAAGCCAGAAAATTTCCCAAAGGTAGTGATAATCTTGAGTACCACAGGAAGGCTCACCTGTGGTTGAGTAATATAAAGCAAAATATCGTCCACATACAGTGATATTTTATTAATGGTATTTGAAGTATTGAAGCCATGTGTGACCCTCTTTGGTTTTTCTCTGGCCCGTCTTGTCTCACCCTTCATTAACACGCAACTCAGAATACGGATGATCACAGTATTTATTTGTCCTGCACAGAGCAGTGGAAGAAATAGAGAGTAGTGAGTAAAGTTGTTTCAGCTCCATCCACAGCAGTTCTCTCTAGCTCTGCTGCTATCAATATAACAATAAACAATTTGGCTTCTTAAATTAAATGCTTTGTGATCGTATAGTAGTTTTCAATATCAGATAGTAATATGCATAGACAGAAATATTATAATATATTAAATATAAAGATATAATAATCATCCACTTTATATTAAACAGAATAAAATGACTAGAAATAAAAAAATTTTCGTAAAACAACATGTTCTACAAAATAGTAAATTCTTAAATACAAAAACAATTACCTGCACAGAGCAGTGGAAGAAATAGAGAGTAGTGAGTAAAGTTGTTTCAGCTCCATCTATACGAGACACTACACCAGTTCGGGAGGACATGGAATGACGCACATGGAAAGATTTGGTTCATTAAAAACGGAAATAAAACTACCAAATGCACAAAAATATGAACAGAAAACACACTCTATAAGTCAACTAGTGTTCAATGTGTGCAATCCACTTCGTACATCGTCTTACATTCGACATGAAACTTATATTTTTAACTTTTAATATGGAGCTGCAGCAGAAACGACTCACCCACAGCAGTTCTCTCTAGCTCTGCTGCAGATTGTTCGAACTCGGTGGGCTATAGCGCCACCAGCGCAACCAATAGGAAGCGTGAACACATTACAGCAGGATTTATTTAAAGAACCCTTGAACTATGATATTTATCCCGTTACATACACCCCCCTTAAATCCTGCTTAATGTGGAAATACCATAACAAGAAAAACCAACAGTGAACAAAGATAAAGAGAAAAACAGATATGGAACTCACACTTCATGTTTCCAATTACTAAAGAAGAGAAGAAAAACTGCGCACTGAGTAGGATTTTCTGTCAATCAAAAGATTCTTCCATAAGAAGTACCTACAGTCAAGGGTGGCGCCTAACCCCATTCTGAAAGTAGACTAAAGAGATGCCTGTTACACCTCAAAATTTCATAACGTAATAACTCAATTGATATCTAATCTCTGTATCAATCTGCTTCTTTTTGTGTACAACTTTGCATGAAATCAAATGTAACATTTTATGTGAAAATACTTTTAACTAAATAAACAAAAGAACTCACTGTAGAGTCTGGACTGTCTATGTGTTGTTTGTTCATTTCACAAATCAGTCTTTTAGTAGGTTTAATGACTCTGCCAAATCTAGCTTGAGTTACGACAGCCTCAACATGTCTTGGCTGTGTGCACACCACAGGTTCCTTTATAACGTCATTTGTGAATTGCTCTCCTTGAGTCGAGTCAGAATCTTGACCTTCCACTTCAGGTAAATCAAAATCAATTGTTACATTTTGATCACTTCTTTCGACATCAATTTCCATTCTGACATCACTTCGGTCATTCAGGTTCCCAGCACCAGCACTTGCAGAGTCCAGCATCACTGACACACAATCTGACGCATCAAGTGAATCTGTATGGATTGTATGAACATCCTCTTCAGCAAAATCATTAGGATTACTTAATATCCAGTTTGCAGTTCTGTCGTCATGGTCAATTCCATCTCCTTGAACTTCAATTTCATCATTCACATCATTGTCCTTTTGATCTGATTCCTGAGGTTCATCACCTGGTAAGAAGTTCACAGGTAACAAAAGATTTCTATGGACCACTCTCACTTTGTCTGAGTTGATTTCTCGAATCCTGTAAACATTGATATCAGGACACACAGCAATGACTTCATACGGAGATGAATCCCATTTGTCAGAAACTTTTCTTCTACCTTTTTCACCTCTGTTCGCAACCAACACTCTATCTCCAACAGCCAGAGGACAGCCCTTCACCTTTCTGTTGTAAAGTCTGCCATGCCGTTCCTGTTCTTTCAGAGTGTGCATCCTTGCTATGTGTGCTGCTTCACGCAAATCTTTCTTCAGCTTGGACACAAAATCTTTGTAATCCACCACATTCTCATTTGAAAGCACATTTTGAAACAGAATGTCAATTGGGAGACGAGGAACTCTGCCAAACATAAGAAAGAATGGTGCAAAACCCGTTGTCTCATGTTCAGTGCAGTTGTAACAGAAGGTAAGTTGCTGCAACATCTGCGGCCATTTTGCCTTTGCTTTAGGGGGCAATGTCCTGATCATGCTACCAAGAGTCCTATTGAACCTCTCAGCAATGCCGTTCCCCATTGGGTGGTACGTGTTGTGTGGGACTTGTCTACACCCGCCATGGTCAATAGTTCCTTGATTAGCTTGCTCTCGAAATTCGCCCCCTGGTCAGAATGAATTCTTTTGGGGAAACCATAAACTAGAAAGAAGTCATTCCAGAGTCTTTTTGCAACTTGTTTGGCCGACTGATTCTGGCATGGAAACGCATGGGCCATTTTTGTAAAATGATCCGTCACAATCAGCACATCTACAGACTTTCCTTCTTTGACCTCTGCCGACCAAAAGTCGATGCAAACCAGCTCGAGCGGTTCAGATGTTCGGATACTTTCTAAGTGAGCACAAGCATTGGGTTCTGAGGTTTTACCAACCACACATCGATGACAGTTCTTCACATAATCATCAATATCTTTTTTCATTCCAATCCAGAAGAATCTTTGTCTCGCCAATGACAGTGTCCTGCTACGTCCTTGATGACCCGCCGTATCATGGATTCCATGGAGAACTTGCGCTTTTAATGAAGCAGGTACAACAAACAGGTAGACTTTCTTGTTTAGCTTTGGATCTCTTTTCACCTTATACAGCACACCATCACGGACAACAAGTTTATCATGGTGTTTCAACAGTTTCCGCACACTTGTGGATTCCTTTGTTTGTTCTCTCTTAGATGGTTTCCGACGTCTTTCAATATAGTACAGAATCTGTCCTTCTCCTATTCATTCACGATGTTGCTGTGCTGCAAAGGAGGGCTAAACTGTTGTGGTTGTGAGATGGCTGGCACTGACCCCAATACTTCACTCAAACCCCCAGTAGTGTGCGCTGATAACACCGCAGAAACTTCCTGGCTCCCAGAAGAACCTGAAGGAAAGAGTGTATCACTGGTTGGATCACATGAACCTCTGCCATCCTTCTGCACCACCTGATGGTTACTTGTGCACTTGAAAGCATCTTGGACAGTGTCATCAATTACACCACTGACATCCTTCAAGAGAGATAAGTACGGTTCAGTGATAAGGCGATGTCCTATGCAAGACTGGACAAATGGCTCACGGCTCAAAGCATCCGCAACAACATTTTTTGTTCCTGGGACATACTTCAGATCAAAACTGTAGGAAGCAAGTTTTGCCACCCATCGCTGCTCACATGCATCAAGTCGGGGTTTAGTCAGGATATATGTAAGAGGATTATTGTCGGTCCATGCCGTAAAGTGCCGTCCTCTCAGCCAATGGCTAAACTTTTCACAGATAGCCCACTTTAAGGCAAATAACTCTAATCTGTGAGCTGGCTACAGGTCTGGCAATTTCTTCACCTGGCAGAACCTGCGACAATACAGCTCCCACTCCATCGAAAGATGCATCAACAGCCAAAATGAAAGGTCGGTCAAAGTCTGGATGAGCCAGCGTCACATTTTTAGTCAGTTCTAGTTTTAGGGTGTGCAAAGCTTCTTCACAATCAGCCGTCCAGTCAGCTGGGGAAAGTTTGAGGTAACTAATTTTCTTTCTTGGTCTACGTCCTTTTGTGACAGGAGTCTGTTTGACTGACCCTGATGTCAACTTGAATAACGGCTTAGCTTTTGCTGAACATCCTTCAATAAAATGTTGATAGTACAGAACCATTCAAAGAAAGGACCTGATCTTTTTTTGACATGGTGTTTGTCCATCAGGTTCCATCAAATCAGAAGCTTGAATATCGTTAATTGCCTCAACTTTACCAGGATCAGTCTTAATCCCTTCTTCACACACAATGTGCCCAAGAAATTTCACAGATCGTCGCAAGAAACAACATTTCTTTGGAGCCAACTTCAGGTTGTGATGTGACAAGCGCAAGAGAAACATTTCGAGACGTTGGAGGGCTACAGACTCAGAAGGGGCAAACACCATCAAATCATCAAGGTAACAGAGAACGCTGCTAAAATTCTCATCTCCAAAGATAGACATCATCATTCTCATGAAAGTGGCTGGGCTATTAGAAAGACCCTGAGGAAGCCTATTGTACTCATGGAGTCCAAATGGTGAAGAGAATGCAGTGTACTTTTTATGTTCTACTTCTAGGGGAACATTATAATACCCTGAGGTAAGATCCATGGTTGAGAAGAAGGTGTTTCCTCCCAATGCAGCTAACACATCAGACTGGTGTGGCAAAGGGTAGGCGTCTCTGACAGTCCTCGCGTTTAACCATCTAAAATCAGTGCAGATCCTGAGATCGCCATTTTTCTTCCAAACTAGTACGAGAGGGGAAGCATAGTCACTATGTGACTTGCGAATGATTCCTTTCTCCTCCATCTCATTTAACGCTGTCCTCAGTTTAGCATACTGGCTTGGCGGTATACGTCTATATGGGAAACGGAAGGGTCTGTCATCAGTTAAATTAATTCGATGGACAACGCCTTTGGCTTCTCCGCACTCCATTTTGTCTCTTGAGAAAACTGACTCGTACTTCTCAATGATGTGCAACAACTTGTCTTTCCAGAGGGATGACACTTCACATGACTCTAAATCAAGTTCACCAAGGTTCAAATCATTCAAGACACGCTTCATCTCTTTGCTGGATCTGTGTGGTAAGGGTTCCTCAGTACACTGCAGATTAGACTGAATTTGTATCGGCAGCGGCAAATCTTGCACAGCAATACACGGTGACACGTCAGCTATTTTTGCATTTCTCTTCAACACAACACGGTGATTAGTGGGGTTGATGACTTTCAAGGGGATAGAACCATCTCCCCATAGTGGTGTTATGACCCTCCCGACCAATATCTGTCTAGGTCTTGATTTGGACTCGGTCGGTTCTACAATGACAGTGCTTCCCACTGACAAAACAGAAGACTGAGGTAGCTTACCCCAAACTAGATGTTCAGTTTGTGGCTCTAACGTCACACTCCTTTGTAACTTTACAGTACAGATTTTCTCAGGTATGGATTCGCCTCTCCATCTTTCTGCATTTGAGAAAAGAGATAGAAACATACAGCACTCATCACTCTCATTGTTACTTGACTTAGACATGAGCCTCCAGTAACCGTCAGTTTCTCTCAGTTGCATCAGAAGTCTCTTTATAACGTTTGTGCCCAAAATCATCTCTTCGGTCTGCCCAGGCACAACTAAAGCAGGAATTATCATGGGGCAGCCGTACACTGTAGCTTTAAGATCATAGACTGCAGTAGGGGCAACACGATGGCCACCACAACCAACAATGAAAATATCTTGTGCTGACTGGCTTGTCATATCTGGAATACTTTCCAGCAACCTTTCTCCAGCAGACTTGCTAATTGTACATGCCATTGATCCACTATCAATTAAAGCTTTAAGGGTGATATTCTCAACAGAGACAGATGTATAAAACAAGCTATCAGCTTTGGGAACTCTCTGTACACCTTGGAAGATGACTGTTTTGTCTGAAGTTACATCACTGAACATTTGACATAAAGACTCATAATCCATTTCATCTTCAAAACTGTATATGGGAGATTCACTCTCAAGATCTACGTGATCCTCCCTCACACGTAGATCACTTAGTTTGACTGCTGGTTGACTGAGGAAGCATTCTTCCTTTCCTGTGGACACCGGAATCTGGGATGGTCAGGCGAAAAACACTGGAAACAGAGCCTTTTGTCTCTACAGTGAGTAAAAGCAGAATGTGAGGTGTCCTTGCACACTAAGCATGGTGTATCATTCAAGCCTGGAATTCTAGACATGGTGCTTCTCTTTCTATACTCCTTGCTCGCCTGCACATTACCACTATTATTCATCAGAACCTCCAGCATATTGATCACTTTTGTAGCGTATGCACACGTATCAGGATAATCAATAAACTTTGGAGTTTCCAGAACGCTTTTAACCTGATGAACTTTGTTTCTTAATCACTAAATCGGCTCCGAACTGTCTACTAAAGATGAGCCCACTTGACACCTTTGTGGCCCTCCGAGTTATCACAGCAGGCCCAATTTCCTTGCTCTTAGGACATCAAAGGGGCCCCTCATGTGGACTACGGGCCAGATCCACATTCCAGCACCCACACACACTGGCACATACAAAAACACACACACACAGACACACATACAGAAACACACAAACATACACTTTTAACTGCATATATATATATTATATATATATATATATATATATATATATATATATATATATATATATATATATATATATATATATATATATATAGCACCACTATGCTGAAATATATATTTCATATATTTTAGGGCGTATGCATGTTTCCTAGTGTTTAAATGAGTGTATTTGTGCTAGTGTGCATTTTAATGATATCATGTTGTCTGTAAACCATAACTTCTCTCCTATGCCTTTCTGACCTATCGAGTTTGATCTCGTTTCAAAGCTCCGGACTCGAGCTATTCATTGAGACATGTCACCAAACGGACAAATGTATTTTTCTATGTGTTTAATGATACTGTGAAGAACACACTCCGTTTGGAGATCTGATCTGGTAGTCATAAATCATTGGATTAAGTCGTGAGGCCAAACAATGGGAAAGCTTTCCCGCCAACTTTGCACCCATGTTATTGGCTACCCCACCTCAAGGAGGTGTGTCGGCTTATCTGTCATAAAAGCAAAGACGCACAATTTCTTGTGTGTTCTCTCCCGATTGTCTCACGAGCATCTCGTGCACGTTTTTCCCGGACCTCTCCGGTGACCACGCGCTGTCATCGCGCTCAGCTTCGGGATCGCCATCTTCCAGCGAAACTCACTCTCGTCCTCAGTTCAAACCTTCCCGCTGAACGGAGGAAGCCAACGACGTGCACCAGCGCTAACCTGAAATTCGACACACGCAACCAATGCAAGTATACTGCCGTTTCTCAATCTTAGATGATGAAACTGATTTCCGTGCTGGCTTAGGACTGGTTGTGAGTTTGCTACTTGCCTTCTCTCTTTCCTTCTCTACTTCTATTCTTGTACATAGGTGTGTATTTTCTTGTATATATATTTAGATGTATAACCTCTGTATTCGTAGTTTGCATATATTAAAACGTTATTCATGCTCGATTGTTCTGTTTGTTCTTTCAGCTGAAAACCAAGTCACTTTAACGCTTTTCGATCGCTTTATGCTTTGATGCTATAATAACAAGTTATTTTCACGGCCAGAGAATAACTTTGTTTATAATATTCGGTGAGGGACTTAGTTTGCTGGACAAACGAACAGTTTCTCTAAATAATTATTAAACCAGAACTATATGTAATTGATTACAATTCGTTGTAATTGATTCACAATATAAGTTTAATTCCCCGTTGGGTCGATATATGAATCATAATTTATTCATAACCTTATGAATTATTATATTCATATTTCATCCATAAATTGGTTAATAACCGCTACATTTCGTTACACTTTTTCCAGAGCCATGTTTTCTGACTGTTTTGACTGAAGTGAATCTTGTTCAGCTTTCACTGGGAATGGGCTAGGACTTACACGCATCTCATTCATAGCGATTTTCATCTCACATTCAATCTGTCTATTTCCTTGTCCAGCAGCTCTGAGACATTTCTCTGAATGATACTCGTTCAGGATCTCTTGTACTTCATGAGCCGTCCATTTGTCAATGGTTTTTGAATGAAATGTCAGCGCTAGATCTGAGTTTGGACAATTCCTAATGAACATGCGTGTGACTTCAATCAATTGGTTGTCTAGCACCTTCCCTTGTTGTTTTAGACACTCAGCTGTTATGTCAGCAGTATGGTTCAGGCGTAACCAGTAATCAAAGGGATCCTCCTGAGGTTCTGGAAGAGTGGTGTAGAAATCTTGCAAAGGGACAGGAGAATACTGTTGGCAACTGAAATGCTTCCGTAATAGGGTGTAGATTGCAACAGGATTTGTTCTGATATCTAATCCGCTAGACAACATCCCCACTTTAACAACATCTTTGGCTTTGGCTCTCAAGTGGATTAAAATTTCTTCACCCTGCTCTTCAGTAGGCAGGAACCCCTTTCTTATGAAGTTTTTCATGAGCTCCACCCACTCATCGAGTGTAACAGTGTCTGATGCGTCACCTCTGAAAATTGGAGGATCTTTAACTTCTCTCTGACGCACTACTTGAATCTGCGATGCACTTGACATGGAGCTCTGGTCAGGCGTGTATCTACTATTGTGGTTGTTTTGAGTATGCTTAGATGTTACTTCTGTTTGACTGTGCAAATTCAAATGTGCAAGTATACTGTCCGCCAGTTGCAGGCCTACTTGCTGCACTATGTTACCCATCTGACTCATCATGTCACTAGTAAGGACTGGTGTTGATGTACTAATGGGCTGCGTATTTACAGAACTGCTAAAATTTACATGAGCTGCGTTCTCATTGACATTTGGGGCAGGAAATGTGTTCGCTTCTAACCCATTGTTGGCACCACACATAACAGAGCTAGGGCTAATGTCTGGAAAGGGAATTGGTGTCGCTAACAGACCTCTCCCTCGACCAACACTAACTGGAGTTTCTAGATACTGAGATCCTGTCAACCTTGTGTTGTCCATAATCAACTAACAGGAGTGAAAAAATATTTTTAAAAAAAGAGGAAAAGAGAAAAAAAATTGTGTACACTATATTCTATTATGATACCTGGAGTCAATAAAAATATTAAACCACTTCAAATTGTCCATTCAAAAGTCTCTTCCCAGGTTTTTTTTTTTTTTTTTTTAAAGTCCAGGGACAACTATTAAAATCTTAGCTGAAAGTCCCGTGTAGTGAAGAATGATGACAGGCCTGCCGGTCCGATGTCGGATGATCTTCGACCACCTTGATTGAAGTCCTGAGTCACGGCACCAATGTGACCCTCTTTGGTTTTTCTCTGGCCCGTCTTGTCTCACCCTTCATTAACACGCAACTCAGAATACGGATGATCACAGTATTTATTTGTCCTGCACAGAGCAGTGGAAGAAATAGAGAGTAGTGAGTAAAGTTGTTTCAGCTCCATCCACAGCAGTTCTCTCTAGCTCTGCTGCTATCAATATAACAATAAACAATTTGGCTTCTTAAATTAAATGCTTTGTGATCGTATAGTAGTTTTCAATATCAGATAGTAATATGCATAGACAGAAATATTATAATATATTAAATATAAGATATAATAATCATCCACTTTATATTAAACAGAATAAAATGACTAGAAATAACATTTTTTTCGTAAAACAACATGTTCTACAAAATAGTAAATTCTTAAATACAAAAACAATTACCTGCACAGAGCAGTGGAAGAAATAGAGAGTAGTGAGTAAAGTTGTTTCAGCTCCATCTATACGAGACACTACACCAGTTCGGGAGGACATGGAATGACGCACATGGAAAGATTTGGTTCATTAAAAACGGAAATAAAACTACCAAATGCACAAAAATATGAACAGAAAACACACTCTATAAGTCAACTAGTGTTCAATGTGTGCAATCCACTTTGTACATCGTCTTACATTCGACATGAAACTTATATTTTTAACTTTTAATATGGAGCTGCAGCAGAAACGACTCACCTACAGCAGTTCTCTCTAGCTCTGCTGCAGATTGTTCGAACTCGGTGGGCTATAGCGCCACCAGCGCAACCAATAGGAAGCGTGAACACATTACAGCAGGATTTACTTAAAGAACCCTTGAACTATGATATTTATCCCGTTACACATGTATGCAAGAGTTAGATCAAATGGTTTCTGCAAGGGGCTCTACAGTTAACGCAAACAAAAGAGGTGAGAGGGGACAACCCTGTCTAGTTCCTCTTTTAAGAAAGAAAGAGCCTGAAATTGTTTTATTTGTTAAAGGGATAGTTCACCCAAAAATGAAAATTTGATGTTTATCTGCTTACCCCCAGGGCATCCAAGATGTAGACGACTTTTTTTCTTCAGTCAAACGCAAATTATGATTTTTAACTGCAACCGCTGCCGTCTGTCAGTCAAATAATAGCAGTCATTGGGAACTTTAACAGTAAGAGTCGAAAAAACTTCCATAGACAAATCCAAATTAAACCCTGCGGCTCGTGACAGCACATTGATGTCCTAAGACACGAAACGATTGGTTTGTGCAAGAAACCGAACATTATTTATATAATTTTTACCTCTAATACACCACTATGTCCAACTTCGTTCAGCTTCCGGCTAGTGAGGTCAGATCGCGCTCTGACAACGGAAGTGATGTCTCGCGCTGATTGAAGTATATGGGCGAGACATCACTTCCGTCACCAGAACGCGTTTTTTGACCTCACTAACAGGAAGCTGAACGAAGTTGGACATAGTGGTGTATTAGAGGTAAAAATTATATAAATAATGTTCGGTTTCTCGCACAAACCGATCGTTTCGTCTCTTAGGACATTAATGTGTCGTCACGAGCCGCAGGTTTTAATTTTTATTTGTCTAAGCAAGTTTTATTTACTGTTATAGTTGAAGTTCCCATCCACTGCTATTATTTGACTGACAGAGGGCAGCGGTTGCAGTTAAAAATCATAATTTGCGTTCAACTGAAGAAAAAAAGTCACCTACATCTTGGATGCACTGGGGGTAAGCAGATAAACATCAAATTTTCATTGTTGGGTGAACTATCCCTTTAAAACCCGTGCTGATGGACTACTGTATAAAATTTTAATCCAAGTTATAAACTCATCTCCCATATCAAATTTTTTCAAGGACAGCAAACAAATAACGCCACTCCACTCGGTCGAACGCCTTTTCGACATCCAACGATGCCTTATGGTGATAAATTATGTTAAATAGTCGTCTAATATTATGCATAGAGCTTCTTCTTGGAATGAATCCATTCTGATCTGTGTTAACCAATTTATTAATTAATTTACAGAGTCTATTAGCAAGTGTCTTGGATAATACTTTTTGATCAACATTTAGAAGGGAGATAGGTCTGTATGCCTCAACTTCTTCAGGATTGTTACCTTTTTTTGGAATTACCGTGATAATAGCCTCAGAAAAAGTCGGTGGTAGTCCAATTGTTAATGCTTGGTGAAAAATTTTAAGCAAATATGGAGTAAGGATATTGCTGAATTTTTTTATATAATTCAACTGGCAGCCCGTCAGGACCGGGAGTTTTCCCGCTCTTCAAAGTATTTATTGTGTTCTTTAATTCCTCTAAAGTAATGTCTTTATTAAGAGATGCCCGATCTTCTGGAGATAACGTGGGGAGTTTACAATTATGTAAAAATGTGTCCATTACTTGTGGGTCCAACTCAGAGTATAACTTTAAATAAAATTCCTTAAAACACTGGATTATCTAGTTGTGATACAGTGTGTCCCACCTTTGGTTTTAATTTTATGAATTGTCCTTTCACTATCTATTTTACGCAATTGTCTGGCTAGTAATTCATGGGGATTCTCTCCAAATTCAAAGTATTTCTGTTTAATGAAATAAAAAGATCTATTAATTTTAGTAGAGACTATATTATTGTATTCGTACCTTAACTGTAAAATTATCTAATGAGGGGTTTAGTGCATTTTCAATATCTAGCTGATGAATTTGTTTCCCTAAATAAATTAATTTTGTTTTGTATAATTTATTCCAATACCCTTGATATGATAAAACACAACCTCTTATAAATGCTTTTAACATTTCCCAGAGCAGTCCTGATGATGTCTCTGGCTTATTGTTACTATCGAAAAAAAAATTCCAATTGCGAACTCATGAAATCAACGAACTTAGGATCATTGATTAATTGAGGATCCATCCTCCATAAAGGGTGGATAAGAGATGTTTGATCGAAAACAACTTCAAATGAAACTGGGGCGGGGTCTGAAAACAGTATATCATGAAGTTTAGAGTTTAGGATATTGGAAATAAGGTTGCTGTCCACAAAAAAAAAAAAAAAATCAATTCGGGTGTATACATTATGTACATGTGAGTGAAATGTATAATCTCTTTCGGTTGGGTACATAAGTCTCCATATGTCTACCAAATTAGAATTATTAATAAAAGCATTCAAAAAATGTCTTGAATTAGATTGCGGAGAAATTGAGCGATGATCTATCAAGATATGCGTCAAGGACGCAATTAAAGTCCCCACCTATAACAAGATGTGTTTGAGACAATTTAGGAATGAGAGAAAAGACCTTTCTAAAAAATTCTGGATCGTCATAATTTGGACCGTAATCGGGAAACCATAAATCTCACCAGATAGAATATTATAACGACCCTCCCTATCCGTTTTCAGAGTGTTTTGTTTAAATGGAACCCCTTTTCAAAATAAAATAGCAAGATTGAGAGACCTGTCCTATCCAACTACCCTTTAGTTTATCTTTACAGTCCTCTTTGAGATGAGTTTCCTGCAGAAAGATTATATCTGAGGAAAGAGATTTTAGATGTGATAATGTCTTGCTTCTCTTAACCGGATGGTTTAATCCTTTAACATTCCACGAGATGAATTTGAGACCTTTTCTGTTACTTTGAGTTGTTATTTTTTGCTTGAATTGAAATCAGGTCAATCATCTTCACTGCATGTATATTACTTTGAGGTATTTCAAACAGGCCTCCATCCCACATTCCCCAAAACGTAAACATTAATCCAGTCATCTAACCGACCAACTAGAATTTTCGGCGCGATACGAAATTACACAAAAAGTAACGGAAAATAAAATAACAAATGATATAAAAGATACAGTCAAATAAAACCAGATACCTTCAAAAAGTGTCAAACCTTAAACTTCCAAAAACTTGTAACAGCACAGCTCCGTAATAAGGAGTCCAAGGGGAGCATCTCAGTATAACATAACACAATAAGAGTCACTTAAAGAGTCATGTAAAGAGTCAGTGTTTAAGATTAAAGTTCAGCAGTCACATTATTCTTATCTTAACGACATCCTTTACACTGGTCCTGAAACTTCAAAGTTGCTTTCAGCAAACCTGACAGCTTTATCTGGATCGTTAAAGTAGAACTCTTTGCCGTTGTATGAGACCCTCAGTTTAGCAGGGTATTGCAATCCATATTTGACTCCGGGTTTATCCTTCAGCAACCCCCTCGTGCGTTGCTTTACCACAGCAGGTAGATAGTCCGGAAAGATGTTGATTCTTTGGCCCCTGAAGACAATCTGCTGCATCCTGGCCACCTTTTGCATTATTTCTTCCATCTCGTGGACATAATGCGCAAGCGCAGAATGAAGGCACAAGGTGGTTCATCACTTCCAGGACAGGCACGTAGAGCTCTGTGGGCTCTGTCCACGTGCAGAGGTTTCTCTAACGACAAGGCCTCTGTGAGGAGTTGGTCAACGAAATCTCTAGGCTTCACTCCAGATTCAGCGCCCTCTTTAATGTTCAGTATGCGGATATTTTGTCTTCTGCTGCGGCTTTCGAGATCTATGCATTTTTCAGTAAGTTGCTCTACGGTACGCTTTAGCTTTCCCAAATCTTGTTCTATCTTGACCACTGTGTCAGAAGAAGTGGAAGCGTAATTTTCCAGGCTTGTTAATTTCACAGCATGCTCATCCATCGTAACCTTAATCTCAGAAATTGCTGCGCTGGCCTCGTTTTTAAATGCTGACAGTTCTCCTCTGATAGTGACAGCGAGCTGTTCGATCTTTGAGTCTATGATTTCCCCAATGTCTGATTTGATTGAAATAAGTTCCGCGCGAAGGGAAGAGATCGTGCTGAGGATGGCTGAATTACCCGCCTCTGGAGCATCTTCCTCAGGCGTTTCTTCCACACTAGAGCCGGAGGCTATCACAGCCTGGTCTGGGGTTTTCCGAGATTTGGCCGGCATGTTTAAAAAACTGGACAAGTTAAATCCTGAAGTCGGCTAGTAGTTTCTAGAATGTGAGACTATAATTTTATCAGAACTCACAATAACTGAAAAGATGTTCTGACGAAGTTATATTAGATTTTTTACGGAGCCGTCGTGAAGTCCATGCTACTCTCTCATATCGAAACCAGAAGTTCCTATTTATGTTGTATTCTGAATAAAATATTGAAATTTGAAACTTCCACATCATTGCATTCTGTTTTTATTCACAATTTGTACAGTGTCTCAACTTTTTTGGAATCGGGTTTGTACCATTCAATGACTGAACGAGTCCACCAGTGTATGTAGGCCAAGTTTGCTCAATCAGTCAGCCATTTTAAGGGCTGTCTCAATCACAAAATCCTTCCAGTGCACTGAAACTTTCACTCCATGTAAAAGTCCCACAATGTACCATAAAACAAGGGAGCACCAATGTTCATTTTTCCCTTAAAGCTAAATTTAAGAAGCTAAAGTTCAGATACATTTTACATTGTCATTCATTTCCAAATAAAGTAGGCTACAGTATTTTACTGATGCTGGACCAAGGTGTTTTCCTTGTGTTACCTTGGACAAAATCACTATAAAGTGCCTTATCAAAATCACTCAATCATCATGAACATAATGTGAAATAATGAAATTCTGAGGTTTTGTGATAAATGACCAAAAATTTACACACATACAAGTACAATGATAAGTCTCTTTAAATGTGCTTTTCTCATTTTACACCATTTTATTTGATTGGATGTATGTAATTTTGGCATGTCCCAGACACTGCTCAGCTAAATTCAGTGAGTGTAAAAAGTGGTTAAATGACACAAAATATAAATAATTTTTAAATATTGTTATTGTCTTCAACATGTTGTTTGACAAAACAAGTCAAATTGTTAATTTCACCCCGTTTGGACTGTTTACTGTTTTGCACCATTTCCTGCCAGTCTGTCATCATAGTTATGCAATTCACTAACTTGCGATTCAATTTGATAGCAGTTATTTTGGATATACTGCATATCAGGTCAGTACATGGCAAATTTTCTCAAGAAAAAAAAAAAGTCAGAATCAGTTGGTATTACATTAAAATTGAAGGTTAAAAAATGAACTGATTTGTATACAAACTTAAAGGATTAGTCCACTTTTAAATACACTTTTCCTGATAATTTACTCACCCCCATGTCATCCAAGATGTTCATGTCTTTCTTTCTTCAGTCGAAAAAGAAATTAAGGTTTTTGATGAAAACATTCCATAAAATTAAACATTTTACATGTGTCCCTGAAATTGCTGTCCACCCTGACCTTGGTCTTTCTTCAATTCTAGAATAAAACATCTGCTGCAAGTACACTGAGTATCTACAATCATATTTCCTAATTTTCATCATATTGTGTTTGTAGTTGGATTTTGTCAAGCTTACCATGTGCAGTCATAGTGAAATATTAATTAATATAATTAATATAAAAACTTAAAAAAAATGTATCACATGCAAAATATATATCACTTGCTATGAACTTACAATGAATCACTTGCTAACTGAAGGTACAGCATGTGTTCATTAAATGCTAAAGTTTGCCAAACATGTCATGTGCCATTTTCTGATAATGTTTTCACAAGGCTGTCGAGTTCATTTGGTGTGATTAATTATGGAAAAAATAACCAGTGATGGGAATAACGGCGTTATAAATAAATGGCGTTACTAACAGCGTTCCTTTTTTCTCCCGTTACAACGCCGTTACCGTTACTGACAAAAAAATGCTGCGTTACTATAATTGAGCTAGCTCTCTCTCAGCCATAGGACCTGTGTGTGACGATAGACCTGCAAATATAATTTTAAACTGATAATAATGTACAATGCTCTGTCTGGGTGGGTGGGTGTGTGGGTGTGTGTGTGTGTGTGTGTGTGTGTGTGTGTGTGTGTGTGTGTGTGTGTGTGTGTGTGTGTGTGTGTGTGTGTGTGTGTGTGTGTGTGTGTGTGTGTGTGTGTGTGTGTGTGTGTGTGTCAGAGCATGTGAGCAGAGCATGAGCTCAAACCAGAATACCCTTTGTGGCATGCTGGATCGAAAATATGTGAAATAAGTTTTTTCTATAGTCCACTAGTTGTTCATTTATGCCATTAACTTGATTTGACTGAGCACATTTATGTTAATTTGATTACTTTAATACTGGAGAGAATAAACCATAATAATGAGCGTTTACGTAATATAGCACTCAAGCGCACGCATAAAGCTTGCCATAAACAACCGGCAAAAGTTAAGATTATGAAAGTGACAAAAACAGCAAGGATACATTTTAATTGTTTATTATAGCCTAATGTTTTCTGAATCAATGTCAGCTGCAAAGATGAAGTTGACATTGCTGACTCTCATAATCTCCGCACAGTGGACGCGCCTATAGAGAGAATGCACATTTCTTTTAGATTGCATAATCAGAGAGTAGCCTGTTTATTTTTGGTTTGAATTATTTTGCTAAAAAGTAGACATTTCAAGCTTTCTATAGATATATTTATCATGGCTGTGAGGCAAGCAGCCTATAAGCTGAGTTTCGGTTCATTTAGCCTATAAGGCATTCACGCGCCAGTGATCGCGCTGGTGCCTCCATGTTATGATTATATTTTCTGCTATATTTGCTTCTTATTTATTAAATCCAGACAATTGGTTAATGAAACATTGATTAAAATTAAGATACATTTTTTACAAAACGAAATTCACTTAATCAAAACAAAACTTAATGAAGTGCTCAAAGCATGTCTGATCCAGTCCATGACATATATTGCGCATCCTCTTATCTTACTCATGCTGTTCATACATATCATAGGCTTATTTAAACATATGAAACTATGTTTTCTTTAATGGGTACCAACACGTATAGTAAAGTACAGAGAAATTTCATGTCGTGAGGAAGAGCGGATCATGAGTCACAAGTCGGATCAAGCATAATTTACTTTTAGATTATATTTAATATTGGGGGCATCCAAGTTATTTGGCATATTTGATTTTTTTTTAATAACTGTTACTAACTCAGTTAGGCTACTATTTGTGAGAAGTAACTAGTAACTATAATAACTTTTTTAAAGTAATGTGCCCAACACTGAAAATAACACGTTGAAATTAATGCATTTAGCGCACCCTGCCCTGGCCCAGACCTGTACACCTTTGCATGCAGTTTCATAGTGATGGAACATGATGTAAGGCAATGTCTCACTGTGTAAATTTAGCCTGTTAGAATGTGCCTAAAATTCAAAATATGAGTATAGAAAAATTGCCCCGAATGGGTTTTTGTCTTATATTTATATCATAAGCTATAGTTAAGCAAGCACACAAGCAAAAATGATGTTTTCCTGGATATCTGCTCGATTTGCAAATGTGATATTTTATAAAACATTAAAATAAACGAAGTTAATAAACACAATATCGTAACCTAAACAAAGCCACAGCAGAACTGTTGTGTGTCTCTAAGAAACACTCAGCTGTGTTTCATTACTGAATGAATCTGCGTTTTTCAACCAATCAAGAGAGCAGTTTTAGTTTAATATTTAGTAGGGGTGTAAAAGTACACAAAAATGGTGGTGTGGTACCTCGGTATTGAAGTCATGGTTCAGTACGGATTCAGTACAGTAAGAGGGAGAAAAATTAAAAATAATTGCTTTTTTTCTTCTTTATTTTTTAAACGGTGCTTTATTGAACAAAGTGTCTCTGTCTTTAAATAAATTAAATTATGATTAACATTTTCTTAAGGATAAAAAAAAAAAAATCTATCTCTGCTAATGCTGTAAACTATATATAGGGAGCCCTTTCTTGCACATTACTATAATATTAAAGGTTACAATTAACAAAAGAGCCCAAATTCCTAAATTAAGTTGCTATCAATTTTAAATATGATAATCAACACTCACATTGTATGCAGACATGTAAATTGCACATATAAGGCAGTTTTTGCAATAACTTCAAAATCTGTTTCTACTCCGATTCAATGTTAAAATCTAGTCATTTACAGCAGGGGTGTCCAGACTCAGTCCTGGAGAGCCACTGTTCTGCAGAGTTTCACTCCAACCAGCTCCAAAACACTTGCCTGTGGGCCACTGTCCTGCAGAGTTTAGCTCCAACCCTAATTAAACACACCTGAACCGAGTTTGGACACCCCTGATTTACACAGTAAATAACTTATTTTCATGACAGATTTATTTTAACATACAAGGTTAAATATGAAAGGTTAAGTGAAATATAATGAATATACAGTGGGTACGGAAAGTATTCAGACCCCCTTGAATTTTTCACTCTTTGTTATATTGCAGCCATTTGCTAAAATCATTTAAGTTAATTTTTTTCCTCATTAATGTACACACAGCATCCCATATTGACAGAAAAACACAGAATTGTTGACATTTCTGCAGATTTATTAAAAAAGAAAAACTGAAATATCACATGATCCTAAGTATTCAGACCCTTTGCTGTGACACTCATATATTTAACTCAGGTGCTGTCCATTTCTTCTGATCATCCTTGAGATGGTTCTACACCTTCATTTGAATCCAGCTGTGTTTGATTATACTGATTCGGACTTTATTAGGAAAGCCACACACCTGTCTATATAAGACCTTACAGCTCACAGTGCATGTCAGAGCAAATGAGAATCATGAGGTCAAAGGAACTGCCTGAAGAGCTCAGAGACAGAATTGTGGCAAGGCACAGATCTGGCCAAGGTTACAAAAAAAAAATTCTGCTGCACTTAAGGTTCCTAAGAGCACAGTGGCCTCCATAATCCTTAAATGGAAGACGTTTGGGATGACCAGAACCCTTCCTAGAGCTGGCCGTCCGGCCAAACTGAGCTATCAGGGAGAAGAGCCTTGGTGAGAGAGGTAAAGAAGAACCCAAAGATCACTGTGGCTGAGCTCCAGAGATGCAGTCGGGAGATTGGAAAAAGTTGTAGAAAGTCAACCATCACTGCAGCCCTCCACCAGTCCGGGCTTTATGGCAGAGTGGCCCGACGGAAGCCTCTCCTCAGTGCAAGACACAAGAAAGCCTGCATGGAGTTTGCCAAGATGGTGAGAAATAAGATTCTCTGGTCTGATGAGACAAAGATAGAACTTTTTTGCTTTAATTCTAAGCGGTGTGTGTGGAGAAAACCAGGCACTGCTCATCACCTGTCCAATACAGTCCCAACAGTGAAGCGTGGTGGAGGCAGCATCATGCTGTGGGGGTGTTTTTCAGCTGCAGGGACAGGACGACTGGTTGCAATCGAGAGAAAGATGAATGCAGCCAAGTACAGGGATATCCTGGATGAAAACCTTCTCCAAAGTGCTCAGGACCTCAGACAGGGCTGAAGGTTTACCTTCCAACAAGACAATGACCCTAAGCACAAAGCTAAAATAATGAAGGAGTGGCTTCACAACAACTCCGTGACTGTTCTTGAATGGCCCAGCCAGAGCCCTGACTTAAACCCAATTGAGCATCTCTGGAGAGACCTAAAAATGGCTGTCCACCAACGTTTACCATCCAACCTGACAGAACTGGAGAGGATCTGCAGGGAGGAATGGCAGAGGATCCCCAAATCCAGGTGTGAAAAACGTGTTGCATCTTTCCCAAAAAGACTCATGGCTGTATTAGATCAAAAGGGTGCTTCTACTAAATACTAAGCAAAGGGTCTGAATACTTAGGACCATGTGATATTTCAGTTTTTTTTTTTTTTTTTTTTTTATAAAGCTGCAAAAATATAAACAATTCTGTGTTTTTCTGTCAACATGGGGTGCTGTGTGTATATTAATGAGGAAAAAAATGAACTTAAATGATTTTAGCAAATGGCAGCAATATAACAAAGAGTGAAAAATTTAAGGGGGTCTGAATACTTTCCATACCCACTGTATAGGCTAATATAGAGAATAGCCTATGTAGCGAAAGAGTGAATTTCTCTAGCAACCTAACAAGCTGTGGACACTGAATGGCATTTCTGAGGTAAATGCTATAGGTTACATGATATCGTTTACAACCGTTTCATTGATGTCTTTCAACACTAATTGAGCAATTACACAAGATACATTTCAGTAAGTTGTACTATATCTTTCAACATACCTTCAGATGTTCATTTAAGTTTATTTTGTAGTATTAACTACAAAATAAAAAGACCGATCGTTTTGCTAGATAAGACCATTATTCCTCATCTTGTATCATTTAAAGCCCTTTGAAGCTGCAATGAAATGAATCATTTTGACCTTCAACAGTCTGGAGGCCATTGAAGTCCACTATAAGGAGAATAATCCTGGAATGTTTTAATCAAAAACCTTAATTTCTTTTTCGACTGAAGAAAGAAAGACATGAACATCTTGGATGACATGGGGGTGAGTAAATTATCAGGAAAAGTGTATTTAAAAGTGGACTAATCCTTTAAGTTTGTATACAAATCAGTTCATTTTAACCTTCAATTTTAATGTAGTACCAGCTGATTTTGATGCTGAAAGATTTTTTTTTCTTCTTGAGAAAATTTGCCATGTACTGACCGGATATGCAGTATATCCAAAATAACTGCTATCAAATTGAATTGCAAGTTAGTGAATTGCATAACTATGATGACAGACTGGCAGGAAATGGTGCAAAACAGTAAACAGTCCAAATGGGGTGATATTGTGACATACTGATAAGCCTCATCTATCCAATATTGTTACACACTAAAAATTGCTGGGTTAAAAACAACCCAAGTTCGGTTGAAAGTGGACAAACCCAGCAGTTGGGTTAAATGTTTGCCCAACCTGCTGGGTTTAGGGCGCGTTCACATTAGCACTTTTGGCGCGCACACGGGTTCGAATGACGTCAGCGTTCGGTACGTTTGGATGATGTGACACTGTCTTCTGAACTCGGGTGCGCAGCGCACCCGCGAACCGTAACGTTACCCGAATATAAAGGGTGGTCTGGGGTGCGGCTCGCTTCTGATATGAATGCACCAAATTGCGAAAGTGAACCACTATTAATGCCATATTATTTGATAAAAATGTGTGTTTGTGTGTGTTTCACTCACTTTTCCGACGACCGTGACTGACTGCCAGAAGAGAGCTGAAGCACAGCCCATCTCATTTCTGTTCGCCTTCAGCGTTCTACATTCGTGGCAGACAGACGCAAGCGATGTTTTGAACAAAACCAACGGTTCAAAAACAAAAGTATAAATGTGAGGAGAGCAACGTTATGCATTTTGCAGCCTTCTCTTGCACCATCGTTACAACGGAGTAAACAGCTTGATGACGCAAACAAACCGCAGTTCGGACCCAAATAATACACTTAATGAGCGCACAGTCAAAGAGCATACACTAACAAGAAGCGACAGTTAATAGATCGTTCCATTGCAACACCGGCACCCAGCAGCAGCCCTGCGTTTCCGCCATTTTGGGGTGAAAGCAAGTCGCAGTCCACTAGTTTCCATGGCAATATCAGCTGCTTTGATAGAACAAAACATACATTAAAGTAGTCCACTTTTAAATAAACTTTTCCTGAAAATTTACTCACCCCCATGTCATCCAAGATGTCATACACTGCTGGAATTCTAATAAAGGAGAAGAAGAAGAGAGCTAGTTCAAGATGAGCATTTAAGGTTAAAACTTATATAGCTAATTTTCAATTTTTTTCAGTAAATGAGCGATGGTTTCACTAGATAAGACCCTCATTTCTCATCTGGGATCGTGTTGAACAATTGGAAGCTGCAGAGAAACTAATTTTTACCTTCAACTGTTTGGTGCCCATTGAAGTCTACTATAAGGAGAAAAATCCTGGAATGTTTTCATCAAAAACTTTAATTTCTTTTCGACTGAAGAAAGAAAAATATGGACATCTTGGATGGCATGGGGGTGAGTAAATTTTCAGGAAAAGTTTATTTAAAAGTGGACTAATCCTTTAAAGCTGAAATCCAACCTGAATGATGACAACACAGAATAAAATACTATCACTAGTGATCATCAAATCCTTTTAACAGTTTATTTTAGGCTACTAACTTTGTGTTTAAATCTTCCACTTTTTTCACAAAACCTTTGCTCTCTAGAAACCAGGGGGGAGCAATCGAACTCGGGTTCTGTCTAGGCAACTGAACCAAGTGTGAAAGCACCCAAATAAACCCAAAATAGGTTGGAAATTGAAAATCAGACACACAACTAGCTACTATAGAAGCAACAATAATAATCAAAAGGTGAACAGTTATTAATAAACAATTTGTTTAATTATTATATTTAATATTAATAAATGTTATTTTCCAACATATTTTGGGTTCATTTTAAGCAAGCAATACAGCAATTTTTACACAATAGTCAAGTTAAATAAAACTACCCAGCATGATGGACAAACTTGCACTCTTAAAGGCACAATATGTACGATTTTTATATTAACCCAAATGCATGACTGTTTTGCCAATCATTCTTACATTCGGGTCTTTATCAACCCGGATCTATATATAACACGGAAGGATCTCTACCTGTTGCGATAATATAAAACTCCTCTGATATTAGAGTAGCAATTACAGAAGAATAAAATAAATCATATTTTGTTACCTTTTGGAGCTTGAAAGCTTTGAGCAATGTTTTATGCCATCATCACTGTCCTCGTCAGAGCTCATTTCCCAGTAAATTCAGCAAATAATAGGCTAGTTTTATGTTTGGGGTTGCAAATATGAGCCTATTCGCGATCTCAAACATATTCTCAGAACTATATAATTTTTAACATCTTCAAAATCAATATTTCAATCGCTAACAGCTTCACCAGATCCATCCAGTGACAGTTAGTCATATTTGATTGCGTTTAGTACTTGTTCTGCAATAAATCGCTGAGCCATTTCATGTTGTTCTTATTATTATTTCGTTTACTGTCTAAAGAGTTGTCACTCCAGCATTGTGTATCAGACATTGCCACCTTGTGGAATAAAGGTAAATTGCACTTATTCCGTCATCTAAGATTCAATTATTGTTGTGCAGAAAAAATATACGTACACTGATACACACCTCGGGTCGTTAGCGACCCTATACAATTTTTTACAAAAAATTAATTCAAAAATAAGAAAATGTTTTTTTTTTTTTTTTTTTATATTCTTTATAATGAATCGATTGAGGAATACCAAGAAGGTTGAAATCTAACTTTAAAAAAAGGGTAGTGAATGACGTCCCGAATCCTCTGAATCATCACACTTGGCTGGGATCCATTTGCATGCTTTTATTATATATACTTGTAGTCGTACAGGCAGGGTTAGACAGGAGCAGACAGGTAAGGAATAGGCAGAGACGTAGTCGAGTAACAGACAGTAAGTCAGGGCTGGCAGAAAATACTCACAGAACTGAGATAACAGGCAGAGATCAGGGGCTGGCAGCAAAAGATCGATAATGAGTAGCAACAGGATCAGTAACAGGCAGTCAGACAGGTAGATAACGCTCAGTAATGTTCACCACGGCAAAACAAGACTTCACGATTAATTGAAGTGTAAGGCAGTCTTTTATAGTCCTGGTAATGAGTATCAGCTGTAGGGTGATTAGTCCAAGGCACGGGCTTATGGGAAATGTAGTGTGATAGGGAAGCAGAGTGTCAGTATTTGGGAGAGGGCTCCCTCCGATGGTCAGAGGAGGGAGCTACAGAGTTTGTCTCTGTCACGGAGAGATGCATGTAGGAGAGATGCGGAAATGGTTAGGCAGAGCAAGACGGAATGAGACAGGTGTAATCTGATGGATAATCTTAAAAGGACCAATGTACCTTGGACTCAGCTTCTTACAAGGGAGTTTAAGGCACAGATCTCTGGTCGACAGCCATACCCATTGGCCTGGTTGGTATACGGGACCGAGACGACGGTGGCGATCAGCTTGTTCTCTCAGATGGCGCACAGCAGGTTGAAGATGAGTATGTGCCCTATCCCAGGTCTCTTCACTCCGATTCATCCAGTCGTTGATGGCCAGAACAGAGCTGTTCGGCTGTTTGCATGGCAGTTGGAAGTTTGGGTAATGGGATTAAACGGCAGGCTTTGGAGAAGCAATCAATGACTGTCAGGATGGTGGTATATCTGTCTGAGATGGGTAGATCCGAGATGAAATCTATGGCGATATGGGACCATGGGCTGTGTGGTAGTGGAAGTGGTTGTAACAGACCTGCAGGAACTTGGTGAGATGCTTTGTTAATATTACAAATGTGACAGGCTTTGACAAACTGCGTGGTATCTTTTGGGAAGTGATGACCACCAGAACCGGTTCTGCAGCATCTGAATGGTGGCGGTAATGCCCGGATGACCAGAGGTGTGGACCATTTCGAGGACATGGGTGCGGTAATTCTCTGGGACGTAAACCTTGTCGGTTGGACAGCTGGCGGGAACCTCGCCCTCGGCGTTGGCTTGTTCCAGTTCTGATATGATGTACCACTGAATGGGTGCAACGATGAGAGAGGTAGGTAAGACAGTTTCAGGGCTTGCAGAATTAGTCTCACCTTCAAACTGATGGAACAGGGCATCAGCTTTGCCATTCTTTGACCCAGGATGATAAGTTACGGTGAAATGGAATCTTAAGATCAGGGACCACAGAGCCTGACGAGGGTTGAGTCTTTTTGCAGTACGGAGGTACTCGAGATTCTTGTGATCAGTCAGAACAGTGAACGGGTGTTGAGCTCCCTCCAGCCAATGGCGCCACTCCTCAAACGCCGCCTTCATAGCCAGCAGCTCCCTGTCTCCAACGTCATAGTTTCATTTAGCAATCGAGAGTTTCCTGGAATGATAAGCACATGGATAGACTTTAGGCGGGTTACCGTGACGTTGTGATAGGACTGCTCCAAGACTGGTGCTAGAAGCGTCAACCTCGACCGTGAATGGGAGAGAGGGGTCAGGATGGTGCAGGATGGGAGCAGTAGTGAAGCGCTCTTTTAGTTGTTGGAAGTCGTTTATGGCTGCAAGAGACTACCTGAGATGGGACTGACCCTTCTTGACCATGGTGGTGAGCGGGCAAGCTATGGTGCTGAAGTTGCGAATGAACCACCTGTAGAAATTAGCGAAGTCAAGGAAACGCTGTAACTCTTTAACGGTGTTGGGTTGCGGCCAGTTGAGGATGGTTGACACTTTTTTTTCATCCATTGCCACACCGTTTCGGCTGATGATGTAACCAAGGAAAGAGATAACAGTTTTGTGAAATTCACACTTTTCGGCTTTGGCATAGAGTTGGAATTGAATCAATCGTTTTAAGACTTGTCTGACCTGCTGTACATGATCCTCCATGGTCTCAGAATATATTAGAATGTCATCGATATAGATGATGATGAATCGGTTAAGCATGTCTGTGAATACATCGTTAATGAAGGCTTGGAACACTGACGGACTGTTGACAAGGCCGAAGGGCATAACAAGATATTCATAGTGCCCAGTAGCTGTAAAGAATGCGGTTTTCCACTCATCTCCCTCTTTAATGCAGATTAGATTGTAAGCGCTGCATAGATCGAGCTTGGTGAAGTATCGGGCAGTGTGTAGCTGGTAACGGAACTTGACAGTTATTTTGTTCAGACCTCGGTAATCTATGCAGGGACGGAGACCCCCATCCTTCTTGCCCACGAAGAAGAAGCCCGTGGAAGCTGGTGAGGTTGAAGGACGGATGTAACCCTTTGCCAATTCTTCCTCTATGTATTTCTTCATTGCTTCTGACTCTGGTTGTGAAAGAGGAAAGATGAAAGGGAAAGGGAAAGACCCTTGGGAGATGTGGTACCTGGAATCAGATCAATCGCACAGTCGTAAGGGCGATGAGGTGGAAATTGTGAAGCACGTAACTTACTGAAGGCTAGAGAGAGGTCACGATATTCCTCAGGAAGTGACAGCTCAGGAATGGATTCAACGGGTTCACTGAGTTCATCTGTCTGAATGGTTCTTATACACAGAGGAGGTGAGTTTGACAGACACTTGGATAAATAGTTTGGATTCCAGTGAATAATTTGACCCTCTCTCCAGCATACGTGTGGGTTGTGGTTGCAGATCCATGGTAACCCCACGATGATAGATGGGCAGCACATGGAATTGAATGTTTTCGGTGTGAAATAAGCCTGTTTGCATAGTGATGGTTTGCGTGATGGTGTCAACACGTCCCGTACTCAGGGGCCGGCCGTCTATCGCTTCCACTGTGAGAGAAGAAGAGCATTTAATTAATGAAATCTGGTGTTGACCTGCAAAGTTGTGGGACATAAAGTTTCCCGCAGCCCCGGAATCCAGAAGGGAGCTGGTTTCAAGATGTTTGTTGTTGAATAGTAAGGTTATGGGTACAGTGACACATGTATCTGCAGTGTAATAAGGGTAAACATCACTCACCAAGCGAGGGTTCTCAGAACGGGTACGTACGGGGCAGTTACTCCTCACATGCCCGGGGTTGCCACAGTACAGACACAAGCGATGCATCAGACGACGCTTTTCTCTTCTTCAGATAGGTGATAAGCATTCACTTGCATGGGTTCATAAGTTTCAGGATCGACAGGTGACTGAGTACGTAAGTTATGTCTTTGCGCTGCTTTACGAGAGCGAATGAGGTTGTCAACTTGAATGGCAAGCTCGATAAATTGATCCAGACTCTTATCATCACGGCAGGCCAGTTCTGTCTGTAACTCATGAGTTAGACCTCTTCTGAAGCATGTCTTTAAAGTGTCACTCACCCAGTTAGTTTGAGCCGCGAGGGTGCGGAAGGCGAGAGCATACTCAGCCGCAGTTTGACGTCCCTGGGTCAATTCCATCAAGCGGTCACCGGCTCCCTTTCCGTCACTAGGGTGATCGAACACTTCTTTAAATCTCTGAAGGAAATAGTCATAACTGGGAAAAGCAGATCCGTCATCATTCCTTACTGCCGTTATCCAATCCAAAGCCCTCCCCGCTTTTATTAAATATACCCATAGTCGTACAGGCAGGGTTAGACAGGAGAAGACAGGTATATAAGGAATAGGCAGAGACGTAGTCGAGTAACAGGCAGTAAGTCAGGGCTGGCAGAAAACACTCACAGAACTGAGATAACAGGCAGAGATCAGGGGCTGGCAGCAAAGGGTTGATAACGGGTAGCAACAGGATCAATAACAGGCAGTTCTTCTGCTTCTAGAAAATGGAACGCAAAGAATATGCATTAGTTGTATGTTGCTTTTTTTATGTTTTTCAATTAATTTATGAAGCCATTGTAAACTTTATTGTTACAAATTACATTTTTACATTGTGATGCTATATTTTTTTTTTTTTTTTTTTTTTTTGCTGGTAATCAGCTAAATAGAAAAGCCTGACAATGTCACTGCTAAATACCTGTAAGTATTGTGGTATATCACTATGTTTCTGACTGACACGCCCCCAACGCGTACAGATCGGAGTTTAAAGAAAATTGCGAGCTTCCCACTGGTATTTACGACATTGTGGTGGCGTTCATGTCGGTACTGCTCGTAAATACGATCTTTCCAACATGACTTGAATGCACCATTAGTCCAAGGCATGGGCTTATGGGAAATGTAGTGTGATAGGGAAGCAGAGTGTCAGTATTCGGGAGAGGGCTCCCTCCGATGGTCAGAGGAGGGAGCTACGAAGTTCGTCTCCGTGACAATATGCTGGTAAGGTATAGGTTTTGAAGCTGGTATGTTGGATTGAGCTGGTTTATGCTGGTCAAGTGCTGGTCCTATGATGGTCCCGGACCAGCTTAGGACCAGCATAGGGTCAGCATGGACCAGCACAGGACCAGCACTTGCATATGCTGTTTTTTTTTTCAGCAGGGTGGTACGAATACGTGTACCGTTACACCCCTAATATTTAGAGTATCACATTTTGCTTAAGGGTTCTTCTTGTTCCTGTTGTTTCTCTTATGTTCCTGTTTTCTTCACCCATTAAAGTCTTTCTCCACCCTGTCATTTTCCACCTTGTCATCTTCAGTTAGCAAAACAGTTTGTGTGATTTCTTCATAAAGAAAATAAGGACAGTTTATATTGTTTAAAAAGTTTGACCAGATATCATTGTTGTTAGACGTTATTTAGAAAAGAAAGTACAACTTTCGCATATTTGATAGGAAAACAAATATTTTTCAGTAATTTCATTATTATCAAAAGACTTTTCTGATTAATTAAAAAGTATTGTTGAGAAGGGGACCAAATATCTTACTGAAAATCTACATTTTCATTGCATAATGATTATAAAATGTAGATTTTCAGTAAGATATTTGGTCCCTTTCTCAACAATACTTTTTTACAACAAAATCTTTTTTTGTCCATGACAGCGTGGACATATTTTGTGGTTTGCTTGTACATTGTCTGCTTGCAGTTAAGTTATAAAAAGTGCTGGAGCTTGATCAACATGCATTTCTAACAGCCTAAGGTCTCCTAATACAACAAATAAGAAGTTAAATGGAAAATCTCAGCTTTTTGTTTTGGAAATTGTGAAGTTTCAAAGGCATTTTATAGTGATTTGACCCAGTTAGTTATGTAAGCCGTTTAATCTACAAGTCCCTTCTGATTTAAATTAAACCTGTCTGTAACTGTTTATTTGGGACACTTATACTTACTTGTTTATTGTGCCCATTCTCTCCTTCAAGTGGAGAGGAAACAAACAAACAAACAAAAAATGTTTGCAATATGACTAAATGACTGCACCACATTTGATGTTCTGTTTGCAGCTCTCTCGCTCCTCAACAGAGGGTGGCAGTAGCACACTTCCATTACAACAAGAAAAATACGAGCTCTAGTGCACACACACACGCATAGATCTGTTTCTGTATCTTTTTTTACAGTCTATGACCTGTACGGGCTGATGATCGTGGATATACTTTGTGTTCTTGCGTGCGTATCTTTAATAACATCCAATGTGACTCAGAAAGCGTTTTAAAATGTCATGTATCTATCGATCGTTATTTCATAGTTGCTGATTGTGTAACTGCGCGCTATTTGTAAACACGCAGTTGTTACGTATTGCATTTTGTAGGGCAGCAATGTTTCATTTATTACGTCAAAAATCTACGTATAGAGCAACTATTAAATGCAAACATGTGGTCCACTATGAAACACTTCTGCAACGAAACCCAATCCATGGGGCATGGAGGAGGTCTTTCAACGCTGAACATGTAATTTTTTTTTCCTATATATCACATTCAAACCCCCAGAGTGTAAAACTAGTACAGACATGACATTTACTAACAGTTCATTGCAGTGAATTTCAACTCATTTGCATCTGTTTTTCTCAGACTTGCCTTGAATCAAGAGCACTTCCTTTAGTTCATCATGTCAAATACATATGTGACCTCCCTGAAAACCACAGGTTTCCCATGGAAAAGTTCCCCAAAGTCCTGGAGAGTCTGTTCAGAGATCAAGTCATAACAGATAAACAGGTTGGACATGTTTAGTGAATGTTAGTTGCATTAAAACATAGTTAACAAAACTTGATTCAGTATACTTATGTAATATAAATATAGGCTACTTGACACCGTCTTATAGGTGTGGGCCCCTAAGATTGCCTCCAAAGGACTTCTGGGATATGTTCATACTGAGGAGTACCTGTCCAACTTTATTGATGGAAAAATAAGGGAGAAAGATCAGAGACGGACTGGATTTCCTTGGAGTTCTGGTTTAGTACAACGCTGCAGATATGAAACAGGTCATTTAGTACATGTACACATGTGGAGTGAACCTCATTAATGTCTGGTTTATTTCTGCATTACAGTACAGGCCCCTTTAAAAATAATAATGTTACAATGGAAAAAGTTCATTTTCTTAAGCAAAACATTTTTTTTTTCTTTTGATTAAGGACTGAAATATTGTTTTTGTTCGTTTGTTTCTGTGAGTCTTCAGCACTATGTGTTGTTTAATCATTTAACCCATTTTGCTATTGCATACTGAAGTCAGTACTAGATTGTAAAACTACCGTATACTAGTTGTCCTCCCCCTTCAGCAGTCTCATGTAATGTATTTCTCTCATCTGAGATGTGGTCCAGGTGGCACTGTACTGGCAGGAGAGATCGCCCTGCAAAGGGGACTGGCGTGCAGTACAGCCGGAGGGACCCATCATGCCTTCCCAGGCTACGGCACAGGCTTCTGCCTCCTCAATGACTTGGCTGTGGCCGCCAAACACTTGATGGGTGAGTCCGCATCCAAGAGGAAGATTCTCATCGTGGATCTGGATGTACATCAGGTACAAGACTTTTTGAAGATTTTTAAATTTTTTAGGAAGAATGTTTTTAGTCACCATATAAAAGAATTGACAATTCATATTTATATGAAATATGGCAGTATTTATTATATTATCCGTGCACCTTTTTTTAAAATTTATGTGCCTTCATAATCTTTAATCAAAATAACTTCCCCTGCCTCTTGCAGTGACATCTCTTTTCTGATAGAGCTGCATGATTAATCGTTAAAAGATCGCAATCTCCATTGAAACATCTTATTACTAAATGACAACGATTCGCCTGTCTATTAAACTTTTGACAAAATCACACTGGAAGATTCAAATCTGCGTTGGCGCTGCCACTGACCCAGAAAAACAGTTGTCAAGTTTAGGTATGTAACAGCTTCACAAACAGCCTTTTCAACCACACAGTATCACTATTTCTGTGTTACAATAATTCAAGTTATCACAGAAGTACTGGGATAAAAGTTTATAATTCGGATATAAACACTGATGTCTACTGTAGCAAACAAAATAAAAAAAGTAAATCATGATTGTATCAATTACATCATTACACCACTAGGTGGCAACAAGTGAATGTTGAAGTTAGGGATGTTAACGATTGATTGTCGATAATACATTTAATCGATAAAATTTATCGAGTGTCGATTAAGCAGGTTCATGCGCATGTGCGCTGCTCAACCAAGAAACGTATAGCAGACACAAGGAAAAAAAGAAGCGAGTTATGTTTGAGACCATTTTACAGCTAGAGTTACACCTTCATCATGACTAAGTTTGTGTGTGCATTCGCAGCCTTTCGTTTTGTGCAAATGTAAGTTGCAATATTGTGTTTATTTTGTGTAGGCCTATCTATATCTGATTTATCTCATAGATTTGGTTAAGAATTAACGCTGTAGTAAAGCAAGCATGCATTTAACAGACAGAGCCATAGTTTACTGACAAGCTACGCAATATCGCGTTCATTATCGAAGGCGATTCATATCGATAATGAATGCGATATTGCGTAGCTTGTCAGTAAACTATGGCTCTGTCTATTAAATGCCGCTCCGTTTGAAAGCAGGTGATGGCGATTTAGCGGTAATCAGGGAACCGGCTTTACTGACGAAATGCGCGTAAAAATCGCATGCGATATATCGCCCAGCCCTATTACATTCCTACTAGCCCTTTATTTAGATTAAAAACCCTTCTCATTCATTTGGTGAGGAACATGGCGTTTTGAGCAGCATTTGCACACCCTGTCATGCCGTTGACTAAGCATACTACAGTATTAAGGCTAAAGATTAATCAATTAAGTGACTGTTAATTTAAACGACGATCAATCGTGGGAATTTGTGTAAATTGACATCCCTAGTTAAAGTATTTGTCATTGAATCATTCATTCAAGAGATTCAAAACCATTTTGAAAAGAGGTTAAAAAACTTTGATTCATTTATAAGTGAGTCATTTGTGAGTGTGTCATTGAATCATTCAAAAAACCTTTCAAATTAATTCAACATTCTTAATAGACTGAAGCAACCTTTTTTGTCAGAAAAGTAAATTGTTTTGTTTAGTTATATAGTCAGAGTTGATGGAGAATTCTCTATTTGGGGGGGGGGGGGGTTATTCTCAATTTATCCAGAATCATGCAGCTCTGTTCTATGATGACGTTTACTGGTGCGAAGGCAGGGAAAACTGTCACTCACATGAGACTGACCAATAGCAAACCACAACTATCCAACTAAAATCAAAATCAAGTGCCGTCCTACATTTTTTCTTGTTCAAGAAGCTGTTTCACACAGATATATGTCAAAATAGGGAAGAAAAGACTATCACAACTATTGTTTCATGCTGACTTTAATAGAGGATGAATCATTTACATCTGAAAGTCAAAAAAAGAGGCTAACAAAAATCATTTTTTTGTGTGCGCGTGTGTTGTAGTTTTCCTGAATAATAGCAGATGTTTTTCTTTCCTGCATTCACTAGGGTGATGGCACAGCATTCATCTTTAAGGATGAACCCAATGTTTTTACCTTCTCATTGCATTGTGGGACAAACTTTCCTTTGCGAAAGCAGCAGAGTGACCTAGATGTCAGTTTAGAAGATGGCACTGAAGACAAAGAGTATCTTTCCAAAGGTATTATTTATTTCACTCCGACTCACTTTGCACCTACACAAAAACATAAGCAGATCAGTTTTGACTTTTAAATACATTTACATAGATCTCTATTATATCTGTGGTACTATGGTAAAATGCATCAAGTCATTTCCTGTGCAGTCCAGGAACACCTCCCTTGGTTACTGGAGACATTCCACCCTGAACTGGTGCTGTATGATTCTGGAGTCGATCCACACTGGGAGGATGAACTTGGAAGACTTCGTCTCACAGATGAAGGTGAATCATTCCACTCTATTACGCACATATATCAGATATCATAATAATCAAAGTGGTATTTTATGTAATTGACCCTTTAATGTCTGTCCATTTTGCCCACACAACTTAGGACTTTACCAGAGGGATCTTTATGTACTTCAGACAGTCATTAAAAAGGGCATTCCTGTAGCCACTGTCATTGGAGGAGGGTATTCAAGAGATATTGATCGACTGGCACGCAGGCACTCAATAATTCACAGAGTTGCTTCAAAGGTGAGGTCACAGAATCCATAATGAATGTAACATGGTATTTCATGGACCTGAGTGAAATGAACATGGATATTATTCGTGCCTTTTACCAATCTATACATTTATTCAATTTATCTAACTTTTTTTTTTTAAATTGCTATTTTTTATTTTGACAATTGTTTTTCTTTTGATTGTGAGAAAACAGGGTATGTTTTTTTTTTCTTTAAAAAAAGTAATGGAAAAAAAGCACATGCTATGTTGCTGTTTTTTTTGTGTGGATGTTATTATGAAGCAGTTTTTGCTGAACACTTTTATAGAATTGCTTTCTGTCCTTTTAAATCACAAAAATGTAAACAGCAGTAGTGCACTGTCAGAGGTTTATATGCTTTTAATGGTTCATATTTCTGCTCTTAGGTTTGGAGAGAATATGGACTTTAACACCAGGATGGAAATGCACAGCAGATGCTAAACAAACTAAAATCATTGGTGTTGAGAGGGACCATATGAACATTCGGTCACAGTTTAGTTTGAGGAATAAATATTCACTATTAACTATGACTTTTGCCTTAATATACTCCTAATTTACTCCTAATAGTTAGTAAGGTAGTTGTTGTAGTGGTTACATTTAGGTATTGGGTAGGATCAAGTGATGTAAAATATGGTCATGAAAAGTAAGGCATTAATATGTGCTAATAAACAGCCAATATGCTAGTAATATGCAAGCTAGTAATAAGCAACTAGTTCATAGTGAGAATTCGTCCCCAAACTAAAATGTTACCGAACATTCTCTTGTGCCATTGCTATTGGATGCAATAGATCTCATGAATAAAAATGCCATATTTATTCAAGCAAATAATATGCTGGTCTTCTTTTAGTAATGTATTTTTTATTTATAAATGGTTGGGTTTTACAAAGTTTACAAATTTGTACTTGCCGGCTAAAACTACAGTATACTACTTAATACTATTATAAAATAATATTTAATTAAAAATAAATTAACAAAATGATAATGAAGTAATTACATTTTATACTATGGGTCTGTTGAATGATTGAATCTGATTGGTTGACCAACGTTCTAAGAAGGTGTGCAATTATTTTCAGAGAAGTAGTAAAGTAGTTCTATCAGGTCTTTACCGCATTGCAATTCCATATCACTTTGCCAAATGATTAGTTATCTCAATAGGTCCATAAAGATTACGACCGCAAAAGAAACAAAAACCCACAACGACACTGACAAAGCAAATAAATATAGGAAACAAAAGGTTGAAAGCAACAAATTTTTATCATGGTTTTTGCCACAAAATATGTTTTATTGTGTCCTGAAAGCTCCCTCTCTCTTTCAAACGTACAGACAAACACTCACACAGAAACATTTGGTCAAGCTGCTCTGACGAATAATCAGTAAAATAGTTTAGCAACTTAAAAGATACATGACTCACCAGTGAGGTAACTGTGCGATTCTTGAGATAAACTTATAGTTTCGCTAGAGACACTGCTGCCGTTAGAGACGTTCTCTCTCAACTGCGTTAATAACTATCAACAGTATTATTTTGCTATCAAAGTTAAAGCCTCTGTTACTAGTTCTGAAATGACGTTTTGGAATTAGCAACGGTTTGGGATGAGATGCGTAAGAAATTAGTCCCACACACAGTGTTTTAAGGACAAAAACCTGACAGATGTCTTGAAATACACCATTTAAAAAGAGTTTTGAGGTGTGGTAACTGTAGTATAAGCGGAATAGTTGACTCCAGACTGTTGAATTCTTAGAAAATAATGCACAAACCTGACCCGAGGTGTAACTCCGCTTCGCGTCGTGGCCGCATTACCACCTCGGGTGTGCATTATTAAATTCAACGGCCCGTCGTCACTTATTCCTTACTTCATTTTAACCAGTGGGTAAAAACAGTGCTTTTATTATATTATATTGTTTTTTTATATATATATATAAAAAAAAATAATTCTTAATAATGCATTTTCTTATAAGCTGTGTTTCATAAATTTTATAAAATACTTTTAATACCTTTTCACTAAAAAGATTACTTTGGAATCACAGATTTTAGTCCTGTAAGTATGACCAAAATAAGAATTTACGATATGCCACTTTTGTTCTGACCAACTGAGAAAAAAAAAACATTACAATAAATTGCATTGGTAATTAATGATCACTTCGGTCATGTCACATCAAACTATGCAAATTTTTGCACAGTTCCCAAATTGTTAATGTTAACAACATCAGTATTACGTGACTGTATTTAGTCCGTATTAGCGTTACCTGTAGATTTCAATTCCTGTACAGTCTAAACTCTAACATTAATTTGTCATACCGTAAAATCCGCCATCAAAATGATGTTTAATTATTGCAGCTGCTGTGAGAAAAGGCCATAAATGATCCAGCACCTGTAGCATTCACATGATATAGCTACTAGCTGGGACTCCTTCTTCATGTAAACAGATGTGACGTAATGACGCAAAGTGAGCATGCTCAAATTTCCGGGGGAACCCTACCAGTACCACCCGAATTAGAAAACATTATTACAAGCTTACCATTGTGAATCAGGCTAAGGTAAGGAGATAGTTTTGAACACTGGCTGGTTATGTACTTGCTCCAAAATTGATTCTGGATCATTTTTAACCAAAGAAAAAAAAAAAGTTAGGGATAGCAGCTTTAAAATATTTTAAAACAACTGGGAAAAAACTACCTTTCACTAAAAAGACAAAAGAAGCCAATAGGTCAGATAAAAACAAAATATACTGTATTTATTATAAGTCAAAAATACACATAAAATTGGTTCAAGTTTAAAGGAAAATTAAAGACCTTTGTTGTGACAATGACATGATCAAGTTACACAAATACAAACAAACAATTCACAACAACACGGCACAAACATGTTTCAGTTGTTCAAGTTTTCAAGATGGATATTCATGTGCAATTGATTAACAAGCAGCCAACTAGTTAAAATCTTGTTTAAAAGCTTCAGACCACAACACAACTGCTTTATGGTAATACTAACCCCACAATACAACACCTACACAGACAAACCTGCCAAGAGTGTTCATAAGAAAACACTAGTTGTGTGCTCACATTGTTTGGTTCAGAAAAAATGTGCTATGCTTTCTGTTTCAGGCAGGCATTGCTTAAGACAGTTAACAGTGATACACCATTAAAATCAGTGCAAGTTAAGTCAATTATTTGTAACTTAAACTGAATGCAACAGAAGTAGGCTAATGCTAAATTTAGTATAGCAGTTTTCATAGTACGACTAGCATTAGTGTTACAATTTGGACCAACACTGGTCTCGTCAGAGCATCAATACCTCGCTTGTTATTGCCATGGATACTGAACAGCTAATGCTTAATATTAGCTCTCTGGTCCCAATACTTAAAATCTCAAACTAAAACGTTAAAAGACATTAAAACAGATATTATAAATTAAAATACATGTATAAAATGAGAATTAAACCTTCCAGACTTGGACCTTCTCAGCCACCACGCACCAATTGGCGTGGTCCAAGTAAGTGTGCAGAACATGGAGGTCATCAACATGGTTTTGGATCAACTGCGTCAGTTCTCCTTCCCTGAATACGTGGTAGTACCGCAGACAAGAGTCCTTCATCGGTTCGCTGCTCCGTCCATTCATCCCCTCAGTTTCCAGAAGAGACGCTGTGCTTTCCTGCCTCTGCAAGGGCTCTTGTAGGCTTGTTTTTCCATCCTCGTGTCCTTCAAGATTCGACTGATCCCTCTGGTAGGACACCAAGTCGGGCAGTGGAACTGAGGAACAATCATGGACAAGCTCCACAGGAACAGTCTCATTTCCATTCCCAGCACTTCTGTTGTCGAATTTATGGACCCGTTCGTGAGGTTCTGAGATGAAGACATCTTCTTCTAGACTGGTTCTGGAAGAGGATGAAAAGAGGCTGGACATCTGCCTGATGAGCCCCCTACTAGCTCTTCGGCTTCTGCTTTCCGTCGCTTCATCGACAGGAGTTTGTAAAGAGCTGGAAGAGGAGCGGGACATGGTCAGGCTGCCGAAGTCCAACACCGAATCCAAAGATCTGGAGAAGAACCAAAGCCTCTGTTGTTTCTGCTGACTGGGGTTGATCAAGTCACCCTCATCCACCATGGAGGATGTGCTTTTCACTTTCCTGTGCTTGTCACTGGAAGCGTTCTCGTCGCTGATGCTTTGGGTTCCGTTGCCTCGCTGTCGGGTTCGGCCGGTTACTCTGAGGGCAGAAGATGAAGGAGGATTGGGGTTCCAGGGAACGAAGATGTCCTGCTTCTCAAACTTGCGTCTCTTCTGCTCCATGGCCCAAACGTAGATCATGATCCGCCCGCCCACACGCAGGGTGCGCGCCATCTCTCTTATTGCTCGGATGCGCCGTTCTTTGGTGGACATGTGGTGGATGACTAAGCAATTGAAAGAAATCGTGGTTACACTATTTCGATGGTCCAATTTATACATTCTACTAACTATAAGTAACTTTGCAACTACATGTCAACTTCAGTCATTAGAGTATTAGTAGACTGTTAGGTTCGGGTTAGTAGAATAAGTTGACATGTTGTTGCAAAGTAGAATGTCTGTTTGGGGACTATCAAAATAAAGTGTAAGCAGATATTAAGTTGACATGTAGTTAGTTGGCATGTTGTTGCAGAGTTACTTATGGTTAGTATTCAATAATAAGAATAATAATCAATAATAAAGTAACTCAACCTGTCTCATGGCAATTCGTACGTATTTTACAAAGTGGCTAATTTGTATGAATTCGTATGTTTTTTTGTTTTTTTATGAGTTGCCAAATTTGGATGAATTTGTACAAATTACCTACCCCTAACCCCACCCGTCACTGGGGTTTAGACAAATTTGATGACCTCACTCATTTGAATTAGCCACCTTGTAAAATACGTATGAAATTGGGCATGAGATAGCGTTGGATATACAGTCTAGTGATTTTGAAAATAGCTTGTTCCAAAAAATTGTTACTAAAATATTTACTTATAAAATATTTTACTTTAAAATATTTTATTTATATACTAAATATTGTCAGCACGCATGTAATAACTTATGAAGTAACGTGTTATGTAGTTACAATTTTTAATGTAAAATGTAACTTTTTACAAAGTAGAAAATTACATCTGTTGATATTACATTGTCAAAGTATTGCTATGATGATGATTAAGCTAATTCAACTGAAAACTTTGAAATTATTATAAATAGTGAAAAGTAGCATTGTCAGTTTTAAATTAAATAGTTAAAACATTTATTTTAAATATATTTAAAAAATAAAAGCTAATTGATTCAGAAAATTGTCTAAAAATATAATTTAATTTAAATTTATAATTGTATCATCATTATTATTATAAATAGTGAAAAATATATATATATATATATATATATATATATATATATATATATATATATATATATATATATATATATATATATATATATATATATATATATATATATATATATGTGAGTAAATATTGTCTCGATTCTGCCGCCTATCATTATTATTATTATTATTATTATTAATGAATTTGATCTAAACAAAATACAGTGTTTTTATTATATACAAATCAAAATACATAGATAAAAAAACAGTTCAAGTTTTAAAAAAAAATTGACCAAATTGACATGATCAAATATGGAAAAGAGCAGTATAAATGTACTTTAAGAAAACCTTTGAACAACATTAAAGTGACTAAATTATGACCATTTTTAATTTTGGGTGAACCCACCATTTAAAAAAAGAAAAAAAAAAAAAGAAAAAAAAGTGTCCCTATGAAAAACATATCTGAACAATGTAAAACCAAACTCAATGCAGAAAGCCCAGTTCATAGCAGTGGGCCATTTCATGTGTTTAGAATGGGCTTTCAGAGTGTTTAAACCATTATGAGACTCTGATATCATCAATGGCCACATGAATCTTCTCTCTGGGGATTGACGAGAGGTTGCCAGGTGACCCAGCGGTACAGCCTGACAACAAATACTCCCAGGCCTCTTCCAAGCACCACTAATCTCCTGTAGCCTAGTAACACCTCTTGTTTCCTATACCTCATAAAGTCTAAATAAACCTATATAACTGCTCCATTTGGAGTTAATGGCAGCATTACCAGTAGATTGAAATTATATGGTTTGATCATGGAAATACTGGTATGTTAATTTGGGTTTATCACATGAAATGTGCCCCTATGAACATACATCCTCACTGATCATTATGCTAATGATATCATATCTGAGCCTATCAAGCTGTAATGCAGAAAATGTCTGCACTAGATGTTCCTTTTAAAGCAACATGACCTTTTACAGTTCCAGTACATTCTGCACTAAAATAAAACATGGATGTGCAAAAATTATTTTAATTAAATGTGACATTCATAAAATTAGAAATAATTTAACAATTTCATAATTTTTACAATAATTTGGATGGGAATTTTAACCATTTTAAAAGAATAAAATATGGAACTGAATTTTTTTCTTGGTGGTTGCACACAACAAAAAACACAACCAGTGACTTTTATGAGTTGATTCTATATAAATAAATAAATAAATATTATACAGAAAATATTTGTCAGGCTGAATCATTCTAATGATTTACTGAATCATTCCAAACAGTTCTTCACTTACTCACTGAACTGAAAGTCAACTGTCCAACTAATAAAGTGTTTGTGTTAAGAGGAATCTGAATCAAAACAAGATACAATCAACCTGACTGTATTAAAGGGTTAGTTCACACAGAAAATTCTGTCATTAATTACTCACCCTCATGTCATTCCAAACCTATAAGACTTTTGTTCATCTTCAGAACACAAATGAAGATCTTTTTGATGAAATCTGAGAGATTTCTGTCCCTCCATTGACAGTTATGTAACTACCACTTTGACACTTCAAAAAGTTATTTAAAGGTGCCCTAGATTCAAAAATTTAATTTACCTTGGCATAGTTAAATAACAAGAGTTCAGTACATGGAAATGACATACAGTGAGTCTCAAACACCATTGTTTCCTCCTTCTTATATAAATCTCATTTGTTTAAAAGACCTCCGAAAAACAGGCGAATCTCAACATAACACCGACTTTTACGTAACAGTCTGGGTGTACGCCCCCAATATTTGCATATGCCAGCTCATGTTACCAACATTATGAAAGAAATTACACAAGAGGAGCCAGTATTAACGTCTGGATGTGCACAGCTGAATCAACAGACTAGGTAAGCAAGCAAGGACAATAGCAAAAAATGGCAGATGGAGCGATAATAACTGACATGATCCATGATATCATGATATTTTTAGTGATATTTGTAGTTGTCTTTCTAAATGTTTTGTTAGCATGTTGCTAATGTACTGTTAAATGTGGTTAAAGTTACCATCGTTTCTTACTGTATTCACGGAGACAGGAGAGCCGTCGCTATTTTCATTTTTAAACACTTGCAGTCTGTATAATGCATAAACTAGGGCTGTCAAACGGTTAATCGCGATTAATCGCATACAAAATAAAAGTTTGAGTTTGCCTAATATATGTGCGAGTACCGTGTGTAATTATTATGTATATATAAATACAAACAAATTAATGTATATAGTTAAGAGAAATATCTTATTTATGAACAAAATATTTTAATTTATATATAATATAAATTATATAAAAATATAAATAAATACATATACTTGTAAATATTTCTCAAATATATACATGAATGTGTTTGCATTTATATATACATAATAATTACACAGTACTCACACATATATTAGGCAAACTCAAACTTTTATTTTGTATGCGATTAATCGCGATTAATCATTTGACAGCACTAGCATAAACACAACTTCATTCTTTATAAAAATTTCCAACAGTGTGTAATGTTAGCTTTAGCCACGGAGTACTATCAAACTCATTCAGAATAAAATGTAAACATCAAAATAAACACTGTACTTACGCGATTAGACATGCTGCATGATGAACACTTTGTAAAGATCCATTTTGAGGGTTATATTGGCTGTGTGAACTTTTTTTATGTTGTTTAAGGCAAGCGTGAGCTCTTGGGGCGTGGAGCAGGAGAATTAAAGGGCCAGTAGCCCTGAATCGGCTCATTTCTAATTATGCCCCAAAATAGGCAGTTAAAAAAATGAATTTAAAAAAATCTATGGGGTATTTTGAGCTGAAACTTCACAGACACATTCAGGGGACACCTTAGACTTATATTACATCTTTTAAAAAAAAGTTCTAGGGCACCTTTAAATGATCGTAAAACTAATCCATATGAATTGAGCTGTTTAGTCCAAATTCTCTGAAGAAACATGATCGCTTTATATGACGAACAGATTTAATTTAGGCTTTTATTTACATATAAACATTCATCAGCTCAGATCAGTTATGGTAAACGGAAGCTCATGCATACTTGCTTGACGTGTACAAGAACCACTGAGGTTCATTCTCATGTGTTACACAGGGTGATCTGAATCGCTAAGTGAAATCAGAATAAGAACCAGAATCCAACTGAATGTTTTAGGATATCTATGTTGATACATTACCTGCAATGGAGAGCACTGCATCAAAACAGGCGTCTCTGTAGGGTAAACGCAGGCCATCGCAGAGCTGCACCTCGTGACCTTGACTCCACGCACAGTCCACCAACGGACGACACACGTCACACCCCAACTTGAAGATTTCCTCATTGATGTGCAGATATTTGCCATTTCCACATCCTGTAATAATAATAATAATAATAATTAAAAAAAAATCATCAGTACGTACTATAAATAAACTCATAAAATGAATCAAAATCATATAATAGTTCCTCATGGATGATTCACTGGGCTGTTTATCCCAGTGTCGTAGTGTAATAATTTCGGTGCCCATTCATCCTTATTAAACTTTAATATGAGTAATTGTATTTCAGGCAATGGTGAAGTAAAAGCTGTTGACAAAGTCTCTGTGATATAACAGGCCATTACTCACGCAGAGCTTTTTTCCAAACAAAATTATAAGACACGATTAAATGGGTTCCAGTATGGGTGCAAATCATCAGATGAAAACGTGACAACGGCCGTTTACAAAGAAAGCGTGACTGTAACAAGTAAAAACACATTGATCTTGCTCTTCTGAGAGTTTTAGTTCTCATCTGAAAGATATTAAAGATCGAACATGAAGCCTTACCGACATCAGCCACGATGCTGCCGGGCTCCTGCTCTAACAGGAATTGTTTGACCTTGGGCCAAGCTTTGTAGCGGCTGTCGTTGAAGTAGGGTGCGATCCTCTCGTATACGCTGTGAACATGGTCTCTCTCCAGCTGGCTGGCAGCCTCGTCCATGCTGCTCTCTATTAAACCCCACAGAGCATCTTCACCACTTATTAGCCAGACAGAGACAGGAACAGAGAAGAACGAGGCGAGACATGAAATGAGACCAAAAGATTGAGCCGCCCTGTGTTTAATGCTTTGTTTCTGCAGCTTTTTCTAAAAACAAAAATTGAATCCTTTATATTGAAGGATACTGCCTTGGGTGGGCAGCAGCAGAGGTGTAAAGTACTTGAGTAAATGTGATTAGTTACTGAACTTAAGTATCTTTTTAACTACTTTGTAGTTGTACAGAGTATCAAAGATATTGGCAACTTTTACTCGCTACTTGACTACATTTTTGAGCAAGTAAATGTACTTTTTACTCCACTACATTTGTGATGAGTAATGCAATTACGCATTATATTTTTCATGGCACCAAACTTTTTCTGCAGCAGTTTGTTTCTGATATAAAGAAGCGATATCGCCATCTAAGGGCATTGAAGGTACTATATTTTGTGTGTTTTGGCTTTACTCACCCCAAACTTGGATACTTTACGTGAATGCGAGTGCATTAGCAGGTAGTTGCTGATCGCAGGTATTTGATTTATTAGATGAGGAATTGACTGCAGCTGGTGATGAGGCTCAAACCAGCACATACAGTAGACCTTGACTTTAATTTTAATTAACATTGTTTTATTTATCTGCTATAATGACAAGACCGTTTTGAAGGATATTGGTTTACTTATGGCCTTTCTGTGCACTTGAGCTCAACTGAGACTTGAGAGTTTGTAGACGTTTAAAAGGCTGTTGTATCAACCTTGATTTATTGCAACATTGAGGTGTTCAGTTTTATTTTGATTTTAGAAATTAAACTTGATTTATCATCTTACAAATCAATTGTTTCTTATTTTCACCGGCAGCATGTCTCTAAGGTGTTGAGGACTACATTCAGCATGAGTAAAATTCTTAAGTACTGTTAAAATCAGATACTTTAAGACCTTTACTCAAGTCGTATTGGAATTGGTTACTTGTAACTTGTAGTGGAATCATTTTCAATGTAAGGAATCAGTACTTTTACTCAAGTGTTGGTTTTCAGGTACTCTTTACATCTCTGGGCAGCAGGGGGTATCACGGTATGGTTTGAATATTGTTACACCCCTAAAGCCTGGAACACACCAAGCCGACGGTGACGAACTAGTGGTGACGAAAGCAGACTGTGGGGTTAGCTCACGTCGGCAGCATCTGGGTCCAAAGTTGCCCTGACACACCAAACCAACGCTCGACACCCGACGGCCAAGTAGCACGTATGTTCTGCTCCTGCGTAAGATGAAATGCCTTTCCGTACCAGTAGGTGGCAGAAGCTAAACAGCCAATGAGAATGATCAGATGGCCAGACGAGCTCCGACGCTGATTCAACATGTCGAATCGGCTTGGTGTGTTCCGGCTTAATAGATTGAGAAAATCTAAGCAGTCTCAAAGAAATAAAATGTAGGCTATATATTCACAATGAGAGCTAAATGATAAATGGAAACTAATGACAAATGGTTTTCTGTCTGTGAAATTTAGCGGAAACGTTTCTGATTAATTCTTTATTTTTCCTTTTTCAGGTCAAATCATTTTGCAAATTGTTGCTCCTTTGCCACTTGACTGCACCAGCACATACAGACGCAATTGTCACCTCTTCACAGCTGCACATCATTTAGCAGATGTCCAGTACAACAGCATCATGCTTCACAATCAACACATGGCTGTTCATCATTTCCTCACCTCCAAACATGCACTACACCTTCCTCAACAAGGACAATTCAAACAAAGCTTTGAAGCAGAAACAAATCAGAGATTTCTGTGCTCCTATTGTATCCCGTAATTGAAATGTAGATTGGGTGCCGCTTTTCAAATTGTGCTGCCACCTCTGATCGGTTTTCAAAGCCTTTGCTGTTGCATAACCAATACTCCTGAAACTAAACACGCAGGTTTTGGTTTATTCATTTATTGTCAAATATGTTATAACATCAGATAGATTTGAAAAAGTGATATGCTTAGCTGTAAAACTAAACTAATTGCCTTTCAGCTGGTTGAGTTGTTGATAGTTGAGAAGTGAAGTCACGGATCAATAAAAGAACATTTCGAAGCAAATCCACATTCGATGCTCATCTACTCTTCTGCAGTCAATAATCACATGCTCTGGTGAGCAAATTGATGAGGCCTTCATGTGAGCCGCTAGAAGGGTTGAGACAAGTCTGCATAGAGTGAATGAAGGATTTATCCTATTTTCACAATTACTCAACAAATGACCAGAATCTAAAAAGTGTGGTTTTTGATTGTGTAACAAAGCCATTGTGAATAAGCAATTGACCTTTTGTGTAATTTTAATGAAAACATAATTATCTTATTTCATAATGCCTCAGTGGTTTGGTGTAGTCTGGTGACTGTTATGTAAAAACAGAAAGGCTCTTCGGTTGAATCACAAGCTGCCCTAAAGGGGAAACTCCACAGCTGAAATAACAGATGAGCTGTAAGAGACAACACGTGTGGGCTGATCGTATATGTGTGTGATTTGACAGACGGAAGGTATGTGATTTGCTGACAGAAAATAGGAAATTAAAACAGAAATGTAATTCAAGAAAAACATTTCCAATGCAAGAAGTGGTTATATTTGGAAGTGTCTTGCATAATGCATCTTCTAAAGCCAGCATAAAAATCACAATGCACTTTCGTAATGCACATTGTGAACTGTTCATTGGTGCAAGTTATTGTGAAGAAAAAAAAATGTTTGGCTTTGTAATCTTTAATCAAAATGTAATAACTCTCTTTACTTAAAACAATGTACCTTGTTCTCTGACATCACTTACGCAGCATACTGATGGATAATGTTAACCAATAGCTAAACAGTTATATAAGGCAGATATGTATATGTAGATGCCACATTTCGCACCCACCATCGTGTCGTCACTCACAGTAAGAATCAATGATGCCACAATATTGCGCAGATTTAACTTCCAGAAGAAAGAGGCTAACCTTTCTCTGATTAGAATGGGTTGGTTTGTGTTTTTATAAGACTTTAAAAAAAAAAAAAAAAAAAGTACAGGTTTTTAAACTATGCTAACTTTTTAATGTCATGTTAGGTGACACCTTTGTCTTGTAAGTTTAGCAAAATCATCTGCTGAAGTCTAGGCATGTGACGGTCTCAAATTTTCATGTTTTGATCATTTCTGAAGTTATCGCGGTATACGGTATTATCACAATATTGAAATAAGTTGCAAAAGAAGTGTTGTCATAGGTTTAAGAACTCTTTCTTATAACAAAAAGAACTGTGAACATTTAAATACAAAAACGCAATACACAAAAAAAAAAAAGTAAAACGTTTCAAACAGATTAAAGTGCAAAATAATTATAAAGAACAACAAAACGTATTATTTTTTGTTAAAGGTGCCTTAGAATCAAAAATTGAATTTACCTTGGCATAGTTGAATAACAAGAGTTCAGTACATGGAAAAGACATAAATTGAGTCTCAAACTCCATTGTTTCCTACTTCTTATGTAAATCTCATTTGTTTAAAAGACCTCAGAAGAACAGGCGAATCTCAACATAACACCGAATGTTACATAACAGTCGGGATCATTAATATGTACGCCGCCAATATTTGCATATGCCAGCCCATGATCAAGGCATTAGACAAGGGCAGCCAGTATTAACGTCTGGATGTGCACAGCTGAATCATCAGACTAGGTAAGCAAGCAAGAACAATAGCAAAACATGGCAGATGGAGCAATAATAACTGACATGATCCATGATATCATGATATTTTTAGTGATATTTGTAAATTGTTTTTCTAAATGTTTCATTAGCATGTTGCCAATGTACTGTTAAATGTGGTTAAAGTTACCATCGTTTCTTACTGTATTCATGGAGACAAGAGAGCTGTCGCTATTTTCATTTTTAAACACTTGCAGACTGTATAGCTGAATTGGTGCATAGTTAATGATGCCCCAAAATAGGCAGTTAAAAAAATTAATTAAAAAAAAAAATCTATGGGGTATTTTGAGCTTAAACGTCACACACATTTAGGGGACACCTTAGACTTATATTACATCTTGTGAAAGAACGTTCTAGGGCACCTTCAATGTTAGTTAAAAAATACAACTGATTGTTAGTTTTAGTTCAGGTCCATTAAATAATAGTTACAACTTTTGATTTTAGTAATGTTATTAAACATTAACAAAGAAATTAACATTAACTAAGATTAATAAATGCTTTACAAGAATTTTTCATTGTCAGTTTGGTAAAAATATATGTTAACTAATGAAGCCTAAGTGACTACAATAATGACTACACTAAGTTTTACTGAACAATAACAAATAGGCTAATCAGAACATTTTAAATCATTATAGAGCATGTTGTAGCCCAGATTAAAATATTAAAATGTTTAAGTTTGAGAATAATTAGCCTATCAAATGTAATGACTGTTTGAAACATTTTAAATACTGTTCAATAGCGCAGATCCTTTGTTTACAGGGTTTCCGGGGTAACCGCTGCATTTCTGCTATTCCATCATTGCCCTCTGTTGTCAGAAAGTTAACGTGCACTTTCATTCAGCGCGTCTCCTTCACTCGTTCCGCCATGTGCTTTTAAAGAGTGATGAGCACGTGCAGCTTTTGTGTATCGATCATCTGCAAACTATCAATGGTCAGTTAAACAAATGTATTTAAACACACACAATACACAACCGCATTATCCCTGAATAACTTTTGAATCACTATAATGAATATAGCGTAAATGATGAATAATGAATTTATGAATTCACTACGTTCATGTTGTTTACATAATATGCACTTAGGCGCCTATTGCCAACAAAACAAACATTTGAAGCAGTTTTACTCACCACCTGCGGTTCCAACTCATGACCGGGATCGTTACCGCTGTGACTGCTCTATTTTTCAGTTTCAAAAGATCTGTAAATCCAGTGTAGAACTGGGCCTAAGCGCCGATCCTAAGGGCTCAAGCAGCCACAGAAAAACACAAGATATTCTCCATTCATTTTAACCAATAAAAAAAGTGATTGCAACTATCAGTTTCTATGGTTATATTTAATGACAAATATAAAGAGCGCATCAATGTAATATGTGAGCACAAAACTCTCAGCTCCACTTAACGCTGTGTTCTTTGAGAAGCAAAGTTATCTTTCCCTCACAACCAAAAACACAGTTCTTTGGTGACATTGTTGATTTCGTGAAGTCCTGTGACCTGTGCAGCGCTGCCAACATCTTCCGTAAAGCTGAATGCGTGTTGATGGGCGTGCTCTTGCTCTCTCGCTCTGGTCGATGTGCCTCGCTTCCGTACAAGGAATTCCGACCTTTATGACTTTATAAAGGCCCATACTCGAAAAAAAAAGACCCCGAAGTGCATGAGGATTTGGAAGAGTAGGATACAACAGGGCTAAAGGCAAAAGGCGCCTTTGACTTTATTTTCCTCTAAACCACTAGATGGCACAAAAACTTGCCGCAGCACTATCCTAAATATCCGCTTTTCAAAATTTGTCTGAGCCTTGACGTGATCGCGGGCAGCAACGCAAAGTTGATTCTGAGGTAGTTTGATCTAATATTTGATGTTTTTTTAAATGTTGTAAATAAAGTAGCAAATAAGAATCTATTAAATTAATGTTTGTATTTTCAGACAAAGGTCGTCTTAATGATTTTTAGTTTTGTTCAAGGTAATTCAAGCAACAGTTTTTCAATAACGGAAGAATATAAGTAATTATAAGTAACACAGTAATTAACATGATAATGAATAGCTGGCTGACTTTTCCATTTCTTGACATGACATGGTTAGATTCAGATGGCAAATATCATATCTCAAATTGGGTATCCATCTTAGAGATAATACCCATATTTATAATGAAACAATCATTTAAAAATATTATATTATCATATCATAATAAAATATAATTTATTGTTACTACTGTAAAACTATATTATTAATATATATATATATATATATATATATAATTAAAATATGATGGGATCTCCAATGCTTTCAGAATCTTTACTTTTTAAAGTAATTTTGTTTTTTGTATTTTTAAAATATATTTTTATATTAACATATGCCTATTTAAATGACAGTTTGAGTATTAACCTAGACATTATTAAAAACATATCATTTTAGCTGAAGTATTTGTATAAATACTGTGTGCATTTTACCCCATGCTGTGGAGCCTTTTACCCCATGTGTGGGCTAAAAGGCCCCCCTCACCGCCTCATACATTTATAAGATTTTATACAAAATTAACCACTTTTATGATTTATTTTCACACAAAAACTGTTGCTCCATCAATGTTCACTACAAACATAAATATTTTTCCTGCAATCATATACTTTGAGAGTATTGAAAAGCAAATTTTTTCTTAAGGTGTGCCCCATTGTACCCTATTTTTGGCACAGAAACCATCATATGTCCATCTCGTGTTTTGAAACTTTATCCATGTTTAGCATGAGAATTCAACTCTTTAACAGGGTAAACAAGTCAGAATACATGAAATAACATTATATCCCCCCTTTAATCCTGTTCTGTTCACACACAGTTCAGCAATTTACAGGAGTGGCATTTACAAAAATCCTACGCAGTGTGTACGGAACTGAACTAAACAACTAGTTGTTAATGATGCATTTTAACATGAATCAGAGATGTTTCTCTTTTATGTGCGAAGAAAAAAAAAAAAATCTCATTCTTGTTGCCAGATCTTGCTAGAAAAACAGTGCATAATAAACCGAAATATGCTGAAAATAAGACAAAAACCCGCGACCCGCACCTGCACCTCACTTTAATAACTCCATAAACTCGATCGCTTTACGTGCCAAGCTTAAACAACAAGCCCAAAAACGTTTATAATAAGTGGACATGGCAACACTGCATTAATGTTCTCTGTGAAGCAGCCTACAAGCAGAAAACAAAACACTTGACGCTTGTCACTGAATCTTTACAGTGTGTATGTAACCAAAGGCATAGGTAAGCATCACTGACATTTTCTACAGAATTTTTTTTTTTAATCTTTAGTTATTATGCTCATTTAGTCACAATTTTTTTTCCCTATTTTGCTTTTTATTGTGTAATATAGCTGTTTGTAGATGTAAAAAATCTGCAAAGTTTAAAAAACACAAGTGCGGAAGCTTTTGAGAGGAAATTCAGATATGGTAATGGGTGTTTAATTTCTGAGATGCACAGCAAGTGGCAGACCAATCATAACAGACTGGCCAATCAGAGCAGAGCAGGCTCTCAGAAAGGAGGGTTTGAAGAAACGGAATCCTTGATTGAACTGTTTCAGACAAGAGGTGATGCTGCAATGTATATTATGAAAAAATTAAAGTGATTTTTGACCTTGAATGCATCTAAACCTACTGAAGGACACCTCCAAAACAAAATCAGAAGCCTTTAAAAGGGCACTTTAATATCCGCATGACAATTTTTTTTGAGCAGTCATTTTAGATTTGTGCCGTCTCTCTGGCCTTGAGAGGCTTGTCAACAAGCAAACAGTATTAAATATCTTCCAGCACACACCGCATCAAATAAAGAGATAGTGGACGGTGACCTTAAATGTCACCTGACTGAAAGATGTCAAATGGTGTCGCTCCAACACACCTTTGGAAAATATCACACCTCCATCAAAGCAAAATTGTTTCCGTGACTTTCTCAAGCCCTTCCGTCTTGAGCATTAGGATTTCACCTACCCTTAGGACCCTGTGTACTGTTGAGCACTCTGAGGGTCCCTCATTACGAGACTATTTTAAGATCACACCCGCTGACAGAAGGATGGGAGAGGAGCGTTATGGAGTCATCACTTCACACAGCCCTGAAGAGACTCTGATTGTCCCTTCAATTCATTAAAATGCTCAACTCGACAGGCATTATTTAAGCAGCTGCAAGCTGGATGTTGTGAGCATACTGAACAGCAGCATCTAAATTTAGAAACAGGCAATACCCGCCAGACCACTATTCTCTTACAGAGAAACAGCGGGTCTGGCTCAGCAATACTAATGGAAACATGGAATGAATGATAAAGAGATTCATTGTTCTGTAATATATCCGCTGATAGATTTACTCCTTACTTCATGCAAGTTTCCCATAACTCATGCCTTAGAACTTAAATAGCTCTGTTAAGGCCTATAAAATAAGAATGTAGTAGTATAATAATATACAGCAGAGCAGTATAGATACTAGCCTGAGTATGCAAATACATGCCACATTTGATATTTCTGTATTTACACTGAATATCATGAATCCATCACAAACAAGTACTGTGGAAAAATGACTATTACCAGATGGTAATACCATGGTATCAAAAACCATGGCTTTTTTTATTTATGTTAAGGCAAATAATTGTATAATAATAATAATAATAATAATAATAATAATTATTATTATTATTATTATTATTATTATTATTGTTTAAACATTTTTTTCTCAAAATTTCATGTTATATATATATATATATATATATATGTATATATGTATGTGTGTGTGTGTGTGTGTTTTAAATATAATTTTATATCAAAATGATTTATAATATTTTACATGAAAGATAAAAATAAAATATAAATCATTTTGATATAAAATTATATTTAAAACAATACACACACACATATATATTCTATTTATATATGTTATACGCATATATAACATGCACACGGAAATGGGAAATGTACATGTTCTATAAATAAATAAATATATATAGGCTATATATATATTCGTTTTTGTATTAATGATTTATAATTTTTTTACATTTATTATTAGAAAACCATAGACATTTTTTATTAAAAAAGTTAAATTATTATTTATAGATCATGTACATTTCCCATTTCCATGTGCATGTGTTATATATGCCTGATGTACATGTGCATCAATCGCTTAAATGTTAGAAAAATGTCAAATATATTTATATATATAATATTTTTGCGCGCATATATATATATATATATATATATATATATATATATATATATATATATATATATATATATATATATTATATATAGTGTGTGTGTGTGTGTGTGTGTTTAATTATCAACACATGTTTAACTGTCACAAAGCAAAAATGTATATAGAACAAAACATATAAGCTAAACATTCAATCTAGTATAGTATATCAAGTATCACACACTATAAATATAACACGCACAGCATATAAGTGCTTGATTTACATATTTGTCTGTGTCTGTGTGTGTAGTATGTAGTATATACAAGCGATTGATGCACATAACATATGTGCATCAGGCATATAACACACGTGCGCACGCAAATGTACATGATCTCAGTTAAATAACAGGAAATCAGGAACTTGTTCTTTCATTCATTCATGTTTAGGAATCATTACACTATGAGACACATCATCGTGTTGATCCCTGACGAACCTGAATGACTCTATAAAGTTTAAACGCCAATAAAGAGCTTCTTCAGAGAGGTAATCTTCATTAAATAAACATGCATTTCACACACTGGCGTTTCTGTTTATCTTCACGCGCAAACTACACAAGACTGTCAATCAGCGTCAAGTGATACAAATCAATGCATTTGTTCCAGCTGAAAGTTTTATCCCATGTACATTTGCAACAGAAGATTCGGCGCCGTAAACATCCTATGAATCAAACCTACCTTTCCCCTCTCAAGGCTGCAGTCGCAGAGACATCAAAACCGACAGGAGGTTATTTCTGTAATTCGCGACATAATATTTCCGTTAAAGTAAAACACAGCGATAAAACATCGACACCCCACACCGACTGTGTGTGTGCAACCGACCGGCTCAGGGTGCACACTGGGGATGTGTTAATAAATACATGCTCACTACACTCGACCCCTAGTCTAGAGTGATGTCCTGTTCGCAAACGAATAGTTCATATGAACCGATTCTTTTTAATGATTCAATCGAACCGATTCTCAAATGATCTCTTTCTTATAGAATATCTTGGAAGTTTACATTGATTGTGAGTGACTAAAATGTTGAAGCAAATTTTGGCATTATATTACTCAAGAAGGTAGGAAAAACACTTTTCAATATAGGCTACACCTAACTGGATCGCATAGATAGCCTTTAAAACTACAAACTATTAAACCCAGTCAAAAACTTAATACACTGAAGTATTTAGCTGTAAATGTCAAATGTGAGACGTCAGGGAACATTGTAATGAATCAAACGAATTGAATCGTTTCAGCAAGCCGTCCGAACGAATCGACTCGCTTAAATGAATCGGACATCCCTATGTAACAAGACGGGTGAGTGAATTTAATGAGAGCGCAGAGAACACAGGACTAGTGCGCGGCGTAACATCCGCGAATCCGATTGGTCAGCACAGTCATGTGACCCCAACATAACAAACACGCACACTGTGACACATGGCAAACGATTGAGGCTAAGCAGGATTTTCATTTACTGAATGATGATTCAGACTTTTACTAGAGCGTGTTATACGAGACAAAAGAGTAGCTGTGTAAATAGATAATAATTAAACAGCAAAAAACTGATTTAAAAGCTGTAAACGACAGACAGAAACACAGATAGATAGATAGATAGATAGATAGATAGATAGATAGATAGATAGATAGATAGATAGATAGATAGATAGATAGATAGATAGATAGATAGATAGATAGATAGATAGATAGATAGATAGATAGATAGATAGATAGAGAGCACAGCATAAATGAGCACACCCCCTCTGAACAAATACAAAAGATGCATTTTCTTTATGATTACTAATACAATTCATGGAAAGATGGCAAAACTAAAATGTATTAAACATATATATAATAAAAACTGAGAAATGTATGTCATTAATAGCCATAAAAGAAGTAAATTAGCCAATTTTGTTTAAATTAAGGATTGCAGAAATGAGTACACCCCAGATTTAATTCAACAAATGTATGATATTCTAGTACTTATTATTCCCTCCATAATTTTGAATATACTGCTCTGACCGTTCTTGGCACAGAGTGTACAAGTTCATGACAAATTGTCACATCTGTCCCGTTTAACTCCAGGATGATTAAATACCCTGATCTTTAATGGGGAGTGTTGCTCAACTCGTCTCTACAGAATCCCCCACAGGTGCTCAAGAGTGTTAAGATTGAGTGCAATAAATGTCCACAGAAGGTTTTTCAGCTTGGAAGAAAGCATATCCTCATTGTCATGTTGAAAAAAATGCCCAACAATGCAGGGATCGAGGAAAGGGTAACATCTTCTGATTCAAGTTTGTGTATTAAATTACACAGTGGTGTGGGAATGACAGCATTGATAAAGCACAACTGCCTCACACCTTCAGCACTCATACATCCCCATATAAGAGCTTTACTACCACTGAACTTTACTGTGGGAACCAGGCACTTCTCACTGTACTCTTCCTCTAGCAACACCATAACATTTTGGATGCTGTTAGATCCAAAATGATTGATTTAGTCTCATGAGACCAGAGTATTGATTCCCAGAATGCATATTTTGTAAATATGGGCTTTGGAAATGGCTAACTGACTTTATTGTGTTTTATTTGGCTACACTATGTAGTTCCAGTGAGAACAACAACCATGCATGTCATTTCTGCAGGCTGCGTCTTACTCTGAGATAAACAGTCACTCTTTTCATAGCTTTTGCTTGCTGAGACACTCGCTTGGTATTTCTCCTGCTCTTTGTCTAACAAAAAAATCCCTCATCACTAAATGAAAGCTCAAAATGAAGGCCTGATTATTTCAGGGGTCTTGTCACAAGTCCATTGTTTTTGAATTTCTGTGTTACTTTTGCTATATTTTCACACTTAAAACAATGATTTGGTAATCCTCTTGTACCACTGTCCTATTTTTTGTGCTAAGAAATAAGTCTCCTGACAGTTCTCTCCCAAGTGCTTCCATTGTTGTCAGCATTAAGTCTAAGAATGATTCAGTGGGCCATAAAACACTTTTAATTGTCAAGAAATGACTTCTCTTTAAATGTTTTGGTTCAACATACTTACCTGTTGATCAAACACTGCCTTAAACTTACACCAGCAAATTTTTGTTTTGTTTTATTTAGTAGCTTTTAGGAGGGTGTACTCATTTTTTTCTACACATTTTATCACCTTGATAAGAAGTCAACCCCTAGTCTGGAGTGATGTCATTTGTTTAATTTAAATAAAAAAAATATCTGTTTAGTTCCTCACAGACCACCAACAGTGTGTAAATAGCTGTTGCATATATAAACAATGAATTGTTTGTCTTATTTCCTTAATACTCAATTGCAGTTGGCAGTAAGTAGAATTTCTACATAGTGTGGGTGTGTATAAATGCATGCAAATTGCACAAAGCTGTTATAATAGTACAGAACGGCTACATGCTGCTCAGTTAAATGTAATCAAATAGATTTCCAGTTTTAAAGTTAATGCCACACAGCAGCTGGTCAGCAGATGGTGAACTCAAAGAGGGTGAATGAAAAATTATTTTTGCTACCTCTTACAAAAACATGTTCTGTTAACTGTTCATTTTTATCAAAATGCTCACAAAACTTAAAATTATATGTAAGCAGACGTACAGAGCAACGATAAGGCAGTTGAAAGCACAAGGTTTACATCCACTCATTTAATCATCTAACAAGATGAATTTCATTCGGATTTATATGGTTTTTGCTATATAATTTTAAGTGGCCGAACAACTCGGTACCTATAGATTCTGTTCGACCTTCTGATGTCTTCATTTATTTGAATCGCAACATTTTTTAAGACACAAGTGCAGCTGGACCTTCTGGACAGATGTTCACGTTCTAAAATCATTCTAAATTTAAAAGAATATTTTTTTTCCAGCTGATGAACAATAAAAACAATCATCAAATTCATCCTGATTTATAGAGCTCGAGAATTTAAAGCGACAGACCACAAAACTGCAGAGCGTGCTTTTAATGAACAGAACATTATCATTTGTTGGTGTAGACACTTTAAAGTTATCTTTAAAGTCTGGTCAAAAGCATGACATTAATCATAATTAATTTATTCTATTGACAGCCATAGTTTTGCATCTGAGATTAAAGGTGGGGTAAGCCATATTTAAACACGCTGTTGGACATTATTGATTTCAAAAATCAACAAACAAACAGCCCTCTCTTCATTGCTCCGCCTCCAATCCTAACCATCCTGCACCGTTCGCTGAGTGCACTAGGAATGACGTTCAACACTGCATTCTCTAGCGGTCATCAGTGCAGTGGTTTACCTGCTCAACTCTCACTATCTGGCCACTGTTACACACACAATGCGAGAGTGGGTGTCGGTTTATCACAGCTGACGCGCAACAAAATAATCCTTCACGGAAAATAAAGCGCAGATGATGAACGAATGAGGAGGAGGCACAAAAAATGAATGTACAGTACACAAGAGTCAATACAAACAAGAGTTTGTTGTTAGTCTCCAACAGCACAGCAGCCCCAGACAATCAATTACTCTCAAACCCAGTGTTACTCAGATGTGAAGCGGAATCAAAGCAGCCTCCATGTCTGTTTTCAGACCTTACCGTTTAGCTCTCTTTCTAATATTAACGTGGGTCTAAAGCGCTTGCCCAGTCATAAACCTTCATTCCAGTGATTCTTTTGTATTGTCTCATCTCTCTTTCTGCAGTCTTTCTTCAAATCTCCCTCCTGTTCGTTCTGTCTCCTCGACCATCTTAAACCCTCTAATGCTGATTGGTTACACGTTTGTTGTTGGCGTCGGCCTGACTAACTTCCAAACAGTGCTTTTGAAATATAGCTTACCCCACCTTTAAATAGTGCTGTAAGAATTTTTTTCCCCCAGATATTTTACTAAATTTAAATCTTTTTAACAGTATACAAAGCATATACTTATATAGCTGCCTTTATATACGTAAGAGGATTCTTCAAAGGGAATCATAATATTTTGAGGTCTGTTGCATAAAAACTTTGAAAAGTCCAGCCTAAATGAACACTTTACCAATAAACAAATACGCAAGTTATTTATACAGAATATTTTATTGGTTCAGCAGACTGAAAAACTGATTTTGGTGGTGGGGGAAGAATCTTCAAATGTTTCCCAACACAGCCAATATTAAAACCAATGCTCTGTACCATCTCCTCCCCGTTTCAAACACTGATAAAATCAATACTGGGCTGTAAAATGTAACAAATACATGAATTTATCATCAGACCAGTGTTTCTTTTATCTGCAGAGGCACATTTGCACATGCACAACCATATGCACACAAGAATTACACAAATGAGTAGGGTTAAAAAAGGAAAGGATAAAATGACAAACAAATAAAAAAAAGGAACTACAAAATGGTTATTTGTGTAGCACAGTACAGAATGATATACAGAAGACACACAGGACACATACAGTACTGCTAAAAGTTTTTCAGATTTTTTTTTTCCTTTACTTGGACAGATCAGCTGGTGCAATATATTTAAAGCTGGAGGTAAAAGCTATACAAGTTGCCTCCCTAACCTTGGGTGGGGGTAAAGTAAGAGCCCAAAAACTATTTACACTTTCTTTCTCATAAGATTAAGATCACATAGTCGGCACACATAACAATGGAAAACGAACCACGAGTCATGGTGGATAGGTGGGGCAGAAGCATACGGCAGAAAAAGACGGCAAAATACAGCTGAAGCAAATGCATGGCTCCAAAAAGTCCAAACTTTCCAGAAGTTCATTCCTCTTTTTGGGACTTTTTCCTTAAGTATAGCAACCTCCAATCAATCTTGCATTTTGTCTCTGTAAGCACTCATCTTCGGTCCCTTCTTCCAACCTTCCGTCGCACCTATAAAACGTGTCATTAGTACATATTCTCAAGTTTCAATGTTTCTGAACAATGAATTTCAATTCAACAACTTTTTAAATAAGCTAACTGGGCTTTCCATGACCGTGGGAATTGAGAAGAAAGGGAACTCACTTTAGGTGAAGCGTCCACTGACTCATCCTCTTCCTCTTCACTCTGTTGGGCTGTGTCCATCTCCTCTTCAGACTCCTCTTCCTGGTTGGTGGCAGCTCTTGATCTCCCACCACTGAAATAGATGGTACGAGTCAAATGAAACCCATGAAGCAGACCTAGACACACATGTAGACACACTGCGTGGTACTTTTTGGCTCGGCTCGCCACGGCTCCCTTTACTTTCGGTTTGCTTTTCCATTGCAGTTAGTGCTGCTTCATAGTGGGTGGCATTATAGACTGATCATTATAGTTGCGCCGCCTCTTGTCCACCAACAAGTCTGCACCTCATCTACTGACCACGATACAGCAATTTCTTTTTTCAAGGTGTGTGTCGTTTAAAGCAAGTCGTTTTGGTTGTTACTGACTATTTAAATCTAGCGGGTTTGGTGTCTCGTGTTTCAAATCCAATGACGCTGGTAGTGATGATTCTCTCCGACCAATCAGTGATCTGCAATTTACAAGTCACAATTTAGCGGTACTATTTAAGGTGGTACTATTTAAGCGAGTAGAGCCCCATGCAGTGGAAAAGCACCAAAAACAGCCGTACTGAACCGTACCATGCAGTGGAAAAGCACCATAAGGGCATGTTTACACGACAACAATGTACAAAAAAAAACTGAAAAGATTTTTCTTTGTACAGATGACAGATGACAACGTCATCAAAACTATCCCCGTTCACACTGATTCATGCAAACGACTAAATGCGCTATATTACTCATGCCTAACAAATAGTTGGCGACTTTGTAAAAACGCGTATATGCGCAGGCACGTAGTCTTTATTTACAGAGCACTCGCCTCGCAAATGCCTATTCCACCTTATTTTACAGTTTACTGCACTTTGATTTTCTTCTCGTTATAGCGGCTAATATTTTGGAAGTCTCACACATTCACAGAAAACACCTTACTTCAGCATTGAAAAAGAAAAAAAAAAGGTGGATAGACTAAACACACAATACACATGTGCACGGCGTCACCGTTTTCACGGCCAAAACACATCTTTAGTTGAAAACAGTGTTGTGTAAACAGCGCCTAAGTGCTGAGAACTTTTAGCAACTTGGGTCTGTGTACCTGGCTTTCCTAGCTGCTGTCTGTGACTTTGGAGGTCGTCCTCTCCTTTTCTGAGGTGTGGACTCCACAGAATCGCTGGCGGCCTCTGATACCTCCGCTCTGCAAAGAAAGATCGTTATATATTATATATATATATATATATATATATATATATATATATATATATATATATATATATATATATATATATATATATATATATATATATATATATATATATATATATATATATATCTCATTTCCATGGTATAAAATGTCTATTGTTAGAGATTTTGGTATATTGTGTATATCGCGGTATGTAAATATATACACTCTAAAAAATGCTGGGTTAAAAACAACCCAAGTTGGGTTGAAAATGGACAAACCCAGCAATTGGGTTGTTTTAACCCAGCGGTAGGGTTAAATATTTGCCCAACCTGCTGGGTAGTTTTATTTAACTCAACTTGCTTAATTAAAATTAACCCAAACTATGTTGGAAATGAACATTTATTAATGTTCAATGAATAATTATTAAACAATAAACATTGATTAAATTGCTTATTAATACATTTATATTAATAAACTATTAAATTTATATTAATAAAATATTAAAGCTTATTAATAAACATTCACCTTTTGTCTATTATTGTTGCCTCTAATTGCATCTGTTTTTTTAATTTCCCAACTATTTTGGGTTCATTTTAAGCTATATTTATATTTTAAAGAATATAATAGAATACAATTATTTTAAATTGTAATAATATTTCACAGTATTGCTGTTTATGATGAGCTGAGACATGATTACAGAGGTTTTTTCACAGCCTACCTGACTCAAATGCCTCATTAATATGCAAGTCATTTCAGGTCATTATTATGTGATTCTTGTGTCTTCTCAGGTGTAAATGGCCATTATGCATGCAGATTCACGCCTCCACGCATACTGTGTTTCTTGACAGAAAGTGTCTTACAAAAACTAAATCAATATATTGTTTTATAAGAAAGAGTAGTCAGCATAATTTTTACATAATTCTTTAGCAAAAACTCTAGCCTACAACCTCCAATAACCAAAATCCTTGTGAACACAGTTTTAATATATTTTTTTTGGCCTCATTTCAGTGACTTAAGTTTTTTGTTTTTTCAATAACCACGCATAAACATTATTCCTTCAAAAATACAAACATGTACATACATGTTCCTCACATATTATTGTAGCATAGTTTGTGCTGAATACAGTGTAATGATACTTGTGTCATTTATATGTTTATGAACAACTGAAAAAAGCACAAATGTCAGAGCATGTCAAAACTTCTCCAAGCCCCAAATCAGCCTCAGACACCAGAGGGTTAAAGTGACAGCAGCCTAATATACTGCTGCTCTGTGTCATTAATGTGAATCAAACAAAAGAGAAAATAACTTATTGCTCTTGACTGATTTTTTTTAAGCTTTAATAAGGATACATTTAAATGTACTAAATTCTACTAAATTTTAATATTTCAAATGTTAGTTCTATAACTTGGGTGTAGACCTAAATTATATATTTTGAAATATAAAAAAAAATAAAACAAACAAGGCTCAAGTTTCGTAACGAACATGTTCATTTTAGCACTTCCAGTGAAACGCACTACAGCCTGTAAAACATTGAAATAAATATCAGTAAATAATTGCAACTTTATAATAAGAAAGTTAAATAAATAAATATAAAACATGTTTTACATTTCCCCACCAAGATAAATGCGTGATCATATATAGCGCCCTACACTTTGAGAGGGATGTGGGACACAAGCAGGACAGAGACCATCTTTTGTCTAATATCTTCATGTCTTTTCCCAAAGTTCCAAAGCAACTGACACTTGTTGTAAAAGGTATGAAGAGCTAATTTTATTTTCTGCAAGTACAAGACATTTCAGCTATATCTGATGTTGTGCTTCCAGAGAAAGCAAAAGTAAATTACATGTGTGTGAAATGTGCTATACAAATAAACTGGATGTGCCTAGTAAACTTGATAAACTTGAAGTCTAACAAGCGCAAACTGTTAAATAGAATTTGATGTGCAAGTAAAAAGGTATCTGTCCTACAGCCTTTTTCTACATTGAAACAGCAAAGGTGTGAATAGTCATTAAGAGTGAACAAAAGGAAGAAAAGTAGTGCTGTAAACATTCACGTATTAAAGCATGCGTTAATTTTTTTCCCAGTTTAACGCATTAAAAATATTAACGCAAACGCAGAATGTGTTTTTTTCCATCATGCTTTGGCTAGCATTACAATATATGATCACGCTCTTATCCATGCAAATCCTGTGTGATCCGCGTCATGTGCAGCAGCGGCAGCTCTTAAAGTGACAGCAACCATTAATGCCGTCTGTCATTGAAGATAATGAAAGAACAAAGGCAACAGAGAAAATTATTGCTCTTGACTAAAGAACTTTTGTAGCTTTAATAATGATTAATCTATATTTAATTTAGGCTATAAATTATGCAGTGCAGACTGTTTGGTAACTTTATTCAATTTCTGTATTTTTCCTATCTGTAAAAAACAGAAAAAAACAGATTTTTATGTTCAGTAGAATAACTCATAGAATTTTGTTAAATTAATGGAAAATTGGGTGACCAGATCACAAAACAGAATACTAAGCCAACAAATGGATTAAATACATTGGCCCATGTACCTCACTCATTCAGCACAAATCCAAAAGTTTCCATGGTTGCGACTTATTTCTTTTGTAAACAAAGCTTTGTGCTAATATGCATAATATTCATGGAAAACAGCATTCACATACAAAAAACAAAAAAAGTGCTTTAGCGCACCGCTGCCAGTGGGGCACAGGCCTACATGCAGATCTAACAGATTTGTAAGATTCATGGAGCAACCATTAAAAACCTGGTAATATTTATGTTCAAACCTTGAACATAAATATTGAACATATTAAATATGAAGCCTACATAAACCTCAGATTCTCATCAAATATCTTCATGTCTTCTCCCATTGCTCCAAAGCAACTGACACTTTATCATATATATGATATTATTATTATTATTATTATTATTATTATTATTATTATTATTATTATTATTATTATATTATTATTAAGATAAAGAAGAATAGAAGTGCATATAGGCAGCCACTCACCTTGGTTTCCGTCCTCGTCTGCCTTTGGGCTTCACCTCCATATTCTCACTTCCTGCATCCTCCTCATCCTCCTCGTCTTCCTCTTGCTGCTCTTCCTCATTCTCCTCATCTACAGGTGGAGCAGCCTTCCTGCGACCCCTCCTGCCCTTGCTGGGTGTCTCATCCTTTGCGGCCGCTGATTTGGGGGGCCGTCCTCGCCGCCCCCTCTTGGGTGGGCTGTTCTGTTCGTCTTCGGTCTCCATAGTCGTCTCTGCCATGCTGCTGTCCTCACCCCACTGGTCCTCAGCATCATCAGTGCTCGTGTTGGCTGCTTTCTTCCGGCCCCGCTTGGGTTTGGACTCCTGGCCCTTGTCGTCTTGGTTGGCTGCAGCGCCTCGCTTGCGCCCCCTGCTGGGCTTTTCTGTCTCAGATGGGCTCTTCATTGATATGTCTTCATTCTCACTGTGGTCCACATCAGCCGAGTCCAGTCTGGAGTGAGAAAAGTAATGCACATACGGTGCGAGACAAGTTACTCTTTGAATTTTTATAAATCTTGTAAAAGGCCATGAGCTACTAATTAAAGAATGTGAAGAAATCAATAATTAAAGACAAACTTCAAGGCATTTCTCATCTGTTTGTCTTGGTCACATTATAAAGACACCTACGAGTTTGGCCATTGTAAATCTCGAGGGACGACATGAGTCATCTCAATGCCACTGAGCAGTACATCCCCAGAGTGCTCTTTCAGTGTAGCACAGGTAAAAGGAAACAGCAATTACTGTGCCTTCGTGACACAGATCCATAAAATACTCCATTCAAAAGAATCTCAATGACACCTATTCAATAACCGAGTGACTGCAGACAGCCACCGCACGCCTACCCATCCTGCTTTCACTCGTGTGGATGCTGAAAGGCGGTATGATTACCAAGCACTGTGACTTCAATAGAGCTTGTTTAGTCCACAGCAGGATGTTAATACCACAGCCAGATTTTGCAGTATAAAAAAATTGGTTTAACATCTAAAATGGATTCAGATGAGGCTTGCGATCAAACTGCAGGCAGCTCAGATTTTATAACAATATTATTTAGGAGTGGAAGTGTGTCACATGTTATGTATAATGTTTGTGTATTTATGCACACCACCATTGGTTTTACAGGACATCTAGAACAAATTTATCAGTCAGATGGGTTGTTTCTTGCATTCAGAGCATTAAGAGCAAAAGCCATCTCTAGACATGACATGGTGTTTTCCCCTACAACCTATAGTGAGTTCAGATTATGAACTAACTGTCTTTACGTTGGTTGCTAATAAATTGGTTTAACCAAATTGCAAAGCATTCGTAAACTTTTTTAATATAACGTAGAATTTTGTGTAAATCCCAAAAACTTGGCGATGAAAAGAACAAAAAAAAAAGAACATGTAACTACTACTTTTGTAAAAAACACATGCAAATGTAAACTGGAGAATCATTTTCTTTAATTGCTAAATAAAAAAACAATCTGAATGAACTGAATTGCTAAAAATTAATGATTTGATGATTTGTGCTCAGGAAACATTTATTATTATTATTAATGTTAAAAACAGTTGTGCTGCTTAATATTTTTGTAGAAACCTTGAAAAATTTTATTTGATGAATAGAAAGTTCAAAAGAATAGCATTTATTTGAAATACAAATCTTTTGTAACATAAATGTGTTTACTGTCACTTTTAGTAAATTTAATGCATCCTTGCTGATTATAAACTGAATTTTAAAAAGTAAAAAAATCTTTCTTATCCCAAACTTTTGAACAGTACTGTATATCAGTTATCTCACATGTTTGTGTGTTTGTGACACTAACCGTCCTTTACTGCGGCCGGGGGAGCTGGGGTTGGAGTTGCTGCTGGCGTTGCTGATGGTCTCCATGCGTGAGAGTTTGGTCTGCAGTTTTCCTGTGGCGGACAGAGGTTTGTTGACGGCGCCCAGCACGTTTGCTGCCTTAGGCTGCAAAGACAATCAGGCAGTCAATCTCACAGTCCTATTGGACAGTTTTTTGGAAGAAGGTTAAAAGCACAGAATAAAAGGCAAATATGTACCTTTCCTGGAGTGAAGAACGACTTCATCTCGGGAGGCAGATAGTTTTTCGTGTTACTGAAATTCTGAAAGGCAGCAAGGACATTGAAATATAAAGTCATCAAGAGGGAGAAAAATCGATTTGAACAGACATCTGATTGAACTTGCAAACCGATTTAAAGTTTGTACCAGCAGCAGGGCTTACACACCTGCTGACCAATCAATTTCTATGACTTCTGACTAGATAAATGTGTTACATTTATTTTATTTTATTTCTGAGAATGCATTCAAAGAATTATTTTTAGGGCTGGGCTTTTATACACTACAGAAATTTCAATTACTCTAAGATTTCATAAATTTCGGACTTTTCCAGGGTAGAAACGTATAGTTTTCACTATACATAAATAAAGAGCTGCTGTTTATGGGAGATATGGGTTCAAATCCAGTCACAATCCCATACTAGCTCTCTCATTCGCTTTCTTGTCCCTTTTTTTCAGCAAAAAATTCCCGTAATCCCCCCTCCCCTAAAAATCCCTGATACTTCTAAAACTAAGTCCTGCAGCAGTTAAGCACCTTGTCAGGTTGTGTGAAGTAGCGTGCAGGCAGTACAGGATCTTTAGGCGACTCTAGACTGTATGTGGTGCTCTTGGAGATGACGATGTTCATGGCTACATCGCACACTGTGTACAGTTTCTAGAGAGGAGAGAGAGAAGTGAGAGAATTGAGAACAGTGTAAATAAATACATTTATATAGGCGTGGGCGATATACCGGTAGAAATGTGTCAACCAGTAGAGATTTTAGACTATCGTCTCAATGCTGCCATGCAGCAGAGTCATGAAAGATTTATTTGCATGGCTTTAAGAATTGCTGTTTAAGAACAAGTGATTTTAAACCGTTGAAGCACAATAAGCAGTGAAAGAGAACTCATTTCTGTATATGCGTGCACTGTCTGAGAGACACATGAAGTTACTGCTCATAGAGCGCGAGTACTAAACAGTTCTTTTTGCTGCCTTATTGGGCTTGAACATTCAAATTGCTGAGAAGAATTATGAAATATCAAAATTCTGATTTAATAAAAACCTTATTTAAAGTAAAAAATAACTATATAGTGATATATATCATTATGAAATAAAATTACTTATATACTGAGAAGATTTTGGTCATATCGCCCACCCTGACATTTATAAATAATCATGTTTACAGAGCACAAAGATGCTAAATATTGTCTTAATATTGTCTTGTAAATTAAAATCAAGGTTCCAACAATTTTTTAACAATGCATGTAAATTACTTCCAGTCCTTTATGGGGTCAGTTTTAAAATGTTTTTGAAAGAAGGCTGTAATCATTTCAAAAATACAGTAAAAAGAAATATTGTGAAATATTTTATATTCTAATATATTTTAAAATGTCATTTAAAATGTAATTTATTCTTGTGATGTCAAAGCTGTATTTTCAGCATCATCACTCCAGTCTTCAGTGTCACATGATCCTTCAGAAATCATTCTAATATGCTGATTTGCTGCTCAAACGTTTTTTTTTTTGTTTTTTTTTGTGGAAAACTAAACATTTTTTTCCCCCCAGGAATCTTTGATGAATAGAAAGTTCAAAACAAATTGATCAATTGAATGCATCCTTGCAAAAAAATAAATAAATATTTGCATACATATTTTCCAATCTTTAATGGATTCATTTAGATGACTATTCTCAGTGTAGAAATGTCAAAAATAAACTTTTAAATAGATAGATTGATGTCTTAAGAAAATATTCATAATGGCTGTTAGACATTTACATGTTTTGTTAGTACTTCATGAATGGCCAGTTCTGAAAATCATTTACATTTAAAATTCCTTGATAATTCCAAGGAATTTCCAAGTTTTTCCCCTGTTAGAACAACCTTTGAATAGCCATATGAGAAAAGCAAAGCATCCCTGAGAGAAAACGAACCTCATTAATCTTGGCATCGTCCGGACACTGTCCATCTTTTGTCTGTTTTATGTTTTCCACCATTTTCCTGATAAACGCATGGCTGTTGTTTTCATTTTTGGCCATTAGGATTTCCAAAACAAACCATAAAGCCCTGAAGGAAAAGATATGAGAGAGAGGAAGGGAGAGAGAAACATCATTTTCAAGATTAAAGGCAGATGGCAGCTCTGGAACACCATTTATCAGTGTTTTCGGCAGCCAGCCAAACATCTAACAAACTGCACATTTTCTGCACTGTTTATGAAAATTTGAAGAGTAACATATTGGTAAAGAATATCTCATCCAAATTATGCATATGACATTATCAGAGCATGAAATAACAGCCTAATGAAGAGATAAACATTCTCCGATTAAAGATGGAAGAGAAGCTGATGGAGCTTGTGTGAACTCACTCTTTGATATCTTTGAGCTGCTCAATGTCCTGGACTTTCACATAATCTGGATCGTGGACCAAAAGGTGAATTGCATATGGCACCACATACTCCGGCAGGAGTGATATCAGCTTCTCTGCAGCACACACACACATTATGATAATGTGAGTTATAAAATCCTGGGCACTTTCCAGGGCCCACAATATTTTACAATAACATGGGTTTATACTGTGGTTCATAAATATGAATCAAAATTGGAAAGGTTCACATTCTCCAAGGGTCTGAAACTAATAAATCAAAAAACACTGACGTGCAATGAATTCATTCCAAAAGCAAAGGAAAGAAACCGACAAATCCACCTGACAGGGCAGACCTAACAACAGCATCTTCTGCATAATGACCCTGATGAACAGTTCAGCTGAGCATCTAAACATTTCACTGTGCTGAAAGCATGAATATTAACTCATTGAGAACACTAGCACAATTTAATAGGGAATTTGATTCTGCTTCTGATTCCTGAATGATTCTTTACTATTTAAAAGTACTCTCACCGCAAATAACAATTCATATCTTAAACCGATTTATTCATTGTAATTCTTTTTGGAAGGTGGATCAACCCCCCCCCCCAAAAAATCGTTTTAATTAATAATTAATAAATGATGTTGCTTAAGAGATTAAGATGCAATGAGAATCATTTTGGAATGGCTACCTGAATCAAATCTAAATGAATCGTGAGATGCCTAAAGATTTCCATCCCTATAATGCAGTAGTGGCTTGAGTTTAATGAGAATGAATCTTTTTGTACCGATTCATTTAAAGTTTATACAACTCAAAAACAAGGTAATAAATAGCACACTTCAATCAAAAACTGCCTACTACTACAAACAATTTTGAAAATCATTTTGGAGTCAGATTGTGACTCTAAAATCAAATAGTAATGCAAGTAGCTCAAGCTGGGCAGGAATTAATCTTTTTGTACAGATTCATTAAAAGAACCAACTCGGAAGAGTCATTTGTTCGAAAAACTGACTGATCAGTGGTGCTGTATGTTTGTTATTGCATGTAACATAACAGAAAGATGTGTTGTCAACTCCCATCAACATTATAGAAACCATTTACTTACAGTATCTCTGTATTTAACAAAAACAAAACAAAAAAAAGCCCCTAAATGAACCAAATAACAAACTCTCCTTACCACTGACTGCTGCATGCTGTTTCAGGTATTCCCTGCGCAAGTTGATGTTTTTGACCAGGCACTGACGGGCATGCGCCCTGCGCTCCTTCACCGGGTCTTTGGCACACAACGTGAACACGGCCAGGTACTCCAGTGGCAGACGCAATCTGCAGAGACCTTTGTGCAGCTTCTGGGCGAAGGCCTGTCGCACCTGGTAGCACTCGTCCTGAAAAAGACAAGAGGACTCATTAGTTCCTAATGAGTCATTTAGCTGATGCTTTTGATCAACGGTTTACAAAACACTCCAGGAACAATAACCCTGGAGTGACCCAAGGTTAAGTGCCACCATCAGGTTTTCGCAACGCTGTCCATTCCTGCATGGTTTGACGTTTTTGTTTCCTGTACAGATCAACGTGAAATCAAAATGGACCCCATTTAATTTCTTAAAGGGATAGTTCACCCAAAAATGAAAATTCTGTCATTTACTCACCCTCAATTAGTTCAAAATCTGTATAATTTTCTTTGTTCTGTTGAACATAAAGGAAGATATTTTGAAGAATGTGTTAAACTGAACAGTTTTGGGGCACCATTGACTTCCATAGTAGTTTTTGTTTCCTACTATGGAAGTCAATGGTGCCCCAAAGTGGCCTGGTTACAAACTTTCTTCAAAATATCTTCCTTTGTGTTCAGAACAAAGAAAATTATACAGATTTGGAACAACTTGGGGGTGAGTAAATGAATAAAATTTTCATTTTTGGGTGAACTATCCCTTTAATGCACATATTTAGACTTACTGTGAAAGACTGATCTGTTTCTTCCTCTGAACCCACTTTATTTTTCTTCTGATGTCACTTTTTGGCTGTCAGTTAAAATTATCCAACAGACTGCACAGCCTGATTAAGCATTGGTTTTGCAGACATACAATTGGTCTGGCTCCATTTTAATTTGAAAAGCCCACTTTCAACAATCCAGTTAATTCCCACCCTATTTTTATTTTTTTATTTTCTATTTTCAAGAGATTTAACCAAGGGCACTGAAGCTGACTTCTGATTTTAACAATCGGTTTGCAGCCAACAGTTAAATGAGGATTCCTCAAAGATATACTGTTCATAATGTGAACATCAGATAAGATTTCAAAGCGTGACAGGTGATGAAATACAGCGAATCACGACAAAACCAACAAGCCTGTTAGTCAGAGCAACCCATTAAAACAATGTTATGATCTTTGTTTTTTTTTACATTAAGATTATAGATAATTCCATCAGGCCAATATGCAGTCAGATGAAGAGCTGGTGATGGGTCTTACATTGATGACGAGGGCGCAGAGCTGGTACTGCTCCAGGGTGATGATCTCATGGTAGCATGGCTCCTGAGCAAGACGAAGAATCGCACAGCCGGCTGCCAGCCGCAGACGAGACATGTCCGGCTTTCTGCACACCCACACACAGAAAGTCAGCACATAAAATCACTCCCATATCACAACATACAAATAAAAGCATCAGTAATGTTTTACCATGTATGTCATTATTTTCCAGCAAAAGTGTTCATAAATTTATGGCGATGCTGGAGTTTCCTATTATAGTATTATAATGAAAGTATAAAGACTGGGAAAAACCCTAATTCATGTGTGAAAAAAAGTGTAATTAATATTTATTTATTTAATTATATATATTTATTAATAACTAATTAAAATAAATATGAAATACTACATGTAAAAATTATACATTAAATTCTAAACATAACACGCTAAATTTGACATTTTTATGATTTTATATACACTACTGTTCAAAGGTTTTGGGTCAGTAAAAATAAATAAATAAATAAATAAATAAAATAAAATAATGAAAAATTAAAGAGTTAGTTCACCCAAAATGAAAATTATCCCATAATTTACTCACCCTAAAGCCACACTTGGTGTATATGACTTTCTTCTTTCAGTCAAACACAGACATGGTTATATTGAAAAAAATATTCTGGCACTTCTAAGCTTTATAATGGGAGTGAATAGTAACTGAGATTTTGAATCCCAAAAAAAGCACATCCATCATAAAAGCCATACGGCTCCAGGGGGTTAATAAAGGCCTTCTGAAGTGAAGTGATGCGTTTTTGTGAGAAAAATATCCATATTTATAACTTTATAGACCATAATCACTAGCTTCTGGTAACATCCATCTGCGCATTCATGAGAGAGTTGAGTTCCGGCATAGTAGGCGCCTCTTGCACTCCTCTGACATTTCTCGTTTTGATCCATCCTCTGTGCCTCCATGTTTGACAATACGTCATGCATTGGGTCAAAGTTCACTCTTCTGCTGAAATTGATTCTCATAAGGAAGGGATTCTAGTTTAAAAAGTTTTAAATATGGATATTTTTCTTACAAAAACACATCGCTTCATTTCTGGAATCGTATGGATTACTTTTATGATGGATGGATGGATGTACTTTTTTGGGCTTCAAAATCTCAGTTACTATTCCCTCCCATTATAAAGCTTGGAAGAGCCAGAATATTTTTTACTTTAACTATGACTGTGTTTGGCTGAAAGAAGAAAGTCATATACACCAAAGGAGGCTTGAGGGTGAGTAAATTATGGGATAATTTTCATTTTTGGTTGAACTAACCCTTCAATACTTTTGTTCAGAAAGAATGTATTCAATTGACCGTTCACAAATACCCACCCTCTTTAGTAACTGTTGCTAATGTCATTCTTACGCCACACATCATGTTCTTACACAGTTAAAAATATATATCGCGGATCAAAGAGGACACTAACAACTCATCAACAGACAAGAAAGAGCAAGTTACTTTTGATATGAAAGTCTCAAATTTTTTAATTTTTAAAGAAGTTTAAACAAATACCGTTTTGTGGCTCTTTAATGTGTTGCGACAGATCGCTTTAGCGCCTCAGTTCAAGCGGCTCATGAACCAATCATTTCTTCCTACTAGTTAATTTATAGCAGAAAACATGAATGAACATCAGAAGGAATGTTGTTTCAACCACGGAAAGATGTCAGCACACACCATTTTTCAAGTTCAAGTCCACCAACGTTAATCTACTAAATCCCCTGACTGCTTTGTCGGACATAACGGTGGATTCGGTTATGATTGGTTAGATCGTCTCATCAATCAAACTCCCAGCAAAGGGTCAATTAAGCAAAAGTGACAGTAAAGAAACTTATAAATGTACAAAATGTTTCTATTTCAAACAAATGCGTTTTTTCTATTCACTAAATAATGCTGAAAAATGTATAATAGTTTGCAGTAGGGCTGCACGATTATGACAAAAATCATAATTGTCGATTATTCCCTTGAAATTGTAATTGCGATTATTAATTACGATTATCACAATTTACATTGAATGATGTTTTGAACAGCTTTATACCATTGTTTGAAGCAATAATAATTTTTTACTTGGTCTGCTTGATTTCAAATGGTAAACAAAAAAAAAAAAAAAACAATTTAACAGTAATAAAATAAGAAAAAAAATTAACAAATTACTAACAATAGCACAAATAAATACATAAATAAAGATATAAATTAAATGGACTGCTTTCTTTTTTTCAGGTAGGTCTAACAATAGTGATCAGGTAAGAAACTGAATAAAGAAACAAAGTAGGCTAATCAAATGAAAATAACATTGGATAATCTTCATTGTAAAAATTGAATACAGATTAATCAATTAAAGTGACAGAAGTTAATCAGTCAAGAGCAGTAAGTGATTTTTTTTTTCTTTTGTTGTTTGATTTACATTAACAACATAGAGAGCGGCATGTTTATTCGGCTACTGTCCCTTTAAGATTTGACAGACACATTTTTCCTGAACTGTTTTACGTTAATACTCACCATGATGGGTATTGTGGCATTGTTTCTGAGTGTATTTGACCATTAATAATCCGCGAAAACAAGCTTATTTTGGCGCTTGTATGTCAAAGGCGGCTTTATTGTGTGTTTGCGCTTCGTGTGAGCGCGAAATATGCAGGAATGAATAGAATTATGTGCAATCCCGCACCGAAATTCAGACCGGTCACACCAATGCCTTTACGATTACGGATGCCACGATTTCGTAATCGTTCAATCGCGATTAGAAATTTGATTAATTGTGCAGCCCTAGATTGCATAAAAACATTTCTTTCAACACTGATAAAAGTTTCTTGAGCCCAAAATCAACATTCGAATGATTACAGTTATTTCATATTCTAATAATTTCACAATATTACTGTATTTTGATCAAATAAACGCAGCCTTGGTGACCACAAGATGATCTTTCGGATCTTTACAAACTTTTGAACAGTAGTGTTTATTTGTCTGATGTAAATGCTGTTTTTGAGGGCTCTTAAAAATCATGAAAATCATTTATTTATTTTTTTACACTACAGCTCACAAGAGTCACTACTGAAGGATTTGGAACTATGCCTTTAGGGCATGTGTGTTTGGCTCAAAGTGCCACTCACCCCATCTTGCCCTGCTCCGTCAGATCGCCATCGCTGCTCAGAATAGCCGTCAGCATTCTCAGAGTGGAGTTGCCAGATTTACTCTGGTTGTTCTTCACGCCGAGCAGCCACCTGACCATCAGTTTCAGACCCTGAATCTGAAACACACAGAGACAGAGGAACATTGAACTCTTACTTTACACGCTAGCTTCATCTCCTGTGGCTGCAAGTTCAGGTGTCATTTATTTACAAAGAGAAAAAAAAAAAATTAACAGAAAAAAAAAGAACCTGTCTAGCCATATTGGTTGGGAATCAATGCAATACAGACGGAGATGTGAATCACTCTGGTACTTTCTTCAATAAAAATGAATAATAAATGGCAAAAGACAAATCTTAGCTGAAGTTGTGATTTATTTATTTTACTGAGTGTCTCACCTTAGCCAATGTTTCAGGAGAGACTTCATCATCTGGGACCCACAGCTTGGTGGTTTTCTTGCCAGGAATCTTTGCAGCAAACAGAAAATCTAGATCAGTATCAGATGCCTCAAAAACCCGAGAGTGAGGAGAATCCTTTATTGCTTGGTCTGAAAGTTTGTTAACAAGGTTACAACTAAAAATAAGCACACTTCTTGCAATAGAGGCGAGGAGACAAATGACGTGTCACATGTCTATGTGTATTAAAGCACAAAACTTGATTTAAAACCACTGCAAAATGAAACTGTGCCCACAAGGTCAATCAAATGAGATCAGTAAACGGGATTTCATCTGTTTGATACATTCTGAACTTTCTTAGCCATTTACCCTCATAATTATACTGAGCTGATTTAAGCCTTAAGCAAGCACATTCCCATAAAATCACATTAATTCAATAAGTCTAAATTAGTTCATGCTACAGGCAAATAAACAACACATGCATATTTAATGCCGTTCTCTCGACCAGCTACGATATTCATTATCAGCAGGGCTGTCACGATCATGAAACTTTGGCTGATGATTAATTGCTATACTAATAATGGTGATTTAATGTCGAATGTTTTTGTTATATTTTTTCATGTTAGTACACGTTCAAACTGACCTTAAGAACAAAGTCATTATTTTGTATTGAACTTCCTTTGAGGCTTTATGAAAAAACATTAACATTTAATAATTTTTAAATTATATTTTAATCATATGAATGTTCTATTTATTATTTTTGGCATTAAGACATTGCAATGTATTGTTAATAACAGTGAAAGATTTTCAATAGCTAGTGGTTGAAATGGGTACGGGCAGACTCGATGCTCACACGGGATGCCAGTTTAAAGACACGCAACAGGAGCGAGTTCAATTGACATTGGAAGGCGAGGTGTAAGATAATTAGTAGATTTATTGATTTATTAATTTACGATGAGTTGATATTGCATTTTAATATGCTCTAGTTCATAGAGATTTTTAGATGGATGCTGAGGCTTTTTAGGTCGGGTAGAATCTGCGATCTCTGACCCAGTTTGTTCGCTGGCTTCCAAGGCTGCAATTCGCTGCATGTGTTTTCCGCCAACTGGCAACCCGGGGTGGTGAAATACTATTGGGTAAATTGGCAATGTGCGGTCTTGCAAAGACCAAAACAAAAACAGAAATTCCGACACGGAACGCACATTTCAAAGTAAAATAACTGGCTATAGCAATGGTTTTCAGAGAAACGAGTATGTGAACTTATCATGTTTAAGAAATATCTGCAAACATATTATGGTATTTTTATGCTTCAGTACAGTCAAAAACTTACATAGCGCACCTTTAATGCACAGCTTGTCAGAGCTGTATGGCTCTGTGATCAGTACTAAATGCTTCTCCATCTGAAAGCCAGAGGGCGCTCTTGAACAGAAACTCAAAACACGCCCTGCCGCAAGATAACGCGTCACATCACTGTAGCTCAATAAACAGAAGAGTTAAACGCTTTGATTAAACATGACTAATAAACACACGACTTCCTTATTCTGTGTAAGAAGCCACTTGGATGCATTTGGAGCCATACTTATATGATAAGCTTTATTAAAAAAAATAAAAATAAATAAAATCGCAGTCTTTGTGATTAAATCATATTTAAGCAATAATCGCGTTTAGGTTCAATGTTATTTTTCGTATCGTGCAGCCATATTTATTATTGGCATTATGATATTGGAATATATCGTTAATAATATTGGAATATTATACATTGCAAGTCCAAAATATATTTACTACAATTTATTTACTTATTTAAATGTAACTTGTTAACTTATTAACTTAACATATATATGTGTTTATTAGGGGTGGGACGGTTCAGATTTCTCACGGTTCAGTTTGTGTCTGGGTTTCGGAACAGTTCGGTATGTGCTATGTTCAGTAACAAATAGGACAACTGTCAAATTAAGATAAAGAAATTAAAACCAATCTAAATACAAGAAACAGCACAAATAAATACATGAGAGCTAAGATACAAATAAAATAAACAATGCTTTACAGGTATTTCAGGTATCTAACAGCTTTCAGGTACAGAAATTTAATAAAGTAATCAAATATAAAATAACACTTCATAAAAACTTCTTTGAATAATTAAATAAAGATGAAACATTGAAGTTACAAAAGCTATTCAGTAAAGAGTGATTTCTTCGTGCTTTGTCATTTGATTAACATAAAGGGAAAGCATCTAATATTCCTGCTGTGTTTTAAAGACATAATTCAAAGATCCAGTACACTGATACTAATACACATGCGTTGTCTGTCTCGTTTTTCTCTTAAGACATAACCTACTATGTTTGTTAGGATACTCACTAAGATGGGCATGTTGACAATTTTTGTGTGAGACTTGAAAGAGAATTTGTGCGAGAGTATTTGCGCGATGTCACGCTGCTCTCCACGTACGCGTGTCAGATGATTAAATTTACACACAAATGTCCTCACAGCGCGTGCGAGTTCTCTTTCACGTACTACGGATGAATGTTTAAATTGGCAAGGTTTAAATGAGTTTAGTTTAAACACAGATAGCGTCATGACATGTTCAGGTCTCACCTGCACTCGCGTCACGCCCTATCAACACCCGGGTGATGACCGCGTAAATGACTGGTCAGAGCATTCGGCAATCATTGAACATTTGTTTACAACGAGTGACTGTTTTGTCAATTTTATATCATCGCTGTTGTAACATATTGGGATGAATGCATCGACTGAAACATACATTAGCAGAAAGAAAGAAAGAAAGAAAGAGAAAGAAAGAAAGAAAGAAAGAAAGAAAGAAAGAAAGAAAGAAAGAAAGAAAGAAAGAGAAAGAAAGAAAGAAAGAAAGAAAGAAAGAAAGAAAGAAAGAAAGAAAGAAAGAAAGAAAGAAAGAAAGAAAGAAAGAAAGAAAGAAAGAAAGAAAGAAAGAAAGAAAGAAAGAAAGAAAGAAAGAAAGAAAGAAAGAAAGAAAGAAAGAAAGAAAGAAAGAAAGAAAGAAAGAAAGAAAGAAAGAAAGAAAGAAAGAAAGAAAGAAAGAAAGAAAGAAAGAAAGAAAGAAAGAAAGAAAGAAAGAAGCACTTTGGGTTCACAATGCATGTTACACTGGAGCAATCCACAGGCGTTTATACATCAAGTATCAGTTAATTTTTAGTGCTCACATACTGCAACACATCACCATAAGGAGAGATATAAAAATGTGCATTTCTATGCAGTGCATCACTGATTGCCATGTCCTCTCATCAAAATTCAGGTTTTATTGCAGATACAGTAATGTGCAATGCTATAATTTACCCGGTCGTTCATTAGCAGGTCTTTAACGATGAAATTGGCCACTAAAGATTTGAGCGGAGCTGCAAACTGTTCTGGGGCCAGCATGGCCAGGTGTCCCAGCGTCGTTAAAGGGGTGATGAGCTGTTCCATGTTGTCTGTGTCTAGACTCTTATGCAGAGGCTGTGGTAGATAGAAAGCAATTGGTTAGCATGTCAGGCATCCAGGTAAAATATGTGTAGGTAAGTAAATATGTGAAGGTCTCGGTTTTGTTAGCTGAAAAGGAAAGTCATTTCAGAGGAACAGCAAAATTACAAAAACATTATTCCAGATATTTTTTAAGACACTAATCTTACCTCAAATATCTGTGCAAAGTGTGTGTCTCTGTTGGAGAACATGGCATGGATACAGTGGATGGCATATTTGGCCTGGCGAGGAGGACCCTTCTTTGCTTTGTGCTGCAGTACTGGTAACAGGATTCTAGGGGGCAGAAAGAAGTAAAACAGCACCGTCCACTTTATGGATGACTGTACATCACAAAAGAAATTGGTTTTCCATTAAAGTGTCAGGGCATCTCAGAAATCACAAAACAAATAACAGTCTTCAATAAACATAAGCGTGTTTAAAACATCTGAACTGGTGGAACAAATCAAGCAGCATCACTCTTCTAAAACAAACCCGGACGCGCCCTTCAGAACAGCCCAGGAGACAAACTTAAACTTACGATTTGATATGTGGGAAGCTCTCCTCCAGTTTGCTGCCAGTGTTTTTGAAAATCTGCAGTGCGGCCTCTGCAACCTTCTCATCGTCCATCCTCAGGCAGCCCAGCAAAGACTCAAAGGTCTCGGCAGAGTGGAACGACACAGGGTGGGTGAAGGACAGGACCTGAGAGGCGTAAAGGCACTTCAGTACAGCTATGAACACATTCCAACAAACTTATAATAAAAAGGTTACATTCTGTTAAATGTGTATATTAAAGGCTTACTGATATGGTCCACTGGCATTTTATTGGGCAAATAAGATTTGAGTCTCCGATTTAAAATGCAGTAGTAAAAATGCTATAGTATTGGCAAGTTTAACTCGTTGCCATGAATCTGTGCAAACTGTTTCAATGAGTTGATTCAAAACTTGATTCACCCATTTATGTATTGTTACCACCAGATGTTTTTGTTAATTCATAGTTTCATTTAGTGTTGTCAAAAGTACCGACTTCGGTACCTAGTCGATACTGAAATTTAAAAAAATGTGACGCTGTTGAGCGCTGTTGAGTGGATTCGTAAACATCTCTGATTGGCCGTTGTTTTCACGGCTCATCGGATATGTCTGTGATAGGCTTCAATGATCAACGCTGTAAAAAGTCATCAATTAATCTCTTCACTAAGCGCTTACACAGATACACACGGGAGCGTTTGTAAGCAGGCGTCTATCGCGAATTGGTCCACTGTTAGACGCCTGCTTTCAATCGCTCGCGCTCCCACTTTCAAAACGCTTTCAAATTCAAACAATTCCGTGTGCTTTCAAATGCTCCCACGCGTTGATCATTGTAGCCAATCACAGGCATATCCGATGAGCGCGTCAACACAATGGCCAATCAGAGATGTTTACGAATCCGCTCAACAGCGCTCAAAGCGTCACGTTTTTAAAATTTCGGTACCGATAGGTACCGAAGTCGGTACTTTTGACAACACTAGTTTCATTTCTGTCCTAATGGGATTTAACACCAGCACAGACAGTCCAATGTGTTTTCAGGAAGGTCCGTTTTATGCGCAAATTACTCCAAATTTACTTATGAAAGTTTCATGAATGAGGCCCAATAAGTGCAACCATAATTAAAGTACTCTCTCAATATTCAAAGCGCAAACAGAGACCAAAACAGAGACCAGAGCTACGAGGTGGTTACAACTACACAGGGCAGCCTAAGAGGTCTGATATTGGGAGACAGGCTATAGTATGTAGCCTAATTTGAGCGAATGGGGGAGCTTGCGTTTTACTTTCGCTTTCAAACTCGCGATCACACATACTCTGTGTAAAGGGAGCGGCGGTGCCGAGTGCACATTCTACAAGATAAGACATTTATTAGACGCTTTAGGCTCTGTTGCACAACGAATCCTCCGCCATGGTCTTGTCAGTCATCTCGCCTTACTCTCGTCACGTGATCAGTGAACTGTGATTTCTGCTGCACTGTGTGCGACTCTGCAGCTTGTGCTGAATGAGCAGACGTTTACAATTACGGTGGCATATTATATGCATATTTCACCCTCATGCTCTGTCATGGTGAGATCGTGAGACAGCTTTTCACCTCAACAAGAAATCTTGTCACATTTTAATATCAAGAGATCTCATGGATCTCGTCACACCCCTAGTAACAGGTCTAGAGGTTTATTTACCTTCAGCAGCTCCAGGCCGGCTCTAATCGCTTGCTCGGTCGGGACTCCCTCATCTTCATCATCAGCAGTTCCTTCTATAGATTTGTTTACTTGTTTGATAAGTGCACTGCAGAAAGAGAGGAAGCAGAGAGACTGTGAGCAAATGATGGTACATTTATTACCGGTATTTAAAAGTCTCAATGTACCTGATAGATTCTGTGTCGATATGAACTGGTGCTATCCGCTCCAATAAAAACTTCACCATCTCTAGGAAAGGGTTGCTGGGCTGTTTGGGGCTGCCGAGTTTTTTGGTGATTTCTTTCTGTGGAGTGTAAACACAGCCACAAACTGAGACAACTTAAAAACAAAAGGTGAAAAACAGGATTTTTCTTCGAGGTGAAGCAATACGGTTCTTACCACGCAGACCTCGGCCTGCTTACACGAGCAGGATGGGCTCACGAGAGTCTCCAGCTGCTTTCTGATCTTTTCGTCCTCCTCAAGAACCTGAGCGAGCTTCTTCACAAAGTCCTGCGTCTTGCCCGGGTCTGGCAGGTTTCCTTTAACACAGAGATGGAGAGATGTTTCTCCCTCAGTGAATTTTTTTTTTTTTTTTTTTTTTTAAATACACAAAAAGCTAATTGTATTTGACAGGAGATTAATCTAACAGCACTGCAGTGAACAAACATGACTTACTTGTGATAACCATGACCTTTGAGAACACGGCCTTGTTGTAAGAGTCAGACTAGGTGAATAAAGAAAAAACTATTCAAGAATGTTCCAACAGAAGTACAACATATAATATAGAGAAATCAGAAAAGCTATAACCAAAATGAAACAACTGTGAGAGGTAAAACCAACTTTTGGCTGTTTTACAAGATCCAGTAGATCTTTGACATGGTGTCTCAGCATGTTCTGACACTTCCACATTTCATTCAGAGCTCTAAAGGAGAGATGGACCACAACAACCACAATCAACATTCCATGTCTGCAAATGCATCTTTATAGGTCCAATAAACTCTTTTCAGACCCATAATCACCATATAAAACCATTTTTTCATTAAAAACAACATGAAACGATTTTACTTCCATAACATGAAATTTGTAAATAAAATAATATTTAAGAGAATGGGACTTTTGTTGTTTACAGGTTGCATTGATCAAAATCAGCTAATCAATTTCTGCACAAGCAGATGTTTTAGATGAATAAAACAAGAATTACTGCACCTACTTGACAGCATTTCCATCCAGTGTGGCGTACAAGTAATACAGACACTTCATTCGCTCTGTAGTCTCTAGATTGTGAGGCACGAGATATTGGGCGAAGATCCTCTCCACAAGCAACCTAGTGGAAAAAATCAAATGCGATATGATATTTTTTTATTTAATTTACATTCCTTTAAAATTACTCATTGTTTTCTTTGACGTCGTTACCCAAATTTAAATGAGCTTAGACAGCATTCAAGTGAGCTCAAATCTCATATTGATGACCCAATCATAGCACGAAATTGCATTTGCACACAGTTGTCAGCACATGCTTTAATAATGCAATAAGATTATAAACCAACTCATCAGTGAGGAGTTCCAATGGATAATCGGAACAAGCTGCATGCAACACACCATGAAAGCTTGCAAATGAAAAGTACTTTAGTTGCAGAGCACAAAAACACCAACAAGGTCAGAAATGATTACAAGGCGGGATACCGATTCATGTTTCAAACAATGACCGCAAATGAACTCAGTTTGCGTATTTAAATTTGAAAAGAAGTGAAAGAGGTTGTGAGCCACAAACTGTAACCATCTCTGCAGTTTATCCTGTGGCTCCATTCTGGGTTCAGTGTAAGGACAATCTTTGGTCACTAGGGATGCTCCGATCAGGATTTTTGCAGCTGATACCAACTGCGGATTTCATGTCATCATGATCGGCCAATACAGTTCATTCAGTCTTTATGTAAGTGATATATAAGCTCTCTGACTGTCACAGTTAACCCCTTACAACACACTGAAGGCATTTTTATTTCATGTCTAAGTGGCATATTTGAAAAGTAATGGCTTATAACTTTTATTCAGCAAAGACGTTAAATTGATCAAACTAATATATAGTCCCAATTTAGGACTTAAATAACTTTTTTAGGACTTAAAGTTAAATATGAATTAATATCAATTCTGGAATTTTTTTCAATATTCTTTGAATAGAAAGGTCAAAAGAACAGCATTTATTTGAGATGTATAAATAAAAAAAATAAAAAAAAATAAAATTATATACATCTCAAATAAATGCTGTTCTTTTGACCTTTCTATTCAAAGAATATTGAAAAAAATTCCAGAATTGATATTAATTCATATTTAAATTTTTTTAAGTCCTAAAAAAGTTATTTAAGTCCTCGCTTATAGACGAGGCAGAGGAAAGTTACCTCTTATTTCAGCAGAGGGCGATATGTGGTGTATCAATGAGTATTACATGACATCATATCTCATTCTAGTGTACACGAGAAAGTGAAAATGCCAGACAGAGAATATATCTGAATATATCAGAGAATATATATTCGTATATCTGTATATCTACAGATATACGAACTGCACCATCATGTACAAGTGTATCATTCAACTTTGCCCCATGGTCTAGAGTTAAAAAAGCAAACAAAAATCACAACACATTGCAATACTTGTAGAATTGTAATTCTTAAAAATCGCAATACATATCGTATCGGCACCCTAGTATCGTGATGGTATAGAATAGGTGTAACATCCCAGCCCTAATAATAACAATGTTTCTTGACCACCAAATCAGCATATTAGAATGATTTCTAAAGGATCATGTGACACTGACAACATTGTTTATTTGTTAAAAAATACAGTAAAAACACCACAGCTTTGGTGAGCAAAAGAGACTTTTCAAAGTTGCAAAAATCTTAATTAATTGTAACTACCATCATTCAAGGTCCAGAGAAGTAGTAAAGACATTGTTAAAATAGTCAACGTGACTACAGTGGTTCAACCTTTAATGTTATGAAGCAACAAGAATACTTCTTTTGCGCAAAAACAAAACAAAAATAACCACTTTATTCAACAATCTCTTCTCTTGCCTGTCAGTCTCCTATGCAGTTGAGGCAGTACAACGCTTCTGCGTTTACGTCTCAATACCAGCTCAGTCTTGGCCGACACCGTCACATGAGCACAACGATGCATGCGTGTGATGCTGACGCAGGAGCTGGGCAATACTGAGCCGGTGTTCGGACGTAAACACGGAAGCATTGCACTGCGCCAACAAGGTAGGTGAATGACTTGCTTTCTACGGGGGACAAAAAAAACCTCTTGGATTTTATCAAAAATATCTTAATTTGTGTTCCGAAGATGAAAGAAGGTCTTACGGGTGTAGAACGACACGAGAGTGTGTACTTCATGAAAGAAATTTCATTGTTGGGTGAACTAACCCTTTAAGTGCTGTAACAAAACTATTTAACTATTTTGTTGAAAAAAAAAAAAAAAAAAACAACAACAACAAAAAAAAAACATTTAGAAATAAAACAAGCATTTGCATCAGACATATATATATTTATTTATTATTTTTTTTTTTTAGGCAGTATAATGAATAATTTAGGCAGTATAATCGGCCAGCAGAAGAAAAAAAGTGCAAACCCTGATAAATATATTACAACAGTGATTAAACCCATTTATATAAAAAGACATAATACAGTACAATATGTATTATATTACAATATCCACAATGTGTAATATGACAGCTTTATAATTCATTATATACACAGGCACCAAGCAAACGTCTGTCTGGTGACATCACTGTTTTTTCTTTATGAGTGGCCCTGTCTTCAGGGAGCTCTGCAGAATCACTCAACACAGGTTCAGCTGAGGATTTTCACAGTTCTCTTGTTTTCAGGCAAAGCACAGAGGCTTTCAGAGGTCATTTATCTATGTTCTCATTTGAAAAACAAGCCCACTGGCTGTCAATACATCTAAAAGTCACCTCAAGCCTTAAAAACATGACTGGATTTTTAATGTCGAGGAGGCAATGTGTCGTGCCATCAGTACCATCGCAGAGCTTTCTCTGTAAATAGCAACATCTCAAGCCCTCTGTCCAACAGATGAAATTCCAACAGCTTCTGAACAACCTTATAAAATCCAATTACCTAACAGAGCTCCTTCATACAGGAGATTCAGTTTTATAACAAGCTCTTACAGTAGGCTTGCTGCAGTAGTGGGTGTTACACGGCGTTCGTTGTACACAGATTACTTTACTTGGCCACCGCAGCACTGCCCCCACTGTCATTTTGCTATTTTATAAAAATAAAACTAGGGATGCACCGATAGGATTTTTTGGGGCCGATACCGATTTTAACAAACAATTGTTGGCCGATTCCAATACTTGTAATTTCCTCTCTTATTTGAAATTTTGTCATCAAAATAGAATTATTTTGACCATGTTTTAAATCAGCAAAGCTCAAAAACACCTGCATTACATTATACTGGCAGGTTTATTGCTGCATCGTTAAATATTTTCTAATGAACATGGATTAGATCCATTTAACATTCAGCAGGCCAACATAAATACAACAGAACAAAGATACATATGACATAAACATTGCTTTTTACGTAGGTTTAATAGTTTTCAGGTACGGAAATTAAGTAAAGGAATGTAAAATAACAGCATATTCTTCATTGTATAAATTAAATGCATATTAATCCTTTATTGTAACAGACATTATTATGATTAATTCATTTGTTTTTGTATACATTTTAATATTTTTTGTAAGTTTAAATATGCATAAGATCTCCTTTACTAAGGCAGGACTTATTTTGGCAGATTTTCTATATGGGTAATGTAATGGAGAGCACGCAGTTCTTCAGAGATATTTTGCAGATTTAAAGTTAGTCAGTTTTCTAACTTTGTCACAACAAATCATGTTCAGACTCTTGTACGTTACATGTGCATGAGTACGAGCAATGAGTTGCTGGTTGCAGTTCACTTATCAGTAACTGGTGTCGCTTATAACAAGGGTTTCTGAATTCTACATATAGCCCCTTTAAGATTTGAACCAAACAAATTAAGACTTAACTGCCAAGTATTGAATGGAGGCAGCATTCACCACTGACATATATAAACTCACTTGAATTTAAAATACTCATGGATGTCATACAAATATGAAGAGACTACCAGCTTATATTTACTCACCGGTCATCAATACTGTTCTGGTAGTAAATGTGGAGCAGTTTGTCTTTGATCCAGGAGATCTGCTTGGCTGCCTCTTTGCCGGCCTCCGCCTGTAAGGAGTACTTCTTATAGATCTGAGCCAGGCCCATCATAGCCTCCTTACGGACCCGCCACTGCAAGATATCGCACAATGAGAAACTCTACTCAGTGAGATTATTCTACTATAGTGTAAAAATCATACCCTCAGAGCCAACAGAAATAAAAATGCCTTGGTCAAGCAGCCCATTTAAGGCAGAATACATATTTTCCATAGTAAATAAAACATACAACACTACCATTCAAAAGTTTAGGGTCTGTAAAAAAATGTTTTAAAAGAAGTCTAAGGCTGCATTAATTTGACCAAAGATACAGTAAAAACAGCAATATTGTTAAATATAACTATTAAAATAAAATTAAGTGTTTTCTATTTTAATATACATTTTAAAATGTAATTTATTCCTGTGATGGCAAATTACTCATTACTCCAGTCTTCAGTGTCACATGACCCTTCAGAAATCATTCTAATATGCTGATTTGGGGAAACATCATTTATCATCATGAAAAACATTTATTGACCCCAAACTTTCGAACCATCTGGAATTCATAAAGCATCTCTAGCATGCCAATTATGATTACAAAATGTTGCCTTGCTGAACAGCTTACTACATTTTGGAACAGGTTTACAGTAAAACAGTACAAATAAATGCATTAACAAACAAAAATCATATTTAATCTAGTCACATTTTGCCTCAGCATGAATATGTCAGAGAAATTGCTGCTTTTGAGGTTTTACCAAGACATAAAAGTGACAAAACATCCATTGAGCCACAGCTGAAGCCGAAAAGCCTGATATTACCGTTCCTGCATAAAGCCATAGTTTATGTATGGCAAGCTACAGAAGTAAACGAGGTGTAATAGGATGTGATGGAGATACGCCTTGACTACTGCGGTGTCATTTGTCCAGGAACACAGAGGGCTCTTCAATTAAATTCCTCCCTGAAAGCATTTTGAAAAGGCTGAGGAATGGTTATATGTGAGTTATAGTCCAATTTATATCATTCGGTCCCCTCCAGCTCGGGTGGCTAAAGGAGACTGCTGATTAAATTATAGGGAGAAGAAATGGAGTGTGTCTGGAAAGAAACAAGAAGCTAATGTATTCCAGCCTGGCTCTGCCCTGAATGCAGTGATGTCAAAGTCTCTGGTTCATTTGGGGTACTAATGGGAGAAAAGGCCCTCGGATATTATGCATGAAATAAAATGACTGCAGCACTAATAAAGAATGTTTAGGAGACAGCAAACAAACAAGCATAAAGACAGCCTGGCACTTACCCGCTTATCTAAAGTCCTCTCCCTCACAAAGTTCAGCAGGTGATCATTGACGAGAGAGAGGTCCTTTTTGGAAGCAGTCACAATGGACACAATGACGTCGTGTCGAATCGCCTCCTCTGGGTCATGTGACCTTACTTTCAAATACTCTACAGAAGAAAAAGAATGACATGCACAATTTGGTTTAATGTTTATTTGCATAATTTTCCTTGCATTGTGTGATGCATTCAATATAATAAAATATATTTCAATACATTTAAGTGAAATTTAAAAGACATTTAATTAACAAATACATATGTGTATTCAAAATGCTTATTAAAATATATTTAAAAAAAAAACTCTAGATAGATACAACTTTATATAAAAATATATTAAAGGTGCCCTCGAATGAAAAATTGAATTTATCTTGGCATAGTCAAATAACAAGAGTTCAGTACATGGAAATGACATACAGTGAGTCTCAAACTCCATTGTTTCCTCCTTATATAAATCTCATTTGTTTAAAAGACCTCCGAAGAACAGGCGAATCTCAACATAACACTGACTGTTACGTAACAGTCGGGGTGTATGCCCCCAATATTTGCATATGCCAGCCCATGTTCCCAACATTATGAAAGGCATTAGACAAGGGCAGCCATTAACGTCTGGATCTGTGCAGAGGTGAATCAACAGACTAGGTAAGCAAGCAAGAACAACAGCGAAAAATGGCAGATGGAGCAATAATAACTGACATGATTCATGATATCATGATATTTTTAGTGATATTTGTAAATTGTCTTTCTAAATGTTTCATTAGCATGTTGCTAATGTACTGTTAAATGTGGTTAAAGTTACCATCGTTTCTTACTGTATTCACAGAGACAAGAGCAGTCACTATTTTCATTATTAAACACTTGCAGTCTGTATAATTCATAAACAACTTCATTCTTTAAAAATCTCTCCAACAGTGTAGCATTAGCCGTTAGCCACGCAGCATAGCCTCAAACTCATTCAGAATCAAATGTAAACAATATAACAGTATACAATACTCACATAATCCGACGCATGCATGACGGACACTTTGTAAAGATCCATCTGAGGGTTATATTAGCTGTGTGAACTTTGTTTATGCACTCCGTGGGCGTGGAGCACGAGAATTAAAGGGCCAGTAGCCCTGAATTGGCTCATTTATAATGATGCCCCAAAATGAAAAAATGAATAAAAAAAAAAAATTTTGAGCTGAAACTTCACAGACACATTCAGGGGACAACTTAGACTTATATTACATCTTTTAAAAAAAAAGTTCTAGGGCACCTTTAAATATATTCAATATATTGTAAAAAGTGGATTTTTTTTTTTTTATTATTATATTTAATTTTTTCCCCCCTCATTGGAACAACATGCACTGATGAATCATGCAAAATGTTTTAAATTAAAGGGGTTCCATTTCAGCTTCATGTTGGCTTTTATGCTCATTTGTGAAATAAAAGGATCAGTGAAAGTTAGTTTGGGAACAGTTTGTACCAGTGAGATCTTTTGCCAGGTCTGGATGGTTCATCAAGCAATGGCTGGCAAACTTCACACATTCCAGTCGAACAGGGACGTGGATGTCATTAAACCTAAGGAAACACAGATGGTAAAAATCATACAGCTTCGTCTTGCTGTTGAAATGTTTATCAGTTTGTGTAGAGAAAGAATCAGGTAATTGGATGTGTGGTGCGTGAGCTGTACCTCCCAAGGTAGCACTGCCAGAGAGGTTTGTTCTGTGAAGCGAGCTCTGAATCCTTCGCACCAAACATCTTGGCCAGGAGCTTCACAACTTGCAGGCGTTCGTCGTTATCGTTGCTCTACAAAACACACGAGGGTTTCCCAGTGATATAACTGCAGAAAGCGAGGCCCGTGGCCATTAATTAAAAAAAAAAATGAATGAACCCATTTAGCCTTGTCGTCATTGTGCTTTGCATAAAAACAAAAGAATAAAGGCATGACGTCAAATACGGTACATGGAACAACAAGCTCCTAACAGACCGATAACATTCATTCAAACGCTAATCGCAAACTCAGCCTGCTTTTGTCAATGTATACAAGTTTAATAACATAGCCAACACAAAAGAAAGTAATCGCCTTTGCTAGTTTTTGAAAAATGCTGTGCTTTCAGGCCACGCTGGATTAAACCTCATGTGAAAGAAAATGAAAGAAAGGATCGTTGACTCGGCTGAAGTGTAATCATTTTCATGCAGCACGTCAGCATCTTTTCGCTCGGGAATGTCATATCCATTTATTAGATGTGGATTTTAAATGCTTAAAGGTTGTTGGTTTCTATTAACTTCCAGTTAACTCACAAACAACTGAGCTGAGTTTCCCCATTTGTGTGAATAACACACTTATTCTCAGGTAAACCACTGAAGGCAGAATTTATTTGGCAATTAAAACGCTTCTCCATATGTAATCAGGTTCTGACCACAGTTAATACACACAAGGTTTTGAAGAGGGTTTTTTTTACTCGCAGAGGCCACAAGAAAAGTCATAAACAAGGTACTGCTTCCAAGGGGTTGTGAGATGTAAATCATGAGCTATCAAAGATGTCCTAAAGGCTCAATAAAGGTCTCATTACAGGGGTAAGATGCAATCTTAGATGCAGCCAGATATCCATCCAAAACTAGACCAATAACCAGCATGACATTAGAAGGGAAAAGAAAGATTTAGTAGTTCAACTTTGTCCTAATCTAACAAGACTGTCAATAAATAATAGGGGTGTAATGATACACTCTTCGCAGTTCGATGCCAATTGCGATACTGAACTCTCATGTCGTTTTCGCGTGTCACGCAAGTATTTGAACGCCAGCGTTTACCACAGTATGGGCGTTGTTGTAAATCTGTTCATCATATAAAGCCATCTTGTCTCCTCAGAAGACTTCGATTTGGATTAGATGACTTTGGATTAGATTTTTTTATAATGCCTTTATGACATTTTTTGGATCTTTTAAGTTTTAGAGGAATGGACTTTAAAAATGGAGGGAGAGAAATCTCTCAAGTATCATAAAAAAAAAAAAAATCTTAATTTGTGTTTGGAAGTTGAATGAAAATCTTCTAGGTTTGAAATGACATGAGGATGAGTAAATGGCAGAATTTACATTTTGGGGTGAATTATACCTTATAAATACAGTAAGATGAGCCTTGAATAAAATTAACTCTATATCACAAATCATATCGTTTACATCAACGATACATATCGTCGTATTTTTATATCACAATATCTTGATATAACGGTGTATCGTTACACCCGTAATAAATGGCTTCAAATATTTGTCAGTTTTTTCAGTAAATAGAGTAAAATGTGTCTGTATGTAAAAATTGAGCAGCAAGTTTGTGTATTTATTAGCTATTGTATGGTGTGTATATAAGCCATCAGCCACACTGCTCTTGACATATTAACACTGATAGCAGCCTCAGTTTTTAAATGAAGCCAGATTATCTTATCTAATATTATATTATATTAATTATATTATATTATATTATAAATCATTAGGTGTTTTCTCAATGGCCAATACCAAGAAAGCAGAAGCCAAAAGCTGACATAATATATGTAAGACTTTTTAAAATAAACTAATTTACTACTACTTCTAATGATAATGATAATAATAAAAATCTTAATAATAGCAACAACAACAATAATAAACAAAAGAAGACCAGACACTGAGCCCAAAAAAAAAAAAAGTTATTTTTCAATGCCTAAGTTAAGGGGGCACTGACTAATATAAATGTTTAATAATTTTACACTTAGTAAATTATTATTATACTATAGTAATAATAAACGAAATCCAAAACCAAAATAAAAAGTAAGAAATGCTTATTTCGTTGCACACTATTTCACTAAAATAATTTGAAAACAGAAAACCGGCATTTATAACGGCTGTCGTCAGATTTTGTAACTGAGGGAAATACAACTTTTGAAAAACTCAAAAACGGCCAAATATCAGTCTATGTCAGTCTGTCACCACAAACAAATCAATTATACATTTTTATAGATAAGCAAAAAGACCTCAAGGCACAGACAGCCAGTTTTATCTGAGATCCCCAAAAATGCCACACACCATTAACAAGCAATCTTACCTTGAGCTTGAATTCCAGCTGTGGCAGGACGGACAGCAGTAGATGGCTGTCGATGTTGTAGAGCTCCAGGATTAGGTCGAAGACATGTTCCGACAGATCACTGACTGAAGTCTTCCCCAGCATCAGCACCTGGTTAAAGAACTGAGACACCAAACTGCACATCACACACTCGCATCCATCAACGTCTACCACGCTGCACTGGAAAACGGTACCCCTTTAAACTCACTGCATATCCGTCTGGCAGCAGCTCTTAACATGGCGTTGATTAGAGATTAGTCTGAGGAAGCTGGTATTAGATCAAAACAAAAAAGTAAGTGGCTTCATCTTTGGGCAGGAAGGGCTTTCTCCAACAAAGCGCAGATGTACGGAATAGAAAGAAAATCAGGGCTTTCAGATCTATTAGAGTTATTGAGAAGGATTCTTTTCTGGTAAGGACCTCCACACTTATTCTCACCATCTCTGGCACTTTTAATGAGCACTGCAGGGAATAAGGTTCACAGCTTAACAGCGCTGCATGCTCCTGCGGGTGTTACTGATGAATGTGTTTAAGCTCAACATGCTGTTTGAGCGTGGAGAGGCACTCTTGATCTCCGGTTAATGTTGTAAGCCTCAACGAGTTTTTGAAAGCGAAAGGGCTGGAGTCAAATCATGGATGTTCATTAGGGATTATTCACAATTTAAATAAATGAGAAGAACTTTCTCACACCCTTGTAAGTCAGCATGATTATGGCACAGCCGACAAGAGGTAGGGCATACGTTCTATGCAAAGTTAGCTATCATAAATCACGTTTACTCACGTTGGTAATGTATGGCTCTATGGCCTGAGCGGTTCTCTTCAGCAATGCTTTGGCCAGATCATACGCTTGCTTGTTGAGATTCTGCAAGACAAGATGGAGGAAAGTAATAATTAATTACCTATAATGACAGGTATGTGTGTCAATTTCATGACACCTGTCAAGAACCTGTTCTGGCCTTATTTTATCCCCAAAACAAACAAATATAATTAAAGGGTCATTAAGATTATTTTATATCTTGCAATGTTTTTTTGTTTTTCTGTAAATAATTCATATTTTGCTTAAAAATAGAAACCTATTATAAGGGTCATTAAGATTAATTTATAATTAAGCACATTTCATTCTCTCAATTTATTGTACTGCCAAAATGTATATGTATATATGTGTATATATATATATATATATATATGTGTATATATATATATATATATATATATATATATATATATATATATATATATATATATATATATATATATATATATATATATATATATATATATATATATATATATATATATATATATATATATATATATATATATATATATATATATATATATATATATATATATATATATATACATACATATATATACATATATATACATATATATACATATATATATATATATAAAAAATGTACATTGTAAAGCAATTACACATTATAGTAGTATTTTTGTACTGACTTTAATTAAATTTCAGAATTACTGTTTTAAAGTAAACCATAATCAAATCAACACTGAAAACTATTTAGGGTGAAGTGTGCTTAATTGACATGGAAATTATTTAATAAGCTTCATTTTCTTTATATAAATATTATAATATTAAAAGACAGTAAAAACAAATACCAACATAATATAAAAACTTACATGCTAATATGCATTAAACAAAAAATATTAAGTTAACTTCAAACAAAACTAAAACCAAGAAGCTTAAGTTCTGCTAAAAGCATTGTGTCATCCACAGTAAAATTCATTATGTAAAATTAAAATGTAATGTAAAAGTACATGACTCTGTTCATATGTAATGACTTTTTAAATGGCTTTGCAATGCATGAAACAAATTATGTAAACACATTAATACAGTATTATAGACATGCAATTATAGGCCAAGCAACACAAACAACATACTGCCCTGTCTATCTCTCTGTCTCTCTCTCTATATGTGAGATTCAAGTTACCTTGTGTGCTGGGACCAGGTTAACCAGAACAGTATCCAGGAGTTCCTGTGAGACAGAGTCACCCTCACAGACAATTGAGCTCATGAGATCCACCATATGCATGTGGACTTTCTGGTTGTGTCCATTGCTAAAAGAAAAACATCACGGTAAACAAGAACTGACCTAAAATCAGGTGCACCAGGCAATCAAAGTGGAGTGCAAGATGAGAAGCAAGCTCAATGGGGCAAAGAAAACAGAAACACTTCAAGGTTTTTCCATTTACACATGAGAGCCGAGTGCTGCAGTGTCCCGCGCATAGAGGACATTTCCGACTGAGTGAACATCAGTGGCTGAGCTGAATCGCCCCCATATGCAGCCTTTATAGCACACATGCAATGAAGGGTTTCCACCTGGGATTCGCACACATCATTGTCATCTGACCGAACGCGGGGAAATAATAAAATAATATCGGCAAGCAGGAGGCTGACAGCTCATTAGGACATAACAAATAGGCTGCAGCTTCACATTTGAATTTCAAACAGAAAATAGCAAAAAATAAGGAGGTGCTTTACTGCAAGATTCAATGTTGCACAGTCTAACCAAATGACAGCACTATTACAGGAATACAAAAATTATTAGGTCATATAATTAATCCTAATTAAAAAAGATTTTTTTTTTTTTTTCAGAAGCTGCATCTGAATTGGCATTTAGATATATTTACAGACTGTTTATTGAAGCTCAGAGGTGGCATGAATGCATTTACACTGAAAATACAATTGCATAAATAATGCCATGAGATTAATGGGTGTTAAATGGGTATTAGTGCACTCGTGCTTTTCAGGACAAAAACAGCACTCGTGATATTGCGCTCGTTACTCATAATAAAAAACCTATTAAAAGGGATAGATTAGTTCACCCAAAAATGAAAATTCTGTCATTTACTCTGCCTTATGTCATTTCTAACTTGTATGATTTTCTTCTGTGGAACATAAAAGAAGATTATTTGAGAAATATCTCAGTATATTTTTGTTCATACAATGGAAGACAATGGTAACCAAAACAGTCAGTTAACATTCTTCAAAAGTATTTTCTTTTATGTTCTGCAAAAGAAAAAGTCATACAGATTTGAAATGACATGAGGAAATGATACTCTAAATGAGAAACTAAAACTGCCAGTATGTGGCAGCAAAGTGTGTCTTAATTAGAAAGTCATTGGCTGTGTCTGAAAGCTGAAAAATGCTGCCTTCAAGAGAATGCATTCCAGGGTAGGAAGGCATCAAGGCACGTTCAAATCCAATGTTAGCTTCACTTTCTGTCTCCTGATTGATTTTTGAAGGCAGCATAAATGCATCCTTCACCACCTTTGATATCCCACAATCCAGTTTTGCAAAAAAAAAAAAAAAAAAAAGATGGCATCTTAAAGTTGTAGTTGGTGGTCAGTTTGTTTAAATGGACATTTTTTACCAATATTTTCCACTTATGTCATTTCTAGTGAGAAATTACTATTGTAGCAATTAAATATTTGCTTAGTTTTCACCAAAGCTCTCTCTATTTTGCTGGGGATCATCAAACCATTATGCCGCCTCAGAAGTCTGTCCGAAATCAGTTTCATGAGTAACTTCATGTGAAAACACTGCCTGCAAAGTCATTGCCTGATAAAGTAGCAAAGCAACAAGTAAGCTGCCTAAGTTTTCAGACGTAGCCACTGAGTCATTCATTTGATTAGTCAGACGGCTGATTTATTCAAGAACAAAGTACTGTAAATGGCTCTCTTTATGAATGGGCCATTGAATCATCACTTCAACCGATTCATTCAAAACATGGATTCATTCAAAAATAAAACACCGCTGTGTGTTGCTCAGAGATGCACAATAGTTCTGCAGAGGCTTTATAGATAACATTTTTGTTGGCAAAACTGAGCAAAAACAGACAATATTGTACCTAAAATATAATATTAATTATATTTGTATAAAATCAATATCACATTTGCACTCGTGCTATTCAGGATAAAAACAGCACATTCAGGATTCGTGCTATTCAGGATAAAAACATGATATTTACTCATTACTTGTGTGACATCGCTGAACTATATCATATGATATAAATATGAGACAAAAACCCATATACCCCCAAACACAAAGAAAAATACTGATACAATTTTTTACTCTATTGAATGCTTCAGTGGATAGACATGAACAACAGACTCACTTGATCACTTGAAACAGCGTTCTATAGAGCTGAGTAAAGATCTCATTACTGTCCTCCAATTCAAAGCAGATGTTGTAGGACTTCACCCAAGCGATGTTCTAGGGAGCCAGAGGGGAAAGACAAGGTCAGATACTGGTTGAAAAACCATTAAGACCTTGCTTCAGAGTGTATTAGTTGGGTGCCATACCTCCAGTAGATAAAAATATCGATTAAACTGGGCACTTTTGGTGTCCTCCAACCCTTTCAGCTGTCGAGTTATGAACATAAAAATATCCTGAGTGGAAAAGAAGAGCAGACAGTTTAAATATTTTAAGCACCTGCAAAGGCAAGACTTCACAATGCATAAGAGACCGCAGTGTTATTTTAGTATTTTCTGCAGAACAACTCGATCCGTTGCTGTCTTTTGTTTAAGGTGAAGAAAAACAGACACATGCACACACTCTCAATATCACCCTGAAAATGTTCAGTTTTAACACATACCAGAACAATCAAATATTTTTTTTCCTAAAAATAAACCAAATTTTTACTTAATGGGGCCAAAAAAGACTTAGTACTCAGTATACTGGTCATGTAATCGCAACATGGCAGCCAGCATGGTGGGAAAATAAAATGTAATTACGGATGTAAACATTTATAGTTCTTCACTGACATATGCAAGAACTAGCATGGCATTCAATAGACTGAGTTTTCCAACCTTAAGTTTATCAGGTGATGTGTACGGTGCCTCGGGGGCGTAGATGCGAAATATATCTGCAAGACAGCAGGCCACGAGCAGTCTGACATCTTTGTCTGGGTGTTTGAGGAAAAAATCTGAGGCGAGATGCAAGGCCAAGTTCAGATAGAGTTCCTTCTCCTCCTCTGAGTCCTGGTCCATGTCCATGAAGGTTTTCACCACCATCTGAGGTTGAAAAACACCATAGAGTCGCGTGTCAACCACACATCCAACTAAAAGTGTGATGTAAGACAATCTAATGGGAAACATACTTTCACTTGGCAGTCCTACTTAAAAATAGACATAAGTGACAAAGCCACAGAGGGAGGAAACTGTATCTACAAGCTGTAAAAACGTCTTGAAATACGAGCTGAAAAATTATCATTTAATTCTGTCTGATAAAATTTCAGCTGAGGTTTCAGTTGAACAAATCTGAATATGAAGAGATCTGCACAAAATATTTCTGATAAAATATCCAAGGAAAAACATCTGGAACAACTCACCAAAATTCCTAATGAGAATTTCAAATTAATAATTATTCTGATTATTTGCAGTGTTGATGTTGTTAAGTAAAACTAACGATAAGTAAAAATTAGGGTGCACAATTAATTGAATTTAATTAGAAATCACGCTTAAACTGGCTTAGTGCGATTATGAAATCGCAAAGACGTTTTATTTTATGTGCAGCTTGTCAGTGAAGCACGGCTCTGTGATCAGTAGTAAAAGCTGTTCCATCAGAAAGCACTGCGAGTTTGAGTTGCTTATAACGTGCTTCAAACATTTTTCCAAATATGAAAAGGATTTATGAACCTCTGGTCCAACAAAAGACAACATTCAATAACATGTTTTTACACCAAATTCAATTCATAACATCAGCTGAGTGTTTGAAATAACATCCTTCTGTGAGATGATGTGGCTTCTTACACTAAATAAGGCACACAACATATTTCATAGAATTCTATACAGTGAAAAAGGCTATGTCGATTAGCATTGAAGTATAAATATACTTTATTATCATGAAAATACCTGAGAAGGCTTGAAGAATTCAGACAAACCATATTTTGTTGAATTTGTGTGCTTGTTAGTCATGTTTAATCAAACAAAAGCATTTCAACCTTCTGTTTATTGTTGTTGCCCTCTGGCTTTCTCTGGAACACTGAACATGAGTCGGAGCTCACCAGATTAATGAATTTATCTTTAAAAATGTACAAAATTTTCAGACCAAGGATTTTACCACCTCTGCCTCATTTTGAGACACACTAGCGTAAAAGAAAATGCCATCAAAACATTTCCGGACGAAATGCGAGTTGTTCCATGTTATAAATAACATAAATTACACAATATATTTATTATTCATCAGCAGAAGATCAAAATAATCACTTGGCATAAATGTGAGCTATTTGGTGATTGCAAACTGCTCTAAAAGCACAAGCACGCAACAACATCACCGGTCTATTCTTTGAAACATGCAGTGCTGGCATTTTCATTAATCAAATCCTAGCCTTTTAAAGTTTAATTAAGCAATATTGCAGTTTTTCTGTCCCCAGATTTAAAACCTTCTGAAAGTATTGAGGTTTTAAAGCAGCACTGATGGAACAGTGACTGGATCCTATGCCGTGCAAGTTAATGAACGTTCAGTTAATGAACGCCAATGCGGCTCTCTCGCACTGAATGACGTTAACTAGTTGTCCAGTCCGGTTCCGTTTGCACACAGGGCTTTGCCGAAAGTGCAGTTAAGTGCTCTGAGAACCTACGGGTGTGTGAGTTGGTTTAATGCTGCTGCAAACTCCAATAAATATAAATAATTATTTGTATATACATACATATACACTCCCCCTTCAAATTAAAAAAAATCCTCCCAGAAGGGGGAATTCCCCCCTATTTTCCAAAATTAAATTCAAGCCCTGCCATGAATAAATAGAATAAGTTTAGGGCTGGAATGACACATCAATGTTATAGATTACGTGAATTAGTCAATATGCGTGGAATGCGTTGATTCATTGCACGGTTTATGGTCATCCCCGAGCGGCTCAGACTCTTGGGTATGCTGAAAATCAGCCGTCATTACATATTGAGCCGAATCTAAAGTGTGTACATTTTTTAAACAGAGACCAAATAAAATGGTGCTCTGCATGCTCTGTAAAACTGAAATGGCATAGGCAGCACAACTTGAATGCAGTAGCATCTGAAAAGAAAACATCCTGGGGCTCTCCTACGTCAAAACGACGAGACGGCAGCACAAGTATTTGGACTATTACAGTGATTTTTTTAGTGCCATATTTTGAGCTTAATACAGCTGCGTTCATACAGCATTCAGTTTTATACAAACTGCAGTGGGTGCAAGGCTGCTTTAATTTCCTTAATGTACAAAACATTTCAGGATTCTCGCTTGCCGGCAATTGCTGTTGTAAATCCTAAAAAGTGGCTATGACCGCAGCCATAGTATACACCTTTCCTAATTAGGCCTACACTCCATAAACATTATCTTTTGTCATAAATAGTTTCATTATGTACAATTTCATACATAGATTAGTTACAGTTATTATTTATTGCTAAATTAATTGGTGCAATATGTAAGATTTCTGTCTGCTAGAAGTCACTAGAGGCCTATTCAAAACAAAGGCGTAGCTTGATGACACCAAGTTTGAACGCGGAATCTTGGGACATGGTCTTTACCTCAACAGCCGGGGGAAAAGAATTGGGATAGGACTCTAGAAGAAATCATGTTCATGGATGCGATTATTAACGTTACTGTAGTATGAAGCAGAGTAAATAATTAGATTATTATTATAATTAGACATTTCAATTTCAAATTATTCTAATTAATAATTAGATTATTCGATTAATCTAAAAAAAAGAAAAAAAGAAAAAAGAGATTAATCGATTGGGAAAAATTTGTTAGTTCTAGCCTAGATAAGTTAATATTATAAACTGTTTCTGCATTTATTTAGGATTTATTGTTAGTACTGGGCTCACAGTTCATATTGGTAGGGTACTTTGTGGTGGCAGACGAACATGGTTATCCATACACACAGTACAGAGGACCATTTTTGATCCAGGAAATACCCTGTACACATATTGTATATCTAACCGAAGAGTGGTACAGACAAGCCTCAGTAGCCATTATTCATTGTAATTACATTGGGTGGAAAAACATTTTCACCAGTAATCAAACTGTTTCCACTTTGATGAATGACAAATTGTTCCTCACCTTCAGTCTCCGAACCATCTCCTCCTTGGAGATCTTATCGGAGATCTCCTTCACCCCCGGCGGGTAGGTGATTTTGCCGTCCGTGGCTCGATTCTTGGAGTGAGCCATGCTCTCCAATCAGTGATCGCTGCAAAAGTGTCAAAAAAAGAAAGAGACGAATTTGTCAGCCCACAGAACGCTTATAAATGAACAGGGAATTTCCATCAATTACTCTTTTGGAAAAGAATGTGCCATTAAAGAAATGATCTAATGGATCCTGTATAAAGATTTGACTACCCCCCCCCCCCCCACCCCACCCCACCCCCAAAAAAGAAAACATAAGGCAGTTTGTTTTTTTTAGAAAATTGCTGGATGCTGGCCTAAACCTCACCTCCTGTGGATAGTTAAATATTGACGGCTCTAAAAAAACATTTTAGAAAGAGCAGTCTCATGCATTTCATTGCCACGGAGACATTTAAATTCAAAGAAATGCTACACTTTCAATTCAAGCTGGTGTGCACAGAGGTTCTCCAGATTATCCAACTAAAACACTACACCCACATATGAATTATAACACCAAACAGTCTAATCTAAGTAGACAAGTCAAAAATGAATACAACTACATAAATGTTGTGGATAATTCATGAAGTTATAGACCGTACAATTAAGCCTACTGGCATAATGAAGAGTTAAGATTAAATAAGGAAAGACACTATGAAATGCTTCGTCAAGCCAAGTTATTTTCCATGTAACAAGAAGTTGCAGAAAGATGCATTGCTTGTAATTTTTTAAAAAGGTCAATACTCTTTCCTTTACATCACAACAATGAACTATGCTTTACTTGTCATTAGCCAAGTTTCTATCTAGTTTTTGCACTGTTTTGTTATTAACAAAGTAAATACGCATTAAAAAAAAGTTTGTGAAACTTGATATCTCCAGCCTTTTTCCATTCAATTGGCCTTTTACCAACAAAATGGTGTGTGTAATGACGTCATCCATAAAAAAAATGCATTGTCGCATGTTGCCCTTGAGCTATTTCCATACATAATTTCAAGTATATCACAAATTATATCATATCTTGATCTCGAATATTTCTAAAATATAGAGAGTAATGAGACAATTCGAAGTTTGCTAGTGTACGGCTTACCATTTTCACAAATTGTATTATTAAATTAGCAAATAATAGGAAATATCAGATGCCAACGGCGAAGATTGTGTGACAGGATTGCATGTAACTGCCTTTATCTGATGAAGCATACTTTGGACACAAATTTTAACATTTAAAAAAAAATGTAGGGTTCATAAAAAAGATTGGTACAGTCTTTGCATATAGCAGCAATCTTTAACATAAGCTACAATTGAACATGCAAGCCAGTCACGGTGTGACGCAGCCACATATAGCCTAATTCAGAGTTAAATAACATCAGTTTGATCAAAAGCATCAAATCGTTGCCTTTTTCCCCCCTTCCTTTCCTTCAGATACAGCTGTGACAAACATTTTGTTTATTTATGCTTTAAATATGTAGCTTAACTGATGTGGGTCTTTTTTTTTTAATTTTTAAAATTTGTTTATAGCTTTTTGGATTCAACCCACTTTATTTTCCTCATTTCTTTAAGATAAAACTACATTACATATTAATAAATTGTATTTATAAAATTATTTTATTTAAAAGCATCATGTTTGTGATTTCAACCAAACCTTTATTATAATATTTATTGTACTTTATTATAATATAATAAAGTTTCAGTTCAAATGCATGGATGAGGAAAATAGCGTCATCAAAAATAAAAACGGGTCGTAGGCTATACATAATATTATTTTATAAACAAGTGTCACTTTGTTTTGTACTTTGTTATGTAAACCATTTAGATCAATACTTGATAATCAATCAATATTCACGTATTATTTTTTTCTGCTGGCCTATTATTTTTATAATGTGAGAAACAGCTGCCTATTTGTACACTGTAAAAATATTGTTGCAATTAGCAATCACAACTTGATTTTTGTTAGAATAACTTTCTCAAATTTAACTTGTATTAAAAGGAAAATCAGATTTTTGTAATGTAATCATGAAAAAAAATGTATTACAAAAATAAGGATAAATGATGTTTGTCTTTTTCTTACCAAATACCAACAGTAATAAAATGAGTTTATGTACAATTTAATAATATGAATATAATAGATTTAATGCAACTTTGAACATTACAGAGAAACAGTGATCAACATCACAAACACAGATGCTGTGTGTAGACAAATTCTGTCATGTGACACCACAACATTTATTTGCGTCAAAGCCCTTTTACGAGACAAAAAGTATCTTCAAAATAATTCTTGCAACATTTGAAGTATCAATATAGAATTTGTGTGTTAAAGTTAACCGATAAAAAAAAAAAAAAAGATTGTGACGATAATTGAGAAACCATTGGGTAACCTTTTTTCGCAAAAAAACAAAAAAAACAAAACCTTGGATGGAAACCTGGCTATTGATAGTCAGAACTAGCTGGTATTAGGGGGAGGGGCATTCTCATTCTAGAAAGCATTTGATAATATAAAAAAAAAATAAAAAATACAGTGCCAAAAATATACAGCGCAAGAAGAGTTACAGGCCCTTTTCACAGACTGTGATGACGCGTTTTAACGGTCATCAACATTTTTATTTTCATTTTTTTAAAAACATATGTACATTTATAACACTATACTTAGTATTATATTACCTTTGCATCAAATTACAAAAAACTAGTTAACGCTGCTGTGAAGGTGTTTCTAAAGGCAAGTACACACCAAACCGACGCGACGAACTAGTGGCGATGAAACCAGACTGTGGGGTTGGCTAACGTCGGCAGCATCTGGGTCCAAAGTTGCTCTGACACACCAAACCAACGCTAGACAGCCGAAAGCTAAGTAGCACGTCCGTTCTGCGCCTGCGTAAGATGAAATGCCTTTCCGTACCAGCAGGTGGCAGTAGCTAAACAGCCAATCAGAATGATCAGATGGCCCAAGATGACCAATTTCAGCCGAACACACGGAGAAAACTTACCCTGTGTCTCAATCAGCTCCCTAGGTCCTGAATCAGTATATCATGAAAGTGAATGTGACCGACTCCCTGATCAGTGCCCTGACTACTGAACTAGGGAGCTGATTGAGACTAGGGCTGCACGATATATTGCACGATACGAAAAATAACATTGAACTTGAACGCGATTATCGCTTAAACGCAATTCTTAATGCGGCTTGTCAATGAAGTATGGCTCCAAATGCTAATCCATCTTAGAGTCGCTTATAAATGTACATTTGAAAAAGCAACACGCGTCAAACTTCTTTTCAGACACGAGAAGCATTTATTAACATGTTTTTAGTCCAAACTCACTTCATAACGACAGTTGAGCAACCTTTCTGTGTGATGATGTGGCTTCTTACACAGAATAATGCAGTCGTGTGTTTATTAGTCATGTTTAATCAATCAAAGCGTTTAACTCGTTTATTCAGCTACAGCGATATGATGTGTGTTATCTTCTTCTGCGACAGGGCATATGGAGTTTCTGCGCAAGAGCGCCCTCTGGCTTTCAGATGGAGAAGCATTTACTACTGATCACAGAGCCATACAGCTCTGACAAGCTGTGCATTAAAGGTGCTCCAAGCGATCCTGGGTGGATTTACTTCCTGTTGACATTCGAAGTGTTGTCAAACAAAACAGAGGCTAGCTAGACCCTCCCTCCTCCTCCATTACTAAATGATTCACATTAAAGAATGCATTACTATCAACAAACTAATTGTACAATTCATCAAGACTTCGAATTAAAACATCAAACATAACCCCAAAACTCCACCCCCCAATCATTCTTGTCGGTTATTGGCTGGAGCATGTTTATTATGATTCGTGGTCCAGGCTGCGTCAGGTTGTTTTTGTTGCCGTTTTCGGAGCTTGTGGCAACTACAGAGACAACGTTTTTTTACAGTGTGTTCAGGGGACAGGCAGCTAGCAGACAGTAAGGAGATGTTTGCTGTATGTGACAAAAAATTTTTTGGCCTAAAAACGCATGACATCGCTTAGAGCTCCTTTAAATAATCGGAGCCTTTGCCATATCGCATGCGATTTTATCGCGATAAATCGTGCAGACCTAATTAAGACACACCGTTAGTTGGCCGATGAACAAAAACTGCCCAATGGCCGACCGTCAGCTTGGTGTGTTCCTGCCTTAATACAGCAGCTATGGGAGTGATGGTAAAAATTACATTTCTCTCTTCTGACTGACATTATCAATTGCTCTCTATTTTTTCCCCTCTTTTTGAAAGTTGTGAGAACACTATTGTGGAGTTTTTCTTTTGCGATTTGAGCAAAAAATATATTTAATGTGTTTTCTCATTCACCACTATAGAAGTTTACCCAACTTTGACAACTTCTGCTTCTGAGATACCCAGAAATGTGAAAAGGGTCTATTATTCTGGCACAATTTTTCCAAGAGAAAATGACTGTCAATTTAAAATGTGTTATCTTAAACCTGCCATTAGATAATTTGCAATGTTTACAGCCCCAAAATAAAAAAAAAAAAAAAAAAATAAAATATTATATATATATATATATATATATATATACATACATACATAATAAATTGTTAAAATGAAATTGTAGTGATAGATTTTCATTCATGTAAACTTGAAAAATTAACCTCTACAAAAAATTCTTGACTTTACAAAACAATTTCAATAATAAATGTACTTTTATTCTGCAATGATAGCTAGAATATATAAAAACAATGGAATTGATTCAAAACACACACAACATATAATAATCATGGATTCTTTAAATAAACAATATGAATAAATTAATCAAAATGCAAATAAATGCATTATGAGTCCTCTGCATTCCCCTAAGAGCGATCCATGAAGTTATAACAGCACAATTATGCAAGAAATTAATAATGCAAGCTGAAGTGAAAATAGCTGTCATTTCTAGGTAGGATCAAGTGTTTCACATTCCCTGCAAACAGCAAACGCATTTCACAACACCTCTATGCATGCAATTAGTAAACAATGCAACACATTTACAGACACAATTTCAGCCTTACAATAATTTTGCACGGAAAAGAGGCTTACACTCTGACAGCAGGTTGACTTTCTCGGCTGATGTCTTTGTGCTCCTTCACTGCTTTTTCTAAAGCCACAACCAGGACAAAATACAGTTTTGATCACATATCAGCTGTCATTTCATTCCTTTGACAGTGGTTTATCCCGTGCAAACCCAGATAACACCCCTAAGGGGGTGTTTACAGGCTAAAATTCATTGCACACCACTACAGCTCCTCCGTTACTATCTAGATCCAATGCATAACACCACGTCCGATCTCAACATGCAATTGACTATATTAACCCATTAGAAAAATGAATGCAAACTGCAGTAGTAAAATCTGAAATGGTTTATGAATCAGATTTAAACAGAGGCTGAAACGGTTTACGAGCAGCTAAGCTAAGCTAACAGAGCTAAAACACAAACACACTCATATGCATGTACACACACACGAGGCATCAGAAAAGTGCACGGCCCTCTTTTGCAATGAAAACGACCACGATAGCATACGTTACACGTAAACCAACAACAACTGTCAGAGAAATTTGGATTTTGAGTTAAAACTAAACAGATTTTGGGGAAAAGACAGTGAGAGTCAGATGCCCTCGCATGGGTTAACAGAAGAATAGACAACCAACCGCCGAAAAGGAAAAAGCACCTACTAAAACAGCAACGAAATGACAATTCCCATTAACAGACTCCAATCGGCAGAGGTCGATTCCATTCGCGTGCGATTTAAAATCAAATAGTCGTTTACCTTTTTGGAAAAAGTGCGCGCTCCACTCGCTTCTCCCACCACTGTGATCCTCCTGTCGGCTTCAAAATGGCGCCAATTTGTCCCTATCTGCACCAGTCAGTGCAGCTCCGCTCAATACAGACCCTTCACTTCCCTTCTCCACTCGAGCTTATTTATTTAAGGGCATGGCTGTGTTTTTTGTGGCTATATTCGCGGTATTAGTTTAGAAAAATAAATAAACTGCTATAATATTAATGTAAATGGCCAGTGCATAAACGAGCGTTTGAGTCGCTTAGCAGGCTGGAGCGCGGTGTAACAGCGACATCTATAGGTCATGAGGAGGACAGCAGGCAGTCTCCGCCTTCATACACATTGGATGGATACGGCAATGCACTGCAGCAGTGCTGTTACTGTTGACTAAACTATTAAAAAAACGTGTTTGGTCATTTAAATTAAGCTGAGATAAAACAATGTAAATATTAAATGAAAAATTTAAACTTAGAAAATCAGAAATGCTGCCTTGCAACTCTAACCAAAATAAAGAATAAAGTTTAAGAAGTAGCCTAATGAATAGACTAAAGAAGAAAAAGACTAAAACTAAACTTGAAATAAAATTAAAGCTATATATATATATATATATATATATATATATATATATATATATATATATATATATATATATATATATATATATATATAAACACTAATGAAAAGGACAAATTAAAATGATCAAAAAATTAATAATGTTAGTACATAATGCTAAAATAATGGGGGTAATTCTTAAAAGTTGGTGCACTTTGACATTTAAAAAATGAAACCTAGATTTTTAGGAGTCAAGGTTTAATCATAATATGTTATAATGTAAAAAATGTTTTATGCTCAGCTACCTACTTTATTGTTTTTGTCACATCATTGACGCAAGTGTACAAGGAGTGAAAATCTTTTGTGCATTGATCCTAGCAGCAATGCATAACAAGAAACTACAATTATACACAAATAATACACTATACATACAATGAATACACTTTACACAAAAATACAGTAAGACAGAGGTAAACAGTAAACAGAATTATGCAATTTAATTATATATATATATATATATATATAAAATAAACTTTTTTTAAACAATATTTTAATCTTTTTGAAAAACCCACATTATAAATGCCACAAGTAATACGGAGTGGACAAGCATGCAACTAACTGCAATGTCCCATGTGCATTCTTTTTAAAAAATGAATTATTGGCATCATATCAGAAAACATCATTTATTTAAAAAAAATAACAAGCATTTAAGAAAAAGATATCTTGTTCTGTACATAAGCCATCAACTATGTAAAACACCATGAAATGTAAACCCTGAGATTAGCTGCTGGTCTTTTGAAAAATCTTCACCTTGGAATTATAAGGTTCTATCTGACATTTTTCTCAAAACTGAGTTATTCACATATTCTTATTCTGTGACAGTGCATTTACATTATGTAATGTTTTCAAGTTGTGTGAATTTTGGGACTTTTTTTAGAAAACAAAAAGGTTCTACCTACAGAAGAAAACTTTGAAGCTCAATATCTCAAAACTGCTCAGAATGCAGACTGAACCTTATAATTCCAAGGTGGTGAAATAACTGAGAATGCTTAAAAACACACACACTGGATGTGCTGCTCCATGTCACTACAGAATCAGATAATATTCTTTTTTATTTATTCTGGCTTGGAATGTATCTGGAAGCTCAGCACTAATTGTATGTGCCAGACTGTGTAAAGGTCAAAAGCTTAATCAGACTCTAATGGTCTTAAATCTTACCATTGGTCGACAATTATCAATGTGATGATGATTTAGAAAATTTACATTTTTATATTACAATGGGCAAAACTAGGACAGCAAAGAACGTTTTCATATGCACACTAAAGCATAAGTACAGAAGATACAAAAGAAAGTGATACTATTTAAAAAGACATTCTCGATCTAAAAAACAGAGCATTTTTGAAAATCTGCATTGTTCTCAATTTTCACTGAAACATTAAAATCACCACAGTCATCTAAACACCTTTAGCTGCATCAATTATATTAAAAAGTGAAGAAAATAAACCTATTATATTCCAAAAGATGAAACGAAAAATTTCATTTTTGCCTAATGGCATCGGTTCCCTGTTAATGACCTTTGTTTTTATGGGGAGGCACCACAGAATTCATCACAATGTCAACATTCATCGGCCACTCGAAACCATCCAGCATCTTTGCTATTGTTTCTCGAGGGACTCCGTGCTTGTTCCTCCTGTTGATTAAATTAATAGACAGGAAATTACCAGGATATCCAAACTCTAGTAGACTGCTATACAAAGCGGTCATAAATGAAACAAATAATAGAAAGTAACATTGTCTCTTAATCCGAGCAGAGTCAGCTGGTCTTTTTCACGAGGACATGAAAGATACTCACTGATCCTAGACTATAAAACATTTTATCCACTTAAACACAACTGAATTCCGAACCTCTGTACTGTAAGCCAAAACCTGATCCAAAGTCAATAGTCTCTCTCATTCAGTGATTAATAAAAGCCACTGTGTTCCTTGCTTGACATGAGAACCAAAATTATTAACAGACTTACTTTTCTAACTCGGCAGGATCATATTTCCAGGGGGTATCTGGCTCGAAAAAGTCCACTCTGTATCCGTTCTTTAAAGCCTGTGTGAAATAAAACAAATTAATTTAAATATGTTACTAGTTTATAGTTCATTTAGCAAATAGCCTGAGAAATGTGATGTAATGTAATACAAGACCTCTGGATTCAAACATATGGAAATGTTCTAAAGCACTCCTCTAATAAATGAGGGGTTGGTTGTGTTTCAGACAGTTTCCAGAGCCAGTTTAAAGCCTAACTTGTGTTTTACAAAAAGATTTTTCACTCCAATCCCTAGCATTTCTGACACCAACTCACCATTTCAACATAAGGCTTCATCTCCCAGGCTTTGACATTAGTGTTGTCGATGATAACAGGTGAGCAGCCCTCCAACATCGCCTGTTCAGCTTAGAAATGACAAAGCCATAAACAATTAAAAAACAACACTTCATGGTCTTTCTCAAAACATTAAATACTGAAATTTGCAAAAAAGTTTCCATTCTTGAAATTGTCTGAACAATTTTGTAAACGGTCGAATCTCACAAAAATGTTCTGGTCATATTTGACCCCAAAAGCAAAAGAAATTATATTTTGCATGAAGGCTATATTAAGACTTTTTTTGCACGGTAACATTATTTTCATGACTATTGAGCAATTTAAATACATAAATATAAATTCCTGCCTCTTCATAATTAAAAAAGCATTAGGCCTATATGTATTTGTATATCTATATATATTATTTAATCCTTGTTTTTTTGGGGTTTTTTTACTAAAAATTACTGTATTGCAGCAATGACAAATGGCATAATGCTCCGGCAGACAGCGGAATGTTTCACTAGGTTATTGGAGGTGCCACAATATACGGCGACATGTTCCAGAACATTGTCAGCGGCAGAGGACGTAATTATTCAGCACGTCACAAGTTTTAGTTGGCACGTGCCAGTGAATAGTGGCATGTGCCAATGACAACAGGATGTGCCACTAAGCCACAGCGGTTTATGCCAATGGCTTCTGTGCGTAAGATGCCACGCCACTTAATGTTAATACTACTACTCGGAACGGGGATAAGCAAATGGGCTTCGGATACGCACCTAAATGCGTACAAGCAAAAAATGTCAAAATGCATTTTTGGAGAATGCCTTCATGTAAACACAGTAGGTTATGTCTTAAGTAAACACACAGTTGAAAATTAAAATGCATGTGTAACAGTATATTGTATCTGTGCATTATCTCTCTCAGCAGCCTAATTCTGCTGCATTCTGTCATTAATTATTATCAAACAACAAATGATAAGGAAAAACACTCAGTGATTTGGACTGAATTAGTTATGTAGTTTTAATCTATAATTGATCTATATTTAATGTGTACAGTAAGACTAAGCAGTTTCATAGGCCCTATGCAGTGTTATTTTACATTTGTTTATTTAATTTTTTATTGTAGGCTATTACTGTTAGTACATCTTCCTGATAAACTCTTTATTTAATTTGTATTTTCATTCTGTTAAATATTATTTATCCATTTTCTTTGTTTTTATTATATTGCCAGCCATATACTTGTCTTATGTAATTGTTTTGAGGACCTTTTTCTTACATTAGTTAACCTAGTATTAGTTTTTGCTGAAGTATTGATAATTGAGAAATTTCACTGATATTTAAAATTACTCCTATCCTGAAAGACTTTAATCATATCGCCCACCAATAGTCGTGATTTCAATATTGACAAAAATAATCGTAATTATGATTTTTGCCATAATCGAGTAACCTACTTGCCCACAGCCCATTTGAGTAGGCCTGCTCGAATATGGCAAAAATCATAATTATGATTATATACCTGGATATATTTTCATCCAGTCACCCAACTAAAATGTATCTATTTTATTTATTTAAAAAATACTTATTTTAAATATTGTATAATGTAATATAATATAATATATGATTAAAAAGTATTAAAGATGTAAGATGAAAATGCTTCAGTGTCCAATGCATAAAAAGATGTAACATATAGACTTTCCTCACCTCTCTTCTGATTCCAGTCATGTGCATCCCCAAGCAGAGCAGAATCGAAAACATATCTGCTGTCTTGGAAAAAGTAGTCATCTGTGCTCATTATTACTCCATTGGGACCAGTGGACAGGAGCTCTCTGAGAGACATGCAGTGTAATATTAAAAAATCAGTTAAGCTTAAATTCTCAGCATACCTAAACTAATCAAAACATTCTGTGGAGACAATGTTAGCAGAACTTAAATGGTTAGTTCACCCAAAAATGAAAATAATGTCATTTATTACTACCCTAATGCCGTTCCACACCCATAAGACATCTTCAGAACACAAATTAAGATATTTTTGATGAAATCCGATGGCTCAGTGAGGCCTCCATAGCCAGCAATCACATTTTCCTCTCTCACGATCCATTAATGTCCTAAAAACATATTTAAATCAGTTCATGTGAGTACAGTGGTTCAATATTAATATTATAAAGTGACAATAATATTTTTTTGTGCACCAAAAAAACGACCTATATAGTGATGGCCGATTTCAAAACACTGCTTCAGGAAGATTCTGAGCATAATGAATCAGAGGTTCGGAGCGCCAAAGTCACATGATTTCAGCAGTTTGGCGGTTTGACACACGATCCAAATCATGATTCGACACAAAAGATTCATAATGCTCCGAAGCTTCCTGAAACAGTGTTTTGAAATTTCTGCCGCACCAAAAACATTCTCGTCACTTTATAATATTAATATTGAACCACTGTACTCACATGAACTGATTTAAATAAATTTTTAGGACATTTATGGATCTTGAGAGAGGAAATGTCATTGCTTCCTATGAAGGCCTCATGGAGCCAACGGATTTCAACAAAAATATCTTAATTTGTGTTGTGAAGATGAACGAAGGTCTTACAGGTGTGGAACAACATGAGGGTGTATAATAAATGACAGAATTTTCATTTTTGGGTGAACTAACCCTTTAACCATCAATACAAGTATTACTTGTAATAGGCCTCTAGTATTTAATCAATCATTTGGCCACTAATTTAGTGTAGAAATTTCTCTACAACCTAGTTTTACTCACCTGGCCAAAGAGGATTTTCCAGATCCCGGGACTCCCCTCAACAATATGAGCTCCAAATGTTGATATTGGTCTTTTTCATGATCGTGCTGCTGCCAGTGTGATAATAGTGTGTCATATTCCTCAGAGAATCCAGGATGCTCATGTGACTGGAAACTGCTACGTTCATGCCATCTGTTTGAAGGTAATGGTGGCCCTTCCCATGGGCCCCTGCTGTTATTGTAACCTTGGAAGTTCTCCTGAGGTCTCGTGTCTGGAGGATACATGATTGGACCTCCAGAGGTTGGGGGAGGGACGAACTGAATCCTTGGGTCTGGATGAACCCATGGTGGAGGTGGATACCATGGCTCCGGATGTCCTCCTCCACCAAAGTTATCCATGTTCCATTGTAAGCGAGGTCTCCATCCCTTTGGATGGTTCCCGTTTTGGTTCCGTTCATGTGGATCTGGGTAGGGTCTGTAGGCTCTGCCGTGATCAGTTACAACAACAGGACTGTTCGTCCTGTTTGATAGGTTGCTTTTGGGCTTTCTGGATGAATGGAGGCCATGCTCTTCAACCGATTTGGTGTTGGCATCGCCATCAACCTTATCTACTTCCTCAAGCTCTTTGTAAAATTCACAAAGCTCCTGCTCGATAGAAGAATCGGGGCGACAAGTGGGCCCAATAAATGCAGTACTAGTGACACCCAACTTTTTAATGACACGATCTCTGTCTGTTTGGCTTGTACTCTCTTTCGAACATGCGATAACTTTTTTCACATTAGCGTCTGTTTGTATTTGTGTTGAAGGATGCAGTTGTCTGCCATCTGGATCGACATCCTGTTGAGTCTTGAAATGACTTTTATCAGGTAAATAAGCAAATTCAGTTTGAGTATTGGATGAGTTAGTCACTCTGACACCATCTGAGCAAATCTGTGGTGTGGTTTTATATGGTTCCTCTACATTTCCACCGTTAGGTGGATAAGTAGATTTACTGGTGTTCACATTTGGCATCTATAAAGAAAAACAAAACTGACTTTAAAAAAAAGACATACAAAATCGCATAGTAAAGCAATATTGTGTACATTCATAGATTCATTGAGTACAAAGACGAATAGATTAGTCAAAGCCAGGCCAACATTTTAAGTATCGATCACAGGTTAGTAATAAGAATGTATAGACGTTTATATCGGTCTGTTTGACAACCATTTTTTTACTATTTAAAAAAAATACTATTTAAAACGACACAGAGGCAGTTTCGATAATCAGGCTCATGTTTCAATAACGACGTATACTACGAATGATCTTTTGTGAAATCGCTAAAATTGCGCTGAAAAGATTTACCTGACGTGTTGACAAAACTTGTAAGCACAAAGGTTAATTAAATGTTTCGATTATCGACGTACATATCTCGTAGTAACATAGACGGAAATCAACCGACTGATACACAATACCTCAAAGAGGAAACTGAAAGATTTCAAAATAAAAGTCGCTTAAAAAGAAAAAAATATATATATTTTTTTTAAATGTACAAATGTATGATTGTGTACGCATATACGGTACCGTTAAAAAGTCTGTTATTACTATATATATATATATATAGACTATTCTATATAACTATATAGAATACAGTATATATAGAATACAGTATATATATATATATATATATATATATATATATATATATATATATATATATATATATATATATATATATATTTTTTGGTTTTTGTTTTTTTTGCTGAGCCCTAGCTGTGAGACCACATAAATAAAATGGGATGCCCTCATTGGTCTAGCATCATGTAGGTGGGCGGGGCATGCATCAAACAGGAAGTTGACCATGAATGCATGAACAGAGGATAATGACATAAGCTTTTGGTAGTTTTAAAGGGTTAGTTCACCCAAAAATGAAAATTCTGTCATTAATTACTCACCCTCATGCCGTTTCACACCCGTAAGTCCTTTGTTATTTTCGGAACACAAATTAAGATATTTTTGTTGAAATCCGATGGCTCAGTAGGCCTCCATAGAATATTTTTTTGTGCACCAAAAAAAACGAAATAACGACTTATTTAGTGATGGCCGATTTCAAAACACTGCTTCAGGAAGCATCGGAGCATAATGAATCAGCTTGTCGAATCTGATTCGTGTCGAATTTAAATCGGCCATCACTAAATAAGTCGTTATTTTGTTTTTTTTTGGCGCACCAAAAATATTATTGTCGCTTTATAATATTAATATTGAACCACTGTACTCACATGAACCGATTTAAATATGTTTTTAGTAACTTTATGGATCTTGAGAGAGAAAATGTCATTGCTCCCTATGAAGGCCTCACGGAGTCATCGGATTTAAAAAAAAAAAAATCTCAATTTGTGTTCTGAAGATGAACGAAGGTCTTACGGGTGTTGAACGGCATGAGGGTAAGTAATAAATGACAGAATTTTCATTTTTGGGTGAACTAACCACATGAATATGATGCACTGCTACAAAATCAGTAAAAAAAATGTTAATATCATGTTTCTATTTTCGGAATTAGCTTGTTTTTTTTATTTTGTCCAAATTGTGTTTGGGGGGATGAGACCGTATAATTTTGGGTGATTGGGACAGTGCTTAAATGCTTTGCTAATTAAGAAAATTATCAGCCTTGCAATAGAGAACCATTGTTTGCTATATATACTCTATATCAGTGTTCCCAACCAGGCGCAAGCCCTAATCAACCATTAAAGTAGATGAGAGCGGGGTAAGTTGTCACACTTTTCACACTGTCTAACATTTACTGAGCACCATACATCACAATGGTATAAATGTCATACCAAATGAAAGAAGGAAGTCTTGGGCACATATGTTGTATTCATTACATTTTCATATCTTATTTCATTACAGAGTTGTAGACTGTTGAATAGAGAATGTGCACTTGTGACAGTTTGCCCCATCGGCGGGTAAGTTGTCACACTAGATTATCTAAAAATAAGAACACAACTACTTAATTGTTATTATTGAATTTAATTTTAAAATTCAAACCAGAACTGGAAATATAAACAATCATGCCTAGAGAATTTGGAAAAACAATTATTTCAATCCAAACAATACACTTTTCAATCAAAACACATTAAGTGGCGAGACCACTTTACTTTGAACTTTGAACTTGAAGCCTTCTTTTGTGGATGGATTTATAAATAATAATCATGGACTCTTAATGATGATGAACAGAAAAGGAAATATTGCATATAAAATTATATCAAAGTATGAACTAACATGTGAAATACAGTAAATATGCGTACACTACCCTAAATCAATGGAAAGACGTGCTGTCTCAAATTCCCAAATGTGTCCCAACCACCCAAATGTTACCCCCCAATTTTTTTTTTTTTTTACTCAGTGCTCAGTTAACAGAAAAGTGTATGTCACACATCCTTACATTATTATATAGGCTACCATTGTTTGCCCCTCAAATGGATAGTTATCTTCAGTATTACAGAAATGTATCATGTGTTGAGCTGATGTTTTGTGACAAGAAATCTTGCACAAGGCAGAAATTCTAAAACTGTCCCAATCACCCTTAATTTACCATATGTCATATAAAATAATATGAATATGTTGTAATTTGTTAGTAGGATATTGTCAACAAAAAGTACAATTATAAATTTCCCTCAAAACAGAAGTGAAAACTCAATGTGCTCCTCTAGTTAAACCACAGAATGTGTCAGTAACCACTTAGATCCTCTTCTGTGAAGAAATGTGAAGTTTGAGTCCACACAGTTACGCTCTTTGCAGCCTAACTTGAATTTATTGCCAAAACCATATTTTTTGAAGGATGACCTACACAACATAATCACATAAGGAAGTGGAATCTTCAGATCCTCCTGTAGTATAGACTGCTGGTAAACCGCTGGAACTAAACCAAACTGCCTTTGAGTGAGTGCATTTGAATCCTTTCTTAGGCTGTTTGGGGTTAATTCCTATATATAGACTATACTGTATTATTCCAAACACATGATAATGAAAAATGCTATTTTATCTTTTTATTCCTTTAAAAAATAACTTTTCTGTTTTACTGAGCCATACATCTGCTAGCAGAAATACCCACCTTCACTAAACACTGAAAATGTATACATAAATATTGCAAAACTTCTCAAAACTGAGTTTTCCTATAAAATCCCCAACTCACAACAGGATACGTTTGCCACAGGCACATAAGCAAACATGTTTGGTAAAATGTGGGTTTTAACTGAAATCCCCTATAAACACTTGAAGCAGCCAAACACCATGATGGGTGGGAGTAATTCAGAGCAACCTTTGAGAATGTTTTCAGTCATCTCATTGCCAAAAGCATTTAGTCTAGTCATAGACAGGGTCAGCTGGAAATGAGAATAAAAACAAGCGTGTGTTCATAAAGGGACTCAAGGTTTTCATATATGTTTATTAGTCATGACAGAGACAAACGATCCTCTTTGGATAGCAATTTGTGATTAGATATTCTTTTTTCTTCTTTTTTATTACTATGAATGGATAGTTAGGCCTATGTATAATTTACATGTGTTTTTCTTTTGTTATTTTTTTGCTTATTTTAAAGTCATATCACTTCAGTTCATTTTCTGCTTCTATTAAATCACTTTAATATTCATTTAAATGTCCACTATTTATTGTTTATTCCCTGTATTCATTTACTTATGCATTCTCTGTGGACGTGGCCCAAAAATAAATAACATCCATTAACACTTAAGTAACAAATTCAAAAACTCACAGGAAAATTTTCATATGCATTTGTTTATTTTTTTAACAGTAGTATTGTAGATGCATAACACATTTACAGTTTTCAGCTCAATCAATATTTATTTCACTTTCTTTGCTCCACGTTGGATGCATATAAAGAATCACACAGAAGTTAAATTTACCAAAATATCCCAGACATGATTCCAGAATCATGGTTTATAAATAAATGAGAAAATTTCTACTGATTTACCAGCTCAGTAGTTAAAAACACATAAAAAAGAATGTGAATTTTCACAGCAGTTGATAACAATTGACAATCTATGGCACATCCACATTGTAAGTGCTCAACAACCGAGAATAGAGTTGGCCCTCATGATGCGCATGACTTTCCGTGAGGCGAAACTGTATTCAAACTGCAAATGATCATGGTAGAAGTACAAATATCCTGTTAAAAAAAAGAGAAACAACAAATCTTTTCATTCAGTCATCCATGTCTTGGTTCAAATACATTAACTGACACAATAAGAAAGTTATGTAACATTACTAATTTACATGTACCATAATGATAAGCAGCAGCATCCACTTCATCTCCAATTCCGGGAAAGTCTTCCTCAATGGATCGTGGGTATCCACTATCCATGGTGCCTGTCTGCTCATCATAACTGGAGAAGAGATGCAGCTTGCATTAGCTTTTTAGCATTCTGTTGACAGTTGGATTTGCTTCTGGGATCAGAATACTCAATAAATATTATATATATATATATATATATATATATATATATATATATATATATATATATATATATATATATATATATATATATATATATATATATAAAAAGACTTCAGAGGCAAAAGTCTCTTAATAAATGAGCATTTTTATCAAGCTTGTATGTTTAGGGTCAGTAATTTCACTCTAATGGCAATGAAAAGGAACTATTAATTGCCATTAGATTGAAATTACTGACCTAAAACATACCCTAAGATTGTAACATACCTCCAGTATTCCTCATCTACGAAAAGTAGAGTCTTGCCCGTATCTCGGATGTTAACAGCTGCATCTATTTTGCGGACACTTTTCGGGAGACCCAGTTTGTGGATGTATTTTGGATAGCCATCAACTAGATTGTAGCCATTGAGAGCCCACATTTTGATACCTGTAATATTTTTCAATTATAAAAATATTAATACGAATTAGTTAAATCTAACTAAAAGTGTTGCAGTGATGTTATTGTTAACTAAAAAAGGCTAAACTATGTTTAAAAAAGTGTTTTTGTAATTGAAGTAAAGCTGAAACAAACAAAAAAAAAAAAATCAATTGATAAAATAACTTTCAAGTACTGAATTTACTAAAACTGAACAAAAACAAAAAATAAAAAATATTTTAAAAAATAAATATAAATTAAAAAAAACTAATAAAATGACAAAAGCACAACAAAATTACTAAGTGTTGATAAAGAAAACATTCACAATACGTTGAGCAATATAAAGATAAAATAATGAATCTCAAAACTAACCACTGAATATGATGACGATATCTTTCTCTGGGTTCTCATAGGCAGCATCTACTTTGTTTGGTATTTCAGGCCAGGTATTTTTAATGAGGTTTTGTTCAGGCTCAGGCATTTGTACATGTAGCCGCCAGTAAAACCTGCCAAGAACAATAATATCACAAAAAAATGAACCATATTAGGATATAACACATTATCCAAGAGTTTAAAAATGTGCAAGTACAGCCAGGTACAGTTTTATCACAAAAATGACCTGTGGACTATTTTTGCACCTGTCTTTGAAAATGATTGTCTCTCCACGGAGTTCAGTGACGGCATCAAAACTCAGTTCAGGGTCACACTTGCTTGGAGCGTCGGGTTTGGGATTGACTTTTCCATGGTTTGGGTTTTCACCTTCGATTAACCCAAAAGCATAGGTTGAATCAGGACTATGAAGACTTCAAGAATGATCTATTGGTCAGAATGGTATTACTCACCATAGAGAGACTGAATCCCCTTAATGTCATCCTCGGCGAGAGGGTAACCCTTGCCGTAGGTGTACACCGGGTACATCAGTGACCCAGGGTCAGAGGAATGGGCCATACCGAGAGCATGACCAAATTCGTGGGCCGCGACTAAGAACAGATTGAATGCTGCAAAGAACATATAAAGATAAGATAAGAAATCAGACTTTTAAAATGTAATAATATTTCACAATATCACTGTTTTTACTGTATTTTTGATCAAATAAATGCGCATTGGTGAGCATGAGGCATTTTAAAAAATCGTACCGACCTCAAACTTTTGAATAGTACAGCTACTGCCTAAATGTGGTATTTTTTTTGTACCGTGAAAGTCTTTGGTCCATGTTTCATCCTCATCAAAATGTGTATCACCACCAATGCCATTTCCAGGGGGATAAGCATGAGCAAGAAGCCCCTCCGGTCCATCAAACGGGTTGAAGTCTCCATGTTCTGTCATTTGCAAACAAAACAAGGAGATTGATTGAAGAAATATCCTTCATTTTAACTTCAATGAATAATAAAAATAATGGTACCTTTTGCTCCAAAGCTGATCATGATATCAGCATTTCCCTCATACAGTTTCTTAAACTTCAGTGGAGTCACCCTGCTCCAGACATTAAAAGCCTTGCGAACGGCTCTGTCCACATCCGCCTTCTTCAGGTCAGGAGTGTAGTTCAGAATCCTGAAATTGAATTAAACATATTTTGAAAATAAAACAGGCTTTTTTTATCGAATTCACCTATTTAAATGTACAAAAACAAACCTGAAGGTCACATTTGTGGTTTTCCATTTGAGGTCTCGTGGAAAGTGATTATACTCGGCCACATCTGGAACTCCGCAGCGAGCCATTTCCATTATCTCCAAAGTGTCATCGTCCAGCTTTCCCGTCACTTCCAACCTAAAAAACTCTTGCATCTCTCGAATTTTCTTGCTCATGACATCAGATGTTTTTCTTTCTCCCTGGAGACCAGCCGGCATGCCATAGTACCTTCGAAGATATCTCTAAAAAGATAAAATAAAAACAATTTCAAGAACAGAAAATCAACAAGCAAAGATCTTTATCCCACAAAAAAACTCACATTTTAAAGAAAAATAATGCTCTCATACCTCAGCTAACAACACCTCGTCTTTCTCCTCAGTTGAAATCGGTTTTGCTAAAGCGTGTGCAGCGATCAACAACAATACCACAGCTGTGCGCTCCATGTTGGCCGGATGATGTTCTGCTCAGTCTGACAGGGTCCTTTATAGTGCTCTCTCCTGTCAAAAATTGTTTGTGATTCATGTAAAAAGTACCTTGGCCAATCTGCCACTTCCTCAATCCGCACAGCCAGCAGAATGTGGTTAAAAACTGCTTTTAAGACACCTGAGTGAGCAATGATATCACTGCTGTGGTGCTACTTTTAGCTGCAAGTGATTTGTTGACTCATTTTGGTAAAGGACATGAGTAATGAAAGGATATAAAGTCATGTTAGTGCTTCTTGTTTTGATAGTTTATTATGATTTTAGAGTTTTAGGTAATAGTACATACCTCTTGCTCATGTATGATTTAAAAAATACACAAGAAATCTATTTTAAGGCCTGAATGATGCTATGCCAACTTCATTTAAAAAATGACTATTATATTTCCAGACTGCTGGAAAGGATAATGAATCATAGACATTCAGTTTTGACTAAGACCTGGCATATGACTTCTAAACCTGTACAGACGATAAGACAGAGGAAATTTAGCAGCTAATATTTTAGATATTTAGAGTCTAGACACAACATCTTTCACTACACAATTACCAATCAATTAAATTGATCAAAAGTGACAGTAAAGACATGTATAATGTTAAAAAAGATTTATATTTCAAATAAATGCTGATCTTATATCCATCAAATAATTAAATGTATCAAGGTTTCCATAATAGTATTAAGCATCACAACTGTTTTTAACATTGATAATATTAATAAATGTTTCTTGAGCAGCAGATCAGCATATCAGAATGATTTCTGAAGGATCATGTGACACTGAAGACTGGAGTAATGATGCTGAAAATTCAGCTTTGCATCACAGGAATAAATTACATTTTAAAATATATTCAAATAGAAAACAACTCTTTTAAATTGTAGTAATATTCCATAAATTTTCACTAATATTTTAGTCTTTTTGATTCAATAAATGCAGACTTGGTGAGCATAAGAGACTTCTTTCAAAAAATTTAAAAATCTTACCGACCACAAACTTTTGAAAATGCTCTGCATGTTTTGCACAGCTGTTAGGGGCTTTTTTGCAGCTTTGCAGCGTCATCACATGAAAAACAGTCTGTTGGTTTTGTGTGGTGCAAACCCTTGAACCCATTTAAAAGGAGCAAGAAAAGGACACTGTTATGAATAACTGTTGATATTAGATTTACTATTTTTTCATATTTCCATTTGTTTTTCTCTAAATTTGATTTACACTAATAAAAAAAAAAAAAAAAATATATATATATATATATATATATATATATATATATATATATATATAGTATTAAGATATATTATTAAGTCCAAGGTTTCAAAGAGCAAAATATTTTCAAGACTGCAAGTGTAGGCATGTCCTGTGTAGGCAGCTGTCTCCCATATAACACAGTATAATGGAGTGACAGAATTCTTGAAATGTGACTGCTACTGTCAGAGTCAGCAACACCCTCAGCACCAGACCTCTACACTCCACCCACTTGTTCACAGTCACCAGAGTTCTGCACACATTCATCAACCATGCACTATATAAGCCAGCACCCATCAGTTCACCATCGTTTGGTCTCGTCGTTCAACATGAACCACTTACCTGACTGATACTTACCTGTACCAGACCCGTCAGTCTTCAGTCCTCTGTTGTCTACACAGCAAAATCCCCAGAGTTAAATCAACTCTGCTCAGTATGGAAGAGGATTAGGGCCAAGCAATAATAAAAAAATAAAACCATCTCGAGATTAAAGATGTTAAATTTCGAGAAAAAAAACATGTTAAATTTCGAGAAAAAAAACATGTTAAATTTCGAGAAAAAAAACATGTTAAATTTCAAGAAAAAGGTCGAGATAAAATGTTGAGAATAAAGTCATTCAATTACGAGAAAAAAGTTGTTAAATTACGAGAACAAATTCGTTAAATTATGAGAAAAATGTAATTAAATTTCAAGAAAAAAATCGAGATAAAATGTTGAGAATAAAGTCATTAAATTACGAGAACAAATTTGTTAAATTATGAGAAAAATGTCGTTAAATTTCAAGAAAAAAGTTGAGATAAAATGTTGAGAATAAAGTCATTAAATTCCGAGAATAAAGTTGTTACATTACGAGAAAAAAGTCGTTAAATTACAAGAACAAATTCGTTAAATTACGAGAATAAATTCGTTAATTTAATGACTTTATTCTTAACATTTTATCCAACTTTTTTTCTTGAAATTTAACAAACTTTTTCTCATAATTTAACAAATTTGTTCTTGTAATTTAAGGACCTTTTTTCTCGTCATTTAACGAGTTTATTCTCAACATTTTATCTCGACTTTTTCCTTGAAATTTAACGAGTTTTTTCTCGACATTTAACAACTTTAATCTTGAGATGGTTTTATTTTTTTATTATTGCTTGGCCCTAATCCTCTTCCGTAGCTCAGAGTACATATGCTCCCTCTCTATATAGTGTTAAAGTAACACTGAAGCAGAGTTAAAGTTTGTGAGATAATTAAGTGATTAATTAAATTATGATTGAGCATTAGTGATGAACACCTGCTGTTAACAAGCAGAATCACTGAAGAGAAACACAATAACTACAAATGACTTCCAGCCACAGTCTTAGATGAAATCAACTGAAGATAAAAGACTTTAAATCTCTCAGGATCTGATTAAACAACTCCACAAACAGCATATTATCTCATTAACGTTAACTCTGCTTCAGTGTTATTTTAACTCTGTGTAGAGAGGAACCATATGTTCTCTGAGCAGAGTTGATTCAACTCTGGGGATTTTGCTGTATACCAGCTTCAGTAATCTGAACCAACCATCTCCAGTCTTCACCATCTAAAACAGATAAGAACTGTCATTCACTGCCAGCATTACTGCAATTACCAATATCTCAGTTACTCACCTGTTCTCATTGCTTGTTTACTGACATTGTGCCAATAAACCACTTGTTTGGAATATTACCTGTGTTGCATTCTTGTGTTCCGTGACAGCTACTCCACACCTCTGTGAAGTAAACACATTATTAAGCAGACAAGTGTCTCAATAACACTGATTTTACATGAGGTTTGTTAAGAAAATCGCTGCTCAAAAGCACTTGGTACACTTGAGACGTAATGATGCCCAGAAAACAGTTAAACAACACAATATACTTCAAGTAGTTTTCACAATTATAGGTGATTAGGATGGTATGTAAAAATGAGCCCCGTGTGCATTATATCATCTGATGTTTTGTCTGCCAGTTACGCAAGAGAATAATATCTTGGGCAACGGTGGAAATATAAATATATAGTAAAGGGGTGGTTACGATGCTCAAAGTTCAATGCAAAGGGAAATATTATTTTTTGAAGAATTCTGTTTAAGGACTACAACAAATTGCTGGTAGGGACTACAATGAGCTTCTTTCTGGGTTTCTGACGTCACTAACCTTAATATTACAAAAACCCTGCCCCTGAGAACACGCAACAAAGGGCACCATGTTGGGCTGCTTTAGAGAAGAGGAAGAGTTGTCGTAGTAGAGTGTCATTACCATGCCGTCATTTTACGCCTGACCATTCAACATTGGATTTGCTCACAAGATTAACATGACGGCACATGCTAGTCGACGAGTTGGATCAACTCCACAGCAACTACATAAATTTATCCACTAACCGTTCAGAAACATCCAGTTGCATTCTAAAAGTTGTAACTTCTTGAGTCTCTCCATCAGTGTCTGACTCCAGTTTAAACTACGTAAGGCTGAACACCGTGACAATCGTCATTTTGGCTGCATGAGATTCTCCAGCTTGGTTATTGTTGAGCAACCGAAGCGCGAGTTGTTAAAGCTCCGCCCTCTTCTGGAAAGCAGGCCGGAGCAGCAGCTCATTTGCATTTAAAGGGACACACAAAAATGGTGTGTTTTGGTTTTTGCTCACACCCAAATAGGGGCAAATTTGACAAGCTATAATAAATTATCTGTGGGGTATTTTGAGCTGAATCTTCACAGACACATTTTGGGGAAACCAGAGACTTATATTACATCTTGTGAAAGGGGCATTATAGGTTCCCTTTAAAGAGTTAATTCCCCCAAAAATTAAATATTATGTAATTTATTACTCACCCTTATGTTGTTTCACACCTGTAAGACCTTCGTTCATCTTTGGAACACAAATTAAGATATTGTTGATGAAATCCAATGGCTCAGTGAGGTCTCTAGCAATGTCACTGAACCTCTCAAGATCCAGAAAGCTAGAAATATCTATTGATGGCCGATTTCAAAACACTGCTTAATGAAGCTTCAAAGCTTTATGAATCAGTGGTTCGGATCGCGAATCAAATTGCCAAAGTCACGTGAACTATTGAAATTTCAAACGCTTATGATGTAACAAAGCCTTGTTTACTGAAATCACGTGACTTTGGCACTTTGAACCACGGATTTGAAACAAATGATTTGTAAAGCTTCGAAGCTTCATGAAGCAGTGTTTTGAAATCGGCCATCAATAGATATTTTTGAAAAGTCATCATTTTGTTTGGTTTTTTTGGCGCACAAAAGGTATTCTTGTCATTTTATAATATTAAGGTAGAACCACTGAACTCACTTGAGCTGTTTTAAATATTTTTTTAGTAGCTTTCTGGATCTTAAGAGGTTCAGTGACATTCCTGGCAATGGAGGCTTCACTGAGCCGTCGGATTTCATCAAAAATAATCTGAGTTTGTTTTCTGAAGATGAACGAAGGTCTTTTAGAAGACCATGCTGTCTCAAATACTGTGCACGGTATTTTTTCAGTGCCATAATGATTCAAAATTTCTTTGTTCATCTGTTTTAGAAAGAAGCAAGCAGAGACATGTAAAAACACTGACTAAGAGGGTGATGGATGTAATTCATAACTTGGGGCCAAAACTCTCCAGGCTCTATTTCATCAAGAGATGTAATGAACTCCTACACTTTCTCAGAAACTGTAGATGATTGGCACCAGTCAAATCCAGGAACTGAGATCAGATCCTTCAATTAGTGGAAATATCCTCATGTCCTGTAGCGAGGCGAATGAGGTTTATATTAATCTGTCCACTCAATTCTTATTATAAATGACTAAGAATGCATTATGATACTCTCTACTTCAAAAATTGTGGGTGTAAATGACATGATGCAGGCCCAGCACCAGGACAAACAATGTGTGGCCAAGTATGGTGTCTCATACTCAGAATTTCTGTTCTGCCTTACACCCATCCAAGTGCACACACAGACACACCCGATTAGGGGTTAGGTGCCTTGCTCAAGGGCACCTCAGTTGTGGGTATTTGAAGAGAGCACTGTTAATTCATCTACATTTCCTGCCATACAATGAGACTCAAACCCGTAACCTTCAGGTTACAAGGCTGACTCTCTAACCATTAGGCCACAACTTCCCTTAGTTCCCTTAATTTGAACCATAGGGTCAAACATAGGGTCAAACACTACAGACACGCTCTGGATCGTTTGCCAACTCTTTTTCGCTAATAGTAATAATATGCTATTATTACGAAGAAAACAGATCCTAGACCAACAGTTATGGGTAGCTTTTGCCTCTAAAAGGAATAAGAATTGGGCATGATGAGCAATAAATACGCGTTTCAAAATTAGCCATGAAAATGATGGCAACCTTGGAACTGTTGAAAAGGAAGCAGGGGTTATATAGCAACACTGTGAACAAATGCAAACATGCTGAATGAGTGTGAATCATGTCAGAATGAGGCCACAGGAAACTTCCCAGATTTATAATGTGGAATGGATCATGTCCTACATCTGCCAGGAAGATAAATGAAGAAGGTGATGTCGGGAGAGCAGCTGCCACTACTAAATGGTAAAGTAACCACCTACTTGTGATTAGAGTGTCATTTGCTGGATTTATCTGGCCTAATGACAACAATTGGTTTCAATCTTTTAGATGCTACGGACCCCAAAAATATGATCATCCTTGTGTGAGGGACCTCATCCTAAAATTTTAAAGGCATCTATTTTTTTTTTTTTTTTTTTGTATAAAGGCCCAATTTATATTGTGAAAAATTTAAAATATAATTACATCTAAATATCATTGGGAAAATATTACATATTTTTTTCTATTAGCACTGTAATGTTAGAATACGGAAGAGGATTAGGGCCAAGCAATAATAAAAAAAATAAAACCATCTCGAGATTAAAATGGTTAAATTTCGAGAACAAAACTCGTTAAATTTCGAGAAAAAGGTCAAGATAAAATGTTGAGAACAAATTTGTTAAATTACGAGAAAAAAACTATTTAAATGTTGAGAAAAAAGTAGATAAAATGTTGTGAATATAGTCATTAAATTATGAGAAAAAAGTCATTAAATTATGAGAACAAATTTGTTAAATTATGAGAAAAATGTCGTTAAATTTTGAGAAAAAAGTTACGATATTAAATTACGACATTTTATCTCGACTTTTTTCTCAAAATTTAACGACATTTTTCTCGTAATTTAACGAATTTGTTCTTGTAATTTAATGACTTTATTCTCAACATTTTATCTTGACTTTTTTCTCGTAATTTAAAAAGTTTATTTTCAACATTTTATCTCGACTTTTTTCTCGAAATTTAACGAAATTTTTCTCATAATTTAACGAATTTGTTCTCGTAATTTAATGACTTTATTCTCAACATTTTATCTTGACTTTTTTCTCGAAATTTAACGAAATTTTTCTCATAATTTAACGAATTTGTTCTCGTAATTTAATGACTTTATTCTCAACATTTTATCTTGACTTTTTTCTCGAAATTTAACGAAATTTTTCTCATAATTTAACGAATTTGTTCTCGTAATTTAACAACTTTTTTCTCGTAATTGAATGACTTTATTCTCAACATTTTATCTTGACTTTTCTTGAAATTTAACAAGTTTTTTCTCGTAATTTAAGGACTTTATTCTCAACATTTTATCTCAACATTTTCTCGAAATTTAGCAATTTTTTTCTCGTAATTTAGCAAGTTTATTCTCAACATTTTATCTCGACTTTTTTCTTGAAATTTAATGACATTTTTCTCATAATTTAACAAATTTGTTCTCGTAATTTAACAACTTTTTTCTCGTAATTTAATGACTTTATTCTCAACATTTTATCTCAACTTTTTTCTCGTAATTTGACGAGTTTATTCTAAACATTTTATCTTGACTTTTTTCTTGTAATTTGACGAGTTTATTCTCAACATTTTATCTTGACTTTTTTCTTGAAATTTAACAAGTTTTTACTCGTAATTTAATGACTTTATTCTCAACATTTTATCTCGACATTTTCTCGAAATTTAACCATTTTTTTTCTCGTAATTTAGCAACTTTAATCTCGAGATGGTTCTATTTTTTTTATTATTGCTTGGCCCTAATCCTCTTCCGTAGTTAGATGTATTATTTACTCGTTTATTTACTTAATTTCTTATTTTAATAATTTTAATTAAAATTCTTATTTTAATAAAAAAATTATTTATTTGTTGTAATCTATTTTGTATTTAAATTTAAATAAAATATTTTTATTTTATTATATCTCTTTATTACACTGTTTTTCTTTAAATATTTCCATGGATCCCTAGCACTTGCAGCCCCCTAGGGGTTCCAGGAACACCAGAACATATTTAGTTTAATATTGGCTTATTTTATATATATACATGTGTGTGTGTGTGTGTGTGTGTGTGTGTGTGTGTGTGTGTGTGTGTGTGTGTGTGTGTGTGTGTGTGTTTCATAAAGAATAACCCAAAATAATAACCAACAGACAGGCAAATTATTATTAAGCAAAATTACAGTTCTTTAAACAAAAATGTTATCTGTTGGATCTTACATTGTTCTTGAAGGGACATTTTGCTAACCAACTGTCTTTCATAAAAGAAAAAAATTAACAGACCCTTAATTTTACATTTGGCTCCTTGCATTTTCCTTTAGCATTTTATTTATTTATTTATTTTTATTTTTTTAAATGCATGCATAAAGCACGTTTATTATTCAATGTATTCTATTTATAAATTGAAATATTTTGTTATTATTTTATTAAATATATAACAAACTATTGAGCTGTTCACGAAACACAAGTTGTGTAATTTACATTGTTTAAAAGTTAAACAGTTTAATGCACACTGTAGTACCTCACTTTTGTGGCGCCCCTTTAGGACTTTTATTTTAACTTCCCAGCAGCCATCGATGGCTGGGTAATGTTTGTGTGTGGTTTCACACAGCCTCTCTCATGTAAATACAGTGCACAGTTCGTGATGTTACAGGATATTTTTGTCTCCACTAATTGTTTAACACCACAGAGACTGTGAGACTGCGGAAGCGAAGACAAACGAAGATTGCAGAAGGTAGTTTGAAAACTGTTTTAAACATATTGACTCTTTATTTTGCCACTAATATGTTGCATTTTAGATATTTCAGCATATAAGAAGTGCTGCATGTAGTGAGTCTGTATTATTTTACGCAACATTTGACATTGACTATAATCCTGACGTCTTCCTCTTCGCTTAAAAATATTATAACGTAAATATTATATTACGATGCATTTTGATAATGAGATGCAGAACAGGTTCAAGAGAAAACTTGCTCTTACGATTGACAGGTTGGTGAGGATGGAGGAAGATTTGTCAAGTGCTTTGAATTCAGTCAGCCTGGAGCCTAAAGACAACAAAATGGACACTTTTGGGTAAATATTCCATCTCATTCTTCATTTAACATATGCTTTCTTATCATAAATTATTGTATTGTGTATTTTTCTATTGCAAGACACACTAGTGATCAATCTATCACTACCTATCACAGTAGTTATACAACCTTTGGATTTCCAGCATAAATCTTTTAGCAACCAAGCCACAAAATTATACTTTTAACATATATTCTCAAGATGTCAATGCACAGATGTCGGTAAACAATGATCGATTCAGAGTTTCAGCACAAACATGTATTGTAATCATTTTAGATGTTGTAATTTTGTCACAAGGTTATCGTTTAAAGACCTCAAGCTCTTTTTATGTTTCAACATCCAGAATTCTCACACAAGGTGAACAGTTAAGTCTCTTGTTTGCTGGAATGCTGAAAGAATAAAGCAGGGATAAGCACATTAGGATTAGCTTTCTCAACACACTTTGGTGTTACATGTGGGGGGTTTCAGCTGTTTATGGAAAACCAAAGTGTTTTACGGATCAATAAGTTGGCCACTAGTTTCCATACAATATATAGTATATGTATTATAAATGTAATTTCTATAATATATAGAGTTAGTCAAGTTTTCTATTCATGTGGGAGGTTTCAGTTTTTTATGGAAAACCGAAATGTTATACGATTCCTAATTTTGGCCACCAGTGTTTCCTTAATATATTGTTCTTGAAGGGACATTTTAAAATTGTGTGTGTGTGTATATATATATATATATATAAAGACAATTTTAAGCCAATTATTTATATCTTTTGCTGTAGTTTGTCAGTAGGAAATATCAGTTTATGCATAAGGACAACAACCAATATGCTCCACACAGAGATCTGATCCCACCATCATCGAGTCCAGACGAGTCCATATGTTATATATATATATATATATGTTTTTTTTTTGTCACATATATATTTATATGTATTATACAGTCTTGCTAAAAAAGTTTACATACCCCTTGCAGAATCTACAAAATTTTAATAATTGTAACAAAATAAGAGGGATCATACAAAATGCATGTTATTTTTTATTTAGTGCAGTCCTGAATAAGATATTTGACATAAAATATGTTTGCATATAGTCCACAGGACAAACAAACAAAAAAGCAGTGGATCATTCAGCTATTTTTTTCTTGTGGACTATATATAAACATATTTTATGTCAAATATCTTATTCAGAACAGTACTAAATAAAAAATAACATGCATTTTGTATGATCACTTATTTTTTTTATGAATAGTTAATTTTTTGCAGATTCTGCAAGGGGTTCACAAACTTTCAAGCAGCAGTGTAAATGTAAATTATATAAATGTAAGTATAAATAACATTAAAAGATCAGAAATTGATGTTAGAGAAATATATTAGAAATGTATTACAAACAAAATGTCAATTGCATGCATTGGGTAAATGCAGTATTGAGGTTTCCTCTTGTACAGTTTAAATTGAATGTGTTTGGGTGGGCCATGTAAGCCCTTCATAAACCAGATTAAGTGTTTAATCTTTAAATCTAAAGGTCCGCCTACGCTTCCACCTCCTTCTATTCCCCCAGCCTATGTCACACACCTTACTGCATTAATAATTTCTGGAATAACTGCTTTTGCTTCCCTGACACTCGGGACAAAATATCTGTCACGACAATTGAATGCTATTTTCACGTATCCAGCCATTGACAAGCAACATGGAAGAAATAGCTGAATATTTTAACGAAAAGATGCGAGCGCGCTCTGACAGCATGGCCAGCACCGGCACGCAGTCCACCAGCAGCCGTCTGCATGTGCGACAGCGTCTGGCCATGCTCATGACCTGTGTGGACGATCTGGACCCCGACGATAAACTGGACGCGCAGGTGGTTAAAACCTTAGATGGGGCTTTTCATGTCTGCAGGCAGATTGCGGGCCGACCTAAGAAAGACCAGTTCAGGTTTTGTCTTTCACTTCTCTTGTTGTTGTGTCTGGCAGATCTAAACCTGACTTTTGGTTTCTACTCTGGTTTTGTGGCGACTGAACACCTTTTCTCTGTTTTTCCAGAGAGATCCTGTTTGAGTCAATGATCTTGAGGGGATAAGATATTTTAAACCTTAGATGTTAGTCTGTAGTTTTTAAAAATGGTTTAACGGATTGAGCTGTTTAAGAATGTAATCTGCAGTTTGATATGCTTACAATTTCTTGGACCAATTAGTTGAAATGGTGTTATTGTTAATCTGAGCAGTTATGTGAGAACAAGCTGGAGATTTACTTGGAGTTTTTCCAAATGAATTACACAAGGAGGGGGAATGAACAATTCTATTATTGAACTGAATACATCTTTCTTTCTTTCTTATATCCACAGGCTGTATGTCGTCACGTGGAATGTGGGCACAGCTGAGCCTCCTGAAGATGTGGACTCTCTGCTTCAGCTCAGCTCCCCGAAGAAACCCGACCTCTATGTGATAGGGTGAGTTTTGATATCTTAAGGTCTCTCGGACACACCATAAAGTAAATAATGATGAATGAAATATGTGGTCTGAATGTTTTAATGTTTGTCTGTGATGCTGCTCTGGTTCAGTCTGCAGGAGGTGAAGGCTGCACCTCTCAAGTTTGTCACAGATCTGGCCTTCGAGGACTCCTGGAGTCATCTCTTCATGAACACTCTGGCCCCTTTGGGTTATATCAAGGTGCTGATTCTGTCTGCCCTATACTAACATGCTTTTGTTCATATGCTAATCATGTGATTCACTATGAACTACTAGTGGACGATTGGTTTCTTTATTTATTGGTTTATATATAGAGCTGCTCTGACAGGTAGACATGCATGGGAAATTTTAGGTGATTTAATACAAACATACATATAATTATTAATTGATTATAAATTCATGATAATGGTGTATATATATATATATAATAAAAATTATATAAACACACTTCATAATGAATAAATATCATTTATAACTACAATTAACTGTTATATATACACTGCCCTCCAAAAGTTTGGAAATGCCCCAGAAAAGTGGGGTTTTGGACAATATAAGCATGAATCCTTTTTAATTTGTGATAATTTTGCACTGATAAGGGACAACACAAACTACGAAAACATATTTTATTACATAAACAGTTTATACATAGAAAAAAATTAAATTTTCGATTCATCAAAATATCCACCATTAGCAGCTATCTGACCTAAACTGGGTTCTAATTGGTTCATTGTATTCTAAACTTAATTGGTAATCAATTGTTGAAGCTATTAAGGTGTGCCTACCCAAAAATCTTTTACAAACCTGGGCCAAGTTTAAACCAGTAACCAGGCATCACAGCTGGCAAAGGGGCATATCTGACTTTGACATGTATATATTGCCATTATTATGTAATCAAAGTAAAAATTATTATTGCTGGTCTTCAATGATAATGTCAAGTTACTTTAATGTATTTGCACCAAAAAATGATAAAGAATTATACTGATATTGTCAAAACCACACTTTGCCAGGGGTTTCCAAACTTTTGGAGGGCAGTGTAAATTACACTTTAATATATATTTATATATACATTACAATAATTACAATATTTAAATTAAAAATTACATATTTAAATTAAAAATTACATATTTAATATAAAACATAATTCATATAATAAAAATTATATACACTTTAATTATATATTTAATTATTTAATTACAATTATGAATTAATAATAAATTAATAAATATAATTTATAACTACAATTAACTGTTTATATTTATATATATAATGTCTTATTTTTTATTTAATATAAATTATATTATAATTCATATACACACACACACACTTTAATTATATAATTACAATTATCATCAATTTGTAATAAATTAATTAATTAATAGCTACAATTAACTGTTTATATCTTTATTTATATATTTAATAACAAATATATTCTAATTCATATAATTATATATAATTTTGATAATTTTTACTGTTGGCCAAAATATGGAACTGAAAAACAGTTTGGATTTCCATTAACAACTGAAACCACACACATGAACAGGAAAACTTGAAAAAAAAAAAAAAAACGAAAATGGAAAAAAAATATTGAATATTGAGAAGAAATATATATATATATATATATATATATATATATATATATATATATATATATATATATATATAAATAATATTGATGATTAGTGTGTGATGAATATAAATTATATTTATAATATATAGGAATAATTTTAGCATAGAAAATAGTGCACACTTTATAAATAATGAATTTCCTGTTTTACTGTGGCCCATTCAGGTGTCCTCAATACGGATGCAGGGTCTGCTCTTGCTTTTCTTTTCCAAGCTGGAACACGTCCCCTTTATCAGAGACATTCAGGTCACTTACACCCGCACAGGCCTCTACGGATACTGGGTAAGACTTTTGAAATACAAATACTTAAGCGAGCATCTCTTGATATACTTACTGAAAAATATATCTTAATTTTCTTAAAATTAAAGGGTAATAAAGGAGGCGTGTCTATCCGTCTGTCCCTCTACGGTCACATGCTCTGCTTCCTGAACTGTCACCTCAGTGCCCACATGAACTACGCCTCTCAGAGGGTGGATGAGTTTGAGTATATTCTGGATGCTCAGACCTTTGACACCAAAAACTCGCCAAACATTTTGGACCACAAGTCAGTCCATGATGATATTTTATGAATAATTACCACGTAAAAAACAAAACTGTATATTTCTTTAGCTGTACTTTCATTCTTATTTTGCATATTCTTTTATTGATTATGTTCTTATCAATTATCAATTCTTATCATTATTCCTTATCATTTATCTATATTGCTCTTTATTGCATATGAATTCTCTCACCTCATTCTCTAGGGTTGTGTTCTGGTTTGGGGATTTGAATTTTCGTATCGAGGACCATGGCATGCTCTTTGTGAGGAACTGCATCACCAGCCAGCGTTTCAGTCTACTTTGGCCTAAAGATCAGGTACTGATCACTTTTGAATCTTTATTAGTGAAATAAATTGTCACTCTATATTAGATGTAGTAACAATGTCTATACATGTAAATGAAAAATGCATTAATGTATGAATCATTTATTCGCAGTTCCAGAATTAGTAACTCGCTTAATTTGTGCCATAATGTATGTTTGCATCTGTGCATGTCAATATCTTACCAGCTCACCATGATGAAACAGAAGGAAGCTACTTTGCAGAAGTTTGAAGAGGGACCTCTCGACTTTCAGCCCACCTATAAATTTGATTTGCACTCGGATAACTACGACACAAGGTAAATGACACAACTTCTTACAATATATCCTGCAGTATATAGGGCTGGCACGATTATTGATTAATTATATGATCGTGATTATTCTAATCAAAATTATTTGAGATAAAGACAATAGAAAGAAAATTAAAAACAACACTGTTAAAAAGTACACAAAGATTGTCAAAGGTTTTCCTTCATATGAAATGAAGGCTTGTGTGTTTAATCAGACTGTAATATAATATAATATAATATAATATAATATAATATAATATAATATAATATAATATAATATAATATAATATAATATAATATAATATAATATAATATAATATAATATAATATTAAAGTATTACAGTAAACATTAAAATAAATCATGTGGGCATATATTATTAGATTGTATATTATTATTTACAATTCCAAGTAAAAAAAAAATATTAGGCTTTCACAGTTACATAAAAGTGACATAAACAAAACAGAATTAAATATTTAATCGCTATTATTTGTATGAAAATCAATAGCCAGCACAAAATTCACAATTGCAGTGTATTGTACTTTCATTGTCATTATTTTGGAGAGTCATTTGTTTTTAAGGTCAACGTGAAATTAAAATTTAAAACACATTTCTAGTCAAAATGTAAATTATTTGTATTATTGTATGTTATTTGAATGAAATATTTTAATTAAAATGTAATAACTTGCTATGGTTTTTAAATGACTTTTTTTTTATTATTTAAAATTCTCTCCATTCCAACCACATGTCAAATAGAGAGAACTTTTCATAATGCAGTCAAATATTTTGTTTGACTTTGAAATTTTTAAAGGGTTAGTTCACCCAAAAATTAAAATTCTGTCATTAATTACTCACCCTCATGTCGTTCCACACCCGTAAGACCTTCGTTCATCTTCAGAACACAAAGATATTTTTGATAATATCCGATGGCTCAGTGAGGCCTCCATTGACAGCAAGACAATTAACACTTAAAATGCCCAGAAAGGTACTAAAGACATATTTAAAACAGTTCATGTGACTACAGTGGTTCAACCTTAATAATACACTTTATTTTATGTAGCGCCTTTAAAAGTACCATCTCAAAGCGCTTTACATACAAAATGAAATTAAAAAATAAAGTACAGGCTGTAAAAACTAATCAAACAAAAAATGCTATGAAGCGAAGAGAATACTTTTTTTGCACCAACAAAACCCAAAATAATGACTTTATTCAACAATTTCTAGTGATGGGCGATTTCAAAACACTGCATCATGAAGCTATGAATCTTTACAAATCATTTGTTTTGAATCAGTGGTTCGGAGCGTGTATCAAACTGCCAAAGTCACGTGAACTAATGTCTACTGTCACATGAACTATTGAAATTTCAAAACATTTATGACGTAACAAAGCCTCATTTACTGAAATCACGTGACTTTCGCAGAGACAGAAACAACTGATTCGTAATCGTAAAGCTTCGAAGCTTCATGAAGCAGTGTTTTGTCATCGCCTATCACTAGATATTGTTGAATAAAGTTGAATAAAGTTTTTTTGGCACACAAAAAGTATTCTTGACGCTTCATAACATTAAGGTTGAACCACTGTAGTCACATGAACTGTTTTAAATATGTCTTTAGTAGCTTTAGTGGCAATGCAGGCCTCACTGAGCCATCGGATTTTATCAAAAATATCTTAATTTGTGTTCCGAAGATGAATGAAGGTCTTACAAGTTTGGAACAACATGACAGAATTTTCATTTTTGAATGAACTAACCCTTTACAATGGATTTCATGTTGACTTTAATTACATTTCCCAAATAGCTATGAAGAAAACAGTAATCACTATAATATCGTAAATCTCCCTCAGCTCCTCTGCCAGGACTGTTTTTGCTTGTCAGATGTTGACCCGTGCTCTCTTTTCACCCCTGCAGGGTACAGAAGACATGGTTTGGTTTTAAGTAAGCTTTAAATTTCCCATGTGCTTCTTAACTTGAACCTTCCTCCCCTGCTTGTCTAGCCTTCTGCCAGCATTCCGTGAATTTTTCCTTAATTGTAGCATTTCCGTCAGAGAGCGGAAAGACTTTCTTTTTGCCCTAGAGCTGACAGACCTCATCCACACTTTAATGCAGACCAATGCATTGTGTGCCGCCCATCCTGTCCTGTAACACCCATTCATCTACTGCTGAAATGAACCTCCAGAAATAAACCATTAACATCCATATACATCCAGTCTGTGTTTGGACTTAGTTGGTGTTGTGTGTTGCAAAGAGTCTAAGTGTTAAAATATTAGTCATCTGTGTTTCTATGCTGTCGTTTCTAGTAGCTGTTCAAATCTTTGCAACATACATGGTCACAAAGCATGTGGATGACTTGGCTCGCTTTTTGATTTACTGGATGCATTTATGGTGCAAAAAAAAAGAAAAAAGATTTGTATATTTTATGAAAAATAAAAGGGATTCAAACCCACAACTTTATTATATATTTGATTTAATCTTGCTTTCCTCTCTCTTTGTTTGGCTAGTGGTAAGAAACGCAAGCCTGCGTGGTGTGACAGGATTCTCTGGCAAGTGAAGCCCAAGTCCTTGCCGACGGAGGATATTAATGAAGACGGTCACAATGAAGAGGATCCAAAGAAACAACTGAAGGGGGAACTTGAGGATGAGTTCCCTCTGAAAATGACCCAGGACTATTACACGAGTAAAATGGAGTATGGCGTTAGCGACCATAAGCCTGTCATTGGCATCTTCCGCTTGGAGGTGGGGCATCACCGAGTTTGGCTAAAACAATTGTCGTTAACCCTTTGTGTCATAAAATACTACAAGAATGACCATTTGTTAATCTGTTATCAGTTGAGAAAGATGTACGAGACGCCACTCGTGCAGGTCTGTGCTGAAGGAGAGTGGAGTGCCGACTTCGACGCCCTCATAACATACAGACTTCTTCAGTCCTTTCCCTCAAGTGCCTGGGACTGGATCGGTTTATATAAGGTGAGAGAGGTTCCCAAAATGTGCTCTGTCCTGATGGGGTCACAGACTGCAGGTACACTAAAAAAAATAACTCTTTGAACGAACATAAAAAAAATCATGGAAAGGATTTCCACATGATTAAGTTGCTTTATTTCAGCATTATGCAATTCTGTAATTCCAATTTAATGTACTTACGTTGGGTCAACTTAATTTATTAAGGTTGATTCAACGTATTTATTATGGTTGGGCACAGCTTAATTTATTAGTGTCAGCCCAACTAATTCGCAATGTTTTGGACCAAATCATTTACTTAAGTTGATCCAATCTATGCAATTTAAGTTAGCCTATCAAAGTGCTTAATGCTGAAGGAAAGCCATTTAATCACGAGGAAATCCTTTCCATGATTTAATTACATTAATTCAAAGAATAGCTTTTGAGTGTTAATAAATTAAAACCCTTTTACCATACACTCAAAGAAATGACACTTTAAACTAACTCAAGTCAATTATGGACAGTGTTTCCACACAACCAACTTAGTTTTTATTAACATTAAAGGTTTATTTTTACTCTATGCAAAATCCATGAGTTGTGACAAAACAACTAAGGAAGAATCTATGTAAAATAGTTATGTCCAACTTACTCAATTCAATCATGGACAGTGGCTACACATGATTGAGACAAGTAAAATCAACCATGATAGTATCAACCATGTTAAATCAACTAGAATCAATTGTGTTCATTCAAAATAAAATAAATAAAAAGCAATAAATAAATAAATAAATAGTTTTCATATACATTGATTTTTACAATTAATTATTCTTGTTTAATTTTGTGATTTACGTAACTTTTGTGATGTTCTGTGTTAGAAATCTAGATGTGATACTGGATTCATCCTAAATTGCCTTAACCCCAAAAAATTGTAAATCTTAAATTGATCAAAAGTCCATTGGTGGCAATGGTTTTACAATCAACATAGGCTTACAATGCTTTTGGGAAATGCAACCCAGAGCACTACCATAGTAATTACTTTCTTATTAAAGTAATTTGAAAGTTTGTTAGCAGGTGCTCAACCCAAGCACAACTGCAACAATTCACCACAATGGTAACCCTAAAACTATTAATTAACAGAAACTTTTAAATACCAACATAATAGAACAGTAAACATTAAAAAGTCTTTCCATTTTCTCATCTTCCTAAAAACTGCTTAAAATAACACTTTATTTCAACATTTACACTCCTAGTTCAGCCCCTTTGCAAAGCATGATGGGAAGTGAAAATCCTGTTTGATTGAGTCCTGGTTAGGTTTACTTGATTGAAACATGATATTTTCATACAAAAACATCAAGTTAAGTCAAAACGTAATTGTTTCAACTTAATTTAATATGAAGCAATTGAATTTGAACCAGAAACCTAATAGAATCAAAATAAGTTGTTTAAATAAAGTGAAATAATTTTTTTTCAGTGTAAAATAAATAATGGTAATGGTAAATGCAAATTATAAATTGTAATATATAGTATATTATTGTGTATGGTTAGAATAGTAATAATAAAATACTGTGAACTAGATTTATCCGGGGTTTCTTTAATATCGAACTTGTGTCTGTCACTTCATAGGTTGGTTTTAAAAGTGTTTCGGACTATATCACGTACACTTGGGTGAAGGATGACCAGGTGTCTTTAAATGATGAGCTCTTTCAGGTTTGCAACATTTACTCTCTGCATTTCTTGTTAGATAATGTTTTTTTCTTTCACTTAATCAACTAAGTAGATTTAGCTAATTATATTGTCTTTTTTCTCAGGTTTATGTGAACAAAGATGAAATTCCTGTTCTTGGGGGAGAATGTGTGCTGTGCTATTACAGCAGCAACCTGCAGTGCATTGTGGGTATTAGTCAACCTTTCAAGGTGAGTAAACTTTTGCTTCTGTATTTTGTATGTACATTAGTGTTGGGTAAGTTACTCTGAAAAAGTAATTATTACTAGCTCCTAATTACATCTTCAGCAGTGTAATTAGATTATTGTACTAAAAAGTATAGGATTACTTATTACTAATTACTTTCTAAAACTCATATCAACCTCGAAAAGTTGAACAATACAAGGATATACATTAAAGGTGCACTAGAACATTCTTTCACAAGATGTAATATAAGTCTAAGGTGTCTCCTGAATGTGTCTGTGAAGTTTCAGCTCAAAATACCCCATAGATTTTTTTTTTATTAATTTTTTTAACTGCCTATTTTGAGGCATCATTAACTATGCACCAATTCAGGCTGCGGCCCCTTTAAATCTCGCGCTCCCTCCCTGTTAGACTTAAAATTTTGATGTTAAACCCACTAATGTTTTATATAGAATTGTTCTACGTCTGTACAGCATTTAATGAAATTACATCACAAATAACTGTAATTAATTACAAGATTAAAGGTACAATATGTAAGATTTTTTAGATTAAAATATCCAAAAACCACTAGAACAGTGTTATATATTTTATTGACTTGTTTAAATTATCCCAAATGTTTCCAAGAATGTTTAAATCCAGAAAAATAAGCAATTTTAAACAGGACTCGGGACGTGTCCGTGCGTCGCCTCTCAATGACCTCATACCCATGTTACTGTTGATTTCCGGGTTTATTTTGTAGAATCCATGGAAACACCAAAGACGCTTTATTATGTGTTTTATTAGACAGGTGAGCAACTGTTTTGATACAGTAATTGACAGAAAACTAATTATTGTTATATAGCTCAACACACAAAGTTTTTTGTTTGAATCTCGTTTTCTTGATTTACCGCGAGTACCATGTTTTACCATGACTAATATCGATCTAGCTTACTGCAGTGTGCAACAAGTGGCTCATAGCAGCCGCCGGCGAACGCAGAGTAGCACTATAACAACTTTCAACACACAAATGTGTCTAAACAGCGCTGCGTTACCCCACATACACGTGACCAGAAGAAGCGAAAGTGGTTGTCTGCGGCATAATAAAAGTTCCGCTGCTCACGAGCTGCGTGTCACGCTCGTCTCTCATTAGCAATCGCTCCAGCTGCCTTGTTCCACTCCAACAGCTTTAAGCCACACCCTGCTTCATCAATACATTAGCTCATCCATGAATATTTCTGCCCGAGTCCCGTCGGATTCTTTTCCTCCGGCTGTAGACGTGAAGACAACACTTCCCAAGATTCTGCGAAATCAAGGCGTCATGAAGCTACACCTGTGTGACCTCTAGTGGCAAAAAATTACATATTGTGCCTTTTAAAGGTACAATTTGTGATATTTTTTTCCGCTAGAGGTCGCTAGAAGCCTATTCAAAACAAAGGCGTAGTTTGATGACGTAAAGTTTTAGAGTGGAAACTTGGGACATGTGGTCTCCATCTCAACGGACGGTGCAAAAGAATAGGGATTGGAGTCTGGAAGAACTCATGTTCGTGGATGCGATTATTAACGTTACTGTAGTATGAAGCAGAGCAGGACCGAGTGTTGCGGGAGCTGAACGAGGAGCTGGAGCGATTGATCAACACACGCCTCACGAGCAGCGGGACTTTTATTATGACACAGTCGCCGGCGCCGCTTCCGCTTTTGCCGGTCATGAGTTTACGGGAGCTGTCCTTGTCGACAGAACCAGCGGCAGATGGTAAACAGTACTTATGTTCCATAAATAATTAACACAATCCACCATAAAACGTGCAAGAAGTAAATAAGGAACTGCTTGAAGCAAGCTAGTGGTTTGCTGGACGCTAGACTCTACTTCCACATTTGTCCACGGCACTGTTGTCATGTGGTTTCTACGTCAGTAAAGGCGGTAACAAAGTTAACTGACGTCATTGACAGGCGACTGCACTGCCCCGTGTCACTGTTTAGAATGGGAATTTTCTCATGATTTACAAGTAGTTGAAAACATTAGAGATATTGTTAGTAATCAGCTGGACAAAATATATAACACTAGCCTAGTGGTTTTTGGATATTTTACTGCAAAAATTTTACAAATTGTACCTTTAAGAGTAATTAACAGTTTTAACACTTTAATTAACAGTAATTAATTGCTTAGTAATGCATTACACCCAAAACTACATAATTTAATTGCTTTAATTTTATTTATGGTAACATAAAAAATGTATTATAATTTATTTATGGTAGAATATGACCAGTCCAGTTTTTATATAAATAATTACTTTTAAACATTGTTATGACTGTATGTATTGAAAGACATATTTTGTGTTGGCTTCAGTGTTTTACATGTGGTAAGGTATAAAAATCAAATGAATTTACTTTTTAGGTGCAGGAATCCAGAGCGGCGATTGAAGAGGGTTTATTGCCTGAAAATATCAATGGACTTGATGAAACAGTTTCCAGTTAAGACCAAGACAAAGATGTCAAACCAAACATACCTGTGGATTTAAGCAAGTGCAATTTTAATCCAGAATGGGGCTTTTATTTGTATGTGATACAGTATTGTTTTTTTCTCTCTTTTAACCAGGAAATATTATAAATCACATGCAGCCAGTATATTTTAAATTGTAGCCAGCTGGTGGGACCCATCCCAGATAGATTGTGGTTTTCTAAGTAAGCACATTTAAATTTGTTCTGTATTTACTGAAATTGTTTCAAAAACAGATGTTACAAATTAAGAAAAGCATACCAGTAATGTAATTTATTTAATTATTTGATTAATTAATTCACACCACAGCCTTACCAGATTCTCTTAAATCATTTAGTCTGTGTTTAACTTTTTCAAAAAAACGTTTTATTAGTCCACTGTACATCAAAATTTCAATGTTTACTGTTACTGCCTATGTTGTCCTTGTTTCCATTCCATTCAGTCTTAATGCAGACTGTTACACTGTTAAGAAAAGACTGCATTAGCACAATTTAATTGTGTACTTTCATGGCACTTGTTTACTTTATGTGGATCTATTTATGACTGTAACTCATACTGAAGCGGTATTATTATATTATTTGTGTCTCACTGAAATTGAGTGTGAATAACTGAAGGATCTTCTGAACCAGTTTTATTTTTGTGGTCAGTACAATAAGATATTACTTTCATTTTAAGTATAAACAGGCTATGTACAGAATGCTTAAACGGTAAACAGATATACCCTCTTTTGGCTTAAGAATGTGTTTATTTAATGTTTGACTAATGCTAATGTATAAATAGAATATATTTGTATCAGATTATACTGTATAAAAGGTAAAATACTGTAAGAAACAAAATTTCTCTGTAAAGAAAAGTTTTTATTTTCTAAACGACTACAAATGCATACTGTTGACATGAAATAAATGCTATTTAAAATAAAATTTAATAAAAAAAATGAGGTTGTGAAGGATAAACATATAGAGGTCCTGTTTTATGTCTATTTTTTTTTAATTTTTGAGTATTTTGTCTGATGGGAAAGTTTGGAGAATATGCTTTTTAAATTGTTTTGTCATTGTTGATCGACATTTAGATACACAGCAGCAATAATAAGACCATATCTGATACAATCCACTCAAAGCTTCGTTTTCATTAACGAAAAATAATATGGCATTTTACCACCATAGACAATATAATAAACAAATAATATAATGTCTATGTTTACCACCCCCTAGCGTTGGAGCGGTTATGTTGCTATAGTAACCGTGTGTTTACTCGCCGGCAGAGTGTCATCGGTCGTGTTTCAGTGAGTTGCAGGTCTGACAGGTAAGACATTTCATTTACTTTTAATGTTTTAATTCAAATTATTTAATGTTTATCTTGTTTAAAACACTGAATAGATTGTTTAAGACACGAGTTTATGGAGAAAAATGTTTGTTTGACAACAGATAACTGAAATCCTGACAGTTGTATTTCTGAATGATTAGTATTTTGTATTAGAATGTCCTTTTAGTTGTTTTTTGGCAATGGTATGGCTTTGATTCGAGTGTTTAAAACAATTTGATATTAGTTATCATATAGTCTAGTAATCATTGACCTAAATTATTTCAAAACCAAAGAATAACTTTCTTTCTCATTAGAAAAATGTCTAGGCTGATGGGACCCCCTGATAAGTTTCTACCATCTGAGTGGAAGCATGCAAACCAGGTGCATTTCAGGAGTTCGGAGGCAGAACGGGTGCACTCAGAGAGATTGGCTGCAGAGTGTCAAAGACTCATAGAGGAGAGCAACAAATATACCAAACACATGCAACAGGATGCACAAAAGAGGCTGGGTATGCAAAATACATGTGACAGGATGCAGAGAAGGTCAATGGCCTTGCATGAGATGTGCAGTAATACTGAATGTGTAATCATGACACTTAACCTTTTAAAGATGAGTGGTAGAAATGATGAAAAGAGGAAGTTATTTCAGATAGGGTTATTGATTTCCTTGATAAAGACATGTAGTTAATAAACTGGTATGCTTAGTCTTTATATTCTCCCATGAGTCATGCACCTCTTCTTCAGAGCAGAGAATCCAGGATATCAGATTCTGGAGGCAGGAACTGGAGAAGAAGTTTGAGGAGATGGTGCAGGAGATTGAAATGCTCGTCATCTTCAAGAGCCGTGTGGAAAAAGCCTTGGAGAGCTGCTCTGAGCCTCTTCAAGTGACTCTGCAATGTCTGACTGAGAGGTACTTCTCACTTTAGAGCGCAAACAGAGCAGAGGTCATTACTAAAACCAAGTGTTGAACTACATGACCAAACTGATCAAAAGTGACAGTAAAGGCTTTTACCTGTTGTTACAAAAAAAAATATATATATATATATGTCAAATAAATGAGTCCTGAAAAAATTATCAAAGATTCCACAAAAATATTGTTTTTAACACTGATAATAGCTGCATATCAGAATAATTTCTGATGGATCATGTGACACTGAAGACTGGAGTAATGATGCTGAAAATTCAGCTTTGCTGTCACAAGAATAAATTACATTTTATAGTATATTAAAAATGGAAATCAGGGTAACACTTTACTTGAAGAGGTGTGCATAAGACTGACATGACACCTTCATAATCATGACATGACACGTGTCATGAATATGAAGAAGGTTTTATGCATGTTTATTTCAACTGTCATTAAATGTCATTCGCTCAATTATGTCATTTTTAATGCAAAGATGACATTGACTGAGATGCCTTTAGCTTATTTAGCTTTATGGGTTAACATTACATTAAACTTTTGACATTGGCTATCATGAGGCCATTATAATAGTGTCATTGAATATTTTTCTGACCACTTTTTTCAGTGGTACAAATTGAACTTGTCATTAAAATGTCATTAAGTGTTAATTCTCTGTCAAATAATTTCATAACAGCGTCATGAATATTTGTCATTTCATGTTTTTTTGTTTGTTTGTTTGTTTCGTCTAACAGAAGGTCAGATAATAGACAATTTCAAATTTCTTAAAAAAGATGATACTGATATAAAATAATGGTAGCACTTTATTTTAGGGTCTTTTAACTAGTTGCTTATTACTATTAGCATGCATATTACTAGAATATTGACTATTTATTAGTAATTAATAAGCATATATTAATGCCTTATTCTGCATGACCTTATTCTAGATTCTTAATCCTACCCAATACCTAAACTTATAATTAACTATGTTTATAAGCAGTAAATTAGGAGTTTATTGAGGAAAAAGTCATAGTTAATAGTTTATATGTGTTCCCTATTATACTGAAGTGTTACCAAAATAATGTAATGTAATATTAACCCATAAAGCTAAGTAGTTTCTTAAGTTTGATAATTAATCTGCTATGTCATGTTTATGACAGGTTAAGATGTTTTGCTAATGTCAAGTTGTCATGACAAAGACACTGACAGGTTATGATGTATTGGTTTATGTCAAGTTGTTGTAACAAAGACATCTCAATCAATGTCATCTTTGCATTAAAAATGACATAATTGAGCGAATGACATTTAATGACAGTTGTCATAAACATGCATAAAACCTCCTTCATATTCATGACACGTGTCATGTCATGATTATGAAGGTATCATGCCAGTCTTATGCACACCCCTTCAAGTAAAGTGTTACCGAAATCAGTTATTTTGAATTGTAATAATGTTTAACTTTATTTTTGATTAAATAAATGCAGCCTTTAGCATAAGAGTTTCAAAAACATTTAAAAAATTTAGCGACCCCAAACATTTGAATGGTAGTGTAAGATATAAGCCACATTAACCACCCCAATTTGGATTAGACTGACGTCATTCATTACAGTTCAAACCTCTAATTTGTAGCCTAATCATGTGATATGTATGGGACATCCTCAGAGAGAAGCGTGTGGCAATTGACCTGGTGCATGATGAGGTGGAAGAAGAACTGCTGAAGGAGAAGGAAGTGATCGAGGGAGTGATGGTCCTGCTACAGCGAACACTGGAGCAGATCAATGAGCAGATCAGGTTGGTGGGACAGTGACAACTCCAAGGACTAACTTGTAAGGAATTAAATTGTCCTTGATATTTCCTATGAGAAAGTCTGTCAAACCTGTAAATGTCACAAATAATATTATAAAACAATATATTTTTCAATAATAATAATTCAGTAATTAATTTATTAAAGGGGACATATCATGAAATTCTGACTTTTTCCGTGTTTAAAGGTGCCCTAGAACTTCTTTTTAAAAGATGTAATATAAGTCTAAGGTGTCCCCTGAATGTATCTGTGAAGTTTCAGCTCAAAATACCCCATAGATTTTTTTTTATTAATTTTTTTTAACTGCCTATTTTGGGGCATCATTAACTATGCACCGATATATAGGTTGCGGCCCCTTTAATTCTCGTGCTCCCCCTCCCCCGGAGCTCGCGCTTGCCTTGAACAGCATAAACACAGTTTACACAGCTAATATAACCCTCAAAATGGATGTTCATCATGCATGCTGCATGCATACATCGGATCATGTGAGTATAGTATTTATTTGGATGTTTACATTTGATTCTGAATGAGTTTGAGGCTATGCTGCGTGGCTAAAGCTAACATTACACACTGTTGGAGAGATTTATAAAGAATGAAGTTGTGTTTATGAATTATACAGACTGCAAGTGTTTAAAAATGAAAATAGCGACGGCTCTCTTGTCTCCGTGAATACAGTAAGAAATGATGGTAACTTTAACCACATTTAACAGTACATTAGCAACATGCTAACGAAACATTTTGAAAGACAATTTACAAATATCACTAAAAATATCATGTTATCATGAATCATGTCAGTTATTATTGCTCCACCTGCCATTTTTTGCTGTTGTTCTTGCTTGCTTACCTAGTCTGATGATTCAGCTGTGCACATCCAGACGTTAATACTGGCTGCCCTTGTCTAATGGCTTGAACATGGGCTGTCATATGCAAATATTGGGGTCATACATATTAATGATCCCGACTGTTACGTAACAGTCGGTGTTATGTTGAGATTCGTCTGTTTTCCGGAGGTCTTTTAAGCAAATGAGATTTATATAAGAAGGAGGAAACAATGGAGTTTGAGACTCACTGTATGTCTTTTCCATGTACTGAACTCTTGTTATTCAACTATGCCAAGATAAATTCAATATTTAATTCTAGGGCACCTTTAAGTGCCATAATCTGGTCCCAAGTGTATATTGTGTTCAGTAAAATTCTCTCTAGTTATATAAATTTGCTCAAAACTAAATTTTAGTTTAGAAATTATTCCTGTGGCTCTTTTCAGGCTCATTCGATCAGTGAAGTACTATCTGGAAAAGGACTTGCAGGACAAATTTCATGCCGAGCGCATCGATGATTTCTGCTCTCTTCTCACTAACACGCCACCTGATTTAAACGGAGGGAATTCAAACTTTACAAGCGTTGGGTAAGATAATGTTTATGATACAGTATTTGAAATCTACTTTTGTTATATGAAGGCATTTGAATATCAAATCAGACTATTCAAATGTTAACAGATTTAGGTTTTCCAACGTCTTCCCTTTGCAAACCTATTTCCTTTACCGTTTTCAGAATTGCAGTGACTCCTGAGGAATGGGAGAACCTCTGCAACTTAAACATTAGCAAAGCTGAGAAGGAGAAGAATAACTCTCTTTCTCTGAGAGCTCTTGTGGCAAGCTTGCTAGAGCAGACTGCTGCAGACATGCGCAGACAGTATGAGGCTACAGGAAGGGCTTTTGAGCTGCGCATACAGGAGACCAAAACTGCCAAAACACAGCTTGAGAACCAGCTCAACGGGGTGAGTTGCACTTGTGGACAAGTGAATTCATGTTAAAGGGATAGTTCACTCAAAAATAAAAATTCTTTCATCCATTACTTCCCCTCATGACATCCCTGATGTATATGACTTTCTTTCCTCAGATAAACACAAAGGTTTTTAGGAAAATAATCAGTCCATATAATGCCATTGAATGGGTTGAAAGACCACACACACACAAAAATAGACTTAGAAATCGCATTCTGTAGGTAAATTAAGTAGGTACTTCATTTAAATTTGAACTTACTTTGTGACTGTTAACAAGTATGTTCTATATAGTATGAATATGGGTAATATAAATAAAATTCGGATGTATTACAGCCGCCATGTTGTTTCTGTCACATGACCTACCAGCCTCAGTTGCGTCGCTTCACTTACATTCATAAATCCTCTCCAGTGGCCTCATGGGACAGTGAAGTGTCTATCGAATGTGCACAATCTCAGGGAAGTAGTAGGACATTCAGGTACTTTTATCGCGTAAGAACTGGCGGTCCTCTGTGCTTCTGTGTTACTTCTATGCTACAGTCACTGTGGTTTTTCAAGTGTCATCCGGGTGGCGCCCATTCACTTGCATTATATGGACGCACAGAGATTTATAATTTACCTAAAAAATGTTGTTTGTGTTTATCTGAAGAAAGACAGTCATATGGGGATGGCATGAAGGTGAGTAAATGATGAGAGAATTTTTGGGTGAACTATATCCATTTACGTGTATATGTTAAGAACAACATTAATTTATTAATTTACTCATTTCTTATGTATAGGGTTTTATTCTAGTTTTTCTATATATATATATATATATATATATATATAATATATAATTTGACTAGTTTTGTATGTCCCTGTGCTCTCTCAAAGCTGCTAGCAGAGATAGCAAATCAAGAAAAGAATCTGGAGGCTCTAAAAGTGGCTATCGCAGAGAAAGAAGCTCCACTGAAAGTGGCTCAGACTCGACTGTCTGCTCGCAGCCAAAGGCCCAATGTTGAGCTCTGCCACGACCCGGCTCAAATCCAACTGCTGGCAGAGGTCAAGGAGCTCGCTAACCACATCAAGAGGTAAAGTAAAGGGTTTAAATGATACCAAACATATAAAATTTATTACATGTCCCATATGCTAGTAATTTCCCCTCTATGGCTTCTTAGACTGGCCGAGGCACTTGAACTTTCAGAGATGGAACTGAAAGCTTTAGTAAGCCGCCAGCTGAGCCTGGAGGAGGAGATCCAGGTGAAGACCAACTCTCTGTATATAGATGAGGTGGTCTGCCATCAGCTACGTCAGCCTGTCGTTATTCACAACTTCTGAACAGAGCTCATGTATGGTGGAAAGGCTAGTTAATGGAGTTTTGGAAGAAGAGTTTCCTTTAAATCATTTTAAGTTATTTTAATAGTTTCAACACAACATCTAATGTCTTTAAAAATCTCTACTGGGATGTTTCCTCTTAGAATTTGTTTGTTGCACACAGCCTATTGAAGGAGATGTTTTGATAAAATGTCTTCAAAATTAAAAAATAAAAACAAATAAAAAGATGTTCCTAAGTTACTTGGTTCTAGACTTCAAACATTCATTGATGGTTTATAAAATGTAATCATCATAATTCATTATACAGAAATGAACAAATAATGAAGTGTAAAGATATTATCAGTTTTTTAGAAATCATTTCTGTGCTAACAAAACTGGTTTCTGTATTAATCATGGGAGGGTTATCTAGTACACACATCTCTATAGTAACTATAAGAAGAAATTTCTGAAACGTGACAAAATCAGTCAGATCAAGTACAAGCACGAAGCGGATCGGAAGAAAAACTGCTGCTGTCTCTTTTGACCTCTTGAAATATTAGGTAAGCGACCATTTTAACAATTCTGAAAATAAAGGTGCAGTTGTTGTCTTTTTTCATAACTAATAATGTCAAGTAAGACTATGTATTTTATTATCGTCATAATTGTGCTTTAAACAGACATGATTTCTGTATTTCTCTCTCATTATATTAGTCTGAGATGCTGCAAACATTGCTGTTCATCTTAACTGTCCTTCAAATGATAGACTGTTATCGTTTCGGTGAGTGTTAACTTCTGTATTGTAATTTCATCATGGTCCATTTCAACATTTTCCTTTGACTTTGTTTTTAGTCATGAAAACATTTCAGATATTCAAGAATCACCATATAAAAGGCATAATTCTATTATAACCTGTTAAGTCAGATTAAATGGTTTGACTCTATTGTGTTACACATTTTTTTCTGAACTTAAGTGCCTGAAAACCTCATCATCTGCTGCACTTCTATGAGAAGTTCTACTAACTTCTACAGTTATTTATTACTTATTTTGTTCTTCCAGATTAAGAAATATAACTAGGTGTAATAAATGAAAACACAATAATCAGTAATATCAACAGCTGAAAAATAATGTTTGTCTGTTTAAGTCATTGGTTTTATCACCATATTGTAAAACTTTGAAAAAAATGAAAGTGATATATTTAACAAAACTACAGTATTGTGAAGATTTTTGTTTTTCATTTCAGACCGTGATGAACCAACTGACTTCTCCATCTTAGTAACAGAAAACTTCACTGGAGAGGCCGGTTTGTGCATCAGAGTATTCTGTTCTTTCACTGTCCCTCAAAGTGTCTCAGAACCCATTAGGAGAACCTGGTTAAAAGGAGATCCACAAAACCCAACTGCTGAAGTTCCCTGTGTTCACATTTTTGGAGATAAAGACAATGAAAGAGAATGCAGCTTTATGCTGGAAAACTTGGTTCAGGGTGAATCTGATGGTGAATACAGTTTCAAACTGGAATGGGGACAAGGGAAAGTGTATATCTTTCCTCAGACAGTAAAAATTACTGTAAAAGGTTGGTTGTGTGTTTGTATGCTTTTTTTTAAGAAACAGAAACCAAACAAATCCATTATATATATTACATTGTCTGCTGAATATTAAATTCTGATGGGCTAGAATGCATGTGTTAAAAGTGTTTAATGCACAGGTATTTCAAGTTCAAATTCATTGAAATAAAGGTTATCTTACCATGAATTTTAGATCTAATGACCTGCAGATAAAATTAACCATTATTTTTATTTGCGATATTTCGCTGCAAACAACTTGTCCATACTGGCAAGTGACCATGCATAAGCAGGAAAATAACGTAAAACTATTTAAAATGATGGAATAATAAAAATGATTAGTTATATAAATGATAGAATTCCTGATTTCAATAAATCATTGTGTTTTAAGATCTCACCGAGAAGCCAACAATAGAAGTCCCACAGCTCACCGCAGGAGAGAAGGCAGAGATAAACTGTAGAGCTCCAGGGAGTTGTGTGAATCTCAAAACAGAGATTGTATTTAAAGGGATTGAGCCTGATGAAGTTCATAGGAGGATGCATGGTGTGTCTGACTGGGATAATACACCTTCCGTATTCACTTTCCATCCTGAGCCTGAACATCACAACACTAACCTCACCTGCAGGGTAATTTTTCAAGAAAACATTTGGACCGAAAGTACCGTGATCCTCAAAGTAAGACGTATGTATCATTTCACTCATAACACATCATGAAGTGTGTTGTGGACAAATTACCCTTATAGCACTTATTAACATTAACTTATATTTATCATAATTGCCATTAAATGATAATTCATTAATAATTTCATTTCAGATGCCCCTACAATCCTTTATAGCTCCCGTTGTTTGGTGTGGGGTGATGAATTGACCTGCATGTGTGTCAGCAGTGGTTTGCCGTTACCCCAGATATACTGGCCAATTCTGAACGGTGAATATTACAGTGCTTTTTCAGCAGAGAACACCATCAGCATCATCACTGTCTCCATTGCTAGTTTCAGGAACCTCAACGCTACCATTAAATGTGTCAGTGAGAATCTCATTGGTCGGGCAGAAATGGAAATTCAGGTGCAAAATCATGCTGGGAAACCCAAAGGTAGAACACAATCATGTGTTTTACAAGCATTTTACATTTTCTGCCATTGTGCCCATATGTCTAACATCTGTATGAATTCACTATATAATTGTAGATATGGCGTATTATATGAAAATGTCCTTTATTGTTCTCTCATTTTTCTCATCTTTTAGTAAGTTGGAGTTTGTCCACCTCTTGGATATTCTTTACCCTTTCAGCTGTTGTAAATGTCATCTTCACTTGCTGTTTGACTGTCGTCCTACGGTAAGAACTTCATAAACTCAAGAAATAGATGTTAGATGGCCATTTCTATAGCATTAGGTGTTTGTATTAGTCATTAATGCCACACTTTCTACCATTACTGTTTTGACAGAAGGAGAGAAAAGCATAAACCAAAAGATGACAACCATGTCTACATGACTTCATTGAAGAGAGAGGAATCTGTGTATGAGACAATTAAAATGTCCTCAGAGAGATCTTAATGCTTGATCGACACATTACAGCTGAAATGAAGCTTTTTGTTGAGTTTGTCAAGTGGCTTTTCTTACACATTAGCATAAAAAGTGGAACAGTTAGCATGCTTATTAGCACATGCTAATGTCCTAAAACTCTGAACAACGATTGTTTTTAATGTCATTTTTACTTCATGCCAGAAAAATGCTTTAAAAAACAGTTTTAGAAAAGATTTGTAATTTTTATGTTAAGACTTTAATTTTAATTAAAACTTGAGATTAATAAAATGTCTTATGTTTTCTTTTGATAGTTTCAACGCAACATTTCATGCCTTTAAAAATGACTTTTAAGATAGAAAGTTGTTGACAAATTTAAACTGTTAAATTCGGATCTGCTAGGTAGTTTCTTCTGAAATGTAAACGGTAAAATCATTTCACTGCTAGAAAATGTTTGGTTTAATAATAGGGTTAGAATTGTTGCACATTTCCAGATAAATGGATTTTGATGCACAAATAAATGTAAAGAGAATCACAAAAATGAAAGTCATTCAAAAATAAATAGAATGAGATGCACATATATATATGCAGGAGTTTCACAAAAATGAATTAGATTCAGGAATAAATAAGAAATTTACAAATAAAAAAGTATCTACAAATATGTTTTTATGTCACAAACACAACATTGCCTGGCATTCATTTATTTGTGTATTGCTTTCTTTATATTTGTGGATGGCTTCCTCTGCATTTGTGGATCTGCTGCATCTGGTATTACTGATCATGATGCTTGGGATCTATGAATTACCATAATTTGTATAATCCTATGAGTTTATCTTGATTAACTGATCCTGATAGAAATATAAAGAGTGTTTTAACCACACAAACAGCACTTAAGTGTAAAAAACGTGATTGGGTCATAGACTGTAAAAAAAAGAAAGAAAAAAAAAGATGGACACTTCGTGCTCACTACTGCGCAGACACAGGCTCCAAGTTCACTACGCGCAGTCTCGAGACTCAAGATGTCAGCGTCGTATTGGCACACTGACGGCTTCAGTTACTACTACAATGGAAGAGAGTGAATGTGCGTCATCCATCTTTCTTTCTTTTTTACAGTCTATGGTCTTGATGCTAGAAGTGTTTCAAAATCCACAAACGCATGATGTGATCCACAGCAAATGCACAGAAGGAGATTTACAAATGAATGCCAGGCAGAGTTGTGTTTGTGACACTAAACAAATTTTTAATTTGCAAATCTCATTTTATTTGTGAATTTGATTCATTTTTCTAAAACTCTTTCAATTTATGTGTGGATCTTAATATATTTATTTGTGAATTTGATTCATTTTTGTTAAGCTCTTTACATTTATTTGTGTGTTTCAGTCTATTTTTTAATACATTTAATGAAACGGCCAGTCAGCGTCTATTTCTTGAGTTTATGAAGTTCTTACTGTTGGACAACAATCAAACAGGAAGCAAAATGAAATTTACAACAGCTGAAAGGGTAAAGAATATCCAAGAGGTGGACAAACTCCAACTTACTAAAAATGAGAGAAGAATACAGAAATTTTCACACAAGAATCCATCTCCAGAATGATATTGAAGTCATACAGATGTTTGACATATGGGCACTATGGCAGAAAATGTAGAATGCTTGTAAAACGTGTGCTTTTTGTCCTGCCTACCTTTGGGTTTCTCAGCATGATTGTGCACTGTCCAAACAATAAGATTCACACTGGAACATTCAATGAATAATGGAGTGATGGAACAAAAATAACCCAATAAGGAATAGGTGGTGTACCACAAATATTGACATCACTACCGCTGCACATAGCGATGAGTTGCTGAAACTGGCGACAGATCTAAATCAAGAAAAACAGCACCAATCTGATCGCAATTAAAACTGCTGTCACGTCAGGTTATATGAGCTCTTCAAAATCGGGTAAGTGATCATTTATTTCAACATTATTTTAACAGTTCTAGTAATTAAAATCATACAGGCCCTATACAGTTATTTTCTTTGCTATGAATGATTTTGCAGCTTCCTCAAAAATGTTATTACCAAAATACTCATTTTCTTATTTTCTTCAGCTGTATATGTCAAACACAAATAGCCCTCAACATACTTGCGTACTTTTATTATTGTCATATTTGTGCAAAATGTTTAACCAGACCTGGTTTCCATTGACTATGTTTGTTTCATCACATTAGTCTGAGATGTTGCAAACACTGCTGTTCATTTTGACTGTCGTCAGAATGAAAAACTGCGCAAATTTACGTGAGTGCTAACTTTTACATTATTTTTTGTTATAAATTTGATTACTCCGATTCAGCTGTTTTTGTTGTAGTTTTCAACATTTATTTTTCAGTTCTCACCCATGACTGTGATCAAAGTTACATAAGTTACTAAGAATACAACATTGTAGATTTTGTATAGATTAACTCACAAATAGCCAAAACGAGGAAAGTAAAGTGAACAGAAGCTGCCTGTTTTACTTTAGTGTAGTGTAGGCCTACTTTAACAAGACTAGTGTCTGGATATTTAGTTATTTTTTTACTAGACGTTTCTCATAAAAGTGAGTTTTGAGCTCTGGATGCAACCCAGTCTCATATGAAAACGTATCCTGACTACGTTGGTCCAAAGTGCAAAACGTAGAGGGGTTACAATAATGGCCCTTAAATTGTATGACTGTTACATTTTTTTTTTGCCTATTGTTTTGCGTCCAAGTCACGTGACTTTAGAGAGCCCGGCCGTGAGAACAAAAAACATGGCGGACATTTCTCTACTTTTTAGTGAAAAAACAATATTTGGAGTTAGTTTCTGCATAAAAATAAGTTTTGATTACATTTTTAGCGAGAAATATATATTCTATTTTCATAATATTCACTCAGTGAATGTACATAATCACTCGCTTGCGCGTTGTTGCAAAGATTTTTCTGATCTCGCCAGAATAATGTGAAACTGCTACGTTTTGGTTGCTATGAACAATATTTTATTTTCTGCATCAAAATAAGGTTTGATTACATTTTAAGCAAAAAATATATATTATTTATTTTCATAATATTCACTCAGTGAATGTACATAATCACTCGCTTGCGCGTTGTTGCAAAGATTTATCTGATCTCGCCAGAATAATGTGAAACTGCTACGTTTTGGTTGCTATGAACAATATTTTGAGTTAGTTTCTGCATAAAAATAAGGTTTGATTACATTTTTAGCGAGAAATATATATTCTATTTTCATAATATTCACTCAGTGAATGTCAACCCGTTCTCACTCCTGACCGTTCTCACGCTGAAGAAGTCTCCTTCAGAACACATCGCGATATTTGGCATCAGTTCGCGTGTGCTGGATGTTGGTAAGTAGTCGTAAATACGCTGTTCTAATGTTTGATATAATGTCTTTTCTGTTTGCAGATATTAATCAGATTAACGTTAGCTCCCTCATGTTCAGTCACTGCATTATATCTGTCACCTCCGCTGAGGTTTTGCTTTTCATTGCTTTCTATATTAAATACTAAACTAGGGTGATTAAACACTGTCACGTGACGTGCAATATATTGCACAATATAACATATTCATATCAGTTTCAAAGTAGTACAAGTGTAGTTTCAAAATGGTATTTGTTGTAGAAGCACGGTAAAAAACAACACTTACCATGCTTTTTACCACAGTATTGGTCGTTTTAATGTGATTTTTGTTGTAAATACAGAGTGACCACAACACTTATCATGCTTTTAATGCCTAATAATGTTAAATCCAAAAACTGTAAGGTCAATAAGAACTTCTTTCCTATATATATTTATATATAAACCTATATATTATAAATAATGATATTTTCTTTTCTCTTGTTTTAGCTGAAAAGACAAAAAGGGCCTTTCGGAAATGGATGAAGGAGACAGAAAGCTGCAAAGGCAAATAATTGCAATGGTATGTGTGTGTTGCTTTTAACCCTTTATCAAACATTTTATCAAGCATTTGTTAAATAGTCTCACAGTAAATTAAAATTAAAGTCAAATCCTGTACATATTTATCACCTTATTTGTAAATCAGTTGTGCCCCTTCTTGGACAGTTGGACGTCCCACACATAAAAGTTTATATTAATTCCATTGAATTCTTTAAAATGATTACAGATTGGGCCCAAAATGTTCCAATGATACATGATGTCTCTCTGCACCTCATAACTACCTCTGTTTGCAAGAGTGGAAATTATCATTTGACTTGTCACATGACATCAGATATTCGATTATTTTGTCATAATCAAAATAATTGAATATCTGATGTCTATTCAATATCTAATCAGTTACACTGCTGATAATGTCCTGCTTGCATGTGAAACATGTTATTTTTTTATTTTTATTTTTTATTTTTTAAAATATGAATATAGCTTGCTATACTTTTAATCATGGAAATGCCCACACATCAGTGAACTTATTACATAAATGCATTTAACATTTAATTGTGCAACACTCTTTACAGAAGGAAATCCTACGGTTATGTATGAACTCACAAGTGCAAGATCATCATCAAGTGCTGTGCTAGGCACATTGGGTAACAAGTGTCCTCCAACGTATCCAATCTGTGACCACATTCTCCACATCTTCCCATGGGACACCAACATTCTTCAGGCCTTCGTTTCCATGTCTTCCCCTGCATTCTCCTGGTGGTGTCCACTTCATATCTGTCTTTGGGTGTTGTTGTTTGGTCATGCTTAGGGTGTGTCCAGGGAGGTGCACCCTTCACTCTGTCACAGTTTTTAAAAGTCTTCACGTGGACTCCTCCTTATGATCTCCTTGAAACGTGCAGAACCAATATTGAAAATAGTAATTTATCTTTTTCCATATTCTTGCCTTTACCAAAGAAGCACCAGTGCTCATCCGGAGTTTTGGTAAAAGTTCTAGTAATGCTGCGACTATAGTCAAATATGTATTTCTGCATGTGTGTATAGCAGGTGTTTGTCCGAACAATTGAAGTTAGTGAGAGTGTTCAGGAAAACCCTCTGAGAACAATCAATATTTATTTAATTCTGTTTGGTGCTGATATAGAGTATTACAGAAATGACACATTGACATTCTGGACATTATTCTGTGAGTTTGTTACCTCTTCATTTAGATGGACTTGAAAATGTCTTGCATTTTGTTTCATTAAACCTTTTTTTACAGTGTCACTATAGTAAATGTCCACCTTAACTACATCTATGGTATCATTATATCAGTACCTGGATAATGTAAATGTAACATACCCATGAATGTATTTTATAGAAGCATTTTATTGCTGAAAATATTTAACATTTATAAAATGCATTAACTATTTGAATTTGCCTTTCATTTAGTTACAGTAAAAGTGAACAATAAACACAATATTATATTGTATTAAAGTTGAGAATGTAAAATGTTATTTTTTCCCCCCTATTCTTTAAAGAAACATATTTTCACATGGAATTTTATCTCATCTCTTGGTTTGTAAAAATAATACTTCATCATATCGATTTGTGTAGTTATATTTCACTATAATAGATTGCGTCTGTAACTGGATATATTTTTTTCTCACAATTAACTGATTTTTATACTGTTGTGCAGTAGTTTGGGGCCTACATTTGTCTTTGACACTACATATTGGAATATGATTACAAAATCGAGTACATTCATTATGCTTTTATTTATATTTATTTTAATTCCAAGAGTTCAAATGGTGAAGAATGGTATAAATAAGTGATTAAATGTATACCTTTAATATACTACATATCTACTGTAAATGTTAGAAGCACTTTAGTAGATGCAATTATATCTCTTTCAAATATATTTATGCATCAGTTTAAAACACAAAGGAGTCTTTCGTTGTAAAATGTGATTTTTATCATATTTAATTAGATTAATTATATATTTAAGGAATCTTTCTCGTCAGCCGGAACCGAAGGAGATCTGTCGTCATTTACCATAAATGGACAAGTAAGCGTGACGCATCTGTTCAGCTGTGTTGTGATTGGCTGTGACTCTATCGCAGAACTCGCTGTGATTGGACTACCTTTCAACCCATATAAAACGGCGCTTTATCTTACAAAGTTTGTTTTAGTGTGAATATTACGTTACTCATACATTAAGTTAACTATAAAGTGTTTCCATGTTGTGAGAAATTACTCCTTTACCGAGATCCCAACCCTAACCCTAGCTTCTCAATGAACTACAGCGCCATGTTTCCCGTTCATTGATAGAATGACAGAGACATATGGGTAATGTAGTTTAAAACGTTTAGTAAAGAAATGATAAATGTTAAAATAATAAGATCTTTAATGGACAACTCGATATTTAAATATGTTTATTGTGCAAACATTTATTACATATATGAGGGACAGGCTGAAATGTAATATTTTACTGTAATCACTATTAAAAAACCTTTATGCCAGCTTTCCATGTATGTCTGAAAACTGTGCCCAACATTATTTAGTAATCATAGCATAAGCAGTTGTCCTGTTGATTTTCTCTTTGATACGCTAACCGGACTTTGAGTTACAGCCATTTGAAATGTGCATTTTTTTGCTCTTCCAGGGGCCGGTACTGGCCCCTTGGGGGTGGAAGGGCATTAAAATCTACACAGGTGTGTACTCCTCATCATGGATAACAAACTTTGTTGAATCACATTTAAATATTGGAGTATTTTATCATTTCCTCATTTTCCATTCTAACATCATGCTTGTATAGGTTTTTGATGGGTATTGTGAGACCATCTGATGAAATATGGAAATATTATAACAAAATGTTGTAATACAATAATAATAATAATAATAATAATAATAATTGATTAATTGAATAGTAGTTGATTATTTCTTTGCTTTTTTTTTGTATGAACACCAATAAATATAATGGATGAACCCACAACTTGCCATTATCCAGCTGCCAGTGTTGGCAGTAAACTAAAAACTATTTATATTTACACTTCACTATTACTGTTACACAAGGATAATGCACTATTCAGTAAAATAAGAAACTGTGCCAAAATGTCATTATCACCCCCTCTTCTTGCTCCTCACATGCCTGACATCAGTAATGTCCAGCTGTCATTTTGAATGCAGTAGTAGATGTACCAGAATGATCAACATCGATCTTCTTCAACTCTGCTTGAAGTGTTTGTATCAGTATAACCCACTGCAGCCTCTCTTTATTCACATTCCTTCCCTTTATTTATCTGGAAACTGCCATCCTTGTCACAACATGAAAGTATATGCAACTTTTGGTGCATTGTTGTCCCAAATATCATGAATTAGATCGAAAATATTTATGTAATATATATTTATGTATTAATAAGTAAAACAATCATGGAAATTATATGTCATTTTTTTAAATTATGAAATAAACTCAGCTTAGTTAAATTGTATTTACTCTACCAAACACCACGTTCATCATAATTTATTACACAACACTTTATTGGAGGATACAGCATAAGGTTGAAATTTGCATAAAGACAAATGAGATTCAAGATAAATAAAAACGTGTCTTCAAAAATACGTTAACGTCATAATAATCCATTCACAGACTTTACTCCTATTGCACAAATGAGCGCCACAGAATCCCATCCAGTCAACTATGATCCAGAAAACAGATTTGATATTGAGTTTAAAATAAAGATTCATTATCACAGCTGAACTGGGTTCTTGCTCTTCCCTGTACATGTCTCTATCATGTTCATGTTCTTCTTCTTCTAAACAGTTTGTTCAGTTGTACTCTACAGTACAACTAATGACCAGAAGATGTGATCACTGATGTGCTGTAGCTTTTTCTCAACCAGAGGAAGAAGTCTTAACATCCCATTGTCAGGCGTTCTTCAGTCCTGGTCTAAAAGTAAAACAAAAAAACACAGACAATTCAAGTTAAGTAGTTTAATGGACAGCCAGGTCAGCTTATGTTCTGCATGATTTAAACAGTGGTGGGCTACTCTGGCCCTCAGCGTCCACGGTCCTGTAGATTTAGCCTCAACCTCAAACCCAACTGCCTATAACTGTCTATAAGTACACCTGAAGACTTTGGTTAAAATTTTCAGGTGTGCTCAATTATGGTTGGAGGTAAACTCTCCACCTCAAAAAGGAGACAGCAAAAGGGCTAGAGTTGCCTGTTCCTGATTTAACTTTACAAAACAGCAGTACATAATATATATATTATAATAAAAATGCAGCACAGACTGTAAGCTAAGTACTGAACAAAAACTGTTTTACCCATATTAACAGCAACCTGTTTTAAAAGATCTTTTAGAAAGGCATGCTCTCTTTTGAGCCTTGATTTCTTTCAGGACAACATACTCTTCTGTTTCTTGTTTCAAGAGCATAATTTGGTCAAAAACCAAGTGATAACCTGTACAATGTAAAATTGTTAAAATACTGCAATAAAAACTTTAAGGCAAGAATTAAGAATAGGCACAGGACTTACCGTACTCATGAAGAAGCCATGGCCATGCATAGTTTCTGCCTCTTGTGTTCCTCCGTAGCTGCACATCAGTCGTTTTTCCTCTAGGATCTTCTGTTAGTGACTTCACTTGCTATCTGTTTTAAAACACAAATACAATGTTTTAGGTCTGTGCAGTATAAGGCCTTATTTCAAGCCAAAAAAAGTATTACACATAATTTAAAGAACATTTACTATTTAATTCCTATTATACTATATTATATTATATTAACTCATTATCTTCCAAAGCTTCCCTGTCTGCTTTTATCTAAAAAAACAAACAAACAAACAGACAAAAAAAAACAGAAGGAACAGTTTTTAAGAACTTTTTAAGAACTTAATAGTCCTTTGAGAGAACAACATTAAATTCTGTACTACATATTACAGCATTGCCTCAACACAAGACATACCAATGGACTTCTGTCTTCTTTGGGCATGAGATGGTCATGTTCCTTCCTCACCCTAAACAAAGGACTTCGATGAGCTTGCTTTGATATAAGGACTGGTCTTCCTTCTCTGCACAGAAAAACAAGAAAGTCTCTACTTACTCTGTGTGCAATTACTCTTGTTCTTAAAACATACAAATTGAGACAGTTATAAATAAGTTAATTTACCATACCATCCAGGAGAGCATTTGATGAGTAAATACTGATTTAAATATCTAGAAACTTTACCTGGAAAGGGCTGATCACGGCAGGTTTGCAGCGACTCACTAGTAGCTCTTGTGAGGGTCGGCTCTTAAAAGAGCTGTTGAGTTTGATGTTGTAGAGATCCTAAAAAGAAGGACTAAGTAATCTGCAAGTAATCCTGCAAGACAGAAAGGAAGGTAAATTTATTACATCACATTCAAGTTGTCAATTTACACATAACTGTAGGATTTCCTTCTGTAAAGAGTGTTGCATAATTAAATGTTAAATGCATTTATGTAATAAGTTCACTGATATGTGGGCATTTCCATGATTAAACATATGTCTTTAATAGCAAGCTATATTTATATTTAAAAGAATAAATAAATAAATAACATGTTTCACATGCAAGCAGGACATTATCAGCAGTGTAACTGATTAGATATTGAATAGACATCAGATATTCAATTATTTTGATTATGACAAAATAATCGAATATCTGATGTCATGTGACAAGTCAAATGATAATTTCCACTCTTGCAAACAGAGGTAGTTATGAGGTGCAGAGAGACATCATGTATCATTGGAACATTTTGGGCCCAATCTGTAATCATTTTAAAGAATTCAATGGAATTAATATAAACTTTTATGTGTGGGACGTCCAACTGTCCAAGAAGGGGCACAACTGATTTACAAATAAGGTGATAAATATGTACAGGATTTGACTTTAATTTTAATTTACTGTGAGACTATTTAACAAATGCTTGATAAAATGTTTGATAAAGGGTTAAAAGCAACACACACATACCATTGCAATTATTTGCCTTTGCAGCTTTCTGTCTCCTTCATCCATTTCCGAAAGGCCCTTTTTGTCTTTTCAGCTAAAACAAGAGAAAAGAAAATATCATTATTTATAATATATAGGTTTATATATAAATATATATAGGAAAGAAGTTCTTATTGACCTTACAGTTTTTGGATTTAACATTATTAGGCATTAAAAGCATGATAAGTGTTGTGGTCACTCTGTATTTACAACAAAAATCACATTAAAACGACCAATACTGTGGTAAAAAGCATGGTAAGTGTTGTTTTTTACCGTGCTTCTACAACAAATACCATTTTGAAACTACACTTGTACTACTTTGAAACTGATATGAATATGTTATATATATTGTGCAATATATTGCACGTCACGTGACAGTGTTTAATCACCCTAGTTTAGTATTTAATATAGAAAGCAATGAAAAGCAAAACCTCAGCGGAGGTGACAGATATAATGCAGTGACTGAACATGAGGGAGCTAACGTTAATCTGATTAATATCTGCAAACAGAAAAGACATTATATCAAACATTAGAACAGCGTATTTACGACTACTTACCAACATCCAGCACACGCGAACTGATGCCAAATATCGCGATGTGTTCTGAAGGAGACTTCTTCAGCGTGAGAACGGTCAGGAGTGAGAACGGGTTGACATTCACTGAGTGAATATTATGAAAATAGAATATATATTTCTCGCTAAAAATGTAATCAAACCTTATTTTTATGCAGAAACTAACTCAAAATATTGTTCATAGCAACCAAAACGTAGCAGTTTCACATTATTCTGGCGAGATCAGATAAATCTTTGCAACAACGCGCAAGCGAGTGATTATGTACATTCACTGAGTGAATATTATGAAAATAAATAATATATATTTTTTGCTTAAAATGTAATCAAACCTTATTTTGATGCAGAAAATAAAATATTGTTCATAGCAACCAAAACGTAGCAGTTTCACATTATTCTGGCGAGATCAGATAAATCTTTGCAACAACGCGCAAGCGAGTGATTATGTACATTCACTGAGTGAATATTATGAAAATAAATAATATATATTTTTTGCTTAAAATGTAATCAAACCTTATTTTGATGCAGAAACTAACTCAAAATATTGTTCATAGCAACCAAAACGTAGCAGTTTCACATTATTCTGGCGAGATCAGATAAATCTTTGCAACAACGCGCAAGCGAGTGATTATGTACATTCACTGAGTGAATATTATGAAAATAAAATATATATATTTTGCTTAAAATGTAATCAAACCTTATTTTGATGCAGAAAATAAAATATTGTTCATAGCAACCAAAACGTAGCAGTTTCACATTATTCTGGCGAGATCAGAAAAATCTTTGCAACAACGCGCAAGCGAGTGATTATGTACATTCACTGAGTGAATATTATGAAAATAGAATATATATTTCTCGCTAAAAATGTAATCAAAACTTATTTTTATGCAGAAACTAACTCCAAATATTGTTTTTTCACTAAAAAGTAGAGAAACGTCCGCCATGTTTTTTGTTCTCACGGCCGGGCTCTCTAAAGTCACGTGACTTGGACGCAAAACAATAGGCAAAAAAAAATGTAACAGTCATACAATTTAAGGGCCATTATTGTAACCCCTCTACGTTTTGCACTTTGGACCAACGTAGTCAGGATACATTTTCATATGAGACTGGGTTGCTGGATGACAATGTAGGATAAAGATTATGTATATACATTTCTGCAAAACTTTGCTGATATAAATTAACTGATAAATTTAAAAGATTAGACAAATATAAGAGACAAATAATTATACTTAACTCCACAGTCTGTCTGATATCTTGCTTTAATTTTGGTTTTTCATTTTAGGCCCTGATGAACCGACTAACTTCTCCATTAGTGTACAAGATAACTTCACTGGAGAGGCCGGTTTGTGCATCAGAGTATACTGTTTTTTCACTGTTCCTCAAAGTGTCTCAGAACCCATTAGGAGAACATGGTTTAAAGGAGATCCACAAAACCCAACTGTTGAAGTTCCTTGTATGACCAGGAATATATACATACCTGGTGAGACAGAGTGCAGCTTTATGCTAAACAACTTGGTTCAGGGTGAATCTGATGGTGAATACAGATTGAAACTGGAGTGGGGACAAGGAAAAGTGTATATCTTTCCTCAGACAATAAAAATTACTGTGAAAGGTGTGTTTATATGCTTTTCACAGAGAAACATACAAATCCAAATTAGTTTATAGCATTTCTGATTCCAATAAATAATTGTGTTTTAGAGCTCACCCAGAAACCAACTATAAACGTCCCACAACTCACAGCAGGAAAGAAGGCAGAGATATCCTGCAAAGTTCCAGATGATTGTATGAATCCCTCAGCAGATATTGTATGGGACGGGATTGAGCCTGATAAAATTAATCATAAAGGTTCTGGAGTGCCTGGCTGGGAAAAGCGCTTTTCAATAATGACTTTCCATCCTGAGCCTGAACATCACAATACTAAGCTCACCTGCACAGTCATTTTTCAAAAAAGCATACGGACTGAAAGTACTGTGATCCTTGAAGTAAGATGTATGTATCATTTCATATAACATCATAAATTCAAATTTTACATACACTACCATTCAAAAGTTTGGGATCGGTAAGATGTTTAATGTTTTAAAAGAAGTTTTGTCTGCTCACCTAGGCTGCATTTATTTAATTAAAAATAAAATAAAAACCGCAATATTGTGAAATATTATTACAATTTAAAATAATTGTTTTCTATTTGAATATATTTTACAATTTATTCCTGTGATGGCGAAGCTGAATTTTCAGCATCATTACTCCAGTCTTCAGTGTCACATGATCCTTCATAAATCATCCTAATATGCTGATTTGCTGCTCAAGAAACATTTAATGTGTACAATTGTACAGAATATATGTGTACAATATTTTTTTTTTCAGGATTATTTGATGAATAGAAAGTTCAAAAGAACAGTGTTTATTTAAAATATAATCTTTTGTAACATTATAAATGTATTTACTATCACTTTTGATCGATTTAATGGATCCTTGCTGAATAAAAGTATTAATTTCTTTCATTTCTTTTCAAAAAAATTAAAATTAAAATTCTTACTGACCCAAAACCTTGGAACAGTAGTGTTACAGTAGCTTTGTATTTCAGATAAATGCTGTTCTTTTGAACTTTCTATTCATCAAGGAATCCTGAAAAAAAAGTACACAACTGTTTTCAACATTAAAAATAATCATAAATGTTTATTGAGCAGCAGATCAGCATATTAGAATGATTTCTGAAGGATCATGTGACACTGAAGACTGGAGTAACAATGCTGAAAATTCAGCTTTGCATCACAGGAATAAATTACTTTGTCAAATATATTCAAATAGAAAAGTTATTTTAAATTGTAATAATCTTTCACAATATTGCGGTTTTTATTTTATTTTTAATAAAAAAATGTGGTGAGCAGATGAAAGTTCTTTTAAAATCATTAAAAATCTTACCGATCCCAAACTTTTGCACAGTGGTGTACATTGATGAAGACCATCTTTTTAAGAAATAAATTTATAATTTTTCTTCAGATGCCCCTAAAATCCTGAATAGCTCCCGTTGTTTGGTGTGGGGTGATGAATTGACCTGCATGTGTGTCAGCAGTGGTTTGCCATTACCCCAGATATACTGGCCAATTCTGAACGGTGAATATTACAGTGCTTTTTCAGCAGAGAACACCATCAGCATCATCACTGTCTCCATTGCTAGTTTCAGGAACCTCAACGCTACCATTAAATGTGTCAGTGAGAATCTCATTGGTCGGGCAGAAATGGAAATTCAGGTGCAAAATCATGCTGGGAAACCCAAAGGTAGAACACAATCATGTGTTTTACAAGCATTTTACATTTTCTGCCATTGTGCCCATATGTCTAACATCTGTATGAATTCACTATATAAATGTAGATATGGCGAATTATTTGAAAATGTCCTTTATTGTTCTCTCATTTTTCTCATCTTTTAGTAAGTTGGAGTTTGTCCACCTCTTGGATATTCTTTACCCTTTCAGCTGTTGTAAATGTCATCTTCACTTGCTGTTTGACTGTCGTCCTACGGTAAGAACTTCATAAACTCAAGAAATAGATGTTAGATGGCCATTTCTATAGCATTAGGTGTTTGTATTGGTCATTAATGCCACACATTCTACCATTACTGTTTTGACAGAAGGAGAGAAAAGCATAAACCAAAAGATGACAACCATATCTACATGACTTCATTGAAGAGAGAGGAATCTGTGTATGAGATTATTAAAATGTCCTCAGAGAGATCTTAATGCTTGATCGACACATTACAGCTGAAATGAAGCTTTTTGTTGAGTTTGTCAAGTGGCTTTTCTTACACATTAGCATAAAAAGTGGAACAGTTAGCATGCTTATTAGCACATGCTAATGTCCTAAAACTCTGAACAACGATTGTTTTTAATGTGTCATTTTTACTTCATGCCAGAAAAATGCTTTTGGAAAAAGTACTTTCACTGTATTATTATCAGAGATTTTAGAAGAGGTTTGTAATCCTTATGTTAATATATTTTTATAAAAATAAAGACTGACTGTGGTCAAAGGTCTTACATTTTCTTTTGATTGTTTCAATACAGCAAAAAAAAAAAAAAAAAAAAGATCTTTAAGATAAAAAGTTTGAGACAAAACTCAAATTTTAAAAGAGTATTTTGGCTGATTCTTTCAGATCTACTTTCAAATTTTCTCTTTAAATTTGTTCATCAGATCACTTTTCGCAATGTTGGACAGTAATATAAAGATGTCTTGATCTTAATCAAAAGGGTGATTTTCAATCTAAAATGAATGCAAATGTTAAGAACCAATTTCATTTTTAGATATTGTTAAAATATTTTCTTCAGTCTCATCAACTATAAAAATTTGCCATTTGTGAGTTGATTTCTGCAAAAACTACAACAAACATGCAGGGGAAGAATGAGACACACAAAGTGGTATGCTTTACATAGCCTTCTTCAAAGTTTACTGGTCAGATATATTCTCTCCTTGTTATGCATATTCCTTTATTATAAAACAAAGACTTTCAAAATTGATTGGATAAACAAATTAACAGATCGCTCTTCACTTTATATACAGATGTTTTATGTCTTTTCAAGGCATCAACTTAAATGTGTCAAAGATAAAAACAAGATATACACTGCAAATTCAGTGTTGTGCACATACACAAGTAATGTTTAATTTTTCTTCTACACACTAACGTTTAGATATTTAATAGAATAAAACCCCTATAACAATGTGAACTAGGTAGTTTCACTGATTACCTTAAAAGTCCATAGATATGCCTTCAGTTCATACTGCTGTTAACACTTTCTCCGACAAGCGGATGCAATAAGACCAGTTTTCCGGTTTGGTCATGTGATGTTCTACCAAGAACAAGGTGGAGACCAGGGGTGAGTTTCCCGAAAGCATCGTTGGTGAACCATGCATGGTCGTAAGTCCCATTGAACTCTATTGGTAACGACGGAACTTGCGACCATAGTTCGCTTTGGGAAACGCACCCCAGGCCAGGATATATCGAGCCAGACCAAACTCAAAAATAATACATTTACAAAACAAAATTCATAAATGCACAGCACAATTCACATTTACAAAATCCAATTCTTAAATTCAAAACACAATTCAAAAATACACAAGTAGCTAAAAGCGTAAATATTTCCCCAAATGCTCACACAAATGCATCTTACCTAAATAAATTTAAAATGAATTAATTTCCATCACACATTTATGAACAATGTTACATGTATTTATGGATTGTTGAATCTGCATTTGCAAATCGTCACATGTGCGTGGACTGCTTTAAATTTGTGTGTGGAATTTTTGAGACCGTCCTGGCAGGTTTAAGATCTTAGTGTCAATGATCTATGAGGGAGGACTCAAATGCAATATGAGTGTTACAGGTTTATTTATGGATAAGACAAGATGTAAGACAAGATATTGAGTTGAGGAGGTGAACATAGTCCAAACAAGTGAATGAGACACGATGACAGGCAGGCTGTGATAGCGATCGCTGGGTTACCCAGGATGACAGGAGGTTGAACAGCAGAGATGGTATGGCAGTGCAAGACTGGAGAGAAACTTTGGACATGACAATCATTTCTGTCCAACTAATGAGATTCTTGCTGACACGTTTAATGAATAATGGAACAAAAAAGTAGTTGGTGTAGCACAAGTATTGTGCAACAACAGACATCCCGCTGCACGTAGCGATGAGTTGCTGAAACTGGAGACAGATTTAGATCAAGAAAAACAGCACCAATCTGATCGCAGGTCAAACTGCTGTCACATCAGGGTGACAGTTCAAACTCAGGTTTGAGTTCTTCAAATATCGAGTAAGTGATCATTTATTTCAACATCATTTTAACAGTTCTAGAGATACATTTTTTTTTTTTTTTTTTTTGCTGTGAATGATTTTGCACCTTCCTTAAAAATGTTACTACAAAAATACAAATTTTCTTATTTTCTTCAGCTGTATGTCAAATAAAAAAAGCCCTAAACATAGTTGTTTATTTTTATTATTGTCATATTTGTGCAAAATGTTTAACCAGACCTGGTTTCCAGCGACTGTGCTTGTTTCAGTACATTAGTCTGAGATGCTGCAAATGCTGCTGTTCATCTTGACTGTCGTCAGAATGAAAAACTGTGAGAGTGCTAACTTTTATATTATTTCTTGTTATAAATTTGATTACTCCAATTCAGCCAGTTGTTTTTGTCAACATTTTTTCCCATTTCTCTCCTATGATCAAAGTTACATAAGGTACTAAAAATACAAATTGAAGATTTTGAAAGTGGCAAAATGTGCAATACTTTTTGTTTTACAATTCACATAATGGCCACAAGAGGGGACTATTTTTATTTATTTTTATTATATACAGGTGCATCTCAATAAATTAGAATATCATGTAAAAGTGTTTTTTTCCCTGTAATTTAATTCAAAAAGTAAAACTTAAATATATTCTAGATTTATTAGACATAAAGTAAAATATTTCCAGACTTTTTTGTTTTCATTTTGATAATTACAGCTTGCTGCTCATCAAAATCAAAAAATCAGTATCTTAAATTATTAGAATATTTAATTTCAAGTTCTATTAAATGACCATTCTAAATGCTATTGCTATTTACTTTCGTTTAAGACTTAAAGTCTGCGTGAACCGGAAGTTGCAAATGACTTTTCTCCAGTGTTGTGACCAGTGCCCAAGGAAGTCGACCGGAAGTTTAAGTCGGCTGCGTGCCGCCATCTTGTAGCAGAACTTCACTTGCTTTAGCATCCCATTGACTCCCATTCATTTTGGCGTCACTTTGACAGTGAATAACTTTATATCTGAGGCGTTTAAAGACTCCATTTCCAAAGATACACGACAATGTATAAAGGGCTCCATTACCTTCTATGTTACATTATGGCCCCGTAGAAACAGTTTTTGTAAAAATAAGCTAACGATTGCGTCATAACCACTCGACTCTCTGTCGCACAGTAGAGAAGTTACCGTACAGACAGGAGGAGAAGCTCGCAGGCAATAGTATGCATTAAGTTAATATGGCGTACTGGCGTTACATTTTAAAATACTATACAAACTAATTAATCAGAATACTTACTCCTGCTCACTCACGCCGAAGAACTCCCCGCTCAAGCTCGCCGTCTCTGCAAGATTAACGATGGCAGTTTTCACGCACAGCTACTAGAAGATTTACATCTGTCAGACAGGTTGCTGACGTCATCAAGCTTAGTTTGAGTCTGCGCGTCAGAAACGGAAGTGCTAAAAATCGCTAAAAATGGGCTTCACTTGACTCAATTGAGTTCCAATGGGGTCGCTGTGTCCATTTCTTTTACTCTCTATGGTTGTGACGTATTAAGTGAAACAGAATATTGAACAGAGGGCAGAGTTTTACTTTAGCGCTCCTCCTCTCCATCTCTCGCTCATAGCAGACTAACGGTTTCAGAGGAGTGGTTTACGCGATTTCAACTGTTTCAACCCAAGCCGGCAAACGGGCACGTTCAAGCTCAAACCGGTGCGCAGCGTTTTGCTACGGTTTCCGGGTTGAATAACATGTTTCCTGGAAACGGTGTACATTTTTCAGACTTTAATTAAATATTACGAAGCCAAACAATTTTTGTGTGTGGATTGACTTGCAGGGATGAATTGTTCACCACAAAACTAGCAATTTGAGCTAACAAAATAAATAAGGTCAATTTTGATTTCATGTGTACTTTAATGCTTAATGCTATTGCAATATATTTTATATAAATATGTTGTATTTGTTATTGAGAAAGGGTCTCATTTGTTAGTAAGTAGGCTAATATGGATTGAATGAAAGTTACATTAATACGGCATTAGATGGCGGCAAAATTTTCAATGAGTCAGTGGCAAGAATTCGGACGTTGTTTCAGCGCTGTATGTTATGGAAAATTCCCTTAGCTGTAAAAAGGACAAATACAAAGATCGCTTTCCTCAGCGGACATTCAAAAGGATTTTTATAATGGATATAATATTATGGACATCGACCTGAAGAATGAATGTTATCAGACAGATAATGCTCGCTCAGGTGATCGATCTCTCTCTCTCTCTCTCTCTCTCTCACTCGATATCTCTCTCTCTCAAATACTGTACACAATAGTTTCAATGGAGGGACTCAACGTTCCTTCGTCACTAGTTCTAAAGTGACATTTTAGAAGTAGTAACAGAGGCTTGGTCAAACTGTCAACATGAAACTGTCAACATTTAAAACTGTGGTGGAAGGAAGTAGTTCTGCACGAAAGAGGTTTTTAAAGACACTCCGTTGTTATCTTTATTTATTTACACACTTGTGTCGCGGAACTGTTGCATAAACGCAATATCACACTTGTGGCCGTGCGATATGACTGTATATCAGCACGCTGTGATTATAATATACAGCCAATATCGCACAGCTACTCGTGTGATATTGCTAATATATTTTTAACACTAAAACCGCCAGTAGTCGTTGTATACCTAAAACCGAAAAATTTATCCATGCAATAAAAAAACATTATGTCACTGTATTATGCCACTGTCTTCACAAATGTCTTAAAGGTGCTAAAGAGGATCTTTTCGTCGACTGAGAAACCAAAGACTGTTACTGAGTTTTTGAAATGAGCGCATGCATAAGAACAACCCCCCTCCTTCGAAGGAACGCCTCCCAAAACTTGTGCACGAGTGTTTACCACCGGCATTCGCTGTGTCGTGTTAGTGGATTCATTATGTCGGACTCACCGCAGGTAACTCATAATCTGCAGTTGTTACTCCTGTCTCCTGACAAAAACATTGCATGCGGCGCCTGTGAAGTGTGGAAAGTTACTGGAGTGCGCAGCCGCGCACGTCTCTCACAAGGAACGTCACGGCAGTGATTGACAAGCCAGAGGGCCAATCATTTACGCGATGATCGCGTAAATGATTGGCTGATGTTTTTAAGGCCCTACCTTGTGCACAGATGATGTATATTAATATTATTCCTTTCAGTGCACCTAATAAATAGTCTTTTATCAGTTAATAAAGACAGTTTCAAGTAATATTGCAAAAATGTATAAAACAAAACATCCTCTTTAGCACCTTTAAGTCATCAAATGATCATTTTTAGTTATCAACTATGTTTTTGTCCTGTTGTTTTATGCTATTTTAAGGCTACACTAATCACTTTTTGGTGAATATAGGCTAAACCAGCCTGCAATGACAATGAGAATTAGGAGGAAATAAATACATATTTGGGTGCTGTAATATTATAATAAAATGTCATTAATCACATATTAAGCTAATCCATGTTATTTAAAGTATAAAATATCCATAGACAATAATGAGCAATAATAATTCACTGCACTGCATAGGATGTATGATGCAATGACAATTTCAATCAAACAGTTTCACCTAGTTAATTATTAATTTGTTTAGTTATATCAATTATAATCTGAATAAGAGAACAACACCAATAAACTTGCTAGGCTAATCATAAAAATTGTTTTATTCATTACATCATAGATCAAAAATAGGCAGACTTTAATAAATGGCAACATAGTAGCAAACAATACATGATACAAATTGCAAAACAAAAATTAATAAATAATCCAAAGTTTGAACATTTATGAGTAGGATAAAATATCTTTATTTGAACATGTGTTGTGTGACCGTATACACTAAGTCTACACGTTGCTCAAACACAGCACAAAAATAAAGGAATTTTGACCTGCTGGCGGTTTTAGGTACAAATGCCTTGTTTTTAAATCTGATTTTATCTAAACAATTTTTAACAACAGGTGATTGTAAATAACACAATATTAGTAAAAGTCAATGACTGGGAGACTTGGATATTTTGTTGAAAATCTGTTGCTGCTGTGATCCTTGATTGTATTTTTGTCTTGATGTGTATTTGTATGTTATTGCTGCTGCTTTCTTGGCCAGGTCACTCTTGTAAAAGAGATTTTAATCTCAATGAGTTTAAGTTTAAACCTGGTTAAATAAAGAAATTAATGTTATGTAGGCTACATTTGGAAAACAGCCATGGGTAAATTTTATCCTGTGGCAGTTCTAGAGTTAAGTATATTGAGTACATGTACAGTATTAGAACTTTCAGCATCAAGTCAAGTATACTTAAGTGCAACTTTAAGTATATTTCTGAGAAGAACGTGACATAGATATGATATCTGTGGATAGGCACGTTCGCTGGGCCTGGTGTCAATAAAAGCTTTTATTGTACTAACAAGGAAGTTTTTAGTTCTGAAACTTACAGGAAATTATTATAGTATGATGACCTCTTATATATCAAAAGCTCAAGGAAAAGTTGATTTCTCAATTCATGACTTCTTTAAAAGAAGGATAGAAGACTTAACAGTCTTCTATCAGCCTGTTTCATGACCTATGGACTTAATGTTCTACTCAAAAAGACCCATTTATTATAAGTGGTAACAAACAGTGGATTTTTGATTAAATGGGTCCTTGTCACTGTTGTGTGTTGTGTACCACATATTGAGGTGTCTGTGTTCGTTTGGGTACCTCATTATATATTCTGTAGTTATTTTCATCTTAAGTGTAACACAAAGTCTACTGTGTTTACTTAACTGTTATAAGTAAACCATACACTTTAAAAGCATGGCTTATTTCATTGCTACATTTTTTGAGTAAAATTTACAAACAAAGAGTGAGTAAAATGTACTTGAAACAGAGTATAGCAAAGTAAACTTCAAATGAGTAAGTTATTTGACCTTATTTTAAATTTACTTATTCTCTTTGTTAATTTTACTTAACTTAGTTAATTCCATACATGTGAAATTTACTTAAAATATTAGTACAAAAACTTGCAAAAGAAAAATTTTACTTATTGTTTTTTTCAGTGAAGAAGACCTTGAACACTGATACACTCGCATGCAAACGGGAACTCAAGACAAGCACATACATTTGATCTCTCTTAATTGTTACTATAATTCTTAATATGCCATATATTATAAAGTTTAATCTTTGAGTATGATTGGTTGCCCAGGACATCCTGGATTTTATTGCCTGGTCTTGTGTATATAAATATGACCCTTCTTCCTTCAAGAATGTTATGGTACACTGGCTCTGTGTCGGCTTGATCATTCTCCCTAGAAATCTCGCGCTGCTGCTGCCACACATCACAGAGGTTGAAGCGCCTGTGTTCAACTGATGACTGATAGCATTCAGGATTCAGATAGTCTACCTGAAAATTAATCTAACACTTAACCTGTACACACTTGAAATATTATAAAAACACGGCTGTTTCTGGAACTTCACAAAATCTTCCTCTGAGATTCTGAGGGCAAAACCAAGGTGAGTTTTTGCAACAGAGACCTACTGAATACATTTAAAGTATTTTGTTCTTTGTCTTTTAATGCATTGAAGAACCCCTAGTGTGCAGCATATGTGTGCATGCAGACATTTAACTTTTCCTGCTTTTTCATTTCAGATTACTCATGGCAATGCTGAGAAGTTTTCTGTTTCTTTTCGTCATCATCTCCATGGGGAATGCACAAGGTAAACGAGCCTTATTTGTAAAAACCCTCGCTATTTAAAATGTACAACTTTCCATTGACTAATATCTGCATAATTAATGAGGGGTTTACAGTACATGCACATAATCACACAAACATAAAATAAGATACATAAATAAAAATCTTTGAAAAAATCTTTGCTGTGAATTTTACAAGAACTAATGTTTATGTACTGGATGCAGCTGATTTAGCCAAAACATGCACTGTTGGATGGACAAATTTTGGACTCAGATGCTACAAGTACATCTCTCAGCCAGCTAACTGGATCACAGCAGAGGTAATGTGTTAGTTACAACAAGGTGATTTGGTAACACTTTATATAGATTTCTTTAATGATCGATAGATAGATTTAAATGTTAGTATATATTGGTTAAAGACACTTAATATAAACGGGATGGTGAGTTTTAAAACATTCTTTTCTGCAAATAAATAATAAAACTGATACTGAGCAAATAATCAATTGGAGTAGACTTTGTTTGCAAATGTCTAAAATATTATTTAAAAAGTCTTATGCTTTATGCTTATTCTTAAGTCTTATGCTCTTGTGCTTTTTTACTAAAATTAGTATTTTGTATTAACAATAAACAAATCTGTCTCTTTAGAGAAACTGTCAAAGTCTTGGTGCGAATCTCGCATCTGTGCGTAATAAAATGGAAAAAAATTTCCTGCTGAGTCTGTTGCCTTCTTCTGACACACGTTCTTGGGTTGGTGCTCATGATGCTGTACAGGTAAGTTAAACTGTGTCCTAAAGAGACCTGTTTGTTTGTATAAACTGAAATTTCTGTTTAAAAAAGTAAAGGCAAAGTTTCTAATGAAGATGGTTTGACTTGAAGGTGCCATCAAACTTTTTTTTTAAAGATGTAATATAAGTCTAAGGTGTCCCCTGATTGTGTCTGTGAAGATTCAACTCAAGATACCCCATAGATTTTTTTTAAATAAAATTTTTAACTGCTTTTGGGGCATAATTAGAAATGCAATGATTCAGGGCTGCTGCCCCTTTAATTGCTCGCGCTCATGTTATGTCATGTTAAAAATATCATGTTATCATGGATCATGTCAGTTGTTATTATTGCTCCATCTGCCATTTTTTGCTATTGTTCTTGCTTGCTTACATAGTCTGATGATTCAGCTCTGCACAGATCCAGACGTTAATACTGGCTGCCCTTGTGTAATGCTTGAACATGGGCAGGCATATGCAAATATTGGGGTTGTACATATTAATGATCCCGACTGTAACGTAACAGTCGGTGTTATGTTGAGATTCGCCTGTTCTTCAGAGGTCTTTTAAACAAATGAGATTTATATAAGAAGGAGGAAACAATGGTGTTTGAGACTCACTGTATGTCATTTCCATGTACTAAACACTTCTTATTCAACTATGCCGAGGTAAATTCAATTTTCAATTCGATGGCACCTTTAATTCTTTCTGAAGTCTGACTACAGTAGTGCACTTTTCACTCTCTTCATTCATTAGGAAGGACAGTGGTTGTGGAGTGATGGAACTGCATTTTTATATACCAACTGGTGCCCTGGAGAACCTAACAATTCACAAACCGAGAACTGTTTGGAGATCAACATCTTCAGTAAGAATGCAGTCTGTTTTTTGAATACTTTCAATTATAATTTACAATACTATAATTTCATATCATACCTTAACATGAAATGACTCATTTGGATTTTTGCCTTAAGTTGAACGTTCTAATTTTTTTTTTTATTCTAACACCATTATGATGATTATTATTCCACCCTATAGCTAACCGCTGCTGGAATGATTTGGCCTGTTCAAGGACATTGAGCTCTTTATGTGTTAAGGACCTGTGAGATCATATGAAGTCATCCTGCTCCAGTTACTTTGACTGAACTACATTTACTTTTTTTGATCTTTACAAAAATGTTATTCTGAAATAAAACCTCTTCTAAACTTTAATCTTTTCTCAATATCTTTAAACACTCCTCGAATTAATAAAACCATTGATAAGGTAAATCATGTGGACAATCAAATTGTGGACAATCAAATTAATTTATATAAAAGTAAAAGTGTATTGTGTAGCATGGTTTGAGGTTATTAGAATGGCATCAAATGATGTCATCATCAGGGGAGGGGTTTAGCATGCTGCACATAGCTGTGTGTAAAATTTAGTGCGTATATGTCAAAACACATCAGCGTGTTAAAACTTTGCATGCATGTCCATGGCCCTAGATGAGAAAAAGTCACAATTTCAAGAAAAAAAACTATAGGTTAACTGATGTTTCTGACAACTCAAAATAAACTGACCTGCAACAGTACACAATGGTTAATACACACATTTAGCACTATAGAAATGGCCAGCCAAAATCTATTTTTGAGTTTTGAGTTTGACGTTCTTACCGTAGGACGACAGTCAAACAGGAAGCAAAGATGGGTCATTCCATGTCAAATCAACCAAATTTCAGAAACTTCCTTGGCTCAAATGTTTGATTTTTTTTTTTTTTTAATTGAAAGACAAACATAAATAGGGGTGAAAGCCAAAATATTAAATGTCACAGAGGTATATTTACTGATTAGTCCACTGTTTTGTAGAGGGGAGTCAAAATGACCATTTTCACCTGAGATTTGAAGTCGATTTACAGGGGTGTAAAAATGTCTGTAGAAAGATTGGCAGGACTGTTATTTTATTTTATGGATTGGTAAGTCTATTAGTAAACTCTTTTGACTTTAGCAATCTTTGTTACATTATATGCGGAATGCGGTGACAGTTAAAAAATGGCAAAAAGTATGCACACGTATGATTGTTCCTGGGATTTCAGTGACAAATACAAGTCCCAGTTCAGCGCTGGATTTGAAGATTGCGGGTGGTGAGTAAAGCTGCATCCGATGTCTGTGTTTTGTTAGCAATCAGCGCGCAAGCATGTGAACAACACAAACGTTTTTGTTCCCTTTTTATTTATAATGATGTCGCAGCTAGCATGCCATCTCTACACAAAAGCTGCGCGCGCTTATGACTCTTTAGCTCCGCCCACGGCACTGACAGCAAAATCGCCTCCAGGAGCTCTGCTTTTTTCCGGAAAGACTCGGTTTAGCGTATGTATCTTTTATAAATATGACAAAACTAAAGATTAACATAAGATTGGCAGAAACTGTGTGTGATACCACCCCCTAGACCATCTTGCAGTAAACTTATAATTTTTCTTCAGATGCCCCTAAAATCCTGAATAGCTCCCGGTGTTTGGTGTGGGGTGATGAATTGACCAGCATGTGTGTCAGCAGTGGTTTGCTATTGCTTGTATGAGACTATTAAAATGTCTTCAGAGAGATCTTAGTGTTTTGATCGACAATTTACAGCTTTGGCTAAATGAAGCTTTTTGTTGAGATTATAAGTCAAGCGGCTTTTCTTACACATTAGCATAAATAAATAGTTAGCATGCTTATTAGCACAATGCTAATGTCCTACAACTCCAAACTGAACAACAGTTGTTTTTAATGTGTGTCTTATATACTTCATGTCAGAAAAATGCTTTCACACTCTGTATTATTATCAGAGTTTTAGAAGAGGTTTGTAATACTTATGTTAATATATTTTAATAAAAATAAAAACTGACTGTGGTCAAAGGTCTAACATTTTCTTTTTATCGTTTCAATACAGAAAAAAATTATCTTTAAGATAAAAAGCAAAGACAAAACTCAAACTGTAAAAGAGTATTTCGGCAGATTCTCTCAGGTCTACTTTCAAATTTCCTCCTTGAATCTGTTTGTCAGATCAGTTTTTGCAATTGGACAGTAATATAAAGTAATAAGTAATAAGTTGGACAGTAATATAAAGGTGTCCCATGATCTTAATCAAAAGGGTGTTTTTCAATCTGAAATAAATGCAAATGTCAAGAACAAACCAATTTCATTTTTAGATCCTAATAATGTTAAAATACTTTCTTCAGTCTCATAATATGCAGAGCCAACTATAAAAAGGCCATGACTGCACATGCAAAACGTTAATTTTCAGCCTGACAGAAACAAGAAACTTTGGCTTAACAAAATGCTTGCATTTAAAGAGGGACTATTAGTTTTGCAGGCAAATAGAAGGCGAGGGGAGTATTCGGAGAAAGCTGTCTGAAAAAACAGTCTGGATCTTGGCATGTGGAAAAAAAAGAATAATTTATAAGTGATTTTTTCCCCCTGTAAACTTTGCTCTGAAGATTTTGCACAGCTACCTGAAAAATCTAAACATTTTTACAGTTATCCCTCCGGCATGAGGAAGATCCGCTCACCCTCATGTCGTTCCACACCCATAAGACCTTCGTTAATCTTCAGAACACAAATTAAGATATTGCACCAAAAAAACCAAAAACAAATAACGACTTTATTCAACAATATCTAGTGATGGGTGATTTCATGAAGCTTCGAAGCTTTATGAATCTTTTGTATTGAATCAGCGGTTTGGAGAGTGAATCAAACTGCCAAAGTCACGCCCCCCAGTGGTGAACCATTGGAATTTCGAAACACTTATGACATGACATGATGCCTTGTTTAATGAAATCATGTGACTTCGGCAGTTTGATACGTATGATACAGTTCGATACATTTTTTTCGCCCTACCGCGATATTTCCACCTACTACGTCATGCGTAACTTTTCAACGTAATGTGTGGCGCATCACAGAGCAGTGCAAGACAAGCATTTGTGGTTAAAAAGTATATACATTTTTATTGTTAAAAAATGACCAGTCGTTTGGCTAGATAAGACCCTTATTCCTCATCTGGGATCACATAGAGCTCTTTGAAGCTGCTGAACATGCAATTTGGACCTTCATCCCGGGGAACCCCACTGAAGTCTACTATATGGAGAAAAATCCTGTAATGTTTTCCTCAACCTTAATTTCTTTTCAACAGAAGAAAGAAAGACATGAACATCTTGGATGACATGGCCTGCTTCTAATGGCAGCTTACTTGCTTTGTTATTTCTGCATTCACTCAAGTCTTTCTCCATACCAGCCCCTCAGAAGAACTTCCTCTTTGTAGGCGAGCTGAAGGCACGTAATCCAATGCCTCTGTTTTGCATCTCTCTCCCTCACTTGTTGCACAGTCTAGACGCTCTCGGTTATGTCAAGACAGCCGTCCAAAAAGCCATATGGTCTTATCTAGAAATTGAACACTCTGAGAACTGCATGAATCCAACTGACTCTATAAATTGTGACCACAGTTGTATATCAGCAAATAGCTCTGCATTTTAATCATCTCTTTCAACTCTCCCTTAATTTCAGGAGTCTCATCTGTTTGACAATAGTTCCTCATTCTGTTTTAATAAAGTAAGTTCTACCAGAAAAACTCGGGAAGTAAAGAAATGTTTGAATACGATTTATTCAACAGTTTGAATGTAAACATCAATGATAAATGATAAAGTTCTTTGGCGTAGGCCCCGTCCATAGTACAATCCGGAGGGTAGCAGACATTTGCAGATCCTGACTTAAGATGAAGGCAGGGGCGGAGCTTACCCCCGATGTATGGACAGGGACCGACCTGGTGGTAGTGGGGAGAATGGGGGTGAATGCCGGTGATGGTATCTGTGAACACAATAGTGGGTGGGAAAAGAACTTATATACTCAGGCGACGTGTAATGATTGGTTAGATAATGAGCAATGACGTGCATTAGAGTCTTCCGGGTAGAACTTCCACTAAAGCTCCCATTTCTTTGTGGAATGGAGGAAACAGATGTAAACTACTACTTAATTAGCTGTGTATATTACAATGATAATCTTACAAATGCATCAGGATGGGCTATGGTATTATAAAATTGACAATCAACATCAAAGAATTCTTGATAAGTCTCATTTTACTAAGATATCAAGGTTCCTGTAAAATGTCTGTTATATGTCTGTTTAAAACTTCTATTTAGTGTGGTTACTGTTAAGCACAGTTGTGTAATGCAAGTACTGTGCAACAGTAGACATCACTTCCGATCGTAGTGATGAGTTTCTGAAACTGGAGAAAATTTGTTAGATCAAGAAAAACAGCGCCAGTCTGATCGGAAGAGAACTGCTGGTTGTGAACTCTTCAATTGTATTTGTATTTTTTGTATCTGTATTTGTTCATCACTTTAGTCTAAGATGCTCCAAAAGCTGTTGTTCATCTTGACTGTCATTAAAATGACAAGCTGCGAGTATATACGTGAGTGCTAACATTTACATTATTTCTCGTTATAAATCTGATGGACCCTTTTCACAGACTGTGAGAATGCATTTTATCAACATTGCAAAAGTAGTAAAGATTTTCATATTTTCATGTAAAAAAATATATATAATTTATATATATTTATAATGCGATACTTTGTGTTATATTACCTTGTAAAATACAAATAGCTCTGCCACATGTTTCTAACACAACGGCTGAGGGAGTCACGCATTAGCTTGATGTGATAATTCAAACAGAGAGGCTTGATGCAGAAGAATGATGAACCCATTAAAAACATCAGGAACCAAATTCCAGTATAAAACTATGGAGACTATGGCCACGTTCACACTGTACGTTTTGGGGATTGACAACCGCATTTACTTACAGGTGTGAGTCTCCAAATGTCTCGTTCACACAGCAACTTACAGTAGCGCCTCGAACACTGTCTGTATGAACGTGCAACGAGCGTCAAGCCCGTATTCTCTTACTAGTAATCATAATGACAGTGACCAACATAATATTAAAGATGGTGACGTCCATAAAACTGAGAAGTCGGTATCAAATGTTGCGATAATTGCTTAAGCTTTTATCATGGTATACGGTATTATCACGTTATTGAAATAAGTTGCAAAAAAAGTGTTGTCATAGGTTTCTTATAACAAAAAGAACTCTGAACATTTAAATACAATAGAGCAGTACACACAAAAAATAAAGTAAAATGTTTCAAACAGATTAAAGTGTAATATAATTATAAAGAACAGGTAACACTATATAAGGTCTCATTATTTAATGTTAGTTAATGCGTTAACTAAGATTTAGAATGAGCAATAGCTACATTTGTTACAGAAGGTATTTTTTGTTGTTGTTAATATTAGTTAAAAATAGAACTGATCATTGTTAGTTTTTGGTCCATTAAATAATAATTAAAACTTTTGATTTTAGTAATGTGAATAAACAACTAGAAATTAACATTAACTAAGATTAATAAATGCTGATAAATGCTATAATAAAAGTATTTTTCATTGTCAGTTTGGTAATAATGAATTAACATGTTAAAGGGATAGTTCACTCAAAAATGAAAATTTGATGTTTATCAGCTTACCCCCAGTGCATCCAAGATGTAGGTGACATTTTTTCTTCAGTCGATCACAAATGATGATTTTTAACTGCAACCGCTGCCCTCTGTCATTCAAATCAATGCAGTAGATGGGAACTTCATCTATAAGAGTGAATAAACCTTGCTTAGACAAATCCAAATGAAACCCTGCGGCTCGTGACGACACATTAATGTCCTAAGACACGAAACGATTGGTTTGTGAGAGAAACCGAACAGTATTTATATAATTTTTACCTCTAATACACCACTATGTCCAACTTCGTTCAGCTTCCTGTTAGTGAGGTCAAAAAACGCGTTCTGAAGACGGAAGTGATGTCTCGCCCATATACTTCAATGAGCGCGAGACATCACTTCCGTTGTCAGAGCACGATCTGACCTCACTAACAGGAAGCTGAACGAAGTTGGACATAGTGGTGTATTAGAGGTAAAAATTATATAAATACTGTTCGGTTTCTCGCACAAACCAATCGTTTCGTGTCTTAGGACATTAATGTGTCGTCACGAGCCGCAGGGTTTAATTTGGATTTGTCTATGCAAGGTTTATTCACTCTTATAGATGAAGTTCCCTTCTACTGCATTGATTTGAATGACAGAGGGCAGCGGTTGCAGTTAAAAATCATCATTTGTGATCGACTGAAGAAAAAATGTCACCTACATCTTGGATGCACTGGGGGTAAGCTGATAAATATCAAATTTTCATTTTTGGGTGAACTATCCCTTTAAGTAATGGAGCCTTAGGTCATGTTAGTGAACAATAATCAGAACATTTCCAATCATTAGGGCATGTTGTAGTCCATATTAAAATATAAAAATGTTTAAGTTTGAAAATAAATAGTATATTAAGTTTTTAAGTATTAAGTATTTGGTGCTGGGATGAACAACATTGTGAATACAAAAAATTGAATGGCTGTTTGTAGCATTTTAAATACTGTAGTACTGCAGCTGCTTAGTTTACGGGGCTTCAGGGGTAACCACTGCTTTTCCGCTGTTCCATCAGCGCCCTCTGCTGTCAGAGAGTGAACGTGCACTTTCATTCAGTGCTTCAGTGCTTCTCATGCACATTGGGTTTGTTTACATAGTGCGCATGCCTTTTTGACGCCGCATACAGCGACGTTGTGGATTGTTGATAGTATTCTTAAAATATAATATAAAAATTTGAATAATTATTAATAAATAATTATTCACTGTATTTTGAGGTGCCCATGGTAACAATATTGTGCATATTTATGGTTGTTACTGAATAGCAGCACGTCTACATTTGAAATGACAAGAGACTAATTGAAACGCGAGTTCATCCATCAAAACTTCATCAAACAACAGCAGCAACCAAACACCTGCTAGCCGAAGTCTTTAAACCGTTGCACTCACATGTCACGTCCTTTGCGACATCTTGCACATGACACAGCATTTGAATTTTACACAAATTTGACGGGAGCCGCTCCGGTGGATAACAGTAACTAGATCTAACACCTTAAAATGACGCACAGCTCATATCGCTGACACTGCAAGTTATCGAAAGTGAATCCACACACAAAACACTTTAGCAGAGCGGCTCTCTCACCCTGCATGACGTGACAGACAACTAGTTATCCAGTCCTGTTCTGTTCACACAGCACAGATTTTCTGAGAATGCAGATGCGAGTCCTGAAAATTTACGGGTGTGAGTTCGGTTGTAGAATGCGGTTGTCACTCCTGTAAATAACCATACTGTGTGTGAACGTAACTGTATTAAGGACCCAAATACAGGACTGACAACTGTATTCTGCTGCTGTGTGAAGGTGGCCTGGCACAAGACACAAGACTGAACTGAAGGTATCTGGGGGTATAAAAAACAAGGGGCTAATGAAAGACAGTCAATCTCTCTTCCGACTCTAATCAATCTCTCAATATTGTTTTCCTCTCTTGGTAATTCATGAAAATGCTATCATGGATTTTTTCTATTGCTATTAAAGCAAATGGGAATACAAAAATTATATTTGCTGTCGTCTCACATTCACCACTATAGAAGTTTACCCATCTCTACCCAACTTCCCCTTCTGATAAACCCAGAAATGTGAAAAGAGTCATTACACAATTTGAACCAGTTTTTCAACATATTTCACCCATGACTACAATCAAATTTACACAAGCTACTAAAAATACAACTTTGTAGATTTTGTATATAAGTTTAGTCAAAACAAGGAAAGTCAAGTGAACAGAAGCTGCCTGTTTTCCCTCGTTCTGGATGAAAAGATAAAAATTGTGTATAAGCATTTTCACAAAACTTTGTTGATATACAATAATTGATAAATTTCTAGTTAAGACACTTAGACAATTTAGATAATAAGACAAACAATTGAACTTAAGTCTGCCTGATCTCTTTGATTGTGGTTTTCAGAAACGGTTGGGACAACTAACTTCTCCATCAGAGTAGAAGACAGCTTCACTGGGGAGGCCGGTTTGTGCATCAGAGTATACTGTTTTTTCACTGTTCCTCAAAGTGTCTCAGAACCCATTAGGAGAACATGGTTTAAAGGAGATCCACAAAACCCAACTGTTGAAGTTCCTTGTATGACCAGGAATATATACATACCTGGTGAGACAGAGTGCAGCTTTATGCTAAACAACTTGGTTCAGGGTGAATCTGATGGTGAATACAGATTGAAACTGGAGTGGGGACAAGGAAAAGTGTATATCTTTCCTCAGACAGTAAAAATTACTGTGAAAGGTGTGTTTATATGCTTTTCACAGAGAAACATACAAATCCAAATAAGTTTATAGCATTTCTGATTCCAATAAATAATTGTGTTTTAGAGCTCACCCAGAAACCAACTATAAACGTCCCACAACTCACAGAAGGAAAGAAGGCAGAGATATCCTGCAAAGTTCCAGATGATTGTATGAATCCCTCAGCAGATATTGTATGGGACGGGATTGAGCCTGATAAAATTAGATCTGAAGCTTCTGGAGTGCCTGGCTGGGAAAAGCGCTTTTCAATAATGACTTTCCATCCTGAGCCTGAACATCACAATACTAAGCTCACCTGCACAGTCATTTTTCAAAAAAGCATACGGACTGAAAGTACTGTGATCCTTGAAGTAAGATGTATGTATCATTTCACTTATGACACATACATTCAAATTTGAAGTAAGGTGATAAAGACCATCTTTGTTTCCAACTTATAATTTTTCTTCAGATGCTCCTAAAATCCTGAATAGCTCCCGTTGTTTGGTGTGGGGTGATGAATTGACCTGCATGTGTGTCAGCAGTGGTGTTCCGTTATCCCAGATATACTGGCCGATATTAGACGGTGTCAATAAATATTACAGTACTGCTTCAGCAGAGAACACCATCAGCATCAGCAACATCTCCATTTCGGGTTTCAGGAACATCAACGCTACTGTTGAATGTTTCAGTAAGAATCTCATTGGTATGGCAAAAATGGAAATTCAGGTCCAGAGTCATGCTGAAAAACCCAAAGGTGGGCAGGACACAACTATTATGTGTATTTTTATATAAAAATATACAAATCGTCAAATCACTTCTATGAAAATCTGATAACACTTTACAATAAGGTTTCATTTGTTAACATTAGTTAACTGCACTAGTTAAGATGAACTAACAATGAACAATACTTCTACAGCATTTATTGTTCTTAGTCAATGTTAATTTCAACATTTACTAATATATTATTAGAATCAAAAGTTATATCTGTTAATATTAATGCACTGTGTGCATTAATAGTCGTCATTATAACTAAGGTGTTACCAAAAACTTCATTGCTCTTGAATTTCTTTTTGTCATCTTTTAGTAAATTGGAGTTTGTCCACCCCTTGGATATTCTTTACCCTTTCAGCTGTTGTAAATGTCATCTTCACTTGTTGTTTGACTGTCTTCCTACGGTAAGAACTTCATAAACACAAGAAATAATGTTAGATGGCCATTTCTATAGCGTTAAATGTTTGTATCGGTCACTAATACCACACTTTCTACCATTACTATTTTGACAGAAGGAGAGAAAAACTTAAGAAACCAAAAGATGACAACCATATCTACATGACTTCAATGGCAAGAGAGGAATCTTTGTATGAGACTATTAAAATGTCTTCAGAGAGATCTTAGTACTTTGATCAGCAGCACATTACAGCTGAAATAACAAAACTTTTTCTTTTTTACATATACTGTATTTTGGACTAATTTTTTTGCTTATGTTAAGGGCATAGTCCACCCAAAAATTACAATTCTCTCATCATTTACTCACCCTCATCAGGTGCCTGCGCATAGTGGCTCTTTCGATGCGCACTTCTTCAAACGATGTTTTTTTTATTTAAATCTAGCATTTTGCACATTTCTATGATAAGTTTTAGGGGGAATGGTTGGTTTAGGTGACAGAAAATATCATTAACCTGATAATCAATGCAAGTCTAAACAATGTCCTCTGTCTTTATTTATGACTTTATTTATGACTATTTATGGGGGCACATCATAATTAATTCACTGTTGAAGGGTTAGTTCACCTAAAAATGAAAATAATGTCATCCATTACTCACCCTCATGTCGTTCTACACCTGTAAGACCTTCAGTCATCTTCGGAACACAAATTAAGACTTTTAAGATAAATTATTAGTGGATTTAGTATTTTATATGTTTGATAAGGAGGATCAGTGAAAATAATGACAAACTAATCCTGTGCCTTTCAGTAATGTTTATAACGAATCTGCTGATGTCAGTTTAAATTATGACAAAAAATTACATTTATTTCAAAGTACAAATATTTCTTATTTCTTCTCATAGAGAGTGTTTGATTTAGTTTACCCCTCAATGTTAATTAATGCATTCATTATCAAACATGTATTGATGTAGTTAGGCTGCTGTTTTCATGCACAAACCTTTTTGACTCCTGTCGTTAAGGATAGCTCTTCATTGGTTCATGATTAGTTCATATCTTCACTAATCATTAGTTCATGTTGAAGTAACTATTAATTCAGGTATTAGTACTTGATTACTCATGGATTGTTATTGTAAAGTGTTACCATTTGTTGTCTCTATAGCTGCATTAGATATATAGCTTATTAACAGCGCCCTCTGCGGTTAGGATTAATATAACATAGCATGTGATTAAAAATGCTTTTCTGTGCCTGCTGACCTATCTTGTGTATTATATAGTAATGGTAATTTTAACACTTTTGCAGTGTTCAGTATATATTTCAGGACCCCAATTTATGTTTGCTTAAACTAAAAACATTTAAATTCCCTTCATTTAAATGGCATGACACTTGACGACTAAGATCCTACCATATCTATACCTACAAAATAAATAAATAAACTGGAATGATGTCCGATTGTAAATGGCTTTAGTTGAAATTATTTTAAGGGTTTGTCTTCCAGCAGTGTTAGAAAATAGCTGTTTAAAACAGCTGTTTAAAATATCTGTAACTTTAGAATAAGGTCTCATTTGTTAACATTAGTTAATGTGTTAATTAACATTAACAAAAAACCAAAGAGTATTCGTCCCTTCGGAGTGCGAAAAAAAAAAAAAAAAAAAAACAGTCACAATCATGGATCTAACAAGAAACAAAAAAATACACAGCACACGGTGTAAGGCGATTTGGGTGGAAAAGCAACCTTTGACTCATCAAGGCATTGACGAACACTGAAGAGAATAGAGCAAAACAAAACACCGGTCACAAATTAGAAGTCTAAAATTAGAATTTTTAAAGAGAAATGTCAGAGGATTTCGATATAAGAGAAGAGGAGCTTGAGTTTGTTGCACATCCCTGTTTGTTTGAACCGTGAGAGCTACGCTTATGCTACTCTTACATACATACATCACATCAGTGGGTTGCTCATTTGGTGCAAGTTGACTTGCACAGTATGCATAGTGTCATCCTCCGGAAGCTAGGTATTTGAATTGATAAAGTTTTAAATATGGATATTTTTCTTACAAAAATGCATCCCTTTGCTTCAAAAGGCCTATATTAACCCTCTGGAACCATATGCATGACTTTGATTATTGATGGATGCATTTTAAAAAATAATAATAATATTTTTTTTTAAATGTGGCCCCCCATCCACAACCATTATAAACCTTAGAGGACTATGGATATATTTAAATATATCTCCGATTGTGTTCGTCCGAAAGAAGATAGTCATACACCTAGGATGGCTTGAGGGTGAGTAAATCATGGGTACGGTGTACATTTTAGGACTTCAGTTCTTGACTATCAGGACTATCAAGTTCTTGAATTAATTACAATCACACATTTATGAATGATGTTACATGTATTTGCAAATCATCACACATGCGTGGACTGCTTTGAATTTGTGTGTGGCATTTTTGAGACTGTCCTGGCACTTTAAGATATGGTGTACATTTTAGGACTTCCTCACACCTCAGTCATACAGTGAAAAGGCTTCATGCCTCAGACTAAAAGGCTTCAGTTACTGGACAATATGGCATCACGCCTCAGACTGAAAGGCTTCAGGTCTCAGGAAAAACAATGTCAGGTGTCAGGTCTCAGGTCTCGTACAAATAGGCATCGAATGAAACAGCCTCAGACCAAAAGGAATCAGACGAAACAGGCACTTGAAATAAAACTATCAATAAAAACAAAAAAACAAAAAAAAACATAGTAAACATTAACCATGGTTAAAACACCATGTGTTAACACACTTTTAACAATGGCTAATTTTGATGTGTGTTAACAATATAGTTTGCAATGCAAGCTAGTTGCAATGTGTTATTTTGCGAACTTTTTATACATGACACCTGACATCGTTTTTCCTGAGACCTGAAGCCTTTTAGTCTGAGGCATGAAGCCTTTTCATTGTATGACTGAGGTGTGAGGAAGTCCTAAAATGTACACCATATCTTAAAGTGCCAGGACAGTCTCAAAAATGCCACACACAAATTCAAAGCAGTCCACGCATGTGTGATGATTTGCAAATACATGTAACATCATTCATAAATGTGTGATTGTAATTAATTCAAGAACTTGATATATACATATTTGTGTAAACATTTTAAATGTATTTTGGTAAGATGCATTTGTGTGAGCATATGGGGAAATATTTATGCTTTTTACTTGTGTATTTATGAATTGTTTGCTGTGTTCTCCAGGAGTTTGAGGATTTTCATGACTCTCTAATACTTGTACACCATGTGTTCTGGTACATGACTTAGCACTATTCCGGTGCTGCATCACCTTAAGAACTGAAATAGGCACACTTTCTTGAGCAGTGGCCTCTGAACAAAACATTCCAGATTCATTAGAGCAAGTCACCTCATCTAAGAAGTGAACATGCTTTTTAGCCCCATCGCTGTTAAGCGTTTTGGCAGACTTTTGAGCATTTAGCTCAGCCTTGAGATCTGCAATGGTCTCCTTGTGTTTTTTTACACTTTTCAGTCAGGACTAACTGCTCAGCAAGTAATTTATCTAGCTGTAACTGAAGATCTTAAATCTTTGCTTTTTGTGCCTCTGCATTTTTAGAATGCACTTCTTTACATTTAGTCAGTAACACTCAGTCCTGTTACCCAGTGTTCATTCCTGTTACCCAGTGTTCATTCCTGTTACAAAGTGTTCAGTCCTGTTATTAAATGTATTTATTTTTCTAGAAAAATAACGTAAAACCAACCATTTCTTCAAAAAACAAACAAACAAAACAAAACAAAACAAAAAAAAAAAACTTTCTTGAGGTGAATACAAAGGAATTAACTGACATGCTTATTAACATACATATAGCACATGAGTTTTGGTAACAGGACTGAGAAAACATGCATCCATCTTCTGCGTTGAAACCTTGTAAAAATAAAGTTGCCTGAGATTGACCAATACACATTTTGAATAGTTAAATGTGTGTAGTATTAGATTCAGTGTTGAAAAAAGATTAAAAAATAAAGTTTAATTTTGAAGATTTACAACAAGCAAATGTCACCCATTCGGTGGAATGGCCCATCTATACTTGAAAATAGATGTATTGTCGCACCACAAAGCCTCATACAACTTTTGAAGTTTAAAGCCTCAACTATTTCATCACATTTTGATTTCTTTTGATGTTTGCCAATTATGTCCCAACATTTGAGCATTTCATCATCTGAACATTTAATCCCAATATATTGTTTCTTGAGTTTGCACAAGGTAAGCTCAACTTTTTTGCTCCATAAAGCAAACAATACATCACTCTTTTCAGAAATTTTCCCTTCCATCCTTGAGGAGATCTGAATGTTCTCGGATTGTACAGTAATGGGACTATTGAAGCTATTTAAAGCCTTCTAAATTCTGTTTCATGCAATTCATGCAATTGGAGACTTTCCTACCACTAAACAATGAAAAGAGACCCATTCCTTGTTCAGAAGGTCAGCTTTAATCCATTAACAAGATCAACTGTGAAAAAATGTCTTCATTCTGCTGATTGATCAAAGTAAATTTCAGAAAACTCACTGCAAAGGGTCCCAGGATTCAGTACCATCTGTAAGGGTGGTCCGCCTACAGGGGTTCAGGCTGCAGGGTTGCCGAGTGACTAAAGAAACGTTGCAGCAAGATGGTAGAAAACTGTACATTTCTTGTCTATTACCACCCACTGCAACGTATACCAATGACAGAAATAAGCACAGTTATAATAGCAAAATATGTGGCAGAGCATTGCTATAGTGTGACAATATTATATTGTAATAGGGATCACATTAATGTTAATACTACATCAAAAATAGTAAGCACATCTTCAAACAATTTACTGGGCTATGCCTCAAATGGCTCAAATTATCCACCTCCTTCATTCCTATTGTCGATCTTGGTTATCTTCGGCGATCACCGTGCTCGTTACCGGTGAAGAGACAGAAGAAGAAATGCTGAAAACGGGGTGGCTGTGCTGTTATGCTGTGTACACACCAAATGCGAATAGAGCGTCTGGCGCGAATGATTTCAATGTTAAGTCAATGTACAGACACGTTTACGCACGTCTGGAGGTCTTGCGGCGCGAATGAGGCATTTAGCGCGGCGCGGAAATTTGAACTTTGGCGTAAATTCGCGCCGCGTTAACCAATCAGGAGCTTGCTTGCTGCTGTGGCGGCAGGCCCGCCCGGAGTCACTCATTCAAAATGGAGGAACGACTGATATTATCAGTGAGCAGTCACCCAGAGATTTATGACACAAGTTCATACTTCAGACAGGAATAAAAAGGAGCTCGCTTGGAAGAGTGTCGTGAGGAGATTGGGCTACCTGGTAAGTTGTAAATACACATTTCACTTTTGAGTCACGTACACGTTTATCGACGCGCGGCCTTCCCGCGATCGACGCTGACCCCTACGCCGCTGTTCTGCTCTCCAGAGTAAATACAAAGCAGTGGCTCTCTCGATGAACGCACGATCAACATCAGCCATCTTGCAAACAGACAACCGCCTAGCACTTGCCCCTCCCACAAGAAGCGGATTTCGCCTCGGACGCTTGTTTTTTACGCGCGTCTATTTCGCTCTAGAGGCGCGAATGCATTCAAAATGTTCAAGCGGCAAACTAGACGCGGTAGACGCGAATTTGATGCTCTATTCGCGTTTGGTGTGAACGCAGCATTAGGCTGAAGTCCTACCTGGCTCTGTGGTCTCTCCCCATATCTACCGTCGAGGAGTGTGCTTCACAATCCGTTTCGGTTAAGGTTGGGTCTACTTAATTCAAGATTGGTAATAAATAAGACTTTTATTTCACATGATTTTTTTACTTTGCGTGAGTTGGACTGCTTATTTAGTGAAGTTCCTAAACGTAATTTAGGGAGGAGCGAGCCCATCTAATCTTCCAATCAACAGCCAGAAGCAGCTGCTTAACTTACCTCTCTTCAGTCTCAGCTGTTTCAGCATCCGGTAGTGCCGTACTGAACAATGTCCGACACCATGGAAATTCCATCATTCCCCCTTCCGGCGACGAACTTTCCCCGAGACACCAACAGTCACATCTCGCGTAAGATCGGATCCAAACACGGATGCTCTTTTTGAGCGCTCATACAGACCACGCTCCGGATAACCTCTCTCTCCTCCACGCTCAGGATCGCCCGTTTAACTGCGCCCTCATCAGTCTTCTTCACAGACTTCCTCTCTTCATTCTACCGCCGCTAATACACTGATATTACCCATTTCAAATGGTCTGCCAACAGCCTACGTCAAGTCCTCTCCAGCTCTGGAATGAATTTCTCCCGCAGATCATCAAAAGTTAAACTCTACAGTCTTCTTTAGTTCTATCAACAGTTCCAGCATGCCAACAAACACTTCAGCATCATAAAAGCAAGACTCAGAAGTTTCTCTTCCGACCTGATGTCCTTAACATAAACATTTACAGCACGCTAATCCATAGTCCGTTGCCGCCGCACGTACTTCCTCGTCCGCCGTTTTTCCGCCCGATCAACAACATCGGCCGCAAAAACAGTCCCGCTTTTCCAGCTTTTCCCATATGCAGTTCCACTCCTCAGGCAAGAGCTATCCAAACTCCTGTCTCCCGCACTTTACTTCATTCTATGGATTATGAAATGAAGCCTCTTGAATCTTGAAGCTTTTTAAAAATAAATAAATTTACAGCAGCCATAAACCAGCCAGTGCAGCCAAAGAATACAGATGTACAGCTCAGTCATTCCATTAAGCAAATAAAAGCCTGGCAATGTTAAACGTGTAGTTTTCTGATAATATAATTTCCATGTGTTGCAATAACTTAAATATAACAATAATAATACTAACAGAGCAAGTAAATCATGCTCTAATTATGATAGGGTTTTATACTGTCTTTATGGCAGAATGTACGATCATGTAATGTAATTGTATGTATATATATATAATATATATTAGTAAATGGACTTTAAATTCCATAAACCTGTAGAGTAGTGGTCTGGGTTCAACATTCTGAAATGCACAGCATTCATGTGACTGGAAAGATAGTTGAGACGTCTTTCATTTATCACCGCTCCTCTGAAAACATATGCATTCATTATAATTGAGCTGTGTATTCGATATAAGATTTGAAGCTTCAGTTTCATATGTAACATTTCATCCATGCCGAGATGTCCGCCAGACAGCTTGAGATTCATGCAGCTACTGTGGGATCATCTGGTTGGAATGAAAGTTGCGTGTCATCAGCATAGCAATGGTAGGAAAAAACATGTGCCTGTATGATGGGACCCAGTGATGTAGTGTATATGGAGAAGAGGAGAGGTCCAAGAACTGAACACTGACGAACCCCTGTGATCAGTTGATGAGCTTTGGATACCTGAAACTCACAATATTTCCAAACACACAAATAAACAAAACTCTGAAAGACCTATACCTGTGAGATAGTATTCAAACCAGTGAAGTGGAGTACCTGTGATGCCCAGTAAGGAGAGGGTGGACAGAAGGATTTGATGATTCACCGTGTCAAAGACAGCAGATAGATCGAGCAGAATGAGAACTGATTATTTGGAATCAGCCTTTGCAATCTGCAGGGATTCAGTGACCGACGATAGTGCAGTTTCGGTTGAATGGCCGCTCTTGAAACCAGATTGGTTGATGTCCAATTGGTTCTTCTGTGAGAGGAAAGATGACACCTGGTTGAAAACAACTCGTTCAAGAGTTTTTGCTGTGAATGGAAGGAGAGCGATAGGTCTGTAGCTGTCTACAAGTTGTAATGTATTTGTCATGATTGATCAGAGGAAGCAAATGCGAGTTAACTGGTTTATTAAGAAGAAGACAGAATTTGCACACAGTCACTTAATAGGCGGGCCTCTGGTGACGCAGGGATTGAGCTGGTCGGCTGGTGATGCGTGGCTGTGATGAGAAGTGCAGGTGAAGTAATCTAAGGTCCAGACATAGAACGAGAACACGAAGAACACCGAACTGGAACAGGAGAAGACACGACTAGAACTCCTGGCAGGAACAGGACGGAACAACACAGCACAGTACACCAAACAATGATCTGACGGGGAAGAAGAGAATGAGGTGAGCTTATGAGGGTGAGAGAATGAGCAGCAGCTGGTGAGGTGATGACTTGCAGCTGGTTCCACTGATGAGCCACGTGGCCTGGACACACACACACACACACACACATACACGCCCACTGCTGTCACAACACAGAACATGCGACAGAAAGGAAACAATGCATCTGCGAACCGTGACAGTACCCCTCCTCCTGGCGTTCCCCGACTCCCTTACCTGTCGATTGTAATCATCGATAAGGGTGTGATCCAGAATGTCTCTGGCAGGTACCCAACTCCTCTCCTCCGGACCGTAACCTTCCCAGTCCACCAAGTACTGAAATCCGCGTCCCCTCCGCCTAGAGTCCAGAATACGGTTAACCGAATAGGATGGTTCCCCGTCTACGAGTCGCGGCGGTGGGGGAACCGGGGCTGGCGGATTAATGTTGGAATGAAACACGGGCTTAATTTTAGAGACATGGAAGGCAGGATGAATCCTCCTGTACGCCGGAGGAAGTTTAAGGCGGACTGCCACCAGACTAATGATTTTGGTGACAGTAAATGGACCAATAAATTTGTGAGCAAGCTTGTTAGAGACGGATCGGAGAGGAATATTCTTGGTTGAAAGCCACACTTTTTGACCCACAACGTATACGGGAGGCGATCGGCCTTGGCCTTGGTGCGCTCCCTCACTTGGAGAAGAGTCTCACTGGCTCTCGTCCAAGTGCGGTGACACCTCTGGACAAAGGCGTGGGCAGAGGGGACCGTGACCTCGGATTCCAGACTAGGAAAAATAGATGGCTGGTAACCTACACTACACTCAAACGGTGACAGGCCCGTGGACGACACTGGTAACGTATTGTGGGCGTACTCCACCATTGAAAGTTGCTGGCTCCAGGAGGAAGGATTCTTGGAGACTAAACACTGCAACGTTCGCTCCAAATCTTGATTGGCTCTCTCAGTTTGACCATTGCTCTGGGGATGAAACCCTAAGGATAAACTGACAGTCACCCCCAGCAATCTACAAAACTCCTGCCAAAATTTTGACACAAATTGGGGACCCCTGTCGGAAACCACGTCCATCGGGAGGCCATGAAGACTAAAGACGTGGTCCGCGACAATAACCGCTGTCTCCTTGGCTGATGGTAATTTGGGCAAGGGGATAAAATGAGCCGCCTTCGAGAACCGGTCCACTACGGTCAAAACAACCGTGTACCCCTGGGAGGGTGGGAGGGCGGTGATAAAATCTAGCGAGATGTGGGACCAGGGTCTCGAAGGGACTGGCAGCGGTTGGAGCAACCCATCCGGGGAACGATTGGAAGTCTTACCAACGGCACAAACTGAGCAAGCCAACACAAAATCGCGGACGTCCCGAGCCATACGAGGCCACCAGAATCGTTGCTGGACTAAAAATTTAGTGCGTTTAACCCCTGGATGACACGCTACATTGGAACAATGACCCCAATGGATGACCATGGACCGTAATCCCTCCGGCACAAATAAGCGGTTCGGTGGACACCCGGGCGGAGGCGTTACCCCTTCTAAGGCCGTCGTGACCATCGATTCGACCTCCCATGTGAGTGTGGAGACCACTACTGTCTCCGGTAAAATGCACTCGGGAGTAGACGGGCGTTCGGAACGATCAAAATTGCGTGATAAAGAATCAGGTTTGATGTTTTTAGAACCCGGGCGATACGAGAGAGTAAAGTCAAAACGTCCGAAAAAAAGTGCCCACCGAGCCTGCCTGGCGTTCAATCTTTTGGCAGTCCTAATATATTCCAAATACTTATGATCGGTCCATACAATAAAAGGCACCCCTGAACCCTCTAACCAGTGGCGCCATTCTTCCAAAGCCAACTTGACTGCCAGCAACTCCCGGTTACCAATGTCCTAGTTACGTTCGGCAGGAGATAAACGATGGGAAAAAAAGGCGCACGGGTGCATCTTATCGTCTGCGGGAGAACGCTGGGATAACACTGCACCTACCCCCACCTCCGACGTGTCGACCTCCACCACAAACTGCCGTGATGGATCAGGGGCAACGAGAATGGGGGCTGAAACGAAGCAACCCCTCAGTTTGGCAAACACAGCCTCAGCTGTGTCTGACCACCTGAACGTAGTTCTGGGGGAGGTCAAGGCAATCAGAGGTGAGGCTAGTTGGCTGAAATTGCGAATAAAACGCCGGTAGAAATTGGCGAACCCCAGAAACCTCTGTAGGGCCTTACGGGAATCTGGACTTGGCCAATCCACCACAGCCTTAACCTTCTCAGGATCCATGCGTACTCCCTCAGTCGACACGATGTACCCTAGGAAAGGAACAGACTGTGCATGAAAAACGCATTTCTCCGCCTTGACAAAAAGCCCATTCACTAACAACCTGTGAAGCACTCGTCGAACATGCTGCACATGCTCCTGGAGAGATGAGGAAAAGATCAATATGTCGTCCAGGTAGACATATATGAATTGATCGATCATATCTCGCAGCACGTCGTTGACGAGTGCCTGGAAGACCGCGGGGGAGTTGGAAAGCCCGAACGGCATAACCAAATATTCAAAGTGCCCCCTAGGGGTGTTAAAAGCGGTCTTCCATTCATCCCCCTCCCTGATGCGGACCAAATGATAAGCATTCCTTAAATCCAATTTTGTGAAAATAGATGCTCCCTGCAACCTCTCGAAGGCTGAAGACATTAACGGCAAAGGATAGGTATTCTTTACCGTTATGTTGTTCAGCCCCCGGTAATCAATACAAGGTCGCAGAGATCCATCCTTCTTACCCACAAAAAAGAATCCTGCCCCTGCTGGAGAAGAGGAAGGGCGGATGAACCCCGTTGCCAGTGAATCAGAAATATATTTCTCCATAGCCTCCCTTTCAGGAACCGAAAGTGAATATAACTTGCCTTTAGGCGGAGATTTACCTGGCAATAAATCTATGGCACAGTCATAGGGACGATGCGGAGGGAGAGAAGCAGCCCTAGACTTACTGAACACCTCCTTCAGGTCATGGTACTCAGCGGGCACGGTAGACAGATCCACTGCTTCCTCCTGCAAAACAGAACTAGAGACAGACGAACATGCAGAGAAAAGACAAGACTCATGACACTCCTTGCTCCAGGCCACAATGGAATTCTGGGTCCAGTCTACTCGGGGGTTGTGTTTGGTGAGCCAGGGGTGACCTAGAACGATTGGTGTGAGGGGGGAATCAAAAATCAGGAAAGATGTGAGTTCGGTGTGGTTTCCGGAGGTGATGAGTGTGATGTTCTCGGTGCTGTATGAGATGGTGGGTAGACTCTGTCCGTTGAGGGCGTGCACCGCAATTCTGTTGGTAAGAGGGTTGAATGGAATATGGAGTTTAATGGCAAAAGATCTGTCCATAAAGTTACCCTCGGCCCCGGAATCCAACAGTGCTTTGCAGTCGTGCGTGTGATTCGATCATCTCAATCTCACCGGGAGGAGCGTAGATGTAGATGAGGTCTTCTCGGCGGAGGTCCCACCCGACAGTAGCCCCATGTTTACTGTCGGGCTTGCCCCTTTTAACGGGCAGTTGTACGCGAAATGGCCAGCTCCGCCACAATATAAACAAAGTCCCTGGGACCTCCGCCTCTCCCTCTCCTCCCGGGAAAGCCGAGCTCGACCCACCTGCATGGACTCGTGATCTTGAATTGGGCTGACCGTGTCCCCGCCGCTGGATCGTGGACCTTCCATTCCGCCAAGCGATCTGTGGATAGGAATCCTCCGCTCGACCCTGGTCAGTCGAGCATCAACTCTTAGCGCTAGATCAATGAGTCCATTGAGTGTAGTCGGAAGATCCAGCGCGTAGATCTCCTTCTGGACACGGTCAGCCAGCCCATGCAGGAACATGTCCCCCTGCGTCTCCTCGTTCCAGTGACACTGAGCAGCTAACGTGTGAAATTCGATGGAAAAATCAGACACCGACTTCTCTCCTTGACGTAGTTCTGCCAGTAACCTGGTGGCTTCTCTCCCAGCGACCGACCGGTCGAAAACACCCTTCATCTCTGCGGAGAGTGCCTGGAACGAGGCGCAGCATGGATCTTGGTTCTCCCACACCGCCGTCCCCCAAAGAGAAGCCTTCCCGGTGAGTAGGGTGAGCACGAACGCCACCTTGCTTTGCTCCGAGTTGAAAGTTCGAGGCTGTAATGCAAAATGCATAGCACATCGAGTTAGAAAAGCTCTGCAAAAGTTCGGTTCACCTGAGTAGGTGGCGTTCTCAGATGTCGGGGGAAGGACGGCCGGTGTGGGCGGCGCAGCGGGACTCCGAAGAAGCTGGAACTGCTGGGTGAGCTCGGACAGCTGCGTCACCAAAGCTTGAACCGCCCGCCCGGTCTCGTTCAAATTCTGCTCTTGGGAATCCATTCTGCGAATACTGCGGTTGATAAACTCCTCCAACGCTGTCTGCGGGTTACTCGCTGCTTCCATCCCTTGGTCAGATCGTTCTGTCATGATTGATCACAGGAAGCAAATGCGAGTTAACTGGTTTATTAAGAAGAAGACAGACTTTGCACACAGTCACTTAATAATGCATCTGCGAACCGTGACAGTATTTGTACAGGTATTTAATCAATTTATGGGTGAAATATGAATATAATAAATCATAACGCCTTATGATTAATTATGATACATATATCGGCCCAAGAGGGAATTAGGCATATATATTGTGAATTAATTACAACTAATTATAATCAATTACATATGATTAGTTCTGGTTTAATAGTTATTTAGAGAAACTATATTAGTTTGTCCAAAACTAATAGTTAGTAGTAGAAACTGTTAGCAAAACTTACTAACAGTCCTTGAGAGCCAGCACAGAAATCAGTTTCATTATCTAAGATAGAGAAACGGTAGGCTACTTGCGTCAGTTGCATGCTGAGTTTCGGAGAAGTGTGGCTGCAGTTCGTTGGCTTCTTCCGTTTCCGTGGGAAGGTTTGAACTGAGGACTGAGGACTTGAAAGTTAGTTTCGCCGGAGATGGTGGTCCCGAAAGAAAGGGGTGTGCGTGTGATGGGAGCGCGGTCACCTGAGACGTCCGTGCACAGAGGCGATCGACAATGCAGAGGTAATCGAGAGACAATCGGGAGACACCGGAAGATGTTTGCGCTTGTCTTTAATGGACACGCCTCCTTGATTGAAATGGCTATTGACATAGGTGCAAAGTTGGCGGGCAACACTTTCCTTTGTCTTGTGGCTTGATTTGCGTAATTTATGGAGGCATCAGATAGGAGTGTATTTTCTTCACAGTACCATTAAAAATAGAACAGTGCATTTTGCAGTTATGTGACATATTTAGGTGAATGAGACGTGGAAAGAGCTTTAAAAAGAGACCAAACTTGTAAGATAAGAAAAGCATATAAAAGAAATTATGGTTTACATACAAATTTATCATTAGAAATGACACTAGCACAACTACAATCCTAGCTAAGCTTATACAGTGGGAATAACTATATGCACTTTGACATACAACGGCGGTTACATTTAGGCATAATTTTATTTTACACATACAGTCTTCAATGCATGTTTGTGTGTCTGTGTGTGTCCATGTGTGTGTGGTGTGTGTTGGAATTTGGCTAGTCTGGCCCTTAATCTGCAAGAGGGGCCCTTTGATGTCCCAAGAGCTAGGAAATGGGGTTCTCTGTGTAAACTCAGCAGGTCCACAAAAGTGCCAAAGTGCACGTCTTTCTAAGACCGGCTGGAGCCGATCCGTGATTTACACGCCCAGTTCAGGAGGCTAAAAGCATTCTGAAGATTCTAAAGTTGGTTGGCTAAGACTGATTCTTGTACAGATATTACAAAGTGATGTGTTTAAAGGCCAATTCACACCGCCCCGACGACGGCCAACAAACACCAACAAACGCCAACAAACAAGTTGGCCGTTGGATTTAGAATTATATGAGAAAAAACTGTCATGTTCACACCGCCCCAACAAACACCGACCAACGAGTGACATCTGACTGGGAAAATTCCACAACTACACAAGTAACCATGTTAACAATATGTCAGGTTAGTTTACTATATTAATAATATATCATATATATTTTCATTGTATTAAAGTATTGAGGCAAAACAAAAATACTAACCTGAAATCCAAAGCACTGTAGCCATCGATCTGATCGTAACCTATTGCGCTGCGGTTGGTATACCGGTTTTTAAACTTTTTTTAGCGCGACGCTTTTTATTAATGAGACCCATAAGCATATACAACCATGTAGCTAAACAAGTCAAAACGAATTATTAAAAAACGAAACTGAAGGTAAACCTGCGTTGCTCTCATGGTGGTTATAACGTTACCTCTCTCTTTTGGTGAAGTGGAGCAGCTGCTCTTGCTGAATGGCACGGATTGCACCATAGACTATTGTACCTTTTGTGTGTGTGTATATATATATATATATATATATATAAACTGTATTTTATTTTTTATAACGAACAAGCTACGATGTCACGTTTCCAGTGCTTTGTTGTGTGTGCGTGAGGCGCGGGCACGATCAATTAGCTGTCTTTGCAGGGGACTTCCCTCATCATGGAAACGGGTCGTTAACAGGTCAGATTACGTCAGAGTTGGTTGCCGTTTGTTGGAAAACTGTTCACACCGTGCAGACATTCCACGACCCGACAAACGCCGATTAAACATGTTCAGTCGGGTGAAAACCAACTCCGACCAACGCCAACAACGGCCAACAAACGCCAACAGGGGTATCACACCAAACCAACAAACTCCAACAGACGAGTTTGTTGGCGTTTGTTGGCCGTCGTCGGGGTGGTGTGAATTGGCCTTAATGTGGGTTTTTTAAGCAGTGGGGTTACCCGAGCCTACTTGAATGCGGCAGGGAATATGCCTGTGTGGAGAGATGTTAATAATGTGTGTAAGTGCTGGTAAAAGTGTAGGAGAGATGGTTTGTAGAAGATGTGAGGGAATCTAGAGGGCAGGTGGTGGGATGACTGGAGAGGAGAAGTTTGGATACTTCTGTCTCAGTGAGGGGATAGAAGGAAGAGAGGAGATGTGTGGCTGTGTATGCGGTTGGTCTGCATGCGAGTTCCTGTATGTGTTTATAATTGCATTTAAAGTTTTCCTGTAATCTGAACACTTTGTAATTGTCCTAAACAGGTTGTAAATTTTCCTTCATTTCATGCAAATTGCAAATCACATGCATTGTTTTCTCAAAACACTGTGAAATAACAGGTTTTGGTAATAATAATTGAAACTCAAATGACCTTTGAAAAGTAGTCCTGTCTAAATAGTAATATAATGTCATGGTTTAATTTCAAATGAGTGCGAAGTTATTATTTGCAGTTCAATATTTCTATAAGTTAATCAAAAAATGGGTAAACACACACACAGGTCTGTACTGCTATCTTAGTGAGGACATTGCATACAGAGAGAGGGAAGGAGGGTGAAAAAATCCACATTCAAACCAAAATATCTGACTGATATAAAGGTGGCGCTATAGAGGCCCTCCTTCCTGCCCGTATCTGAGGCTTTGCTCATGTCTATTGGATGACAATCCTGACATATGAGTTGAGTTTCATGCAATTTGAAGCATGCTAAGTGTTTCAAACCCATCCAAAACAAATATTGAAGTTTGATCTGTTGCTATGGCAACAGTGTTTGTAAAATATTAAAAATCTTTTTACAGGTCTACATTCGTTATTTCTTGACATTATTCTAATGAAGTTTGAAGCAAATTGGGTACAAATTAGAGGGTGATCTTAAAGCATTTTGAAAGTAACACACCTCTTGCTGCCAGTTGGTGGTTCTATTACTTTGACTCACAATAGTCACATCCATGTGATCAGCCTCCTACAACAATGTATGCATAGGTTAAAACACATTTCCTGTTTCGCTTTTCTCGCCATAAATTCTTTGCCTCGCCATGGCTAAACCATTTGAGATGTCAAAAATCCAATCGCAATTTTACATCCTCAGTGTCTCTGACTTCATGCTGACTGAGTTTGGTGGTTATGATTAATCGCCTAGGATGAGTATATCAAATTCCAGAGCATGCATTTCTCAAACAACCCATTATAGCTGACTTCCTGATGAGCTGGCATATAACTTAGAGATTGAAATTTGTTAGGCACGATGAGGTCTTTATGTGTACTGAGTTTCATAAAAATACATGCAAGTGTGTTTGATATATGGACCAAGTTTTTGGACACCATTCAAGGGGGCTCTGTCGAACCCCCCTGCCACGCCCGGGTCCCATCCTTTGCAGCATCCTAATCGCAGATTCCAATGTGTGTGAGCACATGTGTTTTTGAGGACATTTAGGCCCCCAAAAAGCCCCAGATAATGTAAAAAAAAAAATTCTCCTTAGAAAAATAAAAGGGCCCTGCGCCTGAGTGGCCCTAATAATGTCCAAAAACACTGTTGCAAGTCAAATGGACAAAATACAAATAAGCAGAAACCCGGGAGGAAGGAGGGACATGCTGTCGGAGAGCCCTCGCTGTTGAGGGGGATCGCGGTGCTGCGGAGTTCGGGCAGCGCGGGAGTGTGAAGACCGCGAGAGGCTGCCCGAGGCAGTGGTACTGGAGCCTTGTGAAAGGTGGGACGGAGACCCGGATGCCGTGCTCCTGGGACGAGGTGGGGTGGCTGCCGTCCAGGAGGGAGCGGAGGAGTCGCCGCCGTTCACCGCGGGCCGGAGCCTGCTGCCGTCCGCCATTAAGGGGAGGAGCAGGGGGACGGGGCACTCGCTGCCGGCTGCCCTCAGCCGGAAGAGCCATCGCCGGCCGCCAGGAGGCGGTCAAGGATCGGGCCGTCCACCAAGCGTCCAGTGCCATTGCATGTGGCACCGCGAGGAAAAGCCTCTCTGCAGGCTGAGGACCGAGCGGCAGTGTGTCTGGGAACCGGACCCAGAATTTTTTTCCCCTCTTTTTCCTCTCTCCCCTCTCTCGTCCTGTCGCTCCCCTTGCTTCCGTCTCCTTTCTCTCGTCTCGTCTTACCCCCAGGTGCTGCGGCCGCCGAGACAGGCCCCGGGGGGGAGTAGAGCACAGTCTCGGGTGTACCCCCCGGCCTGCGAGGGGCGATGGGGGTATGTGGCGACCAGGGTGGGCGAGAGCCGTGAGGGAACGGCGCAAGGCCGGTGGCACGAGTGTTAATGAGCATCACCTGGGAGGCGCACCGGCCTTGAGTCCCTCACGGAGGAGCTCCGGGAGCATAAAAGGAGGAGCGACTACAGTGAAGGACGAGAGAGGACCAGGCCTGGACTTTATTTTATGTTTTGTTATGTTTGTGTGGCCGGCAGACGTCCGCAAGGGGTCTGCCTGCATTACTTTCATTTTGTTCTTTGTTTATTTTGAGATTAAAGTTTGGTTGAAAGTTCGCCGGTTCCTGCAATGCTTTTGATGGCTAATGCAACTGTGAATCACATTGTTGCCACATGACAATTCTATGCTCCTGTACATGGTTTTACTGCAGCTATATGGAAAATAGCAGAGTTTTCCACTTAGGGGACAAACAAATTCAACAGTCACACATGCAACTTGAAATTGCTATAGGGGAGAGTGGAGTGATTTGTGCCAGGGGGGAAGTAGTTTCACCCATTGTTTCTAGAAAACCATAGAAAAAATTGGTCATGTGACCACATAATTTTAAAAAGCCATCCATTTTACTCATCCTCCAAAGAAGAGAGACACATGGGAGGAAAGCACATTTTAGCTCAAAAAACGTTTTCTAAGCACATTTTTTGTAACTATTGGCTATTTTTGCAAAACTCTACACACAAATAAGAAAACCCTTCACCAAATCAGCAAAACATTGTAGTTCTCTTGCAAGAGCTAATAAACCTTGCTTAACTCTTCAAACCTTCGTAAAAATGGTATTTTCGTATCAAACGGTTAACACAAGCCATCACAATAAGCACACAATGCACCAACTACACACTGATGGTATGAATAAAAAACACATCTGGCTCTTGCTTTCTCTGTGCACAAGGTAGGCTTTGTCAGTTTGAGGTCATACTTTTGTCATAGTTCTGTAAACATATAGGGATCCAAACTTCAAGTACTGGTGTTTATTTACACACATCAAAAAAAACCCACAAGTGTTTATTTCCAAGTCAAAATACAAAATAGTAATTTTACTGAGGAAAAAAAAAAAAAACATTGTCTACATTGTGTCGTCTCTCTGGGTCCAGCCACAAAATTTCGTCGACATCACATGCAATGTCCTCTGTGATCTGTAAACCAGTTGCGGACCAAAGCAGCCCTATGGAAACGAACATTGTCCTATATGATGACGTATCTGGTCTGCTGTGGTCTCTGAACATTAGTGAGCATGTCATGTAAGGTGTCCAGGAATGTAATAATGTGTGCAGTGTTATGTGGGCCTAGGGTTGCATGATGGTGACTTATAGCTGCACACATAGTTATGTTACCACCACGTTGTCCTGGGACACTGATTATGGCAGGGTGTCCAATAATGTTCCAGCCACGTCTCCTTGTTTTAGTGAGGTTAAAACCTGCCTCATCCACAAAAAGCTGCTCATGACCCATGGCATCTGCCTCTAGCTCCATCACTCTCTGGACAAGACAAAACAAATGCAGCACAGCAGGCCCATGCACAGTACAGTATGCACTTCCAGATTCAGTACCAATGATACTATAGCTTACCTGCACATAATCATATCGCAGTTGTTTTACACGTTCACTGTTTCTTTCAAAATGGACTCTGTAGATTTGCAGGCAAGTACATGGCATAATACAGAAATGCTCACATTGTGTATGTTTTGGAAGGTGGTGTCATCCTCAGTTATGCGCTGCTGAATTTCCCGTAGCCTTATGGAAGTATTTGCAATCACCATATTGACTATATGGGCCTCTTGTTCTGCAGTGAACATTTTTCCTCTGCCCCCAGCATCTGGACGTCTAGCAATTCTGTAAAGTAACAATTTCAGTATTTTTACATGTATGGTATTGTTGTGTTTCTCATTAGAGTATGGCAGTGCTACAAAACTTAGTGCAAAGTGACTGTACTAACCGATTCTCATTTCGAAATGTCCTTTTGATGCTTGCTACAGGGCAGTCGTGGCCTAATGGATAGAGAGTCGGACTTGTAACTCAAAGGTCATGGATTCGAGTCTCAGGTCCGGCAGGTATTCTCGGTGAGGGGAGTGAATATCCAGCGCTCTCCCCACCTTCAATACCACGACTGAGGTGAGACCCTTGAGCAAGGCACCATACCCCCAACTGCTCCCCGGGCGCCGCTGCAATGGCGTGTGCGTTCACGGTGTGTGTGTTCACTGCTGTGTGTGTGCACTTGGATGGGTTAAATGCAGAGCACAAATTCCGAGTATGGGTCACCATACTTGGCCACGAGTCACTTCACTTCAGTTCACTACAGTGTAGTGGCTCAAGTTAGGCTGAACCCGTTGGCCAGCTTCCCTCAGGGTCATTCCATGGTTGATTACATGGTCCACTATTGTAGCTCTGATGTTATCAGTAATTCGATTTCTTACTCTTCTTACCCTTACCCCCCCCCCCCTCCTCGTCCTCCTCTTGCTGCTCCTTGTCCTTGTCCTCTTCCTCTGACTTCACCTCCTTGTCCTTGTCGGCCTCTCCTTCTCGCTTCTTCACCTCAGCGTCCTCTTCCTCCTCCTTTTCCTCCTACTTCTGCACCTCCATGACCTCTTCCTCTTCCCTTTTCTATATTTCTCACACTTCTCACTCTTCCTGCTCTCTCCATTGTACTCGACACGGACAGCTTACCTGTGGCTTATTTATAGTGCTTAGGCTGATTGCAAAGTGAACTATTTATCTAAAACAGTTTTCACATGTGACAGCATGCCAGACAGTTGGCAAAATAGTGTAATAGCCATACATGTGTATAGTTTAGCTAGGAGTGTGTTAATCATTTGGAAATTGAGTGTAAAGCAGTGAGTTGTGTTTACAGTTAAACAAAAAGAGTGCTGTGCAGTGGATTGTACCTACAGTTTTGCAAAGTGTGTGTTACAAAATTGCAAACTGAGTGCAAAGCAGTGTTTGTGCTTTTAGTTTTGCAAACTCAGTGAGTGGTTTTGCTATAACTTAAGTATTGATAGTTTTAGAAATTGTGCCATAAGAATCACGGTTAGGGTTTAAGCATTCAGAAAAAAACTGTAAGTTTGGCTGAACTCATTGCCTAGCCTCCCTCATAGTCATACCATGGACAAGGACAACAACTAGTGGCACGAATTTCATCTGAGACTCCTTGTGTCCTTGCCCCTCATCCTCGTCCTCCTCTCTGGTGTCCTTGACCTTTTCAATCACATCTCTCTGAATCTATTGTTCCAAACCTGAATGAACGACTCGGGCTCTTTTATCTCTCTATTGAAGGTTCTGATTGTTGTGTGATAAATTTGGACTCTTAGTGTTTCCACGTGGGTAACTGTGTGCTAATTGAGCTCAAGCTGTGCTGACTTGAGTAAACAATATTGAATGCTAGTTCTTTCTAAAAGACAACATGGTGTAGGCAATGAGAAATTAAGGGATTTGTGTCTAGAGTTTTGCAGTGACAGTTCAACAAATTCTGATTCATATGTCAAAACAGGGGAATACTGTTTATAGTTTAGGGAAATGGGTGTGCTTTTTGATAAATGGCGTGATGGTTTTGAAATTTTAGTTCAAATGCCTGGTTATAGTGTTTAAGCAATTAAGAAAAACTGTAATGAAAGTTCCTTTCAAAAAATTAATTGTATTAAAAGGGCAGCTATAAAAAAAAAAAAGCCAGTGTTGAGCACCAAACAGGTATTTTCATCCTCAAAAAGATCTTTCTTCCTCCCCATATTGCATGAGAACTGTGACTTGCTTAATAATGTGGAACGACCTCTAAGTAGGGTTTCCATAGACCTGGCAAATTATTTTGTACCAGTTATCTATAAAGACATGGATAAACAAACTTTTTCTTAGAAAAAACTAAAATCTGAATGTTTATTCTACTGAAATCTTACTGATATGTCACTTATAATATGTCACGCATAATAATTTGGAACGCGGTGTATTCTTGTATGTTACATAATTGACAGACAGCATTGCCAGTTATGTCCCAACATTTGAGCATTTCACCATCTGAACATTTAATCCCAATATATTGTTTCTTGTGTTTGCACAAGGTAAGCTCAAATTTTTTGCTCCATAAAGCAAACAATGCGTCACTCTTTTCAGGAATTTTGTACAGTATTGTACAGTAACGAGACTATTGAACCTATTTAAAGCCTTCTAAATTCTGTTTCATGCTATTCATGCAAATGGAGACTTTCCTATCATACCATTAAACAATGAAAATAGACTTACCCATGCCTTAGTCAGAAGGTCAGCTTTAGTCCATTCACAAGATCAACTGTGAAAAATGTCTTCATTCTGCTGATTGATCAAAGTAAATTTCAGAAAAACTCACTGCAAGGGGTCCCGAGTTTCGGCACCATCTGTAAGGGTGGTCCGCCTACAGGGGTTCAGGCTGCAGGGTTGCCGAGTGACTAAAGAAACGTTACCAGCAAGATGGTAGAAAACTGTACATTTCTTACAGAGAGTGTCCAAGAAAAGGGGCCGAGAATAATAGAGACAGAGCAACAGTTACAATCTTCTTTTATCCCTTCCTTGACCATGTGACTGAAACCAAAATATGAGACATCCAAACTGACCAAACAGAAGATTAAAACTTCCCCTATTGTACTAAAGGTGTGACAATTCGTAGACCCCCATTGTACACACATCTTGGCCTATAGGCCAAGTCTTTCCTAATGGCCCTTGTAACAAGAGAGAGGGAGTTGAAACAGTAAAGCAAATGTCTTTGAAAATATCCAAAGATATTTTAAAATGAACAATCTTACAAAGAAAAGGGCAGGATTGAATAAATAGCAACACAGCAGCAAACAATACCGGTAAAAAACAAAAAATAATAGTTAATCTAAAGTTTGAACATTTATGAGTAGATTAAAACATCTTTATTTGAACGTGTGACCGTTTACACTTACAGTAAGCCTACACGTTGCTCAAACACGGCGCTAAAATAAAGGAATTATATATGGTTAAATTTGACCTGCTGGCAGTTTTAGGAATAAATGCTCTGTTTTTTAATCTGGTTTTATCTGTTATGTAGGTTACATTTGAAAAACAGCCATAAATTTTACCTTGTGGCGGTTCTAGTGTTAAGTATATTGAGTACATGTACAGTATTAGACCTTTCTGTCAGTACAAGTCAAGTATACTTAAGTGCAATTTTAAGTATATTTCTGAGAAGAACGTGACATAGATATGACATCTATGGATAGGCACGTTCGCTGGGCCTAGTGTCAATAAAAGCTTTTATTGTACTAACAAGGAAGTTTTTAGTTTTGAAACTTACAGGAAATTATTATAGTACGATGACCTTTTACATTTCAAAAGCTCAAGGAAAAGTTTCTCAATTCATGACTCCTTTAAAAGAAGTATACTAATAGCACACTTGAATAAACTTATTTTTCATAAGAGATATATACGGTGGCTCAGTGATGCACAAGCGAAATTAAAAAAGCAAACATAAGTTCAAAACACAACAAAATAAAGCCACAACACAACGGAAACAAGCCACAACACAATGAAATAAAGCCACAACACAACGAAATAAAGCCACAACACAATGAAATAAAGCCACAACACAACGGAAACAAGCCACAACACAATGAAATAAAGCCACAACACAACGAAATAAAGCCACAACACAATGAAATAAAGCCACAACACAACGGAAACAAGCCACAACACAACGAAATAAAGCCACAACACAACAGAATAAAGCCACAACACAACGAAATAAAGCCACAACACAATGAAATAAAACCACAACACAACGAAATCGGGCTACAACACAACGAAATAAAGCTACAACACAACGGAATAAAGCCACAACACAACGGAATAAAGCCACAACACAATGAAATAAAGCCACAACACAATGAAATAAAGCTACAACACAACGAAATAAAGCCACAACACAACAGAATAAAGCCACAACACAACGAAATAAAGCCACAACACAATGAAATAAAACCACAACACAACGAAATCGAGCCACAACACAACGGAAATGCTCCCGACCACTAGGGGGCTCTCAGAGCTTGGTATTAGTATTCCTTGCCACTGTTCTATAAAGTCGACAGTCTTACAAAGATATCAACACCATGATTAGTTTTAAGTATGTAAACATTGTATATCGACATGAAATATTAATTAAAAATCAACTACGTGCACAATAGCTTCATATTTATACTTGTGAATGATTTGACGCGATACAGCGCATGATGAAGGGAACATCCACCAATTCCACCAAGTGGTTAAAATGTATAATTTGTATCCATTACAATGACTTTGTTTAACATTTAAAAACAGACATGTTCAAATTCCAAAGCTTGTTAGTTCCTGTTGGTAAGAATGACAAGCTTTGGAATTTGAATATGTCTGTTTTTAAATGTTATAAGTAATTTTAATTAATACAAATTATACGTTTTAACCACTTGGTGGAATTGGCAGGCGTTCCCTTCACCATGCACAGTGGTAGCACGTCAAATCATTCACAGGTATAAATATGAAGCTATTTTGCATGTAGGTGATTTTTAATTAATATTTCATGTTGATATACAATGTTTACATACTGTTAAAACTAACTGTGGTATTGATATTACTGCCGACTCTATAGAACATTGGCAAGGAAAACTAACTTTACCGAGCTCTGAGAGTCCCCTAGTTGTTGGGAGCATTTCCGTTGTGTTGTAGCTTTATTCCGTTGTGTTGTGGCTTTATTCCGTTGTGTTGCAGCTTTATTCCGTTGTGTTGTGGCTTTATTCCGTTGTGTTGCAGCTTTATTCCGTTGTGTTGTGGCTTTATTCCGCTGTGTTGTGGCTCGATTTCGTTGTGTTGTGGCTCTATTTCATTATGTTGTGGCTTTATTCTGTTGTGTTGTAGCTTTATTCCGTTGTGTTGCGGCTTTATTCCGTTGTGTTGTGGCTTTATTCCGTTGTGTTGTGGCTCGATTTCGTTGTGTTGTGGCTCTATTTCATTATGTTGTGGCTTTATTCTGTTGTGTTGTAGCTTTATTCCGTTGTGTTGCGGCTTTATTCCGTTGCGTTGTGGCTTTATTCCGTTGTGTTGCAGCTTTATTCCGTTGTGGCTTTATTCCGTTGTGTTGTGGCTCGATTTCGTTGTGTTGTGGCTCTATTTCATTGTGTTGTGGCTTTATTCTGTTGTGTTGTAGCTTTATTCCGTTGCGTTGTGGCTTTATTTCGTTGCGTTGTGGCTTTATTCCGTTGTGTTGTAGCTTTATTTCATTGTGTTGTAGCTTTATTTCATTGTGTTGTGGCTTTATTCCATTGTGTTGCGGCTTTATTCCATTGTGTTGTAGCTTTATTTCATTGTGTTGTAGCTTTATTTCATTGTGTTGTGGCTTTATTTCGTTGTGTTGTGGCTTTATTCCGTTGTGTTGTAGCTTTATTTCGTTGTGTTGTAGCTTTATTTCATTGTGTTGTGGCTTTATTTCGTTGTGTTGTGGCTTTATTCCGTTGCGTTGTGGCTTTATTCCGTTGCGTTGTGGCTTTATTTCGTTGCGTTGTGGCTTTATTTCGTTGTTTTGTGGCTTTATTCCGTTGTGTTGTGGCTTTATTCCGTTGTGTTGTGGCTTTATTCCGTTGTGTTGTGGCTTTATTCCGTTGTGTTGTGGCTTTATTTCATTGTGTTGTGGCTTTATTCCATTGTGTTGCGGCTTTATTCCATTGTGTTGTAGCTTTATTTCGTTGTGTTGTAGCTTTATTTCATTGTGTTGTGGCTTTATTTCGTTGTGTTGTGGCTTTATTCCGTTGTGTTGTAGCTTTATTTCATTGTGTTGTGGCTTTATTTCGTTGTGTTGTGGCTTTATTTCGTTGCGTTGTGGCTTTATTCCGTTGCGTTGTGGCTTTATTCTGTTGCGTTGTGGCTTTATTTCGTTGCGTTGTGGCTTTATTTCGTTGTTTTGTGGCTTTATTCCGTTGTGTTGTGGCTTTATTCCGTTGTGTTGTGGCTTTATTCCGTTGTGTTGTGGCTTTATTTCGTTGCGTTGTGGCTTTATTTCGTTGTTTTGTGGCTTTATTCCGTTGTGTTGTGGCTTTATTCCGTTGTGTTGTGGCTTTATTCCGTTGTGTTGTGGCTTTATTCCGTTGTGTTGTGGCTTTATTTCGTTGTGTTGTGGCTTTATTTCGTTGTGTTGTGGCTTTATTTCGTTGTTTTGTGGCTTTATTCCGTTGTGTTGTGGCTTTATTTCGTTGTGTTGTGGCTTTATTTCGTTGTTTTGTGGCTTTATTCCGTTTTGTTGTGGCTTTATTCCGTTGTGTTGTGGCTTTATTCCGTTGTGTTGTGGCTTTATTCCGTTGTGTTGTGGCTTTATTTCGTTGTGTTGTGGCTTTATTTCGTTGTGTTGTGGCTTTATTCCGTTGTGTTGTGGCTTTATTCCGTTGTGTTGTGGCTTTATTTCGTTGTGTTTTGGCTTTATTTCGTTGTGTTTTGGCTTTATTCCGTTGTGTTGTGGCTTTATTTCGTTGTGTTTTGGCTTTATTTCGTTGTGTTTTGGCTTTATTCCGTTGTGTTTTGGCTTTATTCCGTTGTGTTGTGGCTTTATTTCGTTGTGTTTTGGCTTTATTTCGTTGTGTTTTGGCTTTATTTCGTTGTGTTGTGGCTCGATTTCGTTGTGTTTGCTTTTTTATTTTCGTTGTGTTGTAGATATAGATATAGTCACTGGCCAATAGAAAAGTTAAAATGTTAGCACTGTACCAAGTTAAATTTACTTATTCTCTTTGTTAATTTTTCTTAACTTAGTTAATTCCATACATGTGAAATTTACTTAAAAATATTAGTGCAAAAACTTGCAAAAGAAAAATTAAGAAAAATGTACTTTTTTTTTCAGTGAAGAAAACCTTGAACAATGTAACACTCACATGTAAACGGTAACTCAAGACAAGCACATACATTTGAACATTTGATCTCTCTTAATTGTTACTATAATTCTTAATATGCCATATATGGTCAAGTTTAGAAATCTTTTAGTATGATTGGTTGCCCAGGACATCCTGGATTTTATTTCCTGATCCTGTGTGTATAAATATGACACATCTTCTTTCAGTAAATAGTCAGATAGTCTACCTGAAAATCAATCTAACACTTAATACTTGTACAAATTTAAAATATTTTAAAATCTTCCTCTGAGTTTCTGAAGGCAACAGCTTGAAAACCAAGGTGAGTTTTTGGAACTGAGACCTACTGAATACATTTTCTACTTAAAGTATTTTGTTCTTTGTCTTTTAATGCATTGGAGAATCCCCAGTGTGCAGCATATGAGTGCATGCAGACATTTAACTTTTCCTGCTTATTCATTTCAGGTTAATTATGGCAATGCTGAGAAGTTTTCTGCTTCTTTTCGTCATCTTTTCCATGGGGAATGCAGGTAAAAGAGCCTTATTTGTAAAAACCCTCGCTATTTAAAAACATTTTGGAAATGTTTACAGTACATGCACATAATCACATAAACATACATACATACGCTACATAAATAAATATAAAAACATTCTTTGCTGTGTATATTACAAGAACTCTAATGTTTATGTACTGGATGCAGGTGATTTAGCCAAAAAATGCCCCAATGGATGGGCAATTTTTGGACTTCGATGCTACAAGTACATGTCTCAGCCAGCTAACTGGATCAGAGCAGAGGTAATGTTACACTTTATATTAGGTATCTTTAACGATAGATAGATAGATAGATAGATAGATAGATAGATAGATAGATAGATAGATAGATAGATAGATAGATAGATAGATAGATGATTAAATAGTAAATTATTATTCAAATAAATTAGTACAATGTAAAAACATGTATGTACAATAAGTGCATTGTATCAAATGATTCATTTAAATGTTAGTACATATTAGTTAAAAGACACTTAATATAAAGGGAATGGTGATTCTTTTATATTAAAACTTTCTTTTCTGCAAATAAATAATACTGAGCAAATAATCAATCAGAGCAGACTTTGTTTGAAAATGTCTAAAATATTGTTTAAAAAGACATGATTTATGCTTAATAAATTAGATTTTGGATTGACAATAAAAAAATCTGTCTCTTTAGAGAAACTGCCAAAGTCTTGGTGCGAATCTCGCATCTGTGCATAATAAACTGGAAAATAATTTCCTGCTGAGTCTGTTGCCTTCTTCTGACACACGTTCTTGGGTTGGTGCTCATGATGGTGTACAAGTAAGTTAAACTGTGTCCTAAAGAGACCTGTTTGTTTGTTTGTTTGTCTAAACTGAAATTTCTGTTTTAAACAGTAAAGGCAAAGTTTCTAATTAAGATGGTTTGACTTAACTAGAACTTTATTAACTTCTTTCTGAAGTCTGACTATAGTGAACTTTTTGTATTCACTCTCTTCACTCTTTAGGACGGACAGTGGTTGTGGAGTGATGGAACTGTGTTCGGCTATACCAACTGGTGCTCTGGAGAACCCAACAATCACCAACAGCCTGAAAACTGTTTGGAGATCAACTTTTCCAGTAAGAATGCAGTCTGTTTTTTAAATACTTTCAATTATAATTTACAATATTATAATTTCATATCATATGGTAACAAAGTCTCATTTGGATTTTTGCCTCAAGTTAAACATTTTGTTTTATTTTGATTCTAACACACATTAATCAGAATAACTTATTTCATTATTCCTCCCTACAGCTAACCGTTGTTGGAATGATGCACGCTGTTCAGACTCAATGAGCTTTATTTGTGCTAAGGACCTGTGAGATCATATGCAGTCATCCTGCTCCACAGTTACTTTGATTGAACTACATTTACTTTTCCTGATCTTATCTTTACAAAAATGTTATTCTGAAAGAAAACCTCTTCTAAACTTTAATCTCTTCTCAATATCTTGAAAAACTTCTCAAATTAATAAAAGCATTGACAAATCATGTGCATTGTGGACAATCAAATTCATGTATATAAAAGTAAAAGTATATTGTGTAGCACGGTTTGAGGTTATTAGAATGGCATTACAGTTTTTTTTTTTTTTCAATTGCATACTTTTGTCCAATCTTTAGTCACATTGTCACAACTCTAAACACATTTAGCACAACATCCATCTGTTGTGGCCATACCATTAAAACAATTCATGACGTTTTCACACAAAATGCAGTCAATTAACACGTTTCAAAAATGCTTAAATTTTCTTTTCATATAAGCTTACCCCATACCAAAATCATGGATCTTTCTCATCTTACTTGCAAATGCTTAAACACAGCAAGTCAGATGAAGACCACATGAAGACCACATGAAGACCCAATGTTCCAATCATTAAATATAGTATAAAACAGTGGTTTTTCAACAACAGCAGCTCAAAAGTATTGAAAAAAATATATAAAACAAATACTGAAAGAACTGATAAGTATTTTGAATGAACAGATCACTGAAATATTGAGATATAGCAGATTCCAATCTCAGTTGGAGGCATAGTCAGGTGTTCAATTTCTTTCCATTACATGGACACGTAGTAAAATAGGACTCTTTGAATTGGATTTGTTCAGTGTGTATGAAGAGCAACACAGAGGAGAAAAAAATAAAAATAAAAAAGTCTGGGTAAGTGTCACAGACATGCCGGTGTTACAATATATTCGGTTCCTGAAATATTCTGTTCCACTGGGTGGCGCTTACGCGAATATTCATGATATCCTCCTTTTGTGGGCGTGTCCTTGAGACAACGCGCAAGCGAATGGAACTGAAAATATTAGCAGACGTTTCTCAAATCGCATCGGTTTAATGGATTATTTCGAAAACGTAATAAAATATTCCTTTGGAATATACCTTTGGAACTTAGTTTTGATGACAGTCTTCATGCCAGCAGCTACTTAAAGAATGTTATTTTTGTTCAAAATATTATAATTATGATAGGAAATTATAGTTTAGCTTCATTATATTTAAAGTTTGACAAGGCAGGATATTGCAATACAAAACCTTGAAATGTGTCAAATATGACACATAGGCTACTCAAACAACCTTATGTAGGCCTACCTGATTTAAAACAATTTAAAAAGCAGTCAAATAAAATAATTCTGATGATAATAATAATAATAATAATAATAATAATAAATATATATATATATATATATATATATATATATATATATATATATATATATATATATTTTTTTTTTTTTTTTCTTTTTTTTTTTTTTTTTTTTTTCTGTGAGGTAATACAGCACAAATGAACAGAAAAAAATAAACAGTTGGGTAGCTCTGGCAGTGTGTGATCTAGACATAATGAAGGCTGTTCCCGAGTGCCAAGGCCCTGTTTTAATATTTACCTCAGTACCTCACATTTAGCATTTCCTCTTTTCACACATTGTTTTGTCTTTTCAATTTGAGTTACATCAATTACTACTGTACTTGTTATAACATTTAATGTAATTAGTATTTATATGATTTGTTAAAAAAAAACACCAAAAAAGAAAAGTAATTTTTCAGGATAATATTTTAAAGAATTTTGTACAATCCAAATGAGCTTTACAGATCTTTAGAAAGGGTTTTAACAATGTCTGTCATGTTTTTCAATTATTGCACATGCACCTATAGGTCAATCAAGGCCAGTTACAATAACTTAGGACAGTTATACAATACAAAGAGTCCTTTCTACTTACTCTGAAAAACACCAGAATAAAGATGCCGAGGGTCTCTGATCACCTGTGTGAACGTGCCTTATTCCTGCTGCAGGAGACAAGAGGACTGCAAATGTGAACAGAGCAATAAACTGCAATGTCCGTAATGTAAGATGCCTGAGACAGTGGTAAAGGGAGACAGAATGACAGCTGATTATCCTTCCAGTGCTAAACCACATGTAACCATAAGTACCCCAGACATGTTTGAGAATGTGAAATGCCTTGGTGGAAGATTGGAGTAACATCTCACAACAAGAGCTGCAAATCTGGTGCTGAGGATGAGATGCTATAAAGCAGCTGGTGCCACATCAGACTTTCAAATACTCTGTTTATCAAATGTCTGTGAAATTTGTTCAGTTTGTCTCAGTTGTTGAATCTTTTTGTTTGTATAAATACTTTAAGAAATTTGCTGGGGGAAAAAAATGCTCAAAGTGAAAAACTCATTTTTTTTTTAAAAATTTTGTTGTTGCTTTGCAACAAAAATATGTGACAAATAACATCAAGTATTACTTGTTTGACTTTGTCATGATATCCAGTAAAATATGAGAAAACGGGAAATATTTGTAGTTTAGAGTTGATAAGGGTAGCCTTACTGTGGTGATAAACACTGAAAATATCCAAATAGTAAAGAAATTAAGGATGACACAGTATATTCACACCAGGCTATAGCTTATACACTTTTTATTAGGTCACAGATACATTTGTAGAGGTTTATTTCAAGTTGTCAACACTATGCAGTAGATAGTCACAAAATGAAAACGAAGGAAGCAAACTATCAAACTATTCAAAAACTTTCTTAAAGCCTCATGAATAAAAACGCTAAACAGAAAACACATCGGTGTACAAGGTTATTCGCTCATGTTTGCTCTGCTGTATCCTTCTGTTTATCTGAATGCCTGTACTCAATCAGGCAAAATAGCTCAGACGATCATATTAAACAAACTGCATTGCTTTGAACATGTGAACTGTTGATTAACACTGAATATGTTATTACCTTTTCGAAATAATCCATTAAACCGATGCAATTTGAGGAGCGTGTACTAATATTTTCAGTTCCATTCGCTTGCGCGTTGTCTCAAGGACACGCCCACAATAGAACGCTATCATGAATATTCGCGTAAGCACCACCCAGTGGAACAGAATATTTCAGGAACCGAATATATTGTAACACCTGGCTCCAACACTGTCCAATCACAATGCACTCTCTCACCCAAATACTGATCACACGCAGCTGCACTCAAGCAGCACGCTCATCGGTCACCACATAAAAGACACTCACACACACCCAGTGTTTGTATCAAGACTTAACCTTCATGCTTACCTCAAGGACGCCAGTTGATCTAATTACTTGTCTCCAGCGTCTCCTTCTGTGTTTCCAGTCTGTGTGTGAGTTGTCTATCGTTTCCAGTGTTATGTCTCTCCACAATCACCCAGAATCTTCATCACTGCAAACACAAAGGATATTATCATTCATCTATCACTCGTCATTCACTCAAAGATCTTCTGCATACTCACCTGCACTTGTTATCTCTGCTGTGTGTCCAATAAACTACTAAAATAAACTTTTTTTTAAATCTGGTTTGCTGTGTTTTGGGTTAGTACGTTGAAAAAGGTTTTTAGTGTTTTGAAATCTAGAGTTTAACAAAATATGGTTTTAAGCAGAAAATTAACTATTTGGCTAATTGTGTGATGTATATGTATTGCTGTGTTAAGAGTTTAGAAAAAGTACTTTAAGTATTGGTAAACGCTTGTTAGCAATTGAGAGGAAAAAATACTGTAAATGATGTCATCAGGGGAGGGGTTCTCTCAGAAACACTAGAAGACATTTTGCATGCGTGTTTCCTACAATGGATTGTAAGCAAATGCAGATGCACAGTTATTTTACCAATTTATAAGTTCCTCACTCCACTTGATGTCTGGTCTCATATGGATAAGCACTACGTCTTTGTTTACCCCGATGTCAAGCTCCACGAAAACCTTACCTTGTGTTCCTGGATCGTCTTGCCTCACCTGTGGTTCCGGTCCCACCCTGGCTCTCCTCAGTCCCTGCTCTCTGTTGCTGCTTAACTTGTTTGCTAGATCACCTGGAAAGGAAACAAAGACTGCATCAGTAACAGATAAGATGTACCAAGACTTTCCTATTCCAAACCAACTTACCTGGACTGCTTTCTCTGCTGTGATCATTTGTCTGCTTTCAATAAACCTGCTGTTATTTGCATCACTTACCTCTGTGTTCCTCGTCTATCCACTGACACTGATAAACAAATGCTAAGGCTTGGGTTGCTGAATATTAGATCCCTTTCTTCAAAAACTCTTATTGTAAATGATATCACAGACAATAATCTAGATTTGCGGTGTTTGACAGAAACCTGGTTAAAACCAGAGGATTACAATACTTTAAATGAGTCTAGCCATCAAGGTTAAGATCATTGACACAATCCTCATCAGAAAGGCAAAGGGGGATATCTTCAGTATTACTCAAGACTTTCAAATATAATTACTTTGAAGTGTGGAGGAAACAGCTGTAAACTACTACTTATTTAGCTACAGTACATTACATTTTACATTTACATTTAGTCATTTAGCAGACGCTTTTATCCAAAGCGACTTACAAATGAGAGTAGTAGAATCAATTAAATCAACATGAGAACAACAGTGTATAAGTGCTGAGTGAAGTCACAGTTATGTCAGTAAAGTGCTCATAGCGAATTTTTTTTTTTTTTTTTTTTTTTTTTTTTTTTTTTAAATAAATAAATACACAGATAGGAGAAGAATATTAGTCAAGGTAAGTGCTACTACTACTGGGTCAAGTGCTGACGAAAAAGATACGTCTTTAGCATTTTTTTGAAAATGGCTAGAGACTCGGCTGCTCGGATAGAGCGTGGTAGGTCATTCCACCAGCCAGGAACAGTCCCGGAGAAGGTCCGTGAGAGTGATTTTGTGCCCCTATGTGATGGCACCACAAGGCGCCGTTCACTTGCAGAACGCAGGTCTTACAATGATCTTACAGTATATTACAATGATCTTACAAATACATCAGCATGATGTATGGTATCATAAAATTCTAGACTCCATATATGCATATCTCTAGTAATGGAGCATAACATTTCACAACCAACAAAGAATTTTTTTATCTTGATATCTTAGTCTCATTTTACTAAGATATCAAGGTTCCTGTAAAATGTCTGTTATATGTCTGTTCAAAACTTCTGTTCAACTTAGTCAACCAATCTTGTTGGCAACACAATAACGGGTTATTTTAGCTAGCAAAAATAGTATGGAGTAATATCTTTGTTGACATGCAGTTAATATTTTACTTTAAATTCATTTATCTATTTTGCACTCTTTGAGCTCCCACTCCTCAAAGTTTATGTATATTTTTAATCTGTCTGAGCCAGAACATAAATCAAATTTCATGAAAATCTGTCCAGCCAAATGATCTAAATACAGTTGCACATATCTGTCCTATTCATTGTCCTAAATCTAATTAACATGGTTTTGCCCTGGTTTTTGCTTAGTTGGAGTCTGACCCATGATTCACCACAAATTAACACAACACTTTTAAAAATGGCAGCGTGCCTGATCTAATATAACAAGGATAGAACAGAGCAGGAATGGATTTGTATCTTCACTTATTTATATTGAACTTGGAGGCCAATAGTGGCAAAAAGTTGAGTTGAAGCAGTACGCACTGGATTGTGAAAATCACACCACAATTGGAAACCCTACAGCCAACAGTACTGATCGTCAATCAAAGGATATTTTTTGTGGCCACAGAAAAATAACTCTTTCTTAGCATGTAGCTGTAATCACAATCGTTAAATCGCAAACACAACTAATCTAAACAAACACATACACAAATCATGCATTACTGTGTTAGTTTAGTGTGGTTTACTGTTAAGCGTGGTGGTGTAACGGAAGTATTGTGCAACAACAGACATCACTTCCGCTCGTAGTGATAAGTTGCTGAAACTGGAGAAAATTTGTTAGATCAAGAAAAACAGCACCAATCTGATCAGAAGAAAAACTGCTGGTTATATGAGCTCTTCAAATAATTGATGTATATTTATAATGTGATAATTTGTGTTATATTACCTTGTAGAATACAAAGGGGGGGGGGGGGGATTAGCTCTGCCACATGTTTCTAATACAGTGGCTGAGGGAGTCACGCATTAGCTTTACGTGATAATGCAAACAGAGAGGCTTGATGCAGAAGAATGATGAACTCACTTTTAAAGGATTAGTCCACTTTCAAATTAAAATTAAAATTTATTCACCCCCATGTCATCCAAGATGTCCATGTCCTTCTTTCTTCAGTCAAAAAGAAATTTTGGATTTTGATGAAAACATTCCAGGATTTTTTTCCTTATAGCGGACTTCAGTGGACCCCAAATGGATGAAGGTCAAAATTACCGTTTCAGTGCAGCTTCAAAGGGCTTTTAATAATAACAGAAGAACGAGGAACTATTTAGAAAAAAAAAAAAATTATATGCTTTATAAAATGTGATGGATTTTTTTAATTAATCATAACTTAAACTTAAATGTCCTCAAACCTTGGGCCTAAGTTAGTGTGTGTCTGAATCATGTCCAAAAATAAGAAAAGTGGAAATGACACTTAGGGACAGCTAGACAACTATCTAGATATAATAGCTCCAAGATATTAAGTGTATCCTTCTTGCTTTGATTGATACGATGTCCTCTGGCCATGAGTAAAGCATATTGTGGATTAGGCATAGACTGGAGTCTTCTGGTTATTGCTGCACAGCAAGTTAGGGAACACTAAAGATCTTATTCTTATTCGTGTTGAAAAAAAAGGGTCAAGACGTTGACCGACTCGAAACAGCAGTTGTCGACTAGGAGACACAGTGCTATATTATAAATATTATTGAGTGTCGCTAGTAGATGCTCGGGTGTCGATTAGGAGACACCTCGAGTAAACAGGTATTATTGAGTGTCGCCAGTAGACGCTTGGGTGTCAATTAGACACCCTAGGTGATCAGGTAAACTTAAGTCAAGTACGTAGGGGAAAATCTACCACAAAACACAAATGCTCACCTTCCCCAGACCGCCTTCCGTATTCTTCAAAAAGCTTACGCTGTATGTCCAACAGCTTCCCTATTCAACTTACGGAACTAACGCGGCACCAGTTCGTTTTTTCCGTAAGTTGAATAGGGAAGGTGTAGGACATACAGCATAAGCTTTTTGAAGAATACGGAAGGCGGACTGGGGAAGGCGAGCATTTGTGTTCATAAAGCATATACATTTTTAGTTTTTTTTAGAAAATGACAGTGTAGTGATTTTGGATTAGCCTCACATGAGGGTACCATAAATGTAGTAATTTTTGGTCTTAAATATTAATATTAATATTTGTATTAATATTAATATTGAGTCAGATGATTCCTATTTCGGGGCACCAGTCAGGATTCTCACCTTGACAATAAAGAACAATCATGAAAGATTTTTAACTGAATTCATATTTTTTAAATTGGACGAAGTTTATCATCTGACCAATCTCAAGGATTTAGTGAGATTCGGGCGAGCTTGTAAAGCCTCTGATTATCAACACAAGAATGACACAGTTTGCATTAAAATGATTTTATTAACAAAAAGATATACAAGAGTAAAATAACACACTCACTAAATACTATGAAGGAAAATGACTAAACTACTAAGGAAAAATGACTAAACTACTAAGGAAATTGAATCAATAATCAAACAGAAACTACAAACTACAACACAAATGGATGTTAACAAAACAAGTAGATGAGCAACGGATTGAACAAAGCAATGAATGGGTAATTAGCAGTTTATGAGGTGGTCAATTGTGGTCTTTCTGGATGCTGGTATTAAAAATAAGTAAATAAGCATTTACTCTGAATACAGATAACGTGTCTAATGTATCTATCTGTGTATGCTGACCCTAGAAAAACAGTCTCTACACAAATAGCAATCTCATTTAGCAACAACCTAATGCCAAGGCTTTTGGAAAAGGTTTGGTTAGCTTATATTTACGTTTCACTTGGTCGGGTGATCAGTCCAGGAATGGGAAACGTTGTCCACCGGTATCCTTCCGTGTGCAGTGCGAGATTGGATTGCTTTCCAACAGCTGCAGAGCTGCACTGAGTGCTGGAGGTCTTTGTGTTATCCAGAGAACTGTAGATGGTGGTCCTTCAGTAGGATCTTCTGTAGGTTGGAGGTACTTGGGTTATGCAGGTCAGGAGTCAAAGTCCTCTGCAGAAGCAATTTGGCTGCTTGAATCCGTGTTGTTCTTCCCCCTTCGAAATGCTTTATTTATTTTTCAAACCTTTCTCAAAGTCCTTGTGGCAGTGTTCTGAACTCATAGAGTCCAAACTTGATGTGAATTGGTTGAGGTATCACACTTCTGTCTCAGTGGGTGTAGTTGCATTGGCTTTAATTCCAGATGTGGTTTACACTGTGTGTGCATAGTTTCCTGGATGAGTACAAGGACACATTCCTTACAGTATTCCTGTCCATTTTTGGTGATTTCAAGCCAATATGTTTAGAAAATGTCTTCCTTTCTTAGCATTTCTTTGTTCTGCAGTGCTCTAGCCAGAACCAGTTTGGCAGCCCTAGGAGTCCATGGTCATTCGCACCTTAAACTCAGGCATGGAAGCCTGAGGTGAACAAAGGCAACTTGTGATGAGATTAGCCTATCATCAATGGGCCGTTGATGTCATCTTTCCTGTCTCCCACCTTTGGCAGTCCTGATTACAATAGTCATTTACTTGTCGTTGAGGGTCCTATCACATTCCTTTGATTAATCAAAGTGGGAAAAAAGAATGTCTGTTGTGAAGCTCTGGTGCCATCACCTCTGTTGTTCACTACAACAGATCGTTTCGCTAGATAAGACCCTTATTCCTCATATGGTATCGTATAAAGCCCTTTGAAGCTGCACTGAAACTGTAATTTTGACCTTCAGCCGTTTGGGGCCAATTGAAGTCCACTATAAGGAGAACAATCTTGGAATGTTCTGTAATTATGAAAGAACAGGCAGAGGCAGCAGGAAAATCCATGTCAGCTTTTTGGGTGGCAAGGCGTCACTTGTGGTTGTCACAATCAAGACTCCAGCAGGAGGATTGTGATTGTCTCTCTAGACTGCCCGTCAACCTTCTGCCATGTTTGGACCAGATGCTCTCCGTATGCTACAGCAGGCCCAGGAGGCCCGCCGTTATGCTAAGGAGTTTTCGAGCACACTTGGTCAGCGTAGAAGCTTCAGACCAAGACAGACTCAGCATAAGGATTCCCCAGATCAGACTCAGTAAGGTCCCAGGAATCTGAGGTCTCAGCTGGAGGCATCTTGAAGGGGAAGGACTCAATAATGTAAGAAGAGAGATGGTGGAAGGGGCCAGTGGCGCCCACCACCAAGCCCCTGGGTCTTTTCGACTATGACTCAGGGTTACCGGTTGCAATTTTCCAGTGTACCTCTTGTGACAAGAATTCCTTCATGGCAAACAGTCATAAACCTTCAACACAGAGAGATTCTGTGGGCAGAGATAATTGCATCTACATAATTGGCCGTCAGGGAGGTTGAAAAAAAGCTACCATCAAACCGAGTTTTTCTCTCGTTATTTCCTCACACCCAAATGAGATGAGGGCCTACACCAAATCTTGGACCTCAGGGGTCTAAACAAGTACCTTCGACCTCTGAAATGCAAAATGCTCACAGTTCCAAGGGTATGACGAGCAATAAACAAAGGCGATTGGTTTGCCACTTTAGACCTCAAAGACGCCTAATTTCAGATACCAATCTGGAAAGGTCATTGGCGGTTTCTGAGGTTCCAGTTCAGAGACAGGACATACGAGTTCAGAGTCCTCCCTTTCGGCATTGCCTTGGCCCCTGGACATTCACAAGGTGCATGGACGCTGTCCTGGCAACTCTTTGTCTTCTAGGTTCTGAACTATCTAGACAATTGGTTGGTTTGTGCCCAGACAAAAGAAATGTGCAGGCAGCATATGTCTGTCCATGTCCATATCCAAAGCTTGGGTCTTTGCATAAATATGCAGAAGAGCAAGCTGGAGCCATCGCAGGTCACACCATTTTTGGGGCTGATTTTAGACTCCAGGAAAACAATTGTGACTTTAACCTTAGAAAGACAACAGACAATAAAAGAGTTCATCTCTCAATTCCGAGTAGGAAGGAGAGACACCTGGGGACTGTGTCTTCGTCTAATGGGTCTTATGGCAGACATTCCACCCCTCCTTTACGGGACACCATGGGAACTCCCAATCAGGAGGGATCTACTTTCCCAGACATAGGGCAAATTATTCCACCCCTTCACTCAGGGTCTCAAGCTCTGGGTATGGGTTTGTTGCTATGGGACTATCAGACAGAGTGGTTAAGACACTGGAAGAAGCTCATGGCCCCTCTACAAGGGCACCCTTTACATTTAGGTGGGGTATGTTTCAATCCTGGTGCAAGGGGCACAATATAAATCCTTCCACATCTACAGCCTGTGATATCCTACAGTTTCTGCAGGATCAGCTGGATGCAGGCAAATCCGCTTCCACTCTCAGAGGTATCGTGGCTGCAATTAAGTCCGCTGGGAATTACAAATTATCAGAGAGCTGTTTTAGCCTGACTTCTCATGTTCTCTGACTTCTCAGGTGCACTTAGATGTACAGCAAGCAGTACTAAGCGTGTTGTACCTCAATGGGACTTAGATCTAGTCTTAAGTGTACTTCAGCAACCCCCATTTGAGCCCCTTGAATAGGCAGACCTAAAATGGCTGTCCTTAAAGACTGCCTTCCTCCTGGCAATAACCTCTGCCAAAAGGATTGGGGAACTCCATGCGCTATCAGTGCATGAAAGCAAGACCTCTGCCCTCCATTCCTGAATAAGTCAGGGGAGGTGAGCCTCTGGTAGCATTGGCGCCTGGCTCAAGTTTGTAAATATGTAAATATTTGTAAATAGTTCATTGGTCGCTGCACCATCCCTTCGTGGGGTGTCTTACAGAGTTTCCCAAACATATGATATATATAATGGAGAGATAGTCTCGATACGATAGAGAACGTTCAGTTACGATGTAACCTTTGTGCTCTGAGTGAAGAGACTATCTCTCCACCTCGAGGCTGCTCTGGGACAAGTTCCGATCAAAGGATAGCAATGAATCCGCGCCACTATGAGTGTTTTATAGGGCACTAATTAGAGCGTGACCGGCACAGCCGGATTGTCTTAAAGAGTATCCATGTCACCATCTATAATGTATTACAGTTTAGAAGTAACTTGCACAACACTATGACACAAAACACAAGACTATGAACAGAAGATATCTGGCGGTATAAAAACACTAGATGAGAAGGGGCTAATGAGTGACAGATGAAGGTGATTAGTTGTTATGGAGGTCAACAAGGGTAGCTATGGAAACTATCAAAATGGCATTAGAAACAGGGAAATAGGAACTAAATAAACAGGAACTGAACACAGGCATATCGGGACAAAATATCAAAATAAGTCCATGAACAAAGACAGAGGGTAAACGTGACAGACGGCACATATCAATCTCTTTTCCGACTCTAATCAATCTCTCAATATTTTTTTTCCTCTTTTGGTAATTCGTGAAAATGCTATCATTGGATTTTTCTTTTGCATTTTCTTTTGCTATTAAAGCAAATTGGAGTTAAAAAATTTTATTTGCTGTTGTCTCACATTCACCACTATTGAAGTTTACCCATCTCTACCCAACTTCCCCTTCTGATAAACCCAAAAATGTGAAAAGAGTCCATTACTCCATTTGAACCAGTATATTTTTTTATCGTAGTTTTCAACATATTTCACCCATGACTGCAATCAAATTTACACAAGCTACTAAAAATACAACTTTGTAGATTTTGTATACAAGTTTAGTCAAACGGAGGAAAGTCAAGTGAACAGATGCTGCCTGTTGTCCTTTGTTCTGGATGAAAATGTCAATAAAAATGGTGTATAAGCAATACAGATTGAAACTGGAGTGGGGACAAGGAAAAGTGCATATCTTTCATCAGACAGTGAGAATTACTGTGAAAGGTGTTTGTTTATATGCTTTTAGCAGCATTCTGATTCCAATAAATAATTGTGTTTTAGAGCTCACCCAAAAACCAACTATAAAAGTCCCAAAACTTGCAGCAGGAAAGAAGGCCGAGATATCCTGCAAAGTTCCAGGGGATTGCCTGAATCCCTCAGCAGATATTGTATGGGACGGGATTGAGCCTGATAAAGTTAAACATGGAGCTTTTAGAGTGCCTGCATTATACAGATCATCACATCAAACCACTTCAATGAAAATCTGATAACACTTTACAATAAGGTTTCATTTGTTAAAATTAGTTAACTGCACAAGTTAAGATGAACTAACAATTAACAATACTTCTACGGCATTTATTTTTCTTAGTTAATGTTAATTTCCACGAGCTAACATGAACATTAACATTTTTTTAAATAACAATAACAAGGTTAATAAATGCTAAATATATTGCTTATTTTCAGAGCTGGGTAGTAACAGATTACATGTAATCTGGATTATGTAATCAGATTCCAAAAATCAAGTACTTGCTATTAGAGTAAACTACTTTTTAAAATACTTGTAATCAGACTAGTTACTTTTTTATGAATTACATGATTACATATTATTTAAACAATGGCAGCAAGTTATATATAGATGAAATTTAGTTGAATTTATATGAAATATAGATTAAATATATAATAATAATAATATATGAAATCAAGATGAAATATTTGATGTAGCAGTGATATTGCTGTGAATTTCATGTTTTTTAAAAAACAAATTGTGATGTTGCTGTTTTCTAAATGTGCTTCATTTTAAGTGAATATGTTTTAAAATCATAAGATGTGATGTTGTTTTATTCAGTGTTACTATCAGCAAACACTAACAGGTACATTAGTGTTAGTATTTTAAAGTATTAACTGTTCATACAGTGCACTTTAAAAATAATCTGTTGAGGCTCTTGTTGGTGAATAGAATATATTTTTTTGGAATATATTTTTTCTTTGTATCTGTCAAAATAGTACAAGATTATCCTACAATATATGTGACATCAAATAAGGGTTAGCACAAAATTAATCTAAATGTAATACAAAAGTAGCCAGATTATGTAAATGTGTAATCTAAGAGATTATATTACTGATTAAAATTTTGTCATGTAATTTGTAATCCGTAACTGATTATAATTCATAAGTAATTTACCCAGCTCTGATTATTGTTAGTTTACATTAGTGCATTAACTAATGTTAACAAATGAGACCTCATTGTAACTAAGGTGTTACCAAAAATCTTCATTGTTCTTGAATTTCTTTTTGTCATCTTTTAGTAAATTGGAGTTTGTCCACCTCTTGGATATTCTTTACCCTTTCAGCTGTTGTAAATGTCATCTTTGTTTCCTGTTTGACTGTCTTCCTACGGTAAGAACTTCATAAACTCAAGAAATAGATGTTAGATGGCCATTTCTATAGTGTTAAATATTTGTATCAGTCACTAATACCACACTTTCTACCATTACTGTTTTGACAGAAAGAGAGAAAAACTTAAGAAACCAAAAGATGACAACCATATCTAAATGACTTCAATGGCAAGAGAGGAATCTGTGTATGAGACTATTAAAATGTCTTCAGAGAGATCTTAGTACTTTGATCAGCAGCACATTACAGCTGAAATAACAAAACGTTTTCTTTTTTACATATATTTTGGACTCTATTTTTTTGTTTGTGTTAACGGCATAGTCCACCCAAAAATTACAATTCTCTCATCATTTACTCACCCTCATGCTATCCCAGATGTATAGGTGTGCTGTTGGCATAGCGGCAATTGCTTTCGAATCGCTCTAGTGGTTTTGATGTCATATACCGATCGGTCTGCGCAGGGCCGCTTTAAGTCGAACGCAATACACCTTCTTTCTCCAGATGAACAAAACATCACAAATAAATACTATTAAAACTTAATTTTGGAAAAAAATATTTGTATTAAATTAACTGGCTTTTTATTAATGCAATACAGTGAATGGCAGCTGTCTGTGGTCTCCCAATGGCTTACATTATTGGCAGTTTAGTGTTAAAGTCCCCCTTTAGTCAATAATACCCTTAAATCTCATCTTTCACCAAAATTACATATTTAAAAGTTTTTTTCCTTTGAAAAAAAAAATTCTTAATGCCTTAAAATAGCTTAACTCTACACCCTTGCCTCATTTAATACACGGATCTATGGATATGATAGTTAGCCCCTCATCCACTCACTCGCACGAGATCCACTCGGTCAAATTACTGAGGTAAAAACGCTGCACATGGTACCGCTTTTTACAACGTCCACATAACAGTAATTATTATGATTAGCGTTTTGCTTGACTATGTTATTAAACAGCTAATAATGTGTTGCTAATGTTACACAAACAAACCATGTTCACAATTCAGTCAGACAGCTGCCTTCAACAGTCCGTATCCTTAGAAACGCTTTGAACACCTTAATGTCAGTGAAGAAAGGCATATAGTTCATCATAACACCGTAATATGCATCATACACTCGCCATTTTGCTAAATCTATCTCTTATTATCAACAGAAAAATATTCCGGGATAACCTTCTTTTGAATGTTATGGTGCGTTCAAGTCTTCCTGGGAAGTTCGTATTTACGAGGTGGGAAATCGTGTGTACGACGGTAGGTGCGTTCAAGTCACTTTCGTCGGAGTATGATGGCGGTGTGCCTTCTCTAAATTAATTACACAAAATAACAACACTTCTGCTTCTAGAAAATGTAGAGCAAATAATGTACATTAGTTGTATGTTGCTTTTTTATGTTTTTTAATTAATGTATGAAGCTGTTGTAAACTTTATTGTTGCATATTACATTTTTATATTGTGATGCTATTGTATTTTTTGCTGGGAATCAGCTTACTTTGTTGTAAATAGAAAAGCCTGACAATTCACTGCTAAATACCTGTAATATTGTGGTATTTCGCCATGTTTCTGACTGACACGCCCCCAACTCGTACAGGTCGGAGCTTAAAGAAAATTACGAGCTTCCCACTGGTATTTACGACATTGTGGTGGCATTCATGTCAGTTCTGCTCGTAAATACGATCTTTCCGACATGACTTGAACGCACCATTAGTTCCATTGCGCGGTCAGTTAATGATATGCTAAAGACCGTCGGCACAATGACGTGATTGGTTACAAGGACGTTTTAAAGAGAAAATACTCAGCAATGGTGTTGACTTATGAATTTGCACATGGTTTGTCTTAAATCATGTTAAAAACACCACAGATTTAAACGTGTTATTAAATATTATGTGTTATAAATATTACATGGCAGTTGAGATAGCCTTTGAAAAGCTCCCACGGTTTGCATGTAAACTTATTTTTGTGATATATGTATACCCAGTTATGTTTATGTTAAATAAAATAAATAAATAAATAAAGTTTGCAGGTGTACACTTTACTATCCCATGAAGCCACAGGAGAGGATTTGTGTATGGCAGTTAAGCGACTCGTTATAGCACGATAATAACAACATGGCGAACGTAGTACATCCGGATTACATTCACACATACTTTTTTAGAGGCCGTGAAGTAATTATTCAAATTAAGTACCTACTCTAGATTATGGTATTTTGGACACAGCTTTCGGCTCACAGATGGATTATTTTTCTAAAACAACAACAGCAACAAAAATGCTTGGTGCCAGCAAAATGCTTTTGGAAAAGCAGTTTCTCCAAGTAATGGTAAAAATGTACAAGTAAAGTGAATTAACCAGTTTTTCATTTTGTTTATCTTTTTTTTTTAAAGAATGGCATCATTTGTGGCTGGAGACTTTTATTAAATAAAAAGAACACAAGCAAAGGACATCATGTAAATTATTATTTAAATAACGATTGGAGATTTTCTGTTCTGCATTATTATGTCAATTAGAAAACATTACTTTGTTCATTATTATTGCCATCACACAGTCAGATACATACAAATATTCTTTACAACACTCAAAGTGAAATGCGCCCCCAAATCTTTTTGCTTACAAATAAATATCTGTGTATTTATCTTCAAACATGGACTGTGTTACTAATTGTATATGCACATATAATGTCAATTTTTTTGTGTGTGTGATTTTCTGCAAAATATACACCATTGTTGCACAATGTATGTTCTTGTTGTGGAGTCAAAGCTTCACAAAGAACTATATATCATGCAGAGTATTTACATACATTGGTATCCCACCAAGGTGCATTGAATGCTTTATGAATGTAAGATGCAATTAATTTAATATCATAATGACTCATTAATCTGTTAGTCAAATTGCATTTCAAGGGCTAATTGCATATACTGACCATTTAACAAACATCTACTGGACACAAACTTACCAGAGGATTACATGATTACATAAAACATTACATTTATTTCAAGCACCTTAGGTAAAGAGATACCTTACTATATGTTCCAAATGGTGGTTATTTCTTATTCAGTTTCAAAGGATGAGCTACGATCATCCATTATTAAATATGACTTTCTATTGAAATCAAATGTCAGCTTAACCCTATTGGATTGCAGTGTGTTCCAGGGCAGGGATGGCCATCAGGCATTATCATATACTACTTCCTACCAGATTGGCTGAATTATTATCAGGGTGATTTTGCTCCTCAATGTATTTGGAACATATTTTAAATAAATATATATCTGAATAAAAGGGCACAACGTAGTTGGGACAAACAAAATCCAGCAACCATTCAATAAACCAGTTTTGAATTCAGTTACTGGCATGTTTTCACTTACAAATACAAATAATTAAGATACAGTATAAACTGAAATGAAAAAACAGTACAAATTTAAGCCAAAATTAAGGAATACTTCACCCAAATCTGAAAATTCTGTTATTTTCACCTCCATTTTGTTCCAAATTCATATGACTTTGTCTTTCCATGAAATACCAAAGTATCTAAAGAATCCAAAGCAATAGTTCAGCCATCACAAACTCCAAAATTGAGTCCATGTTTGAGTCCAGAATTAAAAAATGGCATCACTTTCTGAAGTTTTGGCATAATTGATGTCAATAATGTCTTCAAAATGCTTGGAAAATAGCATGCAATGGTACTTTTATTATGTTTTTTGCCTTTTTAAAGTTTGACAGATGTGGTCACTAAGAACTATTGTTGTATGGTAAGAATTGAATGGAGATTCTTGCAACATGCAGTTGGAATGAAATGAGGGTGAGTTAGTTTTCATTTTTTGGGTGAATTATCCCCTGAACAATCACTTCTGGGTATGTGATAAAAGTATCAATATACATGTAGTCTGGCTGTATTTGAAAGAATATTAGTCTTTCTGGACAAACCCAGAGTTGGGGATAGTGCTTATTCTGTATGTCGAGGCGCACATAGCACCTCGTTCCCTGATGCTTCGACTTACAGCGGACACAGTGAAAAGGACCACTAGTGACCGGGGCTCTCCCTAAACCATACCGATTCCCTTAAGCTTGCTTCAAACTATGAGAAAGTCTCTGCTATAACTCTTGGGGAAAACAACCTTCCTTTTGGAAAGTTTTGTCTTTTAAACCAAGAGAAACCCTCTTATTTCTGATTAAGAGACACATATCTGGTAATGGTTACAAACAAGAATGGGTATGAATAACCAAAAAACTATTAAAAATATAAAGAAACTCTAATGTATCTTTTACAGGTAAAGGAAAGTGTCATTCCCAGAACCTCAGAGATGTAAGAGAGCTCAAAAACCTTGTACAACAACTGCTAGCTGTTTAAGACAATTGGACAATGGACAATTTTTGGGGCAGGGGAGATGATTGGGCCCTAGTGGCCACTGTGTCCCGTTTGGCCGAGGCATCAGGGAAGAATCGCGGTTCATTTGGCCTTAATTTCAGTATAATCGCTGCCATCACCATCAGCCCTCCTGAAGCCTCCCTCCCGGTGTCGTCCATGGAGAAACTCTAGGGCGGCGTAATTCAGCTCTTGCCTCTCCATGCCTGCCATTGGGCCCACAGATTGGTAATCACTGTCGTCTCCCTGTAAAGATAATGTAGGAAAGATATTTAAGCCCAAATTTGGGGGGCAAAGCAGAAAAACTTTGGTAATGTCAAAATAAAAGTTCTTAACAAGACACTCAAAGCACTGTTAGCAATTAGCTGCTAAACAGAATGAGGTAGCATAGCGCATGAACTATTAGCTTTCAGGCAGCAGTGTTAAAAACAGAAATAAATCTAAATTATTTATTGTTGGAATTGGATTTTTTTCTAAAAAAAAATATTCCATATTATGTCTTATTGTTGTCTAGTGGCAGTTCATTTCATCTCCACCCATTTGTTTACATGCTCATCTTAAATTTCAGCCTTACCGTGCCTTCCTCTAGGATGGAGTTAAACTTTGAGCCCAGGAGCTCAGTCTTAAGCTATGTTAGGGGAAGAAAAAGAGACAGAGAATGCAGAGAAGCAATGAAGGAGGAGAGAATAGAGGTCAGGAAATGCTCTAAGCATAGGCCACACTGGGACTCTTAGTTGTGACGAGCCATCCACACTTGGCTTTGTGACAGTGGCTATATTCAGAATAGTATACTAGCATACTACCATTTCTGCACAATATAGTATGTATACTGTGCACAGTATGCCACTTTTTATATGCATAAGTGATCTACTATATTTAATTTGCCAAAATATGCTATATTAAACACAGCACTCTGTATCCCACAATGCAATGTCTTTCACTTGGTCTTCCATTTCTAGCGTGATTATTAAACAAGGTAATTTCAGCCATCTTTTTCTTAATTACATTTTTCATTGGACTTTTTTTAGACAAAATTGGAAAAATGATTTACAAGATGATAAATGGACATCTACATGCAACATAATAAGGTCATGTGACAAATATGTGACAGCATAAGTCTGCTTGAAAACTTTGAAATAGTGCCTCAATTTCCACTTACTATTTTTTTTAAATAGTAGCATAAAGTGTATACTATGCAGTATTTAGTAAGTAGCTTACCGTTCTGAGCATAGCAGATGATTCTGCAGCAAAACTGCACTTTTTCCCTCTTCAAATCATTCTTTAAAAACTTAGTACTGAGTATGTAGCAATCAGCAAAAATTAGCCATTCTTTTTCATTGGTGGTTCCTGATTGGTTAAAGTTAATGCTAAGTGTGAAAAGCTAATTACAACAAGAGAAGAGCCAGTATACAATATCATTTGCCACATCTATGCATTGAAAAGACCACAGAATGTTGTTTATTTTATTGTACGGTGTGTTCGCTTTTAATTTGTATTATCACTGTGTGCAAGTACTGTATATGCTGTGTAGGTGATTTATTTATCATTGTAATATCTCACCACTTTTTTCCTGAGACTCTGTTTGTCCTTCTTGACTGCGCTGTAGAACATTGAGGGATTCTCCACTTTAGATCCCACGTCCTGCCCAGGGTTACCATTCTCTCTGGGGGGTGGAGTCAGAGAATCAGACTCTGTCTCACACTCAACCATACTGTAAACTAACTGGCTTGCGGCAACACTTTAAAGGGATAGTTGACCCAAAATTCAAACTTCTATCATTGCTTACTCACCCTCATGACATTGAATGTATGACTTCCTTTTTTACAGTGGAACCATACCCAGATATTTTGCACAATTTCTAAGCTGCTCTTTTCCATACAATTGAAATGAATGGAGACTGGCGTTGAGCTTCACTAATGATATGCCACTTGTTCATGAACTTTTATTTTGAAAGTATGTTGTCTTGTGTGTTCAGTTCCTGTGTGTTTAGTTCCAGTTTCCTTGGTTGCCATATTTGTTCCTTATTGTTCCATTGATTAGTGTCTCACCTGTTCCTCATCATCCTGTGTATTTATACCCTCCGATATCTTCTGTTCTTGGTCTTGTGTTATGTTTCATGCTAATTTTTCTTTGTATGGTTCCTGATGTTTATTAAATGTGATTATAACGTTCATCTGTGTCAAGCCTCTTTGAATCTGGATTATCAAGACAATGTAGTATGTGACATCGTGAGACATTTTCAGTGAATAACTTTGGTATATTCCTGAATCATATGCCTGCAGGAAACTTGCAATGTAATGTATAAAATCATATAGAACTTTTTTTTTTCACTTTCGGGAAGTTGACAGTCCACATTATTTTTCATTGTATGGAAAAGAACTGCTTAGACATTCAGAAAAAATATTTTTGCTTTTGTTCCTCTGAAGAAAGAAAACCATACGGGGAGTAAAAGACAGAATTGTAATTTTTAGGTCAACTATTCCTTTAAGCCTGGGCATCCATTTTAACACAAGGGGATCATTGCAACCCCTAAATAAAAACGGCATTGTGCCACAGTGTCAAGTTTGGGATCGTTTCATTTTGATATCCAATGGGATGTTTTATTTTTTCTTGCAAAATGAGATAGGAGCAGGATGTTTGCTGCAGAGCTCAGCGGTTTTGAGGCTGAAAAGCAATGGCATGGGGCAATTGAACCTGCAATAGTTTTGTTAGTTTGCAGTTTCATGCACAATGTGGCATGTTTACCATCTTACCAAGCAATCAAATTGGATCATCTGTGAGTGGGTTATGGCTTGAAAACCAAATGCCAAAAAAAACCAAAACAAAACTGAACATGGATGACTAGGCTTGGGTGTTTTGATACCTACAAACCCCGGTCCCAACCCACAAACTCCACCAAAATGTTCTTCTCCCAGTCTTTCTTGTGAAGGATACTCACTTTTTATTGTTCTGACCCACGTATCTCACAGCTGCGATGATGAAGGCGATGACCGCCACACCTCCGATAGTCCCCACAATGACGGCCATCATGTACTTTTCTGAAAGAGAGCATAGAGTTAATTGATGATACCTCAAAATCACATTAATGGTTGTATATGTGGTTTCAGTGAAAGTCTACTTACTCTCCTGCTGCAGTTCCAAGCGGATGGTATCGGAGCCGTACATGTTGCTGATACTGCAGTGCACATGGACAGCGGTATCACCATTGTTTCCCCTTTCACCCTTGTCCTGGAGCTTGATGATGCCCGTGGATGTGTACCCATCCGAGTGAGTGTAGTAGTTGAAACGGTTGTTGGAGCTGTTGATGGTAATGTTGAGGTCAGGCAGGTAGAATTCGATCGCAGGCTCAGGGTTTCCCGTGGCAATGCACACACACTGAACACCCTCACGGACTATAGTGCACTTAGAGTCGTCAAGAAGGATAGGGGCAACTGGGAAAATTGAGAAGAAATATTCAAAAACCACATCTTTCAGTGTTGTAGCACTTCATACCGGACAAGACCAGACTCTGACCAGGATTCAGGAACATTTGGACTTGTCCGGACTCGAATACTACAACAGTAACATCTATCTTTTACTTGCCATCTTAAGGCTTGATCCAAGCTGAATGCAAACCAAAACCAACTTTCTTTGGAGAAAAATCTTCATAAACTGTCCGTGAGCATAATTACAGTCTACTGGCTCAATATCTACTCCACCAAAACTGGTCAAACTCTTACAGCGACTTACATTCTACTGTAATGTTAAGTGAGCTGCTGGCCCGTCCGTGTTCGTTCTCAGCTAGACAGCGGTAGACTCCATCGGCCTGTGGTGTGATCTCGTGCAGCTCAAGCACGGACCCCTCCTCAGCTGTGATGGTGCCCACCAGCTCCCCATCCTTCAGCCAGGTCAGCGTAGGCATTGGATTACCTTTACTGATGCACTGTAGAGCAACTGAAGTTCCTTCTATCACTGTCAGAGATTCATTGATCCATGGCTCCCGTGGAGGATCTTCCAGTTTGAGAGAAAAGAAAGAAGAAAACCTGATTAATGTTTGGATGGATAATGGAATGCTTTCATATGGCTTATGCTGCCATATGACTTAGGCCCCTTTTCCAATGAAATTACCATGAACAATTTGTCCCAGGAACTTTTTTCCCCCAGACCTGTTGCTGTCTGCATTTACATTATGGTCTAAACTACCATGAAGTTAAGTCCGGTGACGTAGGACTGTGCGTGACTTTCCAGTTCCCGCTGGATTTCATCCCCACATATAAGTTTAATAAAGCCTAGCCCTCGTTGTCGGTCCATCGTTCAATTTTTTTTAACTCCGTTGTTGATTCAAATAGCAAACTCTTACTGCATGCACCGCAACAGACTTGGTGGTTGAAATAAAATGCTGCGTGGAGTCAACAAACCCAAAATGCAGTGTGAACTGAACCAATCAGTGTGTACAGAAAGTTCCTAAACTTTGAAAAAGTACTACCTCGTGAGCAGGGACTTTCTGAGGGGGAAATTTGTATCCGTAACTTCATTTAAACCCCGGTCCCTGTGGTCAAAACACATAGAGTACCACCCCAAAGTCCCTAGTCCCTGGGGAAAGTTCTTGAGGTGGAAACGCAGCTTTATTAACACAAGCTTGAATCAAAAATGCAAAAAAAAATTAGCCATTAATCTGTATCCAAAATCACTCCCTATTCCCTAAACAATTGCTAACAGCAACTTTAAAAGATTTATATTTAAATCCACAGGGGTGCATGAACTTTTACTTACAATTTACTGCCAGATACATGGATGTGTTCATGCTGCCGTAGCCATTGTCACCAACGCAGGTGTAGACACCTTCCTCCTCCGGGGTCAAATTGTCCAGGGCCAGTGAAGAATTTGAGGCTGTTTCCGACATCAGCTCTTTGTCTCCAAAATACCAAGTTATCATGGGGGCTGGATTACTGTCCACATCACAGTGCAAGACCACCGAGCTTCCCTCCATCACCTCTTGAGACACGTTCACCCACACAGTTCGAGGGGCATCTACAGATTACAGGATAAGTCCGTAGATATTGTCTGAGAAAATTATGCATCAGTTTTGATGAATTTATGTGGGCTAAAAGTTTAAGAAAATGACAGAACTTACACTTGATGTCCAGAGAAATGAGGCGTTCATAGACGAAGGTGGTGTTTTGGTAGTGGACCCGGCAGCCCAGCATCTGGCCGTTGTGCATGGGTTTGGGTGTGAAGGTGAGGGTGCTGGACAGTACAGCAGTGTTGCTGTCCTCAACAGTGTCAGGGGTGAAAACGGGGTCGGGTAGGTAGTCCGTGTACATCCAGTGGATTTCTGGACTCATGTCTGGACAATTGTCTGGGACATAACAGGTCAAGTCCAGGCTTTGGTCACTAACAATCTCTTCTGGAACATCGATGTTGGGCTGATCTAGAGCAGGGAGAGACATATAAGTCAATATGAAGTCAAAATAGACCTTTTTACCTAATACTTTAATCAAGCCAAATAACTATTTGTGCATGGATTTAGCAAACCTGCATTTAGACCTGGCTCTAACACCCACTTTTAACAGTCCAAAGTCTTGCCCTACATTTTACTCATTTACTCATGCTGTTTGATCCAGAAATACATCTTATTACAAAAGTAAAATTGGTTGTTTTTTAAAATGCTGTTTCATGTCAACTTCAAATGCTAGACCAACAATGTAACATCAGTAACATCACTGGAAAAAAAAACATTCTTAATTATATTCTTAGGTATTTTAGTGTAATTACTTTAACCTTTTACCTTAAAACCTTTTACCTTTTACTTTAAATCCTTTAAATTAGTTTAATAAACTTTAGAAGCAAAAAAGTGAAAAGGTCTGCCAGTGTAGTAATGTTATCCAAAACAACATTGGACACCCAGTGACTTTTCATTAGAGATCTTCTTATAGGTTGTTCACTTCTTACAGTGAGTAAATGATCAGAGATGTTTCACTCCTTTATGCAGTGTTGCTTCTCAAGTTATCTTTTTTAAGGATTTTGGGATATTATTACTGGAAGACATAAAAAAGTATAATTAAATAATGTTATTTTTTTCATACTCTGGCCTGCATACTTACCCAACACCTGTAGTTTTGTGAAGTCAGGAAAAGTGTAGATGTTCGCTCCGCCCAGGTCTGCACGGAAGTAATACCTCCCAGAATGTTCCACTCCGACGTTGCTTATCAACAGTGTGCAGTTTTTTTGTGTCAGGTCACCCAGTAGCCTGGTCCGTCCCTTATAACTTTCGTGAACAATATCTGTGCGTGACTTGTACACCACTGGGGGGAAAAGCTGGGGGTAAGGGTGGCCGAAATACCAGATCCCGTGGACCCCCCTGTAAGGCCTGATACCCGAGGGGTATGTGAATGAACAAGGTATAACCACACAGGAGTTTGTCATGGCTGAAATGTCTCTGGGCATCCACACATTCCACTGAGCCCTAACATCTGTCCAGAGAAAAACAGAAAAGTGCAGGGAATTTAATTAAATTAATCTTTTAACACTATAAAAAAATGTGGGTTGGACATGCATCATAGTATCTTAACATACTATGTTAAAAGGAACCAAAGTAATAGCATGCTTGATTTAGAACAAGTTCTTACCTTTCAAAAAAAGCAGCAGAGGAAACAGCAGCAGCTCCAAGCCCTTCATGGTCTCAGTTTAAATCTGGACCATAGACCTCTGTTACAAAACCAGCACATGCATCAGCAAGACAAACAGACATCTACTAATACAACAGAGCTTGTAGCTCTCTCATTTTTGTAGTTTCACTCTAAAAAATTTACTATTAAGAAAATATGAAGTTGTTTAAATTACAAAAATAAGTTGTGCAAGTGTTTTATTTATTTATCTGTTGGCAATTTTATCATTCATAAAACAAAACAGATAGTGATAAAAGCAGTGAAGCCATTCAGGATATGACATGAGCCTTCCTGTAAAAAAAAATGTGTTGCATACAAGTTTTAACTACTTGTTCTTGCCATAGTTTTTTTTTTTTTTTTTTTTTTTAATGGTAATATGACAAGTTAAACTGTGTTTTTTTTTTTAATATTAATTATGTCAGATAACACTTAAGCAAAACATGGTCAGGTCAAAGTGTCTGAATAATTTTTGGTTACAAATTTTTATCAGTTTTTACTATCCTCACTTACATGAACTATAATGTCCTGCACCCATTAGTAAAAATATATAAAAAATGACTGAATATTTTTTGGTTTGACTATATACATATATATATAGAGAGAGAGAGTATGTGTGTATAGATAGATAGATTGAATATTTGTGTTTTTTTTTTTTTTCAATCTTTCGGGCAATACCAAAGACCATAAAATAACACTTAAAGGGAGTTTAGTAATACCTTGAACTGCTGGCAAAGTGTGCTGAACCGCAACCAACTTTAATTCCCCTCTCCAACGGTGAACTAGCCGCTGCTGTTCTTCCCTCACAAACAAGGGGGCGTTCTCTCACAGCACATCAACTCAGCTTCCCTTCTGATTTGTCTTAAAACAACAACAAAAAATGACCTCAGTATCAAGAAGCAGCATTAGCTCTCTTAACCCACACAGACACACTCTTACATGCAGTACAGGGCCGCAGTGTGTGGGAGAGGTGAATTGCTCATTATGAGTGTACGACGTCAGCCCTGGCGTGTTTGGCAGGCATACAGACATCAGTGTTCATGATATGACACATCATCCACAGCACATTCATCCACGCTCACACAGCGTCACCCAGCTGCCTCTGTTGACTTTATTCACGCGCTCCGCTCGCGTGTCAGCGGTGTGCGCGCTTTACACGCGCGAGCATCTCCTCAAGACTTTAGAGCAGACGGAGAGTACAGATGGTGGCTGATAAATGGATTGTTATTGAAATCCCTACGATTATTATATTAGAAGATTCCCCCGGTAGCTCACGAGTTTGACGCAGTTATTGAACGAATAAACGAGATGACAGAGGCCTGACAGGACTCTTAGTTCACCCAAAAAATGAAAATTATACTCACCCTTATGTCGTTCCAAACCCGTAAGACCTTCGTTCATCTTCAGAACACAAATTAAGATATTTTTGATAAAATCCGATGGCTCAGTGAGGTCTGCATCACCAGCAATAACACTCCCTTTTTCAATGCCCAAGGTACTAAAAATATATTTAAACAGTTCATGTGACTACAGTGGTTCAACCTTAATGTTATGAAGTGAAGAGAATACTTTTCAACAATATCTAGTGATGGGCGATTTCTAAACACTGCTTCATGAAGCTTTACGAATCATTTGCTTCAAATCAGTGGTTGGGTTTATAACCCTTTAAGCAGTCAAGAATCTCGACAAATGCTTCACACAGCCTAAATTTAGGCCTACAGTATATTCCTAGCACATGTTGCCATTCTTCACAGTAATTTTTCAGCTGAAGTTTATTTTAATTAAATAATAGAGTAATACACATAAATAAATAATAAATAATGTTCAATTAAATATTTAATGAAAGATTATATGGTTTGGAATGACATGAGGGTGAGTAAATCATGATATAATTTTCATTTTTTTGTGATAAACTATCCCTCTAAGATTAAATAACTACGCTTAACTTATTAAAAATAATGTAAACAGTTAATTAAAAATAGATTAATTCATAATATGCCTACTTACACATAATATTATAGTACCATCCAGCAGAATACGTTTATTTTTTACAGTATTTTTTGTGTTATGGCAGAACTTGTAAAACTTGTAAAAAATGGTCTTACAACTATAGACCTAATTTTTTCCCAGAAATATTTCACAAAAATAATGAATGTTGAATGTTGTCAAATCCTGGCAATATTTTACAGCGCATATTGTTACAATTGAAACCCTACAGAAATGGCTCATTGCACAAACATCCCAAGCAGCCTTTTTATTCTTGTTAATCATAACCAAATGATTATAATGACACCAGCTGTTCCAGAAAAACAGAACTAATTTATATGCCCATCACACAAGATTTAAGAGGCAGCAAACTGCTGTTGCTTGGAGCTGAACCCCTGGCAGCACGCGTTAGAACGCATGAAGCCATTCCCAAGCCAAACAAACAGACCATTCATACTCCACAAACAAGCCTTGAACCATCCAGGACACTTGCCTCATACCAGATCCAGATTCCACTCTTGGGCTTTCCTGAAGGGGAAGAACCGGTCTCTCTGCTCCTGCGGTTCTGGTACTTCAAAGTCCTCCTGCTCTTCGTCCTTCCTCAGAGATGCAGGAATAGGGGGAAAAGACAAAGAGGGAGGGCGACGGAGATAGACAGATAGGGAGAGGAGAGGATAGAGATTTTAGCTAAGCAGCATGGGCAAATGTGTGCCGTGGGCAGCCTTGAATATGCAGACATTTCCCTCAGTGCATTCTTCTTCTCTAGCCCACATCGTACATTCCTCTCCATGACATCTCTCCTTTCTACGCTGGTCAGCCTCTCTTGTTCCAGCCTGTCTGGATAACACTGTTCCTCATGGTTTTTAAGTATACTTCTGCTAAGGGTCAGATGACACAGTTGAGCATGAGTTGGGACTGTGTAAATCTGCTGAAATTCTTCTTCTTGTGCATACGACTCGCCTTATTTTTTTTGTCTGAGTTGTGGTTCATTTGAACTAAACATGAAATCATAATTGACCCTATTTCATTTTTTAAATGCATATTCCATGTCTTATTGTGAATGATTCATCAGTGCATTTTATTCCAAATAAAATTTAAAAAAGTAAGTCTTTGTAATCTTTCATCAAAATGTAATGGCTCTTCCTCTGAATCAACATCATCACTCACAGTAGGCCAATGGATATTTTAACAATTAGTTCTTGTTTTTAGCACACTTGCATTCAGTGTGTCTCAATTTCTTTTCTTTTTTTCTTTTTTTTTTTTAAAGAAATACTTTAATACTTTTATTTAGCAAGGACACATTAAATTGACCAAAAAATGTTTATACATGCTTATATTATACATGAAGCACAACCATTTCCAACATTGATAATAACACTGTAAAAAATGACCGTGATTTTAACAGTAAAAGACAGTAAAAGTGCTGCGGTGAAAAACTGTCAATTGGTTTACAGAAAGTTTCCGTACTATATACGGTGAATAACTGTAATAAATCTAACGGTACATTTAATGTAATTTTATGGTAAAATACCATTAAATTCACAGTTTTTGGAAGTGAAAAATAACAATTCATTGTAAAATTTACAGTGAAAAACCGTAAATTGATATTCCCACAATTTCCTGCGTGACACTTCAGATTTGATATTTTTTCGTTGAAATAACTCTGTTTCTTCTTAGTTTTTCTCATTTTTTTCTAATCAGTTATGTACATTAGGGTTTTATGTTACATCTAATGTTGTTAAATTAATGTTTATTGCATTTTTAAAATTTCATGCATGTTACCATGATGGTGTTTAGTGTGTGTTTGTGAATGACACTGTGTGCTCCTTCTATATGTTAGTGTTGTCCTTCTCAGCTTGAGGAAAATCTGCTTGTGATGAACTTTATTCATCATGTGACTCATCACCACTGTGTTTGGTGACTGTCAGTGTATTATAAAGGTACAAAACAGATATTAGTACTTCATTAGGTTGGTAAATTAACATTATATCAGTTAATGAAATACGTTGTTTTACCGTAAATTTAATGGATTTTTTTTTTTACGTTGATACTGTTTTTTTTACGGTAAAGTTCTGACAACCACAGCTGCCATTTTTTTACCATAAATTTTACTTGGATTTTTTTTTACAGTGAATAAGAAATGCTTCTTGAGCAGCAAATCAACACATTTCTGAAGGATCATGTGACACTGAAGACTGGAGTAATGATGCTGAAAATTCAGCTTTACTATCACAAGAATTAATTACATTTTAAAATATATTCAAACAGTTATTTCTAGTTGGTTTATTACCGGCCAAAGTTAAAGGAGCCCACCCTCAACTTCTATAGCATTCTGGACCCTAGTTGTGGCATCTTTAACAGTGGATTTCTGTGGAAGTTTTTTTTTATATCTTATTTAGAATTTGTTAGCTAAATTTTGTATATCAATATTGTAAGTCCAAATCCCATTTATGATGGACAGTGGACATAGGGACTCCCAAAGTTGATAGAGGGGGCTGTGTGGAACAAATGCACAACAAGGAGTCTGTGTGAAATCAAGACGTACAACATGCCACAGCACCCCACACACATGCGGCAACACACGCACCGTAAAGCACCACCTTCCCACCAACACACAAATGAATTGTGCAGCACATGCCAACACAATGTGTGTATTACATCAGTAATGCTGATAAATGACCTTTCTATGCTTCTGAATCTGAATCCTTCACTCAATGAAAAGTTTGTGTTTGAGTGTCTGTGTGTGAGAGAGAGTGAGAAATCTGTCTAATATTAAAGAGCAGTTTCTTTATCCAAAACCATGTGGTACTGGAACCATGCTGTACTGTCTCATACTTTAATGGGCTGCTTGAAATACAAGTGGGTGTCGGAAACAGCTATCAGCCAATGCGGCTAAAGACAAAAAAAAAGAAAAGAAGAAAAGCCTGTATTTTTTCTCATTCAGAATGACTATACTACAGCTTTAGCTTTTTTCTCTGTTCAGAAAATAGGGAAATCCATTTATACAGAGATGGTCTTATTATTGGGAGATACAAGAGTCCATGGCTCTGCCACTGGAGAAAGCATAATGGCTAATTTGGATCTTGCCTTGATAACCAATCACATTACAGCCTTGATGTCATTGAATTTCATGCAGAGTTCTGCGACAGTCAGTCACTGTTAGAAATGGATGAGAAATGCCGTAAACTGAATCATACATGTCACGCAATTGTGCACTTATAAAACAGCATTTTTTTTTGGTGTGAGCTCTAAAAATATAGAGCAAACATGTAGAATATTAGCTGATAGGCTGTCAGTTCACTAAATGATAAGAAGTTTTCTAGTGGTGTGGATGTAGCATTGCACAAAAGCAAATGTTTTCAAATGCCACAGTAGAATGGGCAATGCTCTGATTAATTTACTTCACAACCAAAAAAATCCAATAGAGTGGCGCAGATATGACGTCACTTTGTAGGCCAATCGGCAGTTAACATCACACTGGTTCCCTCGACAAAAACACAATAGGATTTTTGCATAGGCTTTTGGATTGTCGCAAAAAACAAGCTGTGTGATCAACAAAAGTTTATAATACTTGCACGTTTTGTCCATCAAGATCATTTTCACAGATGAATACAACTTTTATGAATTTTGAAGCTTTAATACAGTTACCAGAAGTAAAAAGCTAAAGGAAGACTATAAACGAACTACACACAACATCACCATCACTAAGCTTCCGACAACTCTTTCATTTTTTATCTAAAACATTTTCCCAGAATGGTTCTAATAGTTTATAAGAACACAATTATAAGCATAATGAGGCTGTAAAAGCAGACTGAGTTTACCTGTTTGGCGTGATGACGTTAAATGAAGCCTCCATTTAGCCACTTGTTAGCAACCGCCTTTTTCAAGACACGTAACAGCTTCAATAAAGTGGGGTAATACTGATGTATTTTATGTTGTAGGATAAAACGTGAAAGTGTCTCGAGCTTGTGTTCACCACAGACCTTATTTCAGCAATTTAACCAAAATCCCATTCAAAATACCCAGGACGATGGAACCGTAAATGCTAAAATGCTAACTTGCTTTCAGGATTTGGCCTACAAAGTTGTGTCTGCACCACTCTATAACAGGGAGGTTACAGAAGTAAATCAAGTATTCAGCAGGTCATGTGTTCGCAAAATGGCCGCCCCCATGAGCCAACCTGCTCCATGTAAAATAAAACTACTGACATAAGTGAAGGATTTATATAATCATTTTAAACATTTGTTTATGCATAATTGAGGTAATTAACAATTAATTGAGTGTGAATAATTTATGTGTTTAAATGAAGGGAAAATTACTGACTGCACCTTTAAACAATGCTTAAGTGTTGTGCTTGCACATCTTTCAGTCGGCTCTGTATAAATGTGCAACTTGTGCTATAGATTTCATCAGAACAGGTCTGTTCACAGCATGCTTTACTGTCAGCATGTGACGCGCCCTGCGTCCATAAGCCTGGGCACCCTCTAAATTTACCAAAGGAGCAGATGGTGGTAAAAAAACACGACTGCTGGCCCTCCCACACTGTTGCTGCATAAGCGACTATGACTGAAGAGTGTTTATGAATGTGCTCTTGGTCGGGCATATTCTCAGTGGCTTGCATAATTTTGGTAGGAGGGATTACAAATGCCTGTGAGTCAAAACACACAGCATACTAAGATAAAACTATCAGCATCATCACCAGGAGGTAATTTCAGCATGGATGGAGTAACAACTTTGGGGTGATTAATAAAGCCCAAATGTTGGCAAGTCTCAGAACAGAACTCGAATTAGCAAGGCAATAATGGATAAACAGCTAATGTGAGCTGCAATCCATCGATGAGTCAGATTGTAAACATCGCTCAGATTCAGAATGATCTGATCCGGGCATGTGTAAAGTTTTATGAAGCAGCCCACCCACAACCGGGACCCACAAGAACGCTGCCAGGAATGGGGATGCTAATTGTCAAAATGTCTGCCGCTTGAAACAATATCCTGTTGCGTTATTAAATTTCCCTGAATCAGTCAGAATTGCTTCCATCCACAGAATACAAAAATGGGAAGATCTTCTATTCAAGAATAAAAATATTTTTAAATGTACTATGAATGCATATTATATATTAAATAATATTATTTTAAATATATATATATATATATATATATATATATATATATATATATATATATATATATATATATATATATATATATATATATATATATATATTTAATAAATATAAATATTATGTTATCATTTTATAAATAAATATTACTTGTTTTTATTTTGAAATGTACTATACTGTATACTTAAAAAGGTACTATAAATATTTTATTATTATTTTATAAATACATTATTTTTATTTTAAGTTAATAGAAGAATATAAGGTATACTCTTGCATATATAAACATAACAATTGTGCTTTCTAGGCTGAAATATTCCACAACCTGCTATATTCAGCATTCCATAGGGGCAGATGGCAGTCTCAGTAGTCTACCTTCACTACATAGCAGCTTCCTGTCCACATTTCAGACTGTGAAGACAGAGGCCCAGGTCCAATTTACTAAGGCTAGGCCCGTCCCACCCTCTTGGGGAGAATCCATGCTAATCCTTTTGAAGTAACTCCTCATTTTTTAAACCGTTTTTGATTCCCAGCTAGTGCCAAATTTTACATGACATGTTTTACATGTAAAAAATTACATTGTAGCATTTCAACAAATCCCAAAGAATACTTCTACCCAGAAAAATCTGTTAGGAACAGCTAGATTGACACTATATGGAATAGATTATTCGAGTTTTTGAGCTATGAGGCATGAAACTATGCAACAGGCTTTGCGCATGGGAGCATCTTGAACTGCTTGTCAATATTTCATCATTTGGGGGGTCATTGGCATCAAAAAGTTGATCAATAGCTTACTGATTGCTTCTCCACAAAAATACCCCATGAATTTAAGCGGTAACAATTACTGCATGCAACACAAACCAAATTTAAGCTCTGCTAAAATTATCAGTGCCAATGATTACAAACAAAAGCTGCTGTTCTGTGGCAAAGAATGTTTATGAGTAATCAGGAAAAGATCCAACATCACGCCACTCTGCTGCTAACCTAAAGTGGGATGTGATGAAGCCCTACTATGTTGTTCAAGTGAGTGATTGAGGAGTTTGGCAGGAGTGTGTTGGCACTGCATGACACATAACTATGCATGACTGAACCACCATTCCCTTCCCTTCTGTACCTGGACATCTCTATCTCTACATCCTTTTCTTTTTTTATCTTATTCTCGTGACAATGTCTTTTCTCAGTCCATACACAATTCATTTACTGACAACAACGGCATGAAAACACATTTAGTTTAACTAAATCTAGTTTTCTAGTTTTGTTATACATCCAATACACTCTTGTAAACGTATCTGTGCAACTAAACACATTTGAAATACATAAAAGTAAACTTAAAAAGCTCTAATGTAACCCTTAATGTAATTAATGAATAAACATGGCATTAAAAACAACCTAAAATGCAGTAAGACTCACCAGTGAAAAGGTTCCAGACGTCCTCAGCTCAAATCAAGCATTAATCAGCAGAGAAAAACCGTAGCATGATAAACACTCACAATGACATGCACACATACGGATGGAGGCCTCTCTTGCCACCTTCTGTACCAGGCGGGGCGGGCAGGATGGGGGCAGGAGGAGGAGGTGGGCTCGTTTCTCTCCTCCTTTCAACTCCTCCGTTCAGTATGAAAATGTCAGAGGCTCAGAGCAGGGAGCATTGTTCTATCCACTCAGGCCATTCATAAACAGACACCCACTCTACTCAACCCACAATGCACTGCACTGTTCCTCCCGGCCCAGAGCACATGGATGTGGCAGCATTCAGAACCTAGGTCAACGCAAGCAAGAATCAAGATGCCCCCGCACACTAGTATGCATCATTTACGCTGGATGACATGAGAGGAATGCAAGCATTTTCATTAGACAACTGCATGGAGGGTGTTGCTGACACAAAGAGAGAGTGAGAGAAAATGTTCTTAAAAAAAAAAAGTTCTTCAGAGGTTATTTTGAAGCACATTATGTTCAACAACAACGAAAAAAATCTATCATGCTTTTCATGGGTTAGCTATACACTGAAAACTGATAGGGTTTTACAACCTAATGGTGGTCACCGTGCACAGCAAAATCAACAAAGTTAAATCAACTCTGGTCAGAGTACATATGGTCCCTCTCTAAATAGTGTTAAAATAACACTGAAGCAGAGTTAAAGTTGATAAGATAATTAAGCAATTAATTAAGTAATGATTATGCATTAGTGATGAACACCTGCTGTTAACAAGCAGAATCACTGAAGAAAAGAGAAGCACAAGAACTACAAGTGACTTCAGTAACAGCCATATTAATTGCTTAATTATCTCATTAACTTTAACTCTGGTATGGTGTTACTTTAACACTATTTAGAGAGGGACCATATGTACTCTGAGCAGAGTTGATTTAACTCTGGGGATTTTTCCTGTGTGATTTTGCCAAGTAAGGCATGTTCCTGGATCAACATATTTTGTTGATCCTGGAACAACATTCCTATCCGAAAATTTAGTCCTAACCTTTTCCCAAACCCTAAACCTAACCCTTCCCATAACTTGTCCCTAAAATCAGAGGGAAATGATAGTTGAATAACAATGTTGTGGAAGATGTTGATCCAGGAACATGATGTACTTGGTGAAATCACGTTCACTACCTAAATGGTATAGAAGAACAAAGAACTTTTTCATAGTTTAGGTTCTTTATTGGCATCAGTTTCCATGAAGAACCTTTATAACATCCACACTCTTAAAATGAAAGATTCTTTAATGGCATTGACAGTTCCATGAAGAACCTTTAACATCCATGGAACCTTTCCATTAAACAAAAGGTTATTTAGAGTGGAAAAAGGTTCTTCAGATCATTAATTATTGCTTTGCACTAAGAAAGAAATAGTTCCTTTAAGAATGGTTAACTGAACGAACCAAAATTGGATCTTCTATGGCATTGCTGAAAAACCTCCTTTTGGAAGCTTTATTTTTAAGATTGCATGGAACAATTCCATAGCACATAAGGTTATTCATGTTCTTCAGATTATTACAACGGTCTTTATACCAAGAAAAAATGGTTATTTTTAGAACTGTTAACTGAAAGGGTCTTTGTGGAACCAAAAAAAGTTCTTCTGTGCAAAGCCCCTTTTGGAAACTTTATTTTTAGAAATGTGCGAGATGCTGCTTTAGAACCTTTAATACCTTTAATAAACCTAAATACCTTCAAACAAACGTTTAATATAACATCAAGAACATTTTCTATCCCCAAAACATCATGTACTGTACATAACTCAAGATCCCTGCAAAGCAAAAATGGCTCTTGATAAGAAGTGAAGGCCCTTCAGAGAACTACTAACCTTTAAAGATAGTTCCTAGACGTTCTTGAGGTCAATTAACATATTAGCTTATAAGTTCTTTAAAGCACCAGTGCACTTTAGTTTCTAAAGAACTAAAATCAAATGTTCTTTGTGGAATTTCTAAGATTTTTCAATTGAATCTGGGCCTGTCTAGTTGTCATTTCCAAATAAAGTGATTAAATGAACAGTATTGTGTCCAACTGTCTTGAAGAAAACACACTGTTCCAGTAATTCCAGTTACAACACACCACACCAGAGAAATAAGTCAATCAGCATAGACGTAAATGCTCCAGAGCCTCGACAAACACCACACACACACTCCTGCCCCTTGTGCTTCTGTACATAGTGCCTATTGTTTAGGCCGTCCCGAGGAGAGAACAGAACGACCAGGCTGGAGCCTGACACCACACAACACAGGGAAGTCGATGCGCACAGCTAATTGTCTTAAAAATCACAACAATCACCCATTCACTCTTCCCATTTCACTGCTTTTCTCTCGTGGATGTTACAGTCATAATTAAGCGCTAATGCATGGGAGGCTGTGCTGTGCTGTACTGTAAATAGTCACGATTAACAGGCGTAAGTACTAACATAATGACGATTACTGCATTATCATTTTAAAAAAAAAAAAAAAAAAAAAAAAAAATATTTATTTTATTATTAAATTAAGCAAGCAACATCCTCCTGCAATATATTTTTATATATATATATATATATATATATATATATATATATATATATATATATATATAAAAACATTATCAATATTATTAAAGCATTGCAGATACATCCCATTGACGACTGTCTCCCCAACACCGCCTCTCTTTCTCTCCAAAAGTGTGCTCTAACACTCACATGAGTCAGGCATTTCCCCATTACTGCTGCATCTATGATCATACTCACTATACCAGTCACACACACACACCGGCCTAAAGCAGGCCTCTAGTTTGAGCCATGAGGTCAGCGTGCCTGGAGGACTGAGCTCTTGCCTTGCTGTAGATATGGGGTGAGGGCACTCAGCGCTGGGACAAAAAAGGATCCATTGTCCTCCTTTTGTCTTTGGGAAGACAGACAGTATAGATGGTTTGTGGCACAACGGAAAGGTAGAGGAGAACGGGACACGAGGTCTCATGGAACAGGGTGACTCTGATGGTAATTAATGACTCCTGTCTGAAACGGGCAGAATAAGAGGCCTAAAACAACTGTCCAGCAAAGACAAGGATGGCAAATGAAGATGAATATTTTTTTTACTCAAATCAACAGAGAAAAAACACAGCAGGAAACATTGACTAAATATATACTGTTGAGTAACAGCCAGATTGTCAGATTGTTGACAACCAAGATGGGTCTAAAATGAATAGATGCATTTTATTCCATGTAATTCTAATATAATACTCATTATGGATAAGCAAAGTGACTCAAAACATATTTGGACACTTAAGCCACACTTGTCATTGCATATCAAACCAAGTGGCATCTGCAAATGAATGTGGACTGAAATAACTTTCCTGAGTCACTTGTAGCCAAAAGGTCCAATTTTTAGTGTATTTATGGGCTGTGTTCGAAAGCCTAAAAATGCTGGCTTCGGAGGATGCATTCAAAGGTAGGAAGGCATCAAGGCACGTCCAAATCCAATGTTAGCCTTACTTCCTGTCTCCTGAGATACCTTTCTCTGATCTATTTTTGAAGACACCACAGATGTATCCTTCGCTTCCTCTGATATCCCTGCGACAGTTGAGCTAAAAAATAAAGATGGCATCTAAAAGTTGCAGTTGGTGCTCAGTTTCTGTGTAAATCAATGTTTTTGTCCAATGTTTTCCTCTTTTGATGTCATTCAGACAAGCAAGAAATTACTATTACAGTAATTAAATATTCCCTTAGTTCTCACCAAAGCTGGCTCTATTTTGATGTATATCATTTAAGAGTTATGCTGCCTCAGAAGTCTGTCTGAAATCAGTTTTGTGAGGTACCTTCATGCGCAAACGCTGCCTGAAAAGCCATTGCCTGATAGGGCAGCAAGGCAGCAAGGTAATAAGTCAGCTGCCTAAGCTTTGGGAAGCAGCTATGGGCTGCATCCATAAACTGAAAAATTCTGGCTTCGGAGGATGCATTCCAAGGTAGGAAGGCATCAAGGCTCATCTGAATCCAATGTTAACGTCACTTCCTGTCTCTGAGATACCTTCCTACAGAGTGTGCGACGCCAATTTTGTCATCAGAAGAGTACGTGCGTACTGTACGTGCACCGCTGGACTTTGTATGCACAGGTCGTACATGCGCATTTAATTGTTTTTGCAGTGATTTGTCTATCCACAAGGTGGCAACCGTGCCCTAGGGGCGTTGATTTACAAGGTAGTCAAATAAAAACTGCATAAACAGAATAGACCGGAACGCATGCAAGCTACAGTGACGAGGGATTGTGCAAAGAGGTTAGATGTACCGTAATTTGTACAACTCTAGCTGAAAGAATACAAAGATCTTTACGGTTTGTAACTCGTAGTGAGAAATTGTTCAAATCTAGTCAAGATCAAGACTTTGCAAGTCAAGATAGCAGGAAAAAGGGTATCAAGCGAGAGAATGAGCCAAGTTTTATACCCTAAGATTGGAAAAACTTACATCACATTCGGAGGTCTTGTTTTGGATAGATAAGAAAGGTCAAAATGAACCTGTCCGTGGATTTACATAAATTTTAAAGACATTTGATGATTTCCTGCTATTCTGACAGTCATTGGATACTTTTTGTGATCTCATGACAATTGACATTATCAAACAGAGCATAAACACCCCAAAATAGTCTCTAAATGGGTGGGGTAACACCTTCATCGGAACAATACAATAACAAGTCAACATTTTCTCCAAAATTTCCCTTTCATTTGAATACAGAGATTCAAAATATCATTGCAGAAAAAGTACATCATGTGATCCATTCTAAGAACATCTACGCTTTGGTAAAATTTTGGCAGGAACCCAACTCAACCACAAAGGTACCAAACCCTCTTTTACTCAGAAATTTAAAGTTCACTTGAACATCAAAGTCATGAAGTTCAACAGGTGAAAATAACACAATGGAGATCAAAATAATAAAAAGAGGATAATATGAAGTAAATATGTGGTTCTACTTTAATATAAGTGATTATATGCGAGTAATTTAAGTAAGATTATATGAATACTTGAAATCATAAGTAGCATTAAAAATCATACCCAATGAATGATAATAAGAGATTAAAATTATTAATAATGAATGATTACATAGAATATGGATAAATGTATATGCATAAATTAACATAAATCATTTCGGATCCATCAGTAATATTCAATACCATTTTAAGGCAGATAGGGTGTTTTTCTTTTAGTATGAATATGTTCGCCTTAATGTGATGAATAAGCTGGTGTGTTCCAAAACAATGACAAAATTCACATTTAGGAGATATAAGCATTCAAATCTTAGTCTCCCACTTCCGCTAAAATGGATCACAGATTTTCATGACATCACCGCGCACTTCAGCTTCTCATCAGATCTTCTGTCCAATCAAATGCTCTCTAGAATCTGAAGTCCCGCCCCCTTCTACACTATAAACAGACGCCGAAGCTGCAGCTGAAATCGGTCATTTGTTCACACATTTACTAGTTTCTGTATGATGAACGATGCTATATTTTGAGGCAATATGGAGGAGAAATGGTTAGAAATTAGAAGGAAGCCAAAGCATAACGAGCTCAGCACCTTTGGCCAAGCTGTGATATACAAACCCTATTCCAAAAAAGTTGGGACACTGTACAAATTGTGAATAAAAACAGAATGCAATTATGTGGAAGTTTCAAATTTCAATATTTTATTCAGAATACAACATAGATGACATATCAAATGTTTAAACTGAGAAAATGTATAAGTTGATAAAATAAGTTGATTTTAAATTTCATGCCATCAACACATCTCAAAAAAGTTGGGACAAGGCCATGTTTATCACTGTGGGGCATCCCCTCTTCTTTTTATAACAGTCTGCAAATGTCTGGGGACTGAGGAGACAAGTTTCTCAAGTTTAGGAATAGGAATGTTGTCCCACTGTTCTTGTCTAATATAGTCTTCTAGTTGCTGAACTGTCTTAGGTCTTCTTTGTCACATCTTCCTCTTTATGATGCGCCAAATGTTTTCTATGGGTGAAAGATCTGGACTGCAGGCTGGCCATTTCAGTACCCGGATCCTTCTTCTACGCAGCCATGATGTTGTAACTGATGCAGTATGTGGTCTGGCATTGTCATGTTGGAAAATGCAAGGTCTTCCCTGAAAGAGACGATGTCTGGATGGGAGCATATGTTGTTGTAGAACTTGGATATACCTTTCAGCATTGATGGTGCCTTTCCAGATGTGAAGCTGCCCATGCCACACGCACTCATGCAACCCCATACCATCAGAGATGCAGGCTTCTGAACTGAGCGCTGATAACAACTTGGGTTGTCCTTGTCCTCTTTAGTCCGGATGACATGGCGTCCTAGTTTTCCAAAAAGAACTTCAGATTTTGATTTGTCTGACCACAGAACAGTTTTCCACTTTGCCACAGTCCATTTTAAATGAGCCTTGGCCCAGAGAAAACGCCTGCGCTTCTGGATCATGTTTAGATATGGCTTCTTTTTTGACCTATAGAGTTTTAGCCGGCAACGGCGAATGGCATGGTGGATTGTGTTCACCAACAATGTTTTCTGGAAGTATTCCTGAGCCCATGTTGTGATTTCCATTACAGTAGCATTCCTGTATGTGATGCAGTGCCGTCTAAGGGCCTGAAGATCACGGGGATCCAGTATGGTTTTCCGGCTTTGACCCTTATGCACAGAGATTGTTCCAGATTCTCTGAATCTTTGGATGATATTATGCACTGTAGATGAAGATGACTTCAAACTCTTTGCAATTTTTCTCTGAGAAACTCCTTTCTGATATTGCGCCACTATTTTTCGCCGCAGCATTGGGGGAATTGGTGATCCTGTGCCCATCTTGACTTCTGAGAGACACTGCCACTCTGAGAGGCTCTTTTTATACCCAATCATGTTGCCTATTGACCTAATAAATTGCAAATTGGTCCTCCAGCTGTTCCTTATATGTACATTTAACTTTTCCGGCCTCTTATGGCTCCCTGTCCCAACTTTTTTGGAATGTGTAGCTCTCATGAAATCCAAAATGAGTAAATATTTGTCATGACATTTCAAAATGTCTCACTTTCAACATTTGATATGTTATCTATATTCTATTGTGAATAAAATGTACGTTTATGAGATTTGTAAATTATTGCATTCCTTTTTTATTCACAGTTTGTACAGTGTCCCAACTTTTTTGGAATCGGGTTTGTAAACAAAACGCTATTTTTAAAAAGGGGCGGGCCTGTTCGATATATCCCGCCCTGTCTTCCTGTTTCAGTTGAAATTGTCAACACATTGAAAAATGCTGCACGTTCCAAGACACTTAAGCAGGCCAAGTTTTCAGAGGCAGTCAGTTCACCCAGGCATCCTAGCAGAGTAACCACATGTGTAGAGCATCACATCAATCATGAACATGAGCCACTAAAATCTGACAACCAAGAGGTGTCACTATACTTCATTTTGAATGGTAAGATTGTTAATTTGATCATTTAAAACCCTGAAAAATTCTTAAAGTTACATTTTTTGCTTGTTTGTGCCAAGTAAATGACATTTGGTTAGAAATTTTGTTATCTACTACAATGACACTGGTACACTTTTAAGTGTGGGGTAAGCATCAAAATATGTTTTGGGACTACTTTAAAAAAGTCCAAAGTAAATACTGTTTGATAAAGTGTAATTTACTGAACTGAAGTGCACAAACAAACACTAACTAGAAATGGCCAGTGAGGCAGCTGGCAATGAATAATAGGTCATACAGTTAATATTGTGCACTTGGACCAGTGCAAATGCCAGATGACAGCACACTTCACATCTCCAAAAACTATTGGACATTCATCCACAGTGGGGTTTGATTCACTGGCACATAACCAAGAGAGAAACTGGCCAACATTATAATCCCACTCTATAAAAAAATAATTTTGAGTTGTATGAGCAAAAACATTAGATCATAATGCATTTCACTGGTTAAGATACATTATTATTTCTGCCTTGGTAAAAAACAAAATAAAGAAAGGCATTAACTTTTGTGCCATGTCTACACATTTGATCCTCTGATATACTTTACAACAATAACCAAACAACTGAGCAGCTTTTGTGTAAAAAAAAAAAGGGGGGGGGGGGGGGAGGACAGATTTCACAAAGTTAGATAACGTAATAATAGGTGTTTATCACTTATTCATCTATAAAATACTTGCACATAATTTAAAATAAAAAAAAAATCTAATATCTGATAAATGAATATTTATTAATAAAATCAAAATATAATAAGAAAATTAGCAGTGAAATATCAAAACTTAATTTTCACTCAAAATTAATTGACATGCCAAATAAACATCATGGCATTTCTTAACCTCACGTATGTCACTTGTCATATCATGTATGGCTGCCATCTTAAAAAGATCAGACTTACCTTATCAGACGTCTTGACTGTTAACAGGCAGACAGAATGCCGATAACTCAAGAGCGATGCCAGTCTCTTTTCCTATTGCATCTCAATCCCTCCCATCCTGCCTCTCTCTCTCTCTCCCTCTCTCTCGTGTCCACCCCTCACTATCTGGTGGCATGTGCCACTGACACATGATTGTTATTGTGGTTTTACATTAGCACTCTGATTAGTAATGCCATGATTTCACAAACAGAAAAACATCACTGCAGAAAGCCAAACTGCTACTGCATTTCAAAAAGCAACTGGACACAAACATGACTTATTCTGGCCTGTTTTACAAAATGAAATGAAGTTCAAGTCTTTGTTGTTCTGTTTCTCCATACATATTCAACTGAGTTTTAATAGTCTTTTCATGTAGTGTTACACTCAACTCTGCAATGTAATCGTTACAGACAGCATAACCATTTATTACTCTTCGACAGCTGCCTGAACTGTGGGGGTCACCTGGCCTTTTGCTGATTCTGTTTCTTAGGCAGTTCTCACCTACCTTCCTTCTATCTGAAGGAATTGCTGCTTTAAGACACCAGATGGATGAAAGCGTCGATGGCTACCTCTCCGCTGTGATCTTGGCAGGCCACCAACAGTGGATTTCAGAAACTACGTTTCACAGAGGCAGTTGTTGGTCCTTCTTCTCCATCTGGGTTAGAAAAGATGCTTTTTTTCTGCTAAACCCACCAGGCAGCACACAATAACAGCCTAGATGTACCTAAAAGCAAGCATCTTTCATATATACACTAAGACTTCTAGTCTGTAAAGACAGCATTGTACAGGACCAAAGACACCAGAACAAGCTGCCAAAAACAAGAACTTTAGCTTCACAGAAGCATTTCTAACATTAAATGCATATTTAAATAGCAGTCATACAAATTAAACACCTCGGCTCAATGATAATCAATGTTATTGTCATATGCATATGAATTCTGTATGTCATACCCTGCCATTATTGTACATGGATAGTAAACTGCCATCTAGTGGGCACAATTCAGAAACACCAAATAATACAAAAAAAAAAGTCACACTAATCCCTAACAAGACAAACAAACCTAAATACAATAGAAAATCTTTATTGAAAATTGACATTCCAGGACTGTACAAAAATAGCAAAATAACAAACGACTGTATGACCAAACCTCAGATTAGAGTAAGTATTAAACATATGCATAACATAAAAACACAACATTAAAAAAAAAAAAAAAAAAAGCACATTCAGGGGTATTTCATAGTTCTTGCATTTGTAAATGTGCATAATGTTTTTTGTTTTTGTTTTAAAAAATGCATTATATAATCACCTACTTGCAGAAACTGCATGATGCCTCAAACACAATAACAGAATTTCAGTCCATACAAAGATCATTTCTTTGTTACATTACAATGACAAAGTCCCTACCTGAAAACCTAAAAGCCTCTAATGTTCATCTTTTTTTCCATGTCACAAATGAACATCTATTAAAAAAGCATTAATATACAGAAATAGACATATGCACATTAAAAATAACTGCTGGTGCCAGTTTTTGAGCGTTTGCTGTAAAAAAAAATGTTCATGGCAGGAAACAAATCATAAAAAATGCTTATAATCTGCTATTTCATGTTCATAAACAAGCCTACATAACAGTGAAATAATGGAAACTATATGGCTATACAGTTATTATCATTAAAAATATCCCATAAAAATACAAGACGTTTGAATATCAACAAAAATTCTTCTTAGCAATCAACATAAAACTCAAAAACACACACACACACAAGTGTTGTGAAAAAGCAGAGGAAACACACACAGCTGCTTCAGAGACATACACACTGCTGTGTCACACCACCAGACTCTCTCTGCTCACAGCTCCATTCTGGCCAAAGAAAAAAAAAACAGCACAACTTTGTGTTAGTATTAAAACATGCCTGAATATTAAAGTATGGTGTCCTATTCTTCTGACCGTCACTTAACCTTGACAAAGAAAAGCCACAAGTTGAAATGGAAAATGTCCAGAAAAAAAAAAAAGAAAAAATGTTTCAGCTAAAGGTGGAAGCTATGTTTTGATCAGATCATAGCTAGTTTCCAGCTGGACCACCTAAAGCAAGCATGACCCAATTTTCTCCCAGCAGTCATGCAACAATTGTACTCATATTTATTGCTAAATTCACAATTACATATTATTTACTTGTACTTTGATATGTATAATCCTTACATATAAATTACTACACATTTTGTACTATTCTGAAACATTATGTACCACGAATGATATTGGCTGAATGATATTATGTACCACGAATGATACCCATAATGATCAACAATGTTTGCACTGTACAGTAGGGATCCACAAGTAAGTTTGGCATCGGGCCAAAAAAAATGTTGCCACTAGATGGCGGGCCAGAACATAGTCAAAGGATAATTTAAGAAATTAATTGACGAAAAATGCAACTAGAATTGCCTGTGACAGACTGTTACAGTGTCTTTTGTAACTGGTAGTCAGCTGTTACTCTGTGTTAAATCCTGTAGTAGGACAGTCATTAACAAAAAGCCACATTTGTGTGGCAATGCCTGGGTTTTACACTGGATAAATTAATAAAGCAGAGTACTAGCACGTAACCTGGCAATTATCTTCATTCACCAACTTGCAACAGAGGACATGCAGACTGGATAAGAAATAATTCAAAAAAATAAAAGCGGACTTGAATAAGCCCATTAATGGCATGTTTGAGTCATGCTCTTAAAGGGATAGTTCACCCAAAAATGAAAATTTGATGTTTATCTGCTTGCCCCCAGGGCATCCAAGATGTAGGTGACTTTTTTTCTTCAGTAGAACACAAATGATGATTTTTAACTGCAACCGCTGCCGTCTGTCAGTCATATAATGGGAGTGAATGGGAACTTCTACTATAAGAGTAAATAAAACTTGCTTAGACAAATCCAAATGAAACCCTGCGGCTCGTGACGGCACATTGATGTCTTATGACACGAAACGATCAGTTTGTGCGAGAAACCGAACAGTATTTATATCATTTTTTACCTGTAATACACCACTATGTCCAACTGCATTCAGCACTCGCTTAGTGAGGTCTGATCGCGCTCTGACAATGGCAGTGATGTCTCGCGCTTATACTTCAATGAGAGCGAAGGTGTGTCCCAATTCGCGTACTTGTGCACTATTACTTCCGTTGTCAGAGCGCAATCGGACCTAACTAAGCGAATGCTGAATGCAGTTGGACATAGTGGTGTATTAGAGGTAAAAAATGAAATAAATACTGTTCGGTTTCTCGCACAAACTGATCGTTTCGTGTCATAAGACATCAATGTGTCGTCACGAGCCGCAGGGTTTAATTTGGATTTGTCTATGCACATTTATTGACTCTTATAAATTGTGTTACCATTGACTCGCATTATTTGACTGACAGACGGCAACGGTTGGAGTTAAAAATCATCAATTGTGTTCTACTGAAGAAACAAAGTCACCTACATCTTAGATGGCCTGGGGGTAAGCAGAAAAACATTTTAATTTTTGGGTGAACTATCCCTTTAACGAACTATGTTTTATTTCCTCTTTCCATATTGTGAATAATAAATGTGTATAATTTTAATTTGCTTGGTTACACAATGGCGCCTAACTTATTGTAATAATTATTACATAAACTACTTTTACACTCAGAATTATTCCTCGGCATCCTCAAGTATTAAACTGCATTTTTGCGTGCTGGAGGTACGCTATTACGTCGTGTGCAGAGTGATGTTAACATTTAAGCTCTGGTTAGAGAAAAAGGCACTGTCAAAGAGTCTAAAGAGGAAAGTTGACATCGAAAATAGGGCATACAAAGAAGAATGGAAAGACATCTATGCATTCATCCTACCTAGTTTTGTGAATGCAAAGCCAGTGTGTCTTATCTGCAACAAAGTATATGCTAAAAATCACATTCCAGGGGGTAAAAAGTTTTTGGTGGGGTTCTCCTGGTAAAATTTGCATTTCAGGGGCTAAATATCATGTTATTTGCGGACATAAAAAACAACCTGCGGAAACAGTGTTAAAGTAGCACGATTCCTTTGAAAAAGTGTGGACTTGGCAACGCTGACCATAATATGAATTAATTGAATAATTTCAATTTCATTTAAACTCAGCCAGGTACCAACAAACCAGCATTATTTTAGTATTATTTATATATTATTAATTAATATTTTTAATTAGCTTTTATTTTCATTTTGGTTTAAGTTTTAGTATTTTTGTTATATGCTTTTCTCATTTTTAGATTTCTATTTAGCTTTAATTCATTTTTACTTTAGTTTTAGTAATTTTAGTACTTCAGCTAGTCTAATTTGTGTAAAGTTGAAGTTTTTCATCCAATATTTATATTTTCTTTTACTTCAAAACAAATTTTAATAAAAAGGTTAAGTTTTAGTTAACAGTAACATTGCAAGAAACTGATATTTCAGCTGTTGTTGACCAGCTTATTGTAAAGCTACAACTGATTTTAGCTGGATGTTCAAAAAGCTTTTAGTTTGGAATATCACTGTCAATAAAACAACCAACAATAACCTAAAAAAATAAAATATAATAAAGAAACAATACATAATTTATACATTTTAATAAGCAATTTTGAATCTCGCTCTTACCTTTTTTAAGTTGCTCTTTTTGGATGATGCTAAACTGTCGCTGTCCTCAGTGTAGGGAGGGGGCAGAGGTGGGAAGTTGCTATGGTTGCCACGGCGATCAGGGTTTCCAGAGGGTGGGGCGTGCGGCAGGGGTGGCGGTCCCCCACGCGGCCCCCTGTTGCGGTCAGAACGGTCGCTCTCGCTGTCGAGCCTCTCGCGGCTGCGGCCTCTCTGCTGTTCGCCTAACTTCTTCTTTTCCATGGCCTCCCTCAGGAAGCTGTCATCGTATGCGTCCCGGCCTCCGCGGCCACGATCACGCTCCAGATCCATCAGGTCATCACGACTAAGGGCGCGGCGGCCCTGAAAGCCAGGCCCACGGAAGGAGTCTCCACGACGAGGACGACCATCAGGAGAGTAATTACGGGGTCGACGGTCATCAAAGGCACGGTCGTTTCCTCGTCCGCTGCTGCTCCACTCGTCATCCGAACTAGACAGAGTAAAGCCATGTTTTAAGAAGGACTTAGCATGATTAATTATTCATCATTGCTACGATTAATTCACTTACCCTCTTCTGCCGCCCCTCGCCCCACCGTCTCGGCGAGTGGGAGGATAGTCATCACGGTCTCTGTAATTGCGGCCAACATCGTCTAAGTGTTCCATGGAGCGTGCGCGTCCTCGATTGTCAGCTCCACGCCTGTGCTCGTCCCGTCGGACGTGCTGAGAGACGCTGCTGATGGTGCTCATATTCTCGTCCACATCATCGTACACCGTGGTAAGCTGAGGTGGTCTGGCCCGACCGCGATTTCGAGAGTCTGGACCGTCGTGAAGTGAGCTCACCTCGCTCATACCATCCACTAGAGGACAGAATAAGACCAAAGCAGCAGAAATGTTTTAATAAACAAAGCAATTACAACCAAATCATCCCCTAACCTTGGAAAACGAGAAAGAGAATTTATAGGAAACCAAGTTGAAACAGAATTTGTTTCCTTTAGATTTCACACACAAGTAGGACATGTTTGTGAATTCCTAAATCTGTCAAAAAATGGTTGATTTGAATGTTGTTCATGGACCAGCAGAGGATCTTGATCCAGAAACATGTCCTACTTAAGTCATATTAAAGGGGCTACATGTAAGAATTTTCATGTATTAATCCTTTTTTCATTGCCATGTGTGAACAGCTTGTAACGAAACTTAAAAAAAACAAGACCTTTCCTGACTTTCTAAATTGTGTCTGAAACCCTGCAGACAGATCTTAAGGACTCAGGATGGGATGTTTTTGTCTGGATAATCAAAAGGATGTGATGTTTACAAGACATGATGCCATGAAGTTTGTGCAAACATATTTATATCGCTATGATCAGATGCTTTCTTAACTGCTGTTTTCTCACCGCTGTCATTTTTGTAGTATGTTTATTTAGTTATTCAGCGGAAAGCATGCAGAACATACTTACATATCTAAATGCTGTATTTAGCAGTGTGTATGGCTGCTAAAATGGATGTTCCTTTGCATCACTGCAAAGGCATTTCCTAAAACTTCTTATTACTTCGAAGTAAAAAATGAAAAAGAAATTTGAGATCACTTTCATTCTCTTGCGCCAACACGGGCAATAATTTGCAGGCCGCAGTTCACTTAAAGGCCACCAGTGTCGCTGATAACAAGGGTTTCTGAATTCTACATATAGCCCCTTTAAGCACCACTTTGTTATAACTCAACCCTCAGAGTGAAAGATAGAGCCCATCTCCAGAACTCACGACGACTGTATTTGCCTGGAGTGTTCCCTGGGCGACTGGGGTCGAGGTTGGCCAGTTCTCGCTCCATGTAGTAAAGCACCCGTGTTGGGTTTCCATCGTGGTCGGCCTGAACACGATATCCACTACGGGCTGAAAAACAACACCAACATTAGATGTGAAACGAACATTTGGAAGGTTTAAAAATCACTTAAAAATACAGATCAGGGATGCCCAGTCCTGTCCCTGGAGATCTACCATCTGGCAAAGTTCAGCTCCAACCTTGATCAAACAACTGAACTGGCTAATTAAGTACTTCAGAACACTTGATAATTACAGAAAGTTGTGTTGGAACAGGGTTGATCTGAATTCTTTAGGTAGATAGAGCTCTAGGAACAAAATTGAGCACCCCTGATTTATGTAAAGAAAGTAGTAAAGATCTCTCGCTTACTTCCTCCACCATCGTGGTCTTGCAACAACGGCACTTGAGATCCTTGGCCAACTATAGTGGGAAGAACAAATGATCAACTAATTACATTTATTGAAGTAAAACTAGATTGTTATACTGTCATTTTAAGGCAATGAGAGGACGAGTCTACCTGAGCTGGCCCCGTCGTAGTCTCTGCCATAGCCATTGGAGGGAGGACCAGCGACGCCCATTGGCATAGGGAGCATAGGCATGCCTGGTGCTGCTCCATAAGCTGGCTGTCCATACATACTTGGGGCATAGAGGGTGGGTGCATACTGACTGGGGACACCAGACTTTGCCATTTTTCCGGCCTCATATACTGCAAAAAAAATGAGTGCAAGTTGAATGCATGATTTAAAACAATAATGCAATTAAATTCTTGTTAACATTTAGAGGATTTTCTCTGTTAAATTTTTACAATTGATCCGATAATTCATCAACATATAATGTAATTAATTAGATTATTTATTTTCAACTGAAAACTGACAGCACAAATAAAAATAAAAAAACTCAAAGGGAAATTATGAACACTTTCCTTAATCACTTTTTCCACTCCAAGGGTTTATTATCGTTAACTAAAAGTAAAACTACTAAAAACATATTTGTTAACAAAGCTTAAATAAAAGATGAAAAACTTAAAGCTAATTGTTGTCTTTGCAACTATCTGAGATAAGCTTGAGTTAAAGCACTAAAATTACTAACTGGAAATAAAAAGAAACTAAAAATTAAATTAAAAATACTTAAATAGTAATATCAAAAAAATATATATAAATAAAGGAATTACTCAAAATTAAACTAAAATGAAAATAAAAATCTAAAAGCTAAATCAAACTATTGATAAAAACGATAATATAAAAATATATATAGTATATAAATAATACAAAAATAACACTGACCACTTCATCATTTAGACTGCCTTGTCGTTCAGTTTTATTTACTTTCACCTTCCTAAATGAGGAACAGGCCATTTCTGGTTAAAAGGGGAAGTGGACTCACAGGCTCGGGGACAGCAGCAGCGCTCCGGGCAGCAGGGGCACCTGACGTAACAGCAGCAGGTGTGAGGGCAACACTGACACCAGCAGATACCAATCAGGAGCAACAGCAACAAGAAGCCCAGGACCACCAACACCACTAACAACCAGTCTGGAGAAGAACAAAAGAGACAAATCGCTTGCTTCAGATACTAAACAGAGGAATCAAGGAATTAAACAGAAAAGACTGAAAAGAGAAACTTGTGTAAATGCAATACTGGTTTCACTGTTTCATGATAAGACTGCTCAGAATTCATAAAACTGGGATATAATTGTATTATTACCAATTTCATACACATACATATATTATATATACACATATATATACACACACACACACATATATATATATATATATATATATATATATATATATATATATATATATATATATATATATATATATATATATATATATCATACACTTATTTTGGTATGTCATGAGATGGGTGATTTTATCTTCATGTGTGCACATATCTGTCAGTTCTTGCTGCTGGCAAGCAAAAAAAAAAAAAAAAAAAAAGTATTTGACGCACATAAAGAAAAACCAGCCGGACAGGTTTTGCCTCACAATACTCTGCCAGGGCTTGATTCCAGCATGCACCATAACAACATCCTACATGCACAGACACAACATGACTCATGTGCAGACACACATCTTAGAAACTATTCCACAATCTGACCAAGAAAGCAAACCCTCAAAATCAAATACAAGATCATTATTTGTTCAGTCAGAATATCCATATCATCTCAACCAAATTACAGAGGATTATGCAAATCAAAAGCGGCAATAATGTACAGTCAGTGAGCTAACTGAAAATTACCCCACTTATTTCATAGCTTCTTACCAATGCCAAATAAATAAATTAATGGATCTTTAATATTGTTTTGAGCTGAAACTGGTTTATTACATGAGAAGAAAGAGGTTGTTTTTGTGATAAGACAGATATGAAACAAGATATGAAACTGTTGCCTGGAAGGCTGGAACAACATGAAAAAATATTTAACTACAGAATGCTGCCAATCAGAATCAAGTATTCAAATAAAAGACATATAATAGTTAGTAACTGAACTCAGTCAGTAGACAACATACTTAAAAGGTACACTTTTTTTAACTCAAAGGTAACTTTTTTTTTCCCTCTCAAAACTAACAAATACATAAGTTGTCGCAATGAGTAAGAAAGGTGCTCATAATAAAACAAGAATCAACATTTGCTTGGATTTTTACTTAACTTTACTTTATTTATTTATAAAGGGACCATGTACAATTTTTAACATAAATGTTTCCATTCCATGCATTGTACCGGATTTAGCTAAAAGCTCATTTTCAACCACTTATTTTTGGTGATGGCGAGAACTGAGGAATTTGAAATGTTGTAAAAGAGACGCGAGATGCCATTTTTATTGCTCAACAGGCAAGTACGGTATTTATTAAACAGATACACTGCCATATGTAGCTCTCTAACAGAGCTCACTGTAAAGCATTATCTATTGTGAAGGGTCATTTCATTATGGTTGTAGCACTGTGCTGGAATTTAGTTTCAACGATGTAACATTTCTATCAATGGGTAAAGCTACAGAGTCAAAGTTACAGACTGAGCTCATCCGCAGTCACACAGAGCCAAAGCACAACCAAAACAACATTCTTCCACAAAATGCATGTAGTTTTTTTTTTTTTTTTTTTAACTGCTAGAGGGCCAACAGTTACAGTGTGCCTTTAATTTGACACAAATAAAAACAAGGCCGTGTACATTTCATATGTTGTACTATCGTAAAAATCAAATTTTCAATGTTTTAGTGACTGGATGCTCTAACCTTCAAGGAAACCGTGACACACATTGAACACACAGTTCTTCTGTCCCTCAAAACCTTGTTTTTTGCATCAAATTAAATATGATTTCTACTCTATAGTTCTATAATTTTTCTAGCCTAAGGCTGCAGTGAATAAGACCTGACTGTGGCTGGTGAAGGATTCAAGTACAGCTCCAAATTTAACCAGACCTCTAGAGAGAAGCACTTATTCTACCTTCCATGATCAGTAAATCAATGCCAGGCAGCAGGTCTGTAGTATTTGACTTTCTCTCTGTGAAAGAAAGACAAAGCCATAATTACTGAAAAAAGCCTTTCGGCATTGGCCCAAGGAGAAGAAAAAAAATGGAGTTTAAGTTAATAGAATTACTACTACTGTTACTACTCTAATTATTAATATTAGTATTTATTAATATATTCTTGTTTTCTATAACATTAAAGAAATGCTCTTGAATCCTTCACAAGCAAACAGTGACCTTCCAGGTGGAAATTAATGAAAATAATCATATTTAAAAATAAAAAATCATGAAAAAAAAACAAACAAAAAAAAAAACAGTAAAATATTTTTATTTATTTATTTTTTAAATGAAGAGGGAAAAAAACAACTTCCAAGATATCTAACACGGCCCTAAATCCTCATGTGCACAAAGATCCATCAAACGCGGCAAATTTTAACGAATGAAAAATGCATGCAATTGAAATCACACATGATTAAATGTTTGGGTGTCTATCAGTATGAGGTTGTCTTTCAGAAGGTAAACACTTACCAAGTACAATGAGCTCTGTAAAACACTCGCCATTCCCTGAAAGGTCTACGGCTGAGGAGACTGAACAGACATACACACCGCTGTCTCCCCAAGCAGTCTGAGCAAAGTTAAGATCTGCTTCTATATATTTATAAACAAGAAGAAAAAAGGAAAAGAAAACAAAGAAAGTAATAATAGGTGAGGATTCAGATGTGCTTAAATCATATCATAAATGTACATATTTTAAATTCAGGCTAAACTTGGCATATTGATGTTAATGAAAATGCAGTAATATATAAACACATATTAAATTAATTAATTAATAATAATAATAAAAAAAAAAACACAAAAAATTCTTCCACAATGTAAAGTCAACTAAGATTACTTACTATTGGTGATGCTGACCTGACGGCCCTGGTACTCTTTCGCAAGCGTGACCGCTGTTTGTTTCGAAGCCACTGTGCGGACGGTCCTGGCACTGTCTGCACACTCTATGTTGGGGTTGTAGTTTGGGTTGGCATTGGCGATGGCATTGTCAGCACTGCTGGGGTTTAGAGCAGCTTGGATCGGGTCTCTGCAGTAGGACTTGTACCTCCAGGTGATCAGTGGAGCGGATGTATCGCTAGTAGTGTAATCACAGTGGAGTGCGACGGGCTGGAATAATATGACCACGTAGCGTGACTTACTGCAGATCACATTGACGGCTGTGGTGAAGCCTGTGGGAGAGGAGACACATTTGAATAGAATCCACAAATAAATGAAACAGGGAGATTTAAGGCATTCCCATTAACTTGGACAGGAATTAAAAATAAAACAGATCAAATATCATCCAAATTGAAAGAAAAAAAAAAAGAAAGGATTGAAAGTCCTTTCAGACAATAACAAAGACTCAAGCTATGTCAAGGCAGCACAATACATTAAAAGGGCCTCTCATATGAAAAGTCTTAAGACGTCACAGAGACTTTCTGCAAAAACACAAGGGAACAAGCCATGAAAACCACATGAAAAAGACTATGATTGTATCAATGAAGATGCAAACCTCATCTTTAATCTGTTTAAATAATAAAGTGACTTCTCTTAGGCTTAGATCTATTGAAAATGTTTTGAATGCACAGGAGGCAAGTGATCCTCTTGTAATTGATCTTTCAATAACTTACATCACAATTTTTCTTACCATGATATTAGAAGTGTTTAAAGGGTTAGTTCACCCAAAAATGAAAATTCTGTCATTTATTACTCACCCTCATGCCGTTCTACACCCGTAAGACCTTCGCTCATCTTCAGAACACAAATTAAGATATTGTTGATGAAATCCGACGGCTCAGTGAGGCCTCCATTGAGTTTTTAGTACCTTTATGTCCATAAATGTACTAAAAACATATTTGAAACAGTTCATGTGAGTACAATGTTTCAATCTTAATATTATAAAGCGACTAGAATACTTTTTGTGTGCCAAAAGAACAAAATAACGACTTTTCAACAATATTTATATTGGCCAATTTCAAAACACTGTTTCAGAGCTTTATGAATCAAATCAGTCAATTGGAGCACCAAAGTCACGTGATTTCAGCAGTTTAGTCTTTTCATAGGATATCTGAATCACTAATTCGAAACAAAACATTCATAAAGGGCAGAAGCTTCAAGAAGCAGTGTTTTGAAAGTGGCACATATAGATACGTCGTTATTTTGGTTTTTTCCCAAGTATTCTGGTCACTTTATAATATTAAGGTTGAACCACTGAACTCACATGAACCGATTTAAATATGTTTTTAGTAGCTTAATGGATCTTAAGAGTTTCAATGGCTTTGCCCTCAATGGAGGCCTCACTGAGCCATCGGATTTCATCAACAATATCTTAATTTGAGTTCCAAAGATTAACGAAGGTCTTACAGGTGTGGAACGACATGAAGGTGAGTAATTATTTACATTTTTTTTACTTTTGGGGTGAACTAACCCTTTAAATCAGAGCATTATTCTAGTCAAATTCAGGAGATGGGCTGCGTTGTAACATTTATTAGCCCTGAACTTGCAACAAATGCTCAAAGCAATAGTTAAAAGTAGTATTTCTTAAAACTGTATATGGGTTAAAACTACAAACAACATCTGCTGAAACTCTGAAAATTATCATTTTGACAGGAAATCAGGAACCTATTTATATATTTAGTTAAACTGTAATATTATAATTGGTGGCTTCCTAAAACACTTGAGGAAGGAAATCTCTTATCATACTTGACTCTCTGAGGGTTAAGGTTATTATAGCACTGCTTCTTACATGTAATGTATATGTAAACAAACAAATGACATTTCATGCCTCATTATCATGCATATTCATGATGTTAGACCTCCTCTGATAAAATAGAGAAAGCCCCTAACATACAGCTCAAAGAACAATAGCCTTTCACAAAACCTATAATTAAACGGTCTTTTCATGCACAACAGTTTAATGATACATTGGAAACGGATAAAGTGACAGATGGTGGCCTCTACAAGCCATTCACTTCAAAAAATACTCCAAAAGGCCATTTTAAACAATGTTTGGGATTACTAAAAAGGGGTATACTAACTTTTCACATAGGTGACATCACATTATGACATCAGGCTGTAGGTTTATAGGATGTGACTCATGTGTCAGACCGAAACTATTTCAGTGTAAAGGGGACATGACCACCTCCCACACGGCATAATCCACATTACTCATTCCCTGGACAACAAACACTTAAGAAAATCCAAATAAGATAAAGTGAAACCATTGCTCAATGTGTAAATACCTGAGGTCTTTTTCAAAATTGATGTGCATTTGTACTCATATCTGGTATTTAAATCGATTTAACATTAGTAATAATGTGATTAAAAGTTGGGAACGACTTAATAATGCATATGCAATGATTACTATATTATTTGGTCAATTATATTAATGAATTATAAGACAAATCATGTAACTTATGGAAAGGTCCACAAGGCCTACATGAGAGCAAGTGCTGTTATAAACTAAAATCTGATAATCTATTGATATTTTCCCATACAAATACAATAATCGACGACCAAGTGAAAACAGAAAGCACAAACTGTCACACCTGAACTTTGGTAAAGAAGAAATAATGAACTTACCTGTGAACAAGAAGAGGGTAAAGACGACACCCTGCCACATATTTTCTCAAGATCTTTTAAAACATAGGAGTTTTAAAAACACCCAGCATTAAATTCCCCAAAAGTAGGTAAAGAAAGTCCGAGTAGGTGTCGATAATGCAGCCGTGTTTTTCTCAGGCAGGTGCGTCCTCCATTTCCTCGCGCAGAGAGGTATGGAAGTGTAACCCGAAACTCAGGTGAGATCGACGGGCCGCAGCAAACACAATACGCGTAATATCATAGGGGTGCAAAAGAGAACAATAGTTTGCGTGTTTAAAAATATGGACTCTTATACATTTCTTCTGCTTCTTGAGCAATCCCACACTGTATTGAAGAACCGTATTTCGTGACTGCAGATTCGGTTTGATGAGATTAACCCAAAACGTTTAATAGTACAACGCCCTGTAATCCACCTTTGATGAGAGAAATGGTTTAGTCCACTGACTGTATCTATGAAGGCCGAGTTAATGATCGCTGAGGGTAGAGGCTTTGGTTTTGAAGTAGAACTGCTTTGATACTTTGCATATCTTTTCCAAGTAACCTAGTTAGATTCTTAAGTCTAATTAAACACTTTCAAACAACTACTAACTTTATTTTGTTAATAAAACCCTTAAAAGGGTTACTTCACCCAAAAATGAAAATAATGTCATTAATTAGGCTACTCACCCTCATGTCGTTCTACACCCATAAGAACTTTGTTCATCTTCAGAACACAAATTAAGATATTTTTGATGAAATCAATAATAAAGACATAACAATTACTTATTGGTGAGTTGTTTGTGCATTCAGAATCAGAAAAAAAAGTGTCCATCCACCAAGTAGACGTGGTTAACACTTCTCAAAATGAGCACTGCAAAAATATCATCAGACAACCTAATAAAAAAGTGACATTACTGACACAAATAATAAAGTCGAAATTTTGGCCTACATATAATATTTATTATATTATATCATTTACAAACATATAATAATATACAGTGCCCTCCACAAATATTGGCACCCTTAGTAAATATGAGCAAAGGCGGCTGTGAAAATAAATCTGCATTGTTTATCTTTTTGATCTTTCATTCAAAAAAATCTAACCTTTCGTTGAAGGAAAAGAATTGAAAATGGGGGGAAAAGCTCATTATGAAATAAATGTTTTTCTCCAATACATGTTGGCCACAATTATTGGCATCCCTAGAAATTCTTCTGAGTAAAATATCTCTGAAGTATATTCCCATTACCATTTACACTTGTTTAGCACACCAGAGTGACTATAGGAGCATGAAATTGTGCAGCCATGACTTCCTGTTCCACAGGAGTACAAATATGTGTAAACACAAAGGACAAATACCCTTAATCATTCATCACAATGAGAAAAAAACAAATAATATAGTTCTGATGTGCAGCAAAAGATCGTTGAGCTTCACAAAATAGAAAATGGGTATAAGAAAAAAGCTAAAGCATTGAAAATCCCCATTGCCACCATCAGGGAAATAATTTAAGTAAATAAAAAGTTTCAATTAACTGAAGATGTTAGAAATCTGCCTGGAAGAGGACGTGTGTCTAAATCCTCCTAATGTGCAGTGAGGAGGAAAGTTTGAGTGGCCAAAGACTCTTCATCACAGCTGGAAAGCCAAAAAAAAAAAAAAAAATGATCAAAGAGCACCTACATCCCCACAAGTTGTTCGGGAGGGTTTCAAGAAAAATCCTCTGCTCTCATCCAGAAACAATCTCCAGCATATTCAGTTGTCAGTCAAGACTGGAACTTCAAATGGGACCAGCTTCTGTGGTCAGATGAAACTAAAAAAAGAGCTTTTTGGCAGCAAACCCACCAGATGGGTTTGGTGCACACATGGATAAAAAGTACCCCATGCCCACGGTTAAATATACTGCTGGATCTTTAATGTTGTGGGCCTATTTTTGTGCTGGAGGTCCTGGACATCTTGTTCAGATATATCGTATCATGGATTCTATCAAATACTAACAGATAAAAAATCAAAACCTGACCACTTCTGCTAGAAATCTTATAATGGGCCGTGGTTGGATCTTCCATCAGAACAATGATCCAAAACAAACATCAAATCCAACACAAAAATGGGTCACTGAGCACAAAATGAAGCTTCTGCCATGGCCATCCCAGTCCTCTGACCTGAAACCTGACCTGAGAAGAAGCACTAACATGGAGCTGGGAATCTGAAGGATCTGGAGAGATTCTGTATGAAGGAATGGCCTCTGATTTCTTGTCAGGTGTTATCCAAACTCATCAGGCATTATAGATGAAGACTCAGAGCTGTTATCTTGGGAAAGGGACATTGCAATAATTGGGTGCCAATAATTGTGGCCAGCATGAATTAGAGAAAAACATTTATTTCATAATGAGCTTTTCTACCCATTTTCAATTGTTTTACTTCAATGAAAGGTTAGAATTTTGTGAATTTTTTGAATGAAAGATCAAAAAGATAAACAATGCAGATTTATTTTCACAGCCACCTTCACTAGGGGTGCCAATATTTGTGGAGGACACTGTATAATATGTAAACCAACGCTGAGAAATAATCGCTTTAGTAAATAAGTGCACCAGTGTCCTATTAAAGGGTTAGTTCACCCAAAAATTAAATTTCTGTCATTACTCACCCTCATGTCGTTCCACACCTGTAAGACCTTCATTTATCTTCAGAACACTAATTAAGATATTTTTGATAATATCCGATGGCTCAGCGAGGCCTCCATTGACAGCAAGATAATCAACACTTTCAGATGCCCAAAAAGCTACTAAAAACATATTTAAAACAGTTCATGTGACTGTAATGAAGCGACGAGAATACTTTTTGTGCTCCTAAAAAAATGAAGCTTTGAATCAGTGGTTCAGAGCGTGTATCAAGCTGCCAAAGTCAGTGAACTATTGAAGTTTCAGAACGCTTATGATGTAACAAAGCCTCATTTACTGAAATCATGTGATTTTGGCGCTCTGAACCACTGATTCGAAACAAATGATTCATAAAGATCCAAAGCTTCATGAAGCGGTGTTTTGAAATCGCCCATCACTAGATATTGTGGAATAAAGTCGCTATTTTGTTATTTTTGGAGCACAAAAAGTATTCTCGTCGCTTCATTACAGTCACATGAACTGTTTTAAATATGTTTTTAGTAGCTTTCTGGGCATCTGAAAGTCTTAATTATCTTGCTGGCAATGCAGGCCTCACTGAGCCATCGGATTTTACCAAAAATATCTTAATTTGTGTTCTGAAGATGAACAAAGATCTTACAGGTGTGGAACAACATGAGGGTGAGTAATGACAGAAATTTCCTTTTTAGGTGTACTAACCCTTTAATAGGACACCGCTGCACTTATTTACTAAAGCGATTATTTCTCAGCGTTGGTTTACACATTATAGATTATTATATAATATATAATATGCATTTAACCTCATCTTAAAAAAAAAAAACTTCTTATACCCATCCTTTCACTTCCTCTAATCCCTCTCTATTGTAGCTTATGATACTCTGAGCACTGCTTGTATTATGAGCACTTCTTGTCTATTTGCTTCGTCATGACGACACACTTGTTGTATTCCTCACTTGTAAGTCGCTTTGGATAAAAGCCTCTGCCAAATGAATAAATGTAAATGTAAATTATATGTTTGTAAATGTATAAATTGTAAATATAATATAATAAATATTATATGTAGGCCAAAATTTCGACTTTATTATTTGTGTCAGTAATGTCACTTTTTTGTTAGGTTGTCTGATGATATCTTTGCAGTGCTCTAAACATCGGAAATCATTTTGAGAAGTGTTAACCACATGCCTACTTGGTGGTTGGACACTTTTTTTCTGATTCTGAAAGCACAAACAACTCACCAGTAAGTAATTTTTATGTTTTTATCATTTACTAATTGCATTAAAAAAAAAGGATGTATGCATTGCTCCTTTCTACTTGCCCAACCATTCTTCATTTCCTGTCCTGCCCCATCATCTGTCAATCATTATACGTAAGAGAAAATGAAGTAAACAGATACATATTCCATATCTCTGTCTCTCTTTACACGCACACCTACATTCATACAATGGGTAAGTGATATCATTAGTAGTTGTTGATTTTGTTTGTTTTACTTTTAAGATGCAATGTTTTATTTTTTATTTCTATATTGTGCAATATGTAGGCTAGCTACAACAGTAAGTGTCACAAGCACATCTGACTTCAACAGTAGTTTTAGACTAAATAAAGGAAATGAACCCATTGCACATGTACACAGTACAAACAAACGGCCTTGAGACTTTCACTGCAACTATCAACAGAGAGGCGTGGCTTAGAGAGCGTGAGTCCGACAAATCCCGCCTTATACAATATGATTGGCTTGTAACGGTGGCATACGTAACTATCCTCCAATCACGCGACGCTTACAATGTAGCGTCATGCCATTGCTTAAAGCAAGAGGCGGGGCTTGTTGGAAAACAGGTTCTGGTTGGGGGTAACAACGCGGTTGCGACAGAGTAATGACATTGTAGCGACTGTAATTTTATACAAACAGAAGACAGGACCCTTCAAAAAAGGTAAACAGAACTTAAATCCTACCCGCTGTATTTTCATATCGTACTTCGAGTAATTTCGTATGGCGCTTGATCAGTTTTTAGGCCCAGTTGCTCTTGTATCACAATCTAAGCTATGTTCGTCGCGTGCGTGACTGCGTGTTAATAGTAATGCTCTTTAAATGCATCGCAATATTTGCGTTCTTTTGTTAATGCAGTTAATGTATGTTAGCCTACTGTTATTCAGTATCAACATGTTACTGTTTTTCAGTATCAACATGTTATTGTTATTCAGTATCGTGAACGTCGACCGTACAGTACATTGTGTTCTCATGTTATCATTTACACGCATGTCTATTTGTGATCACACATTAAGCATGTTTATCAGGTTTTATCAGGCACTGAAAATATATTGTTTTGTTGAGGAAAGCCAGAATATTTTGATTGCATAATGAGTCATTAACATAATGTATATTTTACTTTATAAAACAACCTGCAGCTGCATACTTTGTCACGTGGAAGAAATGTGCTTAAGTTTACCACAACATAAAGATCTAGACTTTGATGATCTTTCATGACTTGTAATCCACTAAATTTCACAGATGATTTCTTTTTTTTTCTTCTTTTTTTTTTTAAGGCAGGGCCAACCATGGGGAAGTCTCTGTTTTCCTTGCCAAAGCAAAAAGAGGACCAGGAGAAACTGACTGAAGACTCAAAGTCCCAAACCGAGGATGATAAAGAGGATGTCTCACAGTTTCCATATGTTGAATTCACAGGCAGAGACAGTATCACCTGTCCTACCTGTCAAGGGACAGGGCGAATACCAAGAGGTAAGAACAGATCTGTCTTCCATCCATCCATCCATCTACACATTACTTTGTACAACAAAATGTAACATGCAAATTTATTTTTAACATTAATAAACTGTTCTCTAATGAAGGTGCATCAATAATTGTATAAATCATTGTTGTAATAATGTGTACTTCCTATCTCGGATATTCTCACAGACCAAGAAAACCAGCTAGTTGCTTTGATACCATACAGCGACCAGAGACTAAAGCCAAGACGAACGTAAGTTTGTATGAATATCTATTTCACATCAAAATTGGAGATTATTATATGTACAATATATTTTATGACTCACTGTATATTTTCACTGTCCCAGGACATTGTACGTGTTTGTATCAGTCTTTCTGTGTCTGCTGCTTTCTGGTCTGGCTGTGTTCTTCCTGTTCCCTCGGACTATTGACGTCTCTTATGTTGGAGTGAAGTCAGCCTATGTCACTTATGACAGAGACCGGCGGATAATATACCTAAATATCACGGTAATATCTATAGCACACCCTTTTAATTAGTATTCCATGATTGTTTACCAAATATTACCTGTTTAATTTGTGATTCTATTCTTTCTGTTATGGTGGGATTGAACTTGATAGCGAGATCAGATCAGATTTTTGTATTTTCTCATTTTTGTTGTCATGTGTTTGTTTAATTTTAAATAACAGTATTTTTTTTTTTCTCAGAATACCCTTAACATCACCAACAATAATTACTACCCAATACACGTGGCCAACATCTCAGCCCAGGTGCAGTTCTACAAGACTGTCATTGGAAAGTCTGTCGCCAGTAATGTCACCACCATCATCCCCCTGGATATGCGACAGGTGTGTGGAAATTTATTTAGATCAGTGGTATAAAAAAGTATTTTTAGGTTCACTACAGTGTGTCAGTGACTTTGTTATATTGCGTGTGTCTGTTAATATATGAAAAAAATATTATTTAATTATTAATATAAAATTGTTATACTTCAGCAAACATTACTTGACTAATAATTTTATATTAATAAGTGTGTGTGTAGGTGTGTGTGTGTGTGTGTGTGTGAAAAAAAAACAATTAAATAATTGTTAACAGAAAAATATTAGTTAAGTAATGTTTGCTGGGGTATGCTGCTTTAAAAACATAAAATATAATAAAAGTGTACAGTAAAATGCAATGCAAATGTCTGACTGATTCAAGCCTAAATATGTATTCATAGTGAGGAAAAATCACATGGGAGTTTTCAGACACACACTAAGATAACAGAAAGAAAATGACCTGTGTCCAATAAAGCTGATTCATTTAGTCATATGAATTTGCAATCAGAGTTTCTCTCCATGTGTAATTACATAGATAGCAACTGTTATCAATGTCATTGTCTTATTTTTAGATTGATTACACTGTTCCCACTATCATAGCCAATGAGATGAGCTACATATTGTGAGTATTTGCCAGTCTGGCCTTACAACAATAAAACTTTCATAAAGACAATTTATCTTACAGTGTTCTAAAATGCGTATTGTTGCATATCTGTTTTTACAGTGACTACTGCACCATGCCGTCAATTAAAGTGCATAACATTGTTGTCATGATGCAGTAAGTATTCTGTAATGGACAATCTGATTTTTTTTTAGTGAATCTGTGTGCTTAAACAATTTATGTAAATGAACAAATTAAAAAAAGTATTTCAATAGATATATGTTTAGTAAAATTGTACTGCATTCAGTTTTTTTATACTTGTATTTAGTATTTTTGTGTTTGTTTTAATGTTCAAGTTTATCAAAGAATGATAATATAAAGATAATAAAATCATTAAAGGTGCAGTAAGCAATATCTGAGAAGTGTTGTCAAAAGTGGATTGGCCCGAGCAGCACAACGCACTTGTAGCCAATCAGCAGTAGGGGGGCGTGTCCACTCGTGATGGGGGAGGAAAGAGCGTGAGCTAGAGGGAGATTTGGGCTGCGTTCCAGTTAGTTTTTTTTTTTTTTTTTTTTTTTGCCCTTCCCTTGCTAACTTCCCTCAGTCTCGTTGACTCAGATGTATGTCATTGCTTACATTGCACGAGTGCCCACTACTGGCGGAACCTTTGCAGTGGGCTGAATTTGAATGTCCTAAGCCCTTGATCACTTGGAATTCCCTATGGAGTTGATTTATTATTTATTTTTTTCCCTTACGAAATTGTTTAATGCAGCATTCTATATGTATATAGGTGTGTTTGGGTTATTTTAAATATTCAAAAATGTTTGTGGTGGGGTAAATTAAACACGATATGCGGTGACATCACAATTGTGTTGCATTGTGGTATATGGAGCTGCCTGAAGTGTACATATGAAGTAGACTTACTCCCTCTGCAAAATCAAGGGAGCGAGGATCTGTCCATATAAACTTCCCTCGTCCACTTCACAAAGTGGAATGCACTTCAGAATGGTGGCAGGGATTCCTCCAAGGGGAAGTGCTTAGGGAAGTTCGCAAGTGCATGTCTAAAAGTGGAGTGGAACGCAGCCTTGAAGAAAGACTGTAGAAAGAGAGATGCCTGAGAGACATTACAAAAAAAAGGTCTGAGGAATATCACAGGCAAGAGCTTTAGGACCCACGTTTATATTAGAAAAACTTTCCAGCGCTGGAGAGACTTAAGCGAGAATGCTTGAAAATGGACGCAGAGGTTGCGTGGTTTCTGCTCCATACCTGAGCAACATTGCCATGTTTCACAGAACCAAACCAAGATATGCTGTTGATGTAATGTTAGCTATAGTAACAGGACAGTTTTGAGTGTCATTGTGTGTCTGGAGCTGCTGGCAACTAACAACCAACTCTTGTTTCTATATACTTTCGTTCCTCTTTGTTTTGTTCCTTGTTGTTCGTTCATCATCTTCGCTTTATATTACATGAAGTATTATTTTGCTTTACTTCAGCTATGATAAAGAGACATCCACTCTTGCATAGCGTTTTGTTCATTTTGGGGGTGGAGCAATGAAGGGAGGCATGTGTACAAACCCGATTCCAAAAAAGTTGGGACACTGTACAAATTGTGAATAAAAAAGGAATGCAAGAATTTACAAATCTCATAAACTTATATTTTATTCACAATAGAATATAGATAACATATCAAATGTTGAAAGTAAGACATTTTGAAATGTCATGCCAAATATTGGCTCATTTTGGATTTCATGAGAGCTACACATTCCAAAAAAGTTGGGACAGGGAGCAATAAGAGGCCGGAAAAGTTAAATGTACATATAAGGAACAGCTGGAGGACCAATTTGCAACTTATTAGGTCAATTGGCAACATGATTGGGTATAAAAAGAGCCTCTCAGAGTGGCAGTGTCTCTCAGAAGTCAAGATGGGCACAGGATCACCAATTCCCCCAATGCTGCGGCGAAAAATAGTGGAGCAATATCAGAAAGGAGTTTCTCAGAGAAAAATTGTAAAGAGTTTGAAGTCATCTTCATCTACAGTGCATAATATCATCCAAAGATTCAGAGAATCTGGAACAATCTCTGTGCATAAGGGTCAAAGCCGGAAAACCATACTGGATGCCCGTGATCTTCGGGCGCTTAGACGGCACTGCATCACATACAGGAATGCTACTGTAATGGAAATCACAACATGGGCTCAGGAATACTTCCAGAAAACATTGTCCGTGAACACAATCCACCGTGCCATTCGCCGTTGCCGGCTAAAAATCTATAGGTCAAAAAAGAAGCCATATCTAAACATGACCCAGAAGTGCAGGCATTTTCTCTGGGCAAAGGCTCATTTAAAATGGACTGTGGCAAAGTGGAAAACTGTTCTGTGGTCAGACGAATCAAAATTTTGAAGTTTTTTTTTGAAAACTGGGACGCCATGTCATCCGGACTAAAGAGGACAAGGACAACCCAAGTTGTTATCAGCGCTCAGTTCAGAAGCCTGCATCTCTGATGGTATGGGGTTGCATGAGTGCATGTGGCATGGGCAGCTTACACATCTGGAAAGGCACCATCAATGCTGAAAGGTATATCCAAGTTCTAGAACAACATATGCTCCCATCCAGACGTCGTCTCTTTCAGGGAAGACCTTGTATTTTCCAACATGACAATGCCAGACCACATACTGCATCAATTACAACATCATGGCTGCGTAGAAGAAGGATCCGGGTACTGAAATGGCCAGCCTGCAGTCCAGATCTTTCGCCCATAGAAAACATTTCATCATAAAGAGGAAGATGTGACAAAGAAGACCTAAGACAGTTGAGCAACTAGAAGACTGTATTAGACAAGAACGGGACAACATTCCTATTCCTAAACTTGAGCAACTTGTCTCCTCAGTCCCCAGACGTTTGCAGACTGTTATAAAAAGAAGAGAGGATGCCACACAGTGGTAAACATGGCCTTGTCCCAACTTTTTTGAGATGTGTTGATGCCATGAAATTTAAAATCAACTTATTTTACCCTTAAAATTATACATTTTCTCAGTTTAAACATTTGATATGTCATCTATGTTGTATTCTGAATAAAATAGTGAAATTTGAAACTTCCACATCATTGCATTCTGTTTACTTTTTTGGAATCGGGTTTGTATGTTTGGGTTGATTTCAAATATCAGCATTTCTCAGAAATTGCTTACTGCACCTTTAACCATAAAATGTTAAAAAACATTTGCGGTTTGGTTTACACGCATTATATGCAGCAAGAGCATTTCATCTAACAAAGAAAATATGTCTCTCCAGAATGACTGTAACCGCAGTGTACTTTGGCCATGCTGAGCAGGTGTCTCAGGAAAAGTACCTGTACGTGGACTGCGGCTCAAACACCACTACTTCACGTGGACCCATGAGTGTGATACAGTGACGCCCCTCCATATGACCCACAATCCCTAATGTTCTAATGTGGTGGTAAAAAAAATCTACTTGTCCTGAAGTCTGTACTGTAGGGTGGCAACATCAGGATTGATCAGCGAGTTTCAGTCGGAGAGCTGATGCCTTTCTTAGCACATCATTACTGATTCTTTAGCACTGGAGGTTTTGCTTGGATAGACAGAAGCACTTTAGTATATTTTGGGAAAAGGAATGACAGCAGCAGAATATTCTACATAGAGCTGCAACACTTAAACCACATTGACTTTACTCCGTTATTCTTTTGGTGTGTTTATTTTGTAATTTCAAACATTGTCATGCTCATATCATTCTGTTACTTAGCTGTTTGTTGAGCAGGTACTCTGTAGATGTTTTTTGAGTATGTTATTAACATATATCAACAAATCCGTTAACAGATGCTTTCATTTTTACTGGGATGTTACTTGCCTGAAACCACACTCCAACTTGAATTTATGAAAATTTTAGATAACTCCATATTGTGGATTTTCATCTTCTTACTGCAAAGATTTTTTGTTTGGTTTAAATGTTTTATTTTAATTTCACAATTTATGTTCAAAGGGAATGTTTAGAAGGATGGTCTAAACTACTTTTGAAATTATGAAAATTAAAAAAAAAAAAAGATAAAATGAAGTGGGCCATTTTGAGGCAAGCACAACACGAATCAGGTGTCATAATGAAATATAATATAAATTTACCTCAGCAGGAAGCTATGGAGTGTATTAGTTAAGAAAAAAGGGAACAGAAAAAAATGAAGGAAGTTAATTTGGTAAGAAATTGACTTCTGTTAATTGATAGTACATTTCTGTTGTCATATTTCGATCACTAAATTCGGCCATTTTTTTTTTCTTCTTGGTGTTGATGTAGATCATTGTTAACTTGGATGTTTCTCGTTCACTTAAACCTTTTTTCTTAGTTTGTTTTGGTGGAATGACACTTTTACATAAACTTATTTGAATGGTATTTAATTTCAGTGTTGGAAGGATTTATCAGTAAATAGAATTTCTTTGATGAAAATTGTGTCCATGTATTTTTTTCTTGACTTATTTTGTGGGCATTTCAGCACTCTCCCAAGTAAATGTTATAGCCAAATACACTATAATACTAATTGTTCTAGTGTTTATGTTATGGTAAATTAATGTAGGAAGGACTGACACAAATTAGCAATGTCTATTTAATATAAATTTACTTTGTGGGTTAGCCTGAAATAACACATTATTGTTTATCTTTTTTGGGGTCTTATTTAAAACCCATTAGTAATTAGGTTTTTTGGAGAGAAAAGTGGTGTGTGACCGTCACAATATTCCACAAGATGGCGCATACAAGATACGGTACCTAGACGCGAGTGAGGTAAAACACCGTCAGATGTTTTGGAGGCGAAATAATGGTTTAAGGTTAGTAATGATAAAATAGCTTTTAGTTTTGTAACCACTTAAATGTGGGGGTGATAAATAGAAGAAGTAATATATGCTGACCACTAATATTTGGGGCGGCGTGTTGTCATGAGCTGAAAAATATATTTTAAGCACCCTTATGCTTTTGTGTTCACAATGTGCTGTGTTTACATTTTCTTCTGAAGAAAGGATTCTGCACATCTGTTGATGTCATTAAATTTCCTGCTCACTTCCTCTCATGTCTCAGACCAGCAGATCCGTCTGGTTCCACTTTAATGGGCCTCTGAAACAAACACCATGTAATGTAACTTCATGCCTTGATTTACCATGAATGAACCACCGATTTCAGACAGATAGAGTTACAATAATATAAACCCTTCCCTTACAGAACAATCTGTAAGTTTGACATCTATTGTGTGCTGGAATCAGACTTGCCAACAACGCATTTTTAACAATGACAAATAAAAACTACAAATAACCAATGATTAAAAATCTTCCTATTATTTTTAGTTCATACATAGGCCTTACATGTCATTCAGAGAGGGAAATATGTTAGCCGTGGTCTGAAAACTCTGAGCTGGAATTTCACTGAGGAGGAGGGAAATTCTCAAGACATCTGCAGAATCCATTTCCTCACATTTCCTGGGATCAGCGAAGTGAATGTATGGGAATTCTTTTAAACGACATTAACATAGGCATAAACAAGACGGTTGGACTTAATAAAAGACTGCAGATACTCACTCTCTCTTAGAAATTCTGCTGTAATGCGAAAGATTCAATTGTAATGTGTTGTTGCCTTCTTTTAACACTTTTAGAGAGATTTTTGATTCTACAGTAGCCCCAAAACCCTGTTAAAAAACAGCATATGCTGGTTAGGTAGGTTTTGAAGCTGGTTTATGCTCGTCCAGGACCATCTTAAACCAGCTTCTATGCTTCAAAACCTACCTAACCAGCATATATATATATATATATATATATATATATATATATATATATATATATATATATATATATAACACTTTTAGAGAGATTTTTGATTCTACAGTAGCCCCAAAACCCTGTTAAAAAACAGCATATGCTGGTTAGGTAGGTTTTGAAGCTGGTTTATGCTCGTCCAGGACCATCTTAAACCAGCTTCTATGCTTCAAAACCTACCTAACCAGCATATATATATATATATATATATATATATATATATATATATATATATATATATATATATATATATATATATATATATTTTATTTTATTTTTAACAGGGAACCTATTTGGGCATGCTTAACTATGTATGTACTATATTTTATACATACATTCCCATTCAAAAGTTTGGGGTAAGATTTTTGTTTTGTTTTTAAAGACATTCCTTTTATTCAGCAAGGATACATCAAATTGATCAAATGTGAGTTGTTACAAAAAGATTTATATTGCAAAAAAAATTATATACATTTATATTTTGTTATTTTGAACGTTCATATTCATCAATGATCCCTGAAAAAAAAAATGTATTACTGTTTCCACAAAAATATCTTTCTTTGAAATAAATGCTGTTTGGTCTCAAAATACCTTTTGGGACCACTTGTTGATGGACTTTCAGGTTCATTTCTCACAAAAGACAGCTATAAACTACAGACAACCACGGCACATACACTCCTCTGAACACACGCTCTGAGCTTGTCTGTCTCTCAGTCCTGTCACACACATTCCTAAGTTAATACTTTTCCAGCTGTGGCTCCCTGCTGTACCATGTCTGTCCAGTAGGTGATTTACAGTGTTGTATGCTGTTCAAACAGACATTCACCAGCACTCTCAGTCTTTCTGGTTCCTTGTAAGAGTGTGGATATGAAAATGGCAGTGCTTTGCTGTACTTCCATGCATCTCTTGCTGGTGGCACTCGCCGCTCTTGCTGGGATTTGTCTGGGAGGGTCCGACGGGCCCAGAGGGGTGGCTCTTCCTTTTGTCTTTGACCCAAAAGCGACGTGCGACCCACCTTGCAAACATGCCGGGATTTGCATCCGAAACAACACCTGCTTCTGCTCGAGAGGATACGAGGGAGAAACCTGCCAATATGGTGATGTTTCAAGTTACTTGCTATGCAGTGGATTTTAATGGAGTGTGTTTGTGTGAGTGTCAAACTTGTGTTTTATATATTTAAGGGGGGCACAACTCACATGACTTGCATGTTGATTTCAGCAAACTGTTATCCAAAGTGTAAAAATGGTGGAGTGTGTCTTCGACCTGGAAAATGCAGATGCCCTTCAGGATTTGGAGGAAAATACTGTCACAAAGGTAACTGTGAATTATGTTTTTAAAGGTTGTTTGCAAGTTTAACACTAAAAAATTAACAAATAAGGTCAAAAGTGCCAACAACACATATAATTCACAGTCTGTGTTTGTATTTGTCAGTGGTGTGTGACAGTGGCTGTTGGAACGATGGTGAATGTATTGCTGTGAATGGAGAAGCAAAATGCATCTGTCCATCCAGCTGGACCGGCTCCAGATGCCAAGACGGTTTGTTGAACCCATTTTGTTTTATTTATAGATCACAAATTGATAATGCTAGTTATTGCATTGAGAAAGGGTGAACAATCTGAAAAAATATATTTTGTTGACCTGTGTACTTACATTATCTCAAATTTTTCCAACAATGTTCAATCAGCAATTTTAACCAAGACACGGATCGTGTCATTTCGTCACCTGTCAGTGACCATGGAAATCTAGTGGCCTCATCCTGCTCCCACGGCTCTCGGCTTACACTGTTAACCCATTCACTCATCCATGAACATGATTTCTCCCCATGTCTGTTGGACGACGACAACTCCCATGATTCCACACACATTCATGGCTAGGGTTTGGTATCGTTTGAATTTGAACGATTCCGATTTCGATTCCTTGTTTCGATTCCGGTTCCTAACGATTCTCGATTCCGATTCTTTTTAAGAAGCAGAGTCAAAAAAAGTTTAGGATATTTTAAATGAGCTAGCTAACCAACAGTCTTTCTGAAGGAAATAGTCTGACCTTCTCCATCAATTGTAATTCTATGAACGTTTTACTTTTTATGAACTTTACTCACAGGGCTGTTTTCAACTACAATATAAATATCAAATCTATGAACTTGAATATAAATATTATAAATTATGAATATATTTTCACAGGGGTACACTTTCCTCAAGAGAGCTTTATTTTTGAAAACCTCACACATTTATTTCTACTCCATGAACTCGGAGGTGCTTTATCATGTTCGACGTGCACCCTCCTATGCACGAAACAATCTTGCCGCAAATGTTGCATTTTGCCGAGATTTCATTCTGTTTAGAAAAGTGAAGCCACACTTTAAACCGCCGACGCATGCTATCCATGTTCGACTCGCTCGGTTATGCCAACACTTCCGGTGGACGCTTCTTCGTTGGTGTAAATCGAAACTAGGAATCGAAATTTAAACTTTTGAACGATTCCGGGAAAATCGCAAAGCTAGTCCCGGTTCCAATCAATACTCGATACTCGATACCCAAGCCTATTCATGGCGTCATCAAGCTACGCCTTTGTTTTTGAATACGCGACCTCTAGCGGTGAAAATTACATATTGTGCCTTTTAATCACGTTGCCTGTGTTCGGCTGAAATCATTTGGTGAATCAAAACAAAGGTGGTAACGTGAGCCCTAGCCAATGAGATTACAAATTTTGCATTAGTTTCGCCCATTGTCAAAGCAATTAGCACCGTATTTCGCCTACTATATTGTAGGGAAGTATGCAATTTCGGATGCAGCCTTAAAGGCCCTGTGAACTGGTAGTTGCAAACGACTTTTCTGTGATGTGTTTCCAAGAAGAACTGAATATTGAATAGAGGGCAGGGTTTTACTTTAGTGCTCCTCCTCTCCATCTCTCCCTTATAGCAGACGAACGGTTGGAGGGGAGTGGCTTAAGCGTTTTCAACCCAAGCGTCAAACTGACATCATCAGAGAAGGAACGCCATTCCAGACCGGAAAAACTATTTTTTTCTGTGTATTAACACAGATTAATTGTTCACCACAAGACTAGTAATATGCACTAACGAAGTAAATAGGGTCAATTTTTGATTTCATGACGACTTTAAAGTATTTACAATGGAGTGCTGCAGGGATGACATCTAAACCCAAAAGACTAATTCACCAGTGGTTCCCTCAAGATTTTCCTATGGATTTTTCAATTCATGAGTAAAATAAAATCTGTGCTAAACATAACTTGATGATACTTGAACGTTTTGCTCTACAATGTAAACTGCACACACTCCCCCCAAACATTCTTATCTAAATATAACAGCTTCAAAATGTGTTTTCGATATGAATGTAGGTCATTTACGTTGTAGAACCAAACATTCAAGTATCATCAAGTTATGTTTACCACAGACCTTATTTTGCAAATAAACTGAAAATTGAAAATAAAAAAAATAAAAGCCCAAAGGAAAATCTTGAGGGAACCACTGGTGAATTAGTCTTCTGGATTTCGATTTCTTCTTTTAAAGCAGAACTAAGTAACTTTTTTTACCTTCATAAATAGTTTTCTAAGTCCTTACGATGGTTAATTGACTTGTAGTGGTGTGTTTGAGGCGTTCACTAACCCCCTCTGGCACGTCTACGCCACAAAACAGCACTTGCAAGTTAAGCTTCGCTGACCCGACACAATCTCGCCTCATGTTCACGTTCACGCTAGAGTGACAAAATGCTTTACGGTAATTCAAAAACAATGTATATATATTGTGACTTTATAAGACAATTTCGAAAATTACCCAGATTTCTTGTACTGTATTTGCAAAACTACTGCGCTGGTGAGCGTTGTAGTCCAGAGCTGCGCTTGGAGTATTTACGACAGTGTGATTCACTGAAGGAACCTGTAGGGGGAGCTTCACAAAACACTTTTAGAGAGATTTTTGACCCTACAGTGGCCAAAACCAGCATATGCTTGTTAGGTAGGTTTTGAGGCATAGAAGCTGGTTTGAGCTGGTTTATGCATCCAAAATCATTGTATAAAAGTTCTGGTTCACACAATTTTCACAACTCACAACTTTTAAAACTGTTTTTATGGAGTTTCTGTCTACTAAAAGTTTTTCCCCCCCAGAAAGATGTTTCGTCAGCTGAACAATCATGATGTTGTTAAACAACAGTACTATCCATTGAACTCATTTTAATTCTATCCCTCACTTCTTCCTTTTCATTCCTGAAGAAAATTAAATACAGCGCTTCCCTGACTATTGTTGAGTAAAACTATTAAAAACTTTTCGTTTTCGTTAATTGAAATAAAGATGAAATAAAATAAAATATCCATTGGAAAATGTAAATGTAACAAATTTAAACAAAAATTAAAAATGTTGTCTTGGCAACTAACTGAAAAAATTGAGTTTGAGTTGAAGTACTAAATTTTCTACAACTAAAACTGAAATAAACAAATAATAACTGAATAGAAATATTTTAAAAATTAATAAAAAAGGCAAAAAGAATAATTTACATGTACATTCTTTTGAGTTGTTGTGCCTAGATCATGTCAGTGCAGTATCTGGATCACATGTTGATCATTTATCCTTGTTTCTGTAGCGATCTGTCCACAGGGATGTAGGAATGGGGGCAGCTGTGTGGCTCCTGGAATCTGCAGCTGTCTTGATGGATGGATAGGCGGAGCCTGCCACACAGGTTGGTGACGACACAAAGATCTATATACAAGACTCTTCAAGAAATTGATTTTTGTTGTGCAGTTACTATATGATGTTTTAAGGAGTTGTAGGTGTGCAAATCCATAAGTTTACTCAAAACTGAAAAAATTCCTCCTCCTGTCTGCAGCTGTGTGTAAAAAGCGGTGTATGAATGGGGGGAAGTGTGTGTCTCCTGACACCTGTCGCTGTCGAGCTCCGTTCTCAGGCCCGCAGTGTGAAGAGAGGAAGAAGCACTTCTGATGTCAGAATTGTCTGACCTCTGACCTCATCGGTCCCTCAGATTGGTGCTAAAGTTACTTGTTTGTTTGTTGAACCCAAACTGAACATTGTGTGAAGTGTGATGTTTTCTCTACATTAACATTGTACATTAATGACCTTGTGACTTTTGTATTATTAAGTCGTGTGTTTAAGATAACTGTTGAATTTCATTTAGCGTACACTACAACTAATTAAATAAAGATAAAAATAAAATTGTGTGTGTGCAACTTGTTTATAAGGTTTTAAAGATCAGAAATATGATTCCCGTTTTTGTTGTTGACGACTTCTTTTTATTGAGAAATGACACTAAGATGTATTTTTATGATTTTAAATGTGGTTTTGTTTCTTTAAAAGCAATTTACTTGAAAATATTTTATCAACACTATAAAATGTACACACTGTAGTACATACATCACAAAAATCAAACGAAAAAGTCATTGTCAGGGCTGTGCAAGAGATGTAAAACAACACCCACATACACGTACAGTATAACACTCCTGAAATACTATAGTAATCAGAGTCTGATATATAAAAGTAAATATATTTTTTAGGTTTGCTTCCCTTTTAGGGCACTGATGCTTACACACACACACACACCAACACACTCGCACCATTTATTTATTACAGTGAAACAACGCTGTCTTCAATGTCACATCTTCATCACCTTGTCTGCAAATACAAAGTTTGCAGTCAGTTAATCTTTTGTCCATAAATGAAGTCAAAAATGTTTTTACAAAGATCATTTTAAAGATGAAATCAATGATGGTAATGCGTTTGTGAAATGCCTACTTTAGTACCACAGGAAGGTCCAGTGTAACCTTGACGACAGTGGCAGAAATTTGGGAAAACACATCTCCCCCCATTGAGGCACGTTTGATGACAGATCGCTGTTAGGAGAAATTACAGATAAAATAAAAAATTATTTGTAATTACTAAATGCACATACATACATACAACAGTTCTTTCTGGTCCTCGAATCTGATTAGCTGAGAGATGTGCGATACTGGTACTCCGCTTGCGGCGACTGCCATGGCGGTCGAGCAAATCTACCATATTTTTTATAAATACTACTGTTGTGTCACAAAATATAGTTTTTTTAGATGAGAATGTAGTTACTTATACCTCAAATATGTGACTCGTATATAAGCATAGCGCCTATTATACTATTTATTTGGACATTTTCACAGATGCGAGCTCCAGGCCGTCAGCAGCCGTTCAGTGCTCGTGTACCCACAGAGAACAGCTTCATCTCAGCCAGTCATTTGAGTATTTGCAGCTTTTATGTGCTAGTCACTCTCTCATAATACCATTATACTCGACTCTACATAACACAATAAGCTTCAATGAAGCGACTCGATGTTCCTTCGTTACAAGTTCTAAAGTGACGTTTTAGAGTTAGTAACGGAGGCTTGGGCTCTACTGTTAAACTGTCAACTTGAGATTTGAATCTGTGGCAGAAGGAAGTAGTTCTGCACAAAAGAGGGTTTTTAACCTTTAAATGCATGACTGTTTCGCCAATCATTCTTACATATTCGGGTCTTTATCGACCCGGATCAATATCTAACACGAGGGATCTCTACCTGTCGCGATAATATAAAACTCCTCTGATATTAGAGTAACAATTACAGAAGAATAAAATAAAGCATATTTTGTTACCTTTTGGAGCTTGAAAGGGCTCAGTTTGAGCAGATGTTTTATGCCATAATCACTGTCCTCGTCAGAGCTCATTTCCCAGTAAATTCAGCAAATAATGGGCTAGTTTTATGTTTGAGGTCACGAATATGAGCTCATTCGCGATCTCAAACGTATTCTCAAAACGATATAATTTTCAACATCTTCAAAATCAATATTTCGATCGCTAACAGCTTCACCAGATCCATCCTGTAACAGTTACAGTCATATTTGATTGCGTTCAGTACTTGCTCTGCAGTAAATCGCTGAGCCATTTCATGTTTTTCTTATTATTTAGTTTTCTGTCTGAATGAGTCGTCACTTCAGCATTGTGTATCAGACATTGTCACCTTGTGGAATAAAGGTGAATTGCACTTATTCCGTCATCTAAGATTCAATTATTGTTGTGCAGAAAAAAATATACGTACACTCATACACACCCCGGGTCGTTAGCGACCCTATACGATTTTTTTCTTGTTATATTCTTTATAATAAAATGATTGAGGAATACTAAGAAGGTTGATGTCTAACTTTAAAAAATTAACGAGGAGGAGGGTAGTGAATGACGTCACTAAAGACCCAAGGTATGCATTTAAAGACACTCCATTGTTGCTTCTATTTATTTAAACACTCATGCCATCAAACTGTTGTATAAACGCAATATCACACTCCTAGCCATGCAATATGGCTGTATAACAGCACACTGTGATTACCTACGGCCGAATCACAGCCATGCTGATATTTTACATTGTTTACATATTTTATTGATATTTTATATTGTTGATATTCTTCTCTTTATCATTGATATTAATATTGTTTATATTGTTTATATTGTTCCCAGTCTGACAGTTACGTTGCCCCTCCTTCTGAAAAGCGTAATGTGCTCTGATTGGTCGGCTGGACCAGTGTGTTGTGAGTGCTTTGAGCGCGTTTTGGAAATGTAATGCCCCTTATCATAACTGTGAGTTTCAATACACTACTAAAGTCCCTTTCACACAGACATTCCAGAAAATACACTGATAATATGTATTTTCCTCATTTAAATGATTAAAATGATGAATATTGTGACTTGGACATTCCTGGAAGAAAACTCAAGACTACAATCGAGGCGTTTCAGAGAGTTCACAAACTGTGTTTACTGATATATAGAATGGACTTTGAGCATTGTAACTGCTGTTTTCATGCTAACAAAACACACTAAAAAAGATAAAAATGTAAAAACGCATAATAGGACCCCTTTAGGAGCATTTAGGATTCATCAGGACTTACGAGTTTGGCACTGCAGACCCTCCCATCCAGCTGGACAGTGGCAGGTGTTCGGCCCCACACACTCACCACCATTTTTACATTTCTGTAAACACGCCGCTACACATACAGACAAGACTATATGTTATGTTGCATGTATTTGATATTTCAAAACAAAGATTTGGTTAACAATAACATGTGTACCCACAGAAATATTTATGTAGTACATAAAGTTTGGGGTCAGTAAGAACTTCTTTTTTAATTAAATTTTATCTTTTGAAAAGAAAGTAATACTATTATTCAGCAAGGATGCATTAAATGGATCAAAAGTGACAGTAAAGACATTTTTAATGTAACAAACGATTTCTATTTCAAATAAATGCTGTTCTTTTGAATTTTCAAAATATTAAGTAGCACAAATTCCTCGACAGAAAGGCAAAGGGGGAGGTGTTGCTGTAATTTATAGTAATATATTCAGAATCATTCAAAAGAATTTCAAATATAATTCCTTTGAAGTGATGGTGCTTTATGTAACATTATGTAAGTTGACATTTGTGCTGGCTACTGTATACAGGCCACCAGGGCACCATACTGACTTTATCAAAGAATTTGCTGAGTTTCTATCAGAGTTAGTACTGGCTGCGGATAAAGTCCTTGTTGTTGGTGATTTTAATATCCATGTAGATAATAATAAAGACGCATTTGGATTGGCATTTGCAGATATTTTAAACTCTATTGGAGTTATACAACACGTGTCAGGACCCACTCATTGTCGTAATCATACCCTAGATCTAATACTGTCGCATGGAATAGATATTGATGCTGTTGAAATTCTACAGCAGAGCGATGATATATCAGATCATTATTTAGTCTCGTGTATAATACAATTAGCCAAGGCTACAAAACCACCACCCAGCCATAAATATTGTAGAACAATCACGTCTGCCACTAAAGATTGCTTTATAAATAATCTCCCCGAGCAGTTTCATCGCCTTAGTATACCTGACAACTTAGAAGAACTCGATGCTGCAACAGAAACTATTGGCTCTCTCTTTTCCAGCACATTAGATGCGGTCGCTCCTTTACGTCTAAAGAAGATTAAGGAAACTAATCCAACGCCGTGGTATGATGAGCACACTCGGGCTCTAAAACGAGCTGTTAGAAAAGCTGAACGTAGTTGGAAGAAAACAAAACTAGAAGTTTTTCGCCTTTCGTGGAAAGAAAAAATGATTGAGTACAGAACAGCCATAAGAAATGCTAGATCTACTTATTTTTCAAATCTCTTAATAGAAAACAAACATAATCCTAGGTATTTATTTGACACAGTGGCTAAATTAACTAGAAACAGAGATTCAACTGCTGACGTTTCCATAGAGCACAGCAGTAATGACTTTATGAACTTCTTTACTTGCAAGATTGATAATATTAGAGAGAAAATTAAAAACATGCAACCGTCTACAGTTTCTCTTCAGACAGTGCACTGTAGTGTCCCTGAGGTAAAACTAGAATCATTCGCCGCTATAGGAGAGGAAGAATTATCTAAACTTATCAAATCATCAAAATCAACGACATGTATGTTAGACCCAATGCCGACTAAACTACTGAAAGAAATGCTTCCAGAGGTCGTAGGTCCACTTCTTGATATAATTAATTCATCTTTAACACTAGGACACGTGCCAAAACCTTTAAGCAGGCTATTATCAAACCTCTTATTAAAAAACCTCAACTAGATCCGAGAGATTTAGTAAATTACAGGCCAATCTCGAATCTACCTTTTCTGTCAAAGATACTAGAAAAGGCAGTTTCAACACAACTGTGTTCCTTTTTAGAAAGAAATGGAATCTGTGAGGATTTCCAGTCAGGATTTAGACCATACCATAGTACTGAGACTGCTCTCGTTAGAGTTACAAACGATCTACTCCTATCATCCGATCGTGGCTGTATTTCTCTATTAGTGTTATTAGATCTCAGTGCTGCTTTTGACACTATCGATCATAACATTCTTTTAAAAAGACTTGAAAACTATATTGGCATTAGTGGAATTGCTTTGGCATGGTTCAAATCATACTTATCTGACCGTTATCAGTCTGTGGTAGTTAATGAAGAGATGTCGTATCGATCACAGGTTAAATATGGGGTACCACAAGGCTCAGTATTAGGACCGTTGCTTTTCACTCTGTACATGCTGCCCTTAGGAGAGATAATTAGGAAGCATGGTGTTAGTTTTCACTGCTACGCTGACGATACTCAGCTCTATATTTCCTCGCGCCCTGACGAAACCTACAAATTCACAAAACTAACAGAATGCATAGCTGACATTAAAAACTGGATGACAAGAAATTTCTTATTATTAAATTCAGAAAAAACTGATTTCCTAATCTTTGGACCAAAAACTTCCTCACGAAAAAACCTTGAATACTCTCTAACACTTGACGGGTGCTCCATTAAACCTTCGTCCTCAGTTAGGAACCTGGGTGTGCTCTTTGATACCAATCTTTCATTTGAAAGTCATGTTTCTAGTATCTGTAAAACCGCCTTCTTCCATCTAAAAAATATATCTAAATTACGACATATGCTCTCAATGACAAATGCGGAACAGTTGGTTCATGCATTCATGACCTCAAGACTAGATTACTGTAACGCTCTACTGGGTGGTTGTTCTGCTCTGCTTTTAAACAGACTACAGTTGGTTCAAAATGCGGCAGCTAGAGTTCTTACTAGAACCAGAAAGTATGACCATATTAGCCCAGTTCTGTCAACATTACATTGGCTCCCTATTAAACATCGTATAGATTTTAAAATCTTGCTACTTACTTATAAAGCTCTAAATGGTTTAGCTCCCCAGTACCTAAGTGAGCTCTTAATGCATTATAGTCCTTCACGTTTATTGCGATCTCAGAATTTAGGCCAGTTGATAATACCCAGAATATCAAAATCAACTGAAGGCGGCAGATCATTTTCCTATTTAGCACCTAAACTCTGGAACAATCTTCCTAGCATTGTTCGGGAAGCAGACACACTCTGTCAGTTTAAATCTAGACTAAAAACACATCTCTTTGCTCTTGCATACACATAACACATTATCAATACATTAACATTTTTCAAATCCGTTAAAGGATTGTTACGCTGCAATAATTAGGTCGGCCGGAACCGAGAACATTTCCTATAACACTAGATATACCTGTACATCAGAATAAGAATGGCATCTACGCTAATATCTGTCTCTCTGCTTATCCTGAGGTTTGCCGGGTGCTGGATCCAGGCCGTATCCAGGTCAGATGGAGAACCTGCGTCTGGACCTGACTACAACGTAGCCCAGGATCCCCGTATCCGCTTACATATATTTATATATAATCGATTTTTAATCTCTATAATAAAAATGTACAATTCAGATTTTGATCTCCATATACATTTACATATATATATCTTCCAAGGGGTTTTTTCCCTCCTAGGACTTTTTTCCCAGTGCTAGCACGCTGGGTTTTTCTCCTAGGGGGTTTTTTCCACCCCTGGAAGTCAGCCGACATTGGCTTAATGTAGCACCATCTTGTATATGTTACATATTACCACGCTTGTTTGTACAGTTTTAACCACTTCCCTTTTTTTTTTTCTGTGCTTCTAATATGTAAAGCTGCTTTGAAACAATTACCAATTGTAAAAGCGCTATATAAATAAATTTGACTTGACTTGACTTGACAAATGTTTTCAACACTGATAACAAGAAATGTTTTTAAAATGTTATAAATGTGTAATTTTTGAAGGATCATGTGACACTAAAGACTTAGTAATGATGCTGAAAATGTTTTAATAATATGTAATAAAATAGAAAAGCTATTTTACACAATATTTTTTCATAATATAACTGTTTTTACTGTATTTTGATCAAATAAATGCAGCCTTGATGACTAAGTCGCAAATCTCTTACGGATGTTGCAAATCTCTCCTCTCCATCCAGATGGACAGGAACAGGTGTTTGGACCAACACACTTTCCGTTGTTCATGCACATGGGGTCACACACACCTAAACACAGCACATATAGTCTAAACATAATATGCTACAATGCATGCTGGATGTAGAAACAAATCACAACAACAGAAATAAAACAATTTATATTCTGCAGAAAATAATACTAATGAACACTCACTTTTCTGGCATCTCTTCCCAGTGTATCCTTCAGGACAGGAGCACACGTTGTTTCTCATGCACTGGCCTCTGTTTTTACATGGAGGATTACACAAAGCTACAAAAATGACACACAGCTTAATTAATAATTACAATTAAGACCATTTATTAACTGTGCAGCATTGTTTACATGAAATAAAGATTTGCTATGAAACGGTTGTACCTATCTGGCACTGTGAACCATAGAAGCCACTAGGACAAGCGCAGATGTTTGGTTTGATACAAGTCCCTCCATTTAAACACACAGGTTTACAGTCGGCTGGGAGTTAAAACAGGTAGGAAATGTATTATAATCACATTTATTAAATATATTTTTTAAGACATTTAGTAGTTAAAGTCACCATGAAATCAAAATTTACAATTTTTTAATCAATGTGCCTTCATAATCTTTAATCAAATTGACTTCCTCTCCCTCTTCCGGCGACAACTCTTCTCTTCTTTGATGATGTGTTTACTGGTGCGAGGGCGGGACAACCTGTCACTCACGTGAGATCGACCAATAGCAAATCACAACCATCCAACAATCCAATTAATTCCCGTCCTGCATTTTTTCTTGTTTGAGAACCCGTTTCACTTGGATATGTGTCACAACAGGGAAGAAAAGACTATCGCAACTTCCGTTTCAAGCTGACTTTAAGAATGAAAGCGCACCTGAGTTACATGTTGGTCCGTACCAGCCGGGTTTACACTTACAGACATCAGGCGACACACACTCTCCACCGTTTTCACAATGTCTGTTACACACCACTGAAAACACAAAGGCAAATGACACAATCATTATGAACTAATTTCTTTGTATTTTTAAAATCACTTGGAAATGTCTGCTCACTAGTTTCACATCTTGGTCCCAAGTAGCCATATGGACAAGTGCAGTGATTTCTGGACAAACAGCGGCCACCATGTTGACAAGGCGGATCACAGCTGGCTTAGAGGCAAGATAAAAATGAGCAAATTTACATAATATCCTCTGAAACCCTCAATGCATATTATCTGGAGTCATATAGCAAAATGGTTAAACGTTTAGACTGGAGTAAGACACTAAAGATATGGTTTACCTTCCTCACAGGTGGGGCCGTTGTACCCTGCGGGACATTCACACACATTGGGCTTCACGCACTTCCCTTTGTTCTTGCAGTCTGGTCGACAAACAGCTGACGGGACAAGATACATCTGGTGTGAGTTTGAAATTAGTCATAAAGGCATATCAGAATCTTTCAAGCTAAATTAATGTCTTAGGCTGGGACTGACCAATGTGGCAGTTGTATCCAGTGTAACCATCTTTACAGGTACAAGTGTTGGGCTGTGAGCACTCCATATTCTGACCACAAGGGTAACGACACATGGCTGTGCACACACACACACACACAGAGGCAATGTTTAAATTATGTTAACAAACATTCTATCAACAGTATTTAAAGGTGAACCTCACAATATATACACACACACATGTATTTATAGCAAAAAATATATGAAGGCTAGGGTAGAGTGGGTAAAAACGCCCCCTTGGGGTAAATTGCCCCCCCTACCGTTTTTCCCAAAATAACCACTAGATAGAGTCAAGATACATTTTTGTTGTTGCTATGGACGGCGTTAACAAGAGTGATGTAGAAGTATTCACTGTGAAGCTTACACTGGCGATGTACCTGAGAGAAAATGAAAAATGGATCTAAATGGAAAATGAATCTAATTTTCAGCAATAAGAAAAAAAGTGTTTTAAAGCTTGCTGTTTTGCAGAACATCACAGTTATCAGGGTTCCCACTATTTTTCAGTGATCATTTTCCAGGACATTTTCAATTTTACCACAACGGGAATAAAAGACTGGGATCACGTACTAAAGTAGCCTAATGGTGATGATTATGATGGTGCTGGTCCTTCAAGCGTCACTCTCAATCTGTCTGTCTATAAAGCCTATATAAAAATAAAAAAATCTGTCTTCTCGTATTTTACTACAATTCAGTATGTGATTCTTAAACCTAAGTCTCTGAGATCCTGACACCTTGCACCTCTGGAGACTGCTGGTAGGTTGCAGTTCTGGAAAATGGTGGCGCTGGAGACTAAAGGGTTCCCGATGGTTTCACACTTTTCACACTAAATTCTTTACCTTAGTTCTTTTGCAGTTAACATGTGTTTTTTCTTCTCCACCTGCTTTTGTCTGACCCTGTTGACCCAATGAGAATTTTGCTGTCCATTGGTCATGCCTTAACTGCAATTTCTAGTATTGCATCCTTCTCATGGGCATTTATTAATTTTTGACCTCTCAGTCTGAATTAAAATCTCTTTTTGGCTCATTTTATCTGTAAAAGAAAACATACCTAATAATTATGCACACCTGAATATAAGGCGTTTTTCATTTCCAGCCTTCATTAACAATTATATATCACTTATAAATGATTAAATACAAAATTAATAGTAGTTATTATTATTGATTGGTTTGGTAAAATATGCTTGGAAAAAAATATGATCAGAAAATCTACTTGCATAATAATTATGCATGCACTGTAGTTAGATGCTTACCAGTTAACATTCGCTCCATGCATTTGAGCAGTTAATAACATTAGGTAACTGCTGCAAGTGGCAACACAAGACTAAACATCATTGAAAATACTACTCTCACGTGTCAAAACTCAGCATTCCTGAACCTTGCACTTTCTGCAACTAATGGTGATTTATGGTGTTTTAGGCCAGTGATAAACTCTTTGTTCTCAACTAAAGAAAAACTAAAATAATTTTCCAGGACAACAAGATTTTCCAGGACATTTTACATTTTCTCTAATTTTCCATGTGTTCTCCAGGACTGGAAAATTTGTCATCAATTTTCCAGGTTTTCAAGGTTTTCCAGGACGAGTGGGAACCCTGAGTTATATACGATATGATAATAGTAAGGCCTGTAGTACATGGAAAATATAATTATATTTTCATACGGACTTTTTTTTTTTCAAACCTAGTCTGTGGGTTAAAACGCTCCCAGGGGGCATTGCTTTCCACTATAATAATTACTGTAGTTAACATGTTTACTTTACTTTATACTTCATTTGTCCCTGTTAAGGGAAAATTGTCTTGGGCAATACAGGTAAAGCTGCACAACAGAACACCACCATCAATAACAATCACACAATCATGTTCTTTGAATTTGAATTCAACAGCCTTGTAGCCAGAGGAACAAAAGAATTCCTATAGCGGTTGTATCTAAACCTTGCAGTGCGGAACCGTCGACCAGATGGGAGTAATTCAAATTCAGGATAAACTACATGAGATGGGTCCAGAGTCATTTTCCTAGCCTGTTTAGAGCAATTTTGTTGAACAAGGATTGAAGATTGGGGTAAACCCCCAGAACTCAACTCACCTGCTGAGCAGCGCCCCGGAAGTTAATTATTACAGGTTTGCATTAGCTGTAACCTGTTCTGAACACCACCCTTTGTTTTTCCATCAAATGTAATATAACTAGATGGTTGAATAAAAATATTAGGGCTTTACAGTATATTTAAAAAATTACCTAAAGTTAATATCAGCTAGCTAGTTAGCCAGTTAGCATCAGCTAACAATATTTTTCAAATAGGCTGATTTCAGCATGGTTCATTAATAAATATTCATATTTATTTACTAGTATTTTGGCTTGTCTTTATAATTTTAATCTAAAACTGCTTGTACTCTGATTTTGCTGTAAATGTGTAAAGCAAATTGCTTTGTCAGAATGGAGACAACTTTTTTTACTTGTATATTACTATTTTTGCCTTTTCCTGCTTTAATATTATTATTATTTTTTATTATTATTATTATTTTGGTGTAAAATATGATGTAAAATATATATTTCTTGCTTTTCTCATGAGTGTCAACTACTATAACAAACAACGTTTTATTTTGTTATTCCTCATTTATCAGGATAAACAGCTCACGTTTGCAGGTAATTCCATTTCCTCTATAGCCGTGTGGGCAGCTTCCACATCTGAAGGAACCAGAGGATGTGGCTTCACAAGGTACTCCAGGAAAACAGGGGGAGTCCGCACAGGTTCTGTTGTCCTCAGCGTTATCAGGGTTAAATTCTTCTTCATTCAGCTGCTCTCTGGTTGAGCTGCCTTTTGCTTTCGTATTGGTCCAGTCTAGGGTGTGTGTGGTGGTCTTCCTATCAACAGACGAGGTCCTCTTGGTGCTAAAAGGAGATCTTTCAGCTCCAATAGAAGGTTCTGCTGACTTCCTTGTAGAAGAAGGCATGGCCAAAGAGGAAGTGACATCAGCCTCCCTCAATAGTATCTGCCCTGCAAGATAGTAAGGGTTAGAAAGTTGAGCCTGAAGAAGAATCTACAAAAACACAAAAGCTATGTATTCTTGTTCCTCTGTAATAATGATGCTCGTAATGATAATGTTTGTATAAAGAAAAGCAACTGACTGTTTGCTGTCCTTGACGTGCATGTTTGTCCATTGCCATTGAGTCCAGGGGGACACGGACCACATACATAACCAACAGACGTGTATGTGCTCTCAAAGCACTGGACTCCAGGATAACAGGGCCGACTGGCACACGGGCTCTGACCTTCAGAGGGGTACATACATATTTACAGTCATCACATGCTCACAACTGATACATAAAACTGTAATTATTTATTATTCCCACCTGGAACGAGCTTGGGTTTGAAGGAGCCGAGGTCAATCTCACTTTTTGAGGTAATTTCATGACTGTCTTCATCAGTTTTATCCACTGTCTTTTCTAAAGACAAACAAAAAAATAAAAATTGAAATTTAATTATGACTGTTTTTGTCATTATTTTGAATTATGTCATAATTATGTCTTTTTACAGCATCATTTAAACTTTTTTGTCATAATTTTGACTTTTTTGTCATAATTTTGACTCATCTCATCATTTCTACTTTTTGTCATAACAAACTTGTCATAATTATTACTATAATTGTCAGTATATTTAGACTTTTTTGTCATAGCTATTACTTTTTATATCATAATTTTGACTTTGTTATAGTTGTTTTTGTCATAATTTTGACTTTTGTCATAATGATGAATTGTAATATAATTTTCACTTTATGTGATAATTATGACTTTATCTCATAATTTCTACTTTTTGTCGTCAGATTAATTTTTGTTATAATTTTGACTGTAATTGTCATTATATCATATTCTTATGTCATGATTTTTAATATACAAATTTTGACTTTTTGCTATCATTTTGTCAAAATTTTGACTTCTGTCATAATCTCGACTTCATAGTCATAGTCTTTTCACTTCACAATTTCTACTTTTTGTCATAATTGTTTTTTTTGTCATAATCTCGACTTATCTCAATTATGACCTGGTGTCTAATAATTTTGAATTTACCAAAGCATGACTTCTTTTTCTTATGTGGTGGAAATGGGCTTCCATAGTACCAATTCTTTTGAATCAGTAAACTCATGGGTATAAACTCAGTAAACTCAATTATATAATGTTTAAAACTTAATTTACATGGTTAATATTACTGGACAGCCCCAGGATTAACATGCAAAGCATGACATTTTAATGTCAACACTGTTATAGTACACAAGAAATGTTTAAACAGGAGTAAACTACTAGTTTTGGTGCAATATCAGGTTATCATTACTTTCAGCAGTTACAAAATGGATGGTGCTTGAGAAAGGGTTAAAATCAAGTAAAGTCAAAATTGACACAATTTAATTATATTGATTCTATTTCACGTTACTATTCATTCTATTCCAAAGGGGAAAAACTGTTTTGGTAATATTTCATCATAATGTGACTATTTATTCATAAACCTAAAAGTAAGTATGAGATATGGGAGTACGGTTGCAGGTCGTCCCATCTCCAGTGAGGTATTCAGGACAGGGTCCACACACAAACGAGCCCATCATATTTCTGCAGGAAACTCCTGAGTAACATGGAGCTGATAAACATTCATCAATGTCCTCATCGCAGATTACACCTGTAGAGCACAGCAGCAGGAGGCTCTCAAACGTGATGAACAAATAACAACTACACCAATATTGTATCAGATCCACTTCTACACAAATAGATTGTTTCTATAGTATTCTTTCAGGTGATCAAGTAGCTATAAGTGAAGTGACCTGTGAAGCCCTCTGGACAGTGGCAGGTAAAGGAGTTTAGTCCATCCACACATGTGCCCGAGAGGCATGGGTTTGACCTGCAGTCATCGACATCGACTTCACACCTGTCCCCCTCCAGACCAGCAGGACAGACACACAGGTATTCACCAGACCCCGGGGGGAAGTTAATGTTGGTCACACAGGAAGCTCCATTCTGACAGTCACAGGGGTGAACTGACACCTGGGAAATGGAATATGCAACCATATATATAAATATAACATACTACTGTTTGGGGTTGGAAAGATTTTTATTTATTTATTTTTAAGTTTTAGAAGTTGTTTTGGACTTCAGTGTCACATGATCCTTCAGAAATCATTCTTATATGCTGACTTGCTGCTCAAGAAACATTTCTTATTATCAATGTTGAAAACAGCTGTGCTGTTTATTTTTATGGAAACTGTGATACATTTTTGTCAGGATTCTTTGATGAATTGAAAGTTCAAAAGAACAGCATTTATTTGAAATAGAAATCTTTTGTGACATTATAAATGTCTTTACTGTCAGTTTTGATCAATGCATCCTTGCTGAATAAAAGTATTAATTTCATATATTGTCATTTATATATAATAATTATTAAATTATTTATTGGCAATATATTATAAAACAGAGTTACACTGATCTAATGATTCAGAAATGTTTTTGGAAGCCATTTGGCACCCCCCTGTGGACAACAATGGAGACACAAAATCATACTTCCAGTAGTCTACAGCATTCAGAATGATCTGTAAAAATTCAGGTGCAAATTTTTATAGAAGCAACATTTTACCAGATTGTTTCTAGAGCTCACCTTCACTGATGCACGTGTCTCTGCATTACAGTCATCTGTTACAGCCAGTTCAAAGGTCATTGGTGTGGTGGACAGAGCTTTCCAGATGAGCAGGCCAGCTGGAGAGAGAACAGCGTCTCTGGGCCCTGACTTGAGCGTGAAGAGAACTGCAGACCCCTCTGGATCAGTGGCTGAGAACTGATAGACGAAATTCTCTCCATAGAATGTCTTCAGAATGAGCTGACCCGCGTGAAACACCGGTGCCTCATTTTCTATGAACACACACAGAACATCAGAACAAGGACTATGACATGAGAACATCACTCAACATTATGTACATTGGAAAATACATACTGAATATAACAATAAACTCAACATGACAAAACTGTATTTTCATTAATATGAATATTATAGTATATCACTACTTCTATGTAAGTGTGATATATAACTGTTGTAGGAGAGTAAAAATAACATGTTTAGCTATAAAACAGCTTAAAACAGTCAGCAAAACAGGACCAAGTGCTAAGCAAACATGCATCTTTATGGAAAAATATGGCTCAGAGTCAACAATGAAGTCATTTCAATATCAGAACTAGTAAGTTCTCCAGCTTTAGGAAATATAGGAAATAGGAAATAAAGACTGATATGAACATACTCTCAGCAATAGACCAGCCATACTTGGAAAGATCCGGTCTGCATGTCAGACACGGGCTGCTCAAGCTGTAATTCCCCTCCTCATAACACAGTCCGTCAATGTTACATGTTCTGTCCTGAGGGGATATTTAGGAAAAACTTTTTTTAAACTTTATATTATACAAACAAAGCAATCTGAACTAATATCATTAGGTTTTTGTGGTTGTTTAAATAAACCTCTTGCATGCTGTGGCAAGCAGGGTGAGGACGAGAGATGTGGGAACGGAGCTAGGCCGGGGAGCTCCGGAAGAATAAAAGGAGGAGTGATGACAGTGGAAGACGAGAGAGGACCAGGCCTATGACTTTATGTTGTTGTTTTGTTTTAGTTTATGCGACTGTTGCCCAAGAGGGGCCGCCGCTTTACTTTTGTTTTGTTTTTTGGTTTTTATTATATGGAAGCTTGTTTCTGCTACTGAATAAAAAATAAAAAAATAAATAAAAAAGTTAATTCTGACATTTTTCTCAGAATTGCATGATATAAACTCGCAATTGCAAGTTATAAAGACAGAATTGTGAGTTAAGTCAGTATTTTTTCCTCAGAATTGGACTTTATAACTCACAATTGCGATGTTATATTTCACAATACTGAGAAAAGTCAGCAATTGTGAGTTTATATCTCACAATTCTGACATTATAACTTGCAATTTTGACTTTATTTCTAGCAATTGTAACTTTATTTCTCGCAATTTTAACTTTATTTCTCGCAATTGTTTATATCTCACAATTCTGTCATTATAACTCACAATTGCGAGTTTATATCTTGCAATTCTGAGAAAAGAAGTCAAAATTGTGAGATAAAAAGTTGTAATTGCCTTTTTTATTTTTTATTTAGTGGCAGAAACAAGCTTTCAAAATATTATTATCAAAGTAATGTTGACCGTTCGCCAGGTGCTGCCTCCTCCTTCCCTGAGCTTTTAAAATCATTACACATGCTTATCACAAACATTTCTAGCTGAATTTAACTGTAGAGTGTGAGAAAGCCCTGGTTTTAGAGAACTGAACAACGCTAGCTTTGTTTGACTGATTTTGACCTGAAATTATTTTGCTGTACATAATTACAAGGCTGAATGTGAAATAGTTTCCTGTATTTAAAAAGTCTAAGTACACATAATGATAAATGATGAACAGTGTATGTAAACATTTCAAGATAAAACGTGCACTGAATCAGGGTCAACTGATCAAAAAGAAGTTTTTAAGGAACACCATTTAAACAAATTACAAACAGATCATGGTGGAACATATGTTGTTGTTTTTTTTTTTGAGAAATTGTTTACAGTAATGTACTCTACCATTAAAAAATTGGGGTTGTCAGATATTTTAAAGTTTTTGAAAGAAGTATCATATGCTCACCAAAGATGTATTTATTTATTTATTGTGAAAGATTATTAAGGATTAATTTCGTTAAAAAAATCTTACTGACCCCAAACTTTAGAACGGCAGTGTAGCTACATGGGAAACACAGCAGATACAGACTTTACACTTTGCATGAGTGTGTTGTTTTGTCTTATCAACTTATTGATCTTGTTCTGGACACCTAGATGGAATTTATTAATTAAATATCTCTGAATTTGGCAGTCATTTGTGATTAATAGGACCTGGCTATACAATAAGAGTTCTGCATCCAAACTAAAACAGAACTGAATGAGAATGGATAGCACATACCTTTAGGGTGCAGACCACTGAGGTGCTGACTGTACAAATCTGACATGTGCCGTCAAAAAGAGTCAGTATCTTCGCATTGCTGAAGCTGTGTCCATCGTTAGACACCTAAAATAAACAAATAAATAAATGTCATTTTCCATACGTTTTAATAGTTTTACACAATAGTTTATAGCTCAATCACACAGTAATGAGTGACAAACTACTTTGATTTGCCAGCGCAAGACTGGTTGGTGTGCAGTGGTGGAGGATTGTGGGTCGTCCACAGGGAGCTGGCACTCTAATGAGGACGAACTCTGGAAGGAGGCGGGCACCAACCGAGCATCATCCAAAGACCATTCATCATTTACTATCTATGTAGACAAAACAATATCTTATTCAGGTTAATAATCATTTATCTTCAGGCTCAATTTAATGCTTGAGTGGCAATGTGTTGTCACCTTTTCCTTCACAACTTCACACTTGAGCTTGTAGGACTTTTTAAAGCCTTGACCAAGAACCCTAACAGAGGAACAGATGCCATAACGGACATCACACAGTCCTCCGTTCTCCAGTTCTGTGATCTCTGGAGTCTCGTCTGCATCAGGAAAACAGATTAGCTGGCTAAAAACAAATGAAATGCACACCAAAGTCTTCTGGATCAACACACATTTCCATTTAGTCATATGCAAATACTTAGCAATGATTTTACAAAAATAAAATTGTAAAATCCCATTCTAGGCCACAAAGTGATAATCATTTTGACATTTTTTGTTTTTCTTCTCCACTTTTATTCCTTAGAATAAGTAATTGATGCATAACATATCCATGAATTTAAAAAAAAAAATCATGATTTCAGGAAGAATGTTATGGAAGAGGATTAGGGCCAAGCAATAATAAAAAAATAAAACCATCTCGAGATTAAAGTTGTTAAATTTTGAGAAAAAAGTCAAGATAAAATGTTGAGAATAAAGTCATTAAATTACAAGAAAAAAGTTGAGATAAAATGTTGAGAATAAACTCATTAAATTATGAGAACAAATTCGTAATTTAACGAATTTGTTCTCGTAATTTAACGACTTTTTTCTCATAATTTAATGACTTTATTCTCAACATTTTATCTCGACTTTTTTCTCGAAATTTAACGGCATTTTTCTCATAATTTAACAAATTTGTTCTCGTAATTTAACGACTTTTTTCTCGTAATTAAACAAGTTTATTCTCAACATTTCATCTCAAGTTTTTTCTCGAAATTTAACAACTTCAATCTCGAGATGGTTTTATTTTTTTATTATTGCTTGGCCCTAATCCTCTTCCGTAGAATGTATAAAGAGAAGAGTATATTTTAGGGGCTGTAACTGGTCACATTTTTGCCAACCTTTCTGACATCCCTAGTTCACTAGTTAATTTTAAATAAATATCATGTGACATTTAAATATATAATAATCGTTAATTGAAATAAAACTGAGATAAAATAAAATGTAAACAAAATGTAGACAAAAGCACTAAAAAAAATGACTAAAAACTAAACTAAATTTAAAATTAAAAATGAAAGCTAATTAATAATAATAAATACTATAACAATAATTAACAATAATAAATACTATAATAGTATATAAATAATACTACATTTGTTTTTAAAGTACAAATATTCCATGCAGCCTCTCAATTAATGTGAGATCATAAAACCTGTATTCGTGATAATTATTAAAGCAAAATGCTGTTTAATATCATTTTAGATTGAGTATAGCATATCCCAGTGCAGGACATGTGAACAATTATGTAAACTACCCAAATATACATACACCCACCAGACACCTGGCTGCAATCATATGAGCCAAATCCAGGGAAGCACGAGCAGCCCCACTCTGTGCACTGTCCATTCCCGCTACACAGGCTCGGGCATCTGAGGGAAGCCAGAACATCCTGGTTCTCCTTTCTCCTGCCAACATCCTCTACCACCCTCCTCTCACACTCATTCTGCAGGAGGGGCACAGTGGCGCCTATCCAGGCCTGATCGTCCTTTAGTTGTTGGTCTATCACACACATTTCCAATGCCTGCTCCAGCATATCTGCCAGGAGACGCCCACAACCCAATCCCACCGTGGAGTTCCTCAGTGTTCCCTCGCAGAGCCGCCGAACCTCGGATTCCGTCAGGCCTGACTCAGTAGGCCAGGATGGTACCAGCGGTTCAGGTGAATTCGATGAAGAATGGTCCTCTGGGAAATTATATGTTGACTCCTTCAGGTCTGACTGGTGTGGAGATGATCTGGAGTGGTAATATCCACCTTGACGTCTGCTTCGATTTATGACACGTCTCTGAGTTTGGGATCTCTGTGGGTTTAAAACACGTCTTTGACTCTGGGATCTTTGGGGATTCATAACGCGTCTATGAATTTGGGATCTCTGAAGATTTGTTCTGCTTCCCTGAGCTGGACGGTGTTGGGTGGGCCTGGACGTCTCTCTATGAAGTTGCATAGACCTGATGTACTCAGCTGTTACATCCAAAGTAGGGATGATGGAAGGAGATTGGACACGGGTAGAGGAAGAACACCTGGAGGAAACGGTAGACTGGGGCGATGCTCCACTGGTTGACTGGTGTTTCTCTTGTTGACAATGGCAGTACTCGTGGAGACTGGAGTTGCTTTCATAGATGGGGATCTTGTCAAACAAACTGGTACTGGGCGCCAACCTGGTTTTAAGGAAGCATAATGATCCATATTGAGGAGGGATGCACAACAAATCAGCACCATATCGGTTATTATTTTATCGATAGATACTGGATATACACCACTGTTTAAAGGTATGGGGTCAGTATTTTTTTATTTTATTTTATTTTTTTAAAGTAAAATAAATACTTTTTTTTCAGCAAGGTCACATTAAATTGATCAAAAGTGGCATTAAAGACTGACATTTTTACAAAATATTGACAGACTGAAAGACAAAAGGTTCAAATTAATTGATTTGTAAGCTACTTACATATATATTACACACAAGGAAGTTTTTATAATAACGTTATAATACTTATTTAATGATATAATTATGTTTCTACTAATTTTTATATAGGCCTAAACATTTAAATGGTGGCTATCATAAAACGGATTTATACATTCAATATTGAAGCATATGTTATGTACAAATACAATGAATATGCAATAGCCTATAGCGCACATATTTAGCAAAATTGTCCTCTCTAAGTTAATTTTTTGTAGCTGACTAATGAGTTTTTGGACATTAAACATGAAGGTAAATGTGACATTTTTACAAGCTGTTTTATTGACGCCCTTCCGCAGTTGAAAATTGATCAATAGCATGTGACATGATACAGATTTCGGTAAGTTGTGTTGTATCTATCAACATACCTTTGGATGTTCATTCATGTTTATGTTGTGTTGTAACTAGTAAAGAGGAAGAGATTATCAGTTCACGTTCGCTTTGCTTGAACTGAAGCGCCACAAAGTGCCAAGAAAGATCACGACAGTTCGAGATACGTCTACGGACTCACTCCAGTCTATTTAAAAGTAGCCCAATTTCGATTCTTGTAAGGATTATTGTGCTTGCAGTAAAGCAACTAGTTTGCAGGTATTTATTACACTTTTAATATTGAACTAATTCAAGAGGGTGAGTCTCACCTCCATGCGTTGATAAAAGAGGTGCTGTCCTCCACAGTCTCTCCACCCTCTTTGTGGTAGTCATTCATTGGTTGTCCATCAAAGGTTCCACACAGGCCTTCAGTGTGGCCTTGATCAGAGCCCGGGGCCCTTACAGTCAGACTCATTCCCCAGTCAGCCACATCCGCACGCACAAATGCCCCAGACAAGAACATAATCTGGACCAAAAAAGGCTTATATTTATGACTTTATATGGACTAAACTGTGGGTATAATGCAACTCTATTATCGTGAACATATTCTAGTCATCATGTTTATCAAAATTTGCAAGAAATAATCAAAAATGCATACTAATATGCACCTAATATCACTCACAGTGACTTTGCGGCCCTGGTAGGACTCAGTTACACGGATGCCACTCTTTAACAGATCTCCATTTTTCACAGAGAGACGTGGTTTTGTCTCTCCCACCAGCCCATTACACATGTCATAAGTGACCACATAACTACCGTCCCTGGCTGCAAAGCCACAGACACACGAGGTGGGATGGGCGGTCATGCCGGCACATTCCCACTGTCGCACATGCACCTCAAACGGCCGAGCAGTGCTCCTGTACAGTACAAAGGTGCCTATATGGTAGTTATCATACCTCCTGTGAACAAACAAACAATATTAATTTCAATTCTCACTGCATTTGCATTTATAAATTCATTTGGTGATTCCACATCAAAAAGCGTTTTTAAAGAGGACTTATTATGCCCTTTGACAAAGTCTTGATTTTGTTTTTGAAATCTACTAGAATAACTTTTAATGCTTGAAAGTTCAAAAACCACATTATTTTTCACATTTTACATTGTTGCAGCACCTCTCTTCCCAGACTGTCATTAACACTGTTTAGAAAAGCCCCTCCTTCTGAAAAGCGCAGTGCGCACTGATTGGTCGGCTGTGTGTTGTGATTGGTAAACTGCTTAGAGCGTGTTTCGGAAATGTCACGACCCTTAACATAACTTTGACTTTCAATACACTACTAACACAACTAAACCAGGCTTTGCCCCTTTTTTATTTTGCATATGCCTTGGGTGGGAATTATTCAAAAGAGGAATATTGTGTTCCAGAAAGAAACTCAAGACTACAATCAAGGTGTTTCGGGGTGTTCAGAAACACCTTTTTCATGCTCAAATAGCAACATTACACACTAAAGAAAATTGAAAATGTAAATATGTATATATATATATATATATATATATATATATATATATATATATATATATATATATATATGTATATATATATATATATATAATAGGTCCTCTTTAATAGGTGAACTTTTTTTATTAGACTATAGTTTGAGTGTAGAGTTTTTACCTGCCATCAAATGTAATGATGTGAGGGTCTGTAAAAGAGTAACAGTGAGCAGAGGGAACATCCTTCACAAGAATCTGGGAAGAACAAGTATATGTATACATATGAATACATAAATATCGTAAATATATAATTTATATTATTATATAGTATTATTTATTCATATAAATGTTTTACCTAGCTTTTTAAAGATGCATTTACAAGATTACAAAAACAACAAGGCATTTGATTATATACATACTACATGTTTACACAGTGTCAGGACAATTACTTATATATATATGGATCCCCTTAGTCCTTAGTTTATTTATATATATATATATATATATATATATATATATATATATATATATATATATATATATATATATATATATAAACCATATAAAAAATATATAATATACTGCATATATAATCAAAGAAGGCCCACCTGCACACTTTGAGGAGCGTACCCATTCCACAGGAAGTTGGTGCTGATTATAGGTTTGATGTGTATTTCTGTGCTTCTGTCTCCATCTTTCCATAAATCAGTCACTGCACTGTAGTGCACAGATGCTTGGCTACAGAATCCATTATGACAAGGGGTTTGAAAGAGCTCAACCTTACAGGAGGATAGGACTAAATCAACACCCAGGTCCTTCTCATCTGCCACAGGAGACAAATCTTTTAAGTACAATTTTCAGTTATGGGTGACATGGTGCAGCTGCTTTTTACAGTTAAAGGGTTAGTTCACCCAAAATTAAGTTATATAATCACTTTTTCTATAATCACTTTCTTTATACAATTTGTTTTGTTTTAATTTTTGACTCCACCTTGACTACTAGTAGCAAGATGCAAAGGCAAAGTGCATCTCTCTGAGGAACATGGTAAAGGCACAGTGCTCTCCATTGTCAGTTTATACTCTCTCCCATCTTCTGAAATAGACACAGCTTGTGGTTTCATCTGGAAAATACGCATACAAATATAATAAGTCTCATAGAAAACATCTCGGTTATGTATATAACCTTAGTTCCCTGATAGGGAACGAGACGCTGCGTGAATCGCTATGGGAACGCCTCTGCGTGATGTCGTCGTGAAGCACATATGCAATCTGTCCAATCAGGAGACGGAACGTCATAGGCAGGTGACGTCACTGACCAGGAACCATAAAGCCAACCCGAAAACACTGTCATTCAGCTTCTCAAAGTCTGAAGCAAGTCGCTCTCGGGCATGCAGGGAGTATGGCAAGGTTACGCAGCGTCTCGTTCCCTATCAGGGAACTAAGGTTATATACATAACCGAGACGTTCCCTTTCAAGGGAACTCGCGCTGCGTAAATCGCTATGGGAACGCCATACCAACATCGCCATAGTAACAAGTGACCGATCGTGTGAAGCCGAGGCGCACATTCACAGTAGCACTTGTGCCCCTGGTGCGGAGCCGAGGTCTAGTTCATAGAACTTAACAAAAGTGTGCGGTGAGGACCTGCCTGCCGCATCACAAATGTCAGAAAGGGAAACCCCCGAAATAAAAGCCTTGGAGGCAGCCATACTCCTCGTAGAATGCGCCCGGACAGCCAAAGGTGAAGGCTGTCCGACCGCCTCATAAGCAAGTGAGATGCTCGACCAGCCACTTGCTCATTCTCTGCTTAGATGCTGGTAAACCTTTTCTTGGTGCACCGAAACATACGAACAGCTGTTCGTTCTTTCTCCAATTGGCAGCTCTGTGTACATAAGCATCCAATGCCTGTACTGGACATAGCAGATGAAGCTTTTCAGATTAAGGCCGCCACGTACACCTTTAGTGTGGAGGGGGATAACCCTGCAGAAAATTTATCCTGTAGGAAGTCCAGCACCGCGCTAACCGGGCAGTTAACTGGATCCCACTGATGATTTTCACACCATGAAGTGAATAATCTCCACTTCAGAGCGTACAGTTTCCTCGTGGATGGAGCTCTGGATTGGAGTATGGTCTCAACAACCTCAGTTGAGAGACCGGAATCTATGAGACGTGCCCCCACAGAGGCCACGCCCACAACTTCCATAACTCTGGGCGGGGATGCAGTATTAGACCGCCCGCCTGAGAAAGAAGGTCTTTCCTGACCGGAATCTCCATCGGAGACCCGTCCAGGAGAAAAACCAGGTCCGAGAACCAAACTCGGGCCGGCCAGTACAGGGCTACCAGTAATAAGTAAAACCAGTACCAGTAATGAACTCTCTCCAGAACTCCCGGGAGCAGAGCGATCGGGGGAAATGCGTACAGCGGCTGTACCATAGCATCCAGCCCAAGAGGTGCTGGGTTTGTCATGGAGAACCACAGTGGACAGTGAGTCGTCCCTCGAGACGCAAACAGATCCACTTGGGCTTCGCCGTAGTTCTCCCAAAGGAGCTTCACCACATCCGGATGAAGTCTCCATTCCCCGAGCCTCGGCCCCTGCCTCGACAGGATGTCTGCTCCCACATTCAGGTACCCCGGGATGTAAACTGCTCTGAGGGATAGCAGTTTCCCTTGGGACCACAGAAGAATCTGATTTGCCAGTTTGTAAAGCGGGCGTGATTTCAGACCCCCCTGGTGATTTATATACGAGACTACTGATGTTTTGTCTGTTCTGACTAACACATGTTTGTCTCTGAGGTCTGGGAGGAAGTATCTCAAAGCTAGAAATACTGCCATCATTTCTAGACAGTTTGTGTGCCATGTGAGATGATAGACCCCGTGTCGAGCGACCACTCATGATCGTCCCCCAGCCCATGAGGGATGCATCTGTCGTAAGCGTGATGCGACGACTGAGAGCCCCCAACACAGGTCCCTGGGATAGAAACCAAGGTTGCTTCCATATGTCTAGAGCACGTAAGCATTGCTGCGTGACTCTGATCATACGAAACGGATTCCCCCTCGGTGAGAACCCCTTGGTTTTGAGCCACCACTGCAGTGGTCTCATGTACAGAAGGTCATAAGGTATAACGTTGGACGCTGCTGTCATCAGACCTAACAGTCTCTGGAACTGTTTTACAGTGAGTGACTGGCCTTGCCTTATTACCGAGTATTGAGGATCGATGTTTTTCGAGCCGGAGATAAACAGGCTTTCATAATCACAGAATCCCATACCACGCCTAGATAAGTGGTTCTCTGAGCAGGAGAAAGAACACTCTTCTTTGCGTTTAGTCTCAACCCCAACTTCTCCATATGAGCGAGAACAACATCTCGATGTAGAAACGGCACCTTCTCTGATTGAGCGAGAATCAACCAATCGTCTATGTAGTTGAGAATGCGGATGCCCTGCATGCGCAAGGGCGTCAGCGCCGCATCTACACATTTGGTAAAAGTTCGGGGTGACAAGGCTAGGCCGAAGGGGAGAACCCGATATTGGTATGCTTCGCCCCCGAAAACAAACCTCAGGAATTCTCTGTGATGTGGAAGGATTGACACATGGAAATACGCGTCTTTTAGATCTATCATCACAAAACAATCCTCGGATCTGATTTGTGACACGACATGCTTTATTGTCAACATTTTGAACTTGAGCCTTGGTACTGTTTGATTTAATTGTCGTAGATCTAAAATCGGACGTAATCCTCCGTCTTTCTTTGGCACAATGAAGTAACGGCTGTAAAAGCCTGACTCCCTGCTGGGAGGAGGGACCCTCTCTATAGCCTCCTTTCACAAGAGTGTCTGCACTTCTTGTGCCAGTACCAGAGCCTGCTCGGGATCTACCACTGTGGATAGAACCCCGTTGAATCGGGGTGGGCGTGTTCTGAACTGAATTGCATACCCCTTTTCTATAGTTCGCAGGACCCACTGAGATACTTTCCACTCTGACAAAAATCTACTAAGGGTACCAGTCTCTCGAGACTGGCCTCTGGTGTAACATGAGCAGCCAGCACAGTGCCCTGAAGCGGCGGACCGGCAGGAAACAACTGGCGTGACTGTAGAGGAAGCGTGCCACCCTCAGGTGACACGCAGGGAACTACTGCGCCCCGGCATTGCGGCGGGGTTGGCAGAGCGCCCTCAGGATTTCTCAGGCGTCAGGATTTCTTAGACGAAGCCCTCTTAGCAGCAATGACGGCCCTCAGATCCGTCTTGCCCTTCGAGGACTTCGCCTGCGAGTGATGCCCCGCCTCCCAACTCCTCGGAGGGGGAGTACGGGTAGCAACACTCTTCTTCTGGTGTTATCTGTGTTGCTGCGAGGAGCTCGTACTCGGCCTCTGATGCTCTCGCCCGGCAGCAGAGGGGATTTGGGCCCGTCGAGGGAGAAACTGCTGCAAGGCTGCAGACTGTTTCTTGGCCTCTAGGAACCTGTCGGTGACGGTAGAAATAGCATCACCAAACAGATTGGAAGGATTAAGTGGGGCATCCAAGAGAAATGACTTATCCTTGTCCTTAATCTCAGTGAGATTAAGCCACAAGTGCCGCTCCGTAGCCACCATAGCTGCCATCGAACGACCAACAGACTTGGCCGTTTCCTTGGCGGCACGGAGAGCGAGATCGGCTGTCAGACACAACTCATGGATGAGATCCGCCCCCACTTCATCACTTTCCCCCAAATCCTTAAGCAGGTCAGCCTGGTATGCTTGCATGATGGACATCTTGTCCAAGCACGCCACCGCCTGACCTGCAGCCGAGTACGCTTTGCCCACTAGCGCTGAAGTAGTCTTGAGCGGCTTAGTGGCAATGTCGGGGTTTTTAGGGGACGACGTCGCGTGAGGAGAGAGATGGCTCGCAAGCGTCTCTTCTGCTCTTGGCATTGCCCCATACCCGTGTCTCCTCATCCCTGCCACATTGCTATAGATGGAGGTTTGAGGTGTGTAGACATGGGTAGATACCGGTTTCTTTCACGAACTCGACACCTCAGTGTGGAGGTCGGGAAAAAATGGTAATGCCTGACGTGGATGTTGAGCAGACCTGGGTGGCAAGAAGCGTTCATCTAGCTTGCTTCTCACCGTCTGCTCTTGCTTCTCGGCTGGCCAGTCGATGTTCAGTTTAGCCACAGCACGAGAAAGCACCTCCATGAGCTCCTCGCTCGTGGGAGACTGAAGTGGCGAATCCTCAGACTCTCCCATGGCCACACTAACAACATCCACTTCCTCAGAACTAGACGCCATTAACGTGACCGTATCCCCCCGAGCGGAAGAAACTGCAAAGCGTGCTTCCGGCCTCCGGATGGATACACTACCAGATTTACCAGGTGAAGGCAGAAGCGGGACCAGAGCCCTGGGGAACACGAACCGAGCCACTCTCCTCGAAGAGAGCTTAACAGGAGCGCAGTGTTTTCAGTGGGAACTGATCACAATGCACACAAGCAGCCCCCGCGAGAGCTGCCTGGGCATGCTGCACTCCCATGCAAACAACACACATTTCATGCGAGTCCCCGTCCGGGATGAAACGCGGACAAGGGTGCACGCACTTCCTGAAATGTTGCTCACTTGCCATGATAATCACTCGTAATAGAGACAGACAACAGTAAATAAGACAGACAGATCACACGGAGCGCTTGCTGAAGACACAGAAGTTGAATAACAGTGTTTTCGGGCTGGCTTTATGGTTCCTGGTCAGTGACGTCACCCGCCTATGACGTTCCACCTCCTGATTGGACAGATTGCATACGTGCTTCACGACGACATCACCCAGAGGCGTTCCCATAGCAATTTACGCAGCGCGAGTTCCTTGAAAGGGAACATCTCTTTACTAATACCTGCTCAACAAACTGCATTTCACTGAATGAGAATTAAGAACGAGACATACTTGGATCCCTGCATAAAACTCTTCACTCTCCACAGGAAGACTTTGTATATTGGGAGACTCCAGAAAAAAACTAGTGCAACTGCAATGGATCTGAGACATAGATATGTAGGTTAAGATTCACAAAGGTAAATTTGAATTAATGTGAATACTGAATACAAAGTGGCTGGCTACCCTGTCTCCGAGTCGCAGGTTGATCCCATCCAGCTCGATGAGAGTAAAAGTCTCTATTGTAGTGTCTTTCCTGAGCTCTTCTCTGTTGCCCTCGGGTGAGAGTCGCCACCATGTAACTACATATCCCAGAGAGCTGTTCCCACTACTGTCATCAAACGTACACTTCAGGTACACGCTGCTGTCAGAGAGCTCAGCAACAATCAGTGGTACTGAAGAAGAGGGCGGCTGTAGCTCTGAGGGATAAATTAGAAATACTGCATATACACTGCCTGGCCAAAGAAAGTATCTGTTTGGATTTAAATAGGTAAATGCTTAAGAGTCTATGACTGGATCATTATTGCTGTGATTATTATGTTTTTTAGCATGTTATATGTTTGGCAAAAGTTCTTCTAACCATAATTGATGGAGTGTGTAGCTTTTCATTACTTAAACAACCATGCAGGAAGACACATCATGGCCATACTCCAGGATGACAAAGCCGAGATTCATCAGGCTCAAATTATGAAACAATGGTTGGGAGGGAGCATGAAGAATTATTTTCACACATGTAGTATCACCTCTGATTCAAGACCTTAATTTAATTTAAAGTCTTTGGGATGTGCTGGAGTAGACTTTACAGAGTGCTCGACTCTTGCATTGTCAGTACGAGACCAAAAATGTATGCACCTCTTGATGGAGGTATATGTTGTAATGTTATTTCCATAAAGAGGTGCATCAATGTTTGGTCAAGATCTTGTATTGACAATGCAAGAGTCAAGCACTCTTCAAAGTCTACTACAGCACATCCCAAAGACTTTAAATGAATTTGGACTCAGAGGTTGTTTAAAGGGGACCTATAATGCCCATTTTACAAGATGTAATATAATTCTCTGGTGTCCCCAGAATGTGTCTGTGAATTTCAGCTCGAAATACCCCACAGATCATTTATTATAGCTTGTCAAATTTATCTCTATTTGGGTGAGCAAAAACACATCATTTTGTGTGTGTCCCTTTAAATGCAAATGAGCTGCTGCTCCCGGCTCTCGCTTTCCAGAAGAGGGCGGAGCTTTAACAGCTTGTGCTTCGGTTGCTCAACAACAACAAAGCTGGAGAATCTCACGCAGCCAAAATGAGGATTGTCAGTAATGGTGTTCATCCTTACATTGTTCAAACTGGAGTTGGACACTGATGGAGAGATTCAAGAAGAAGTTACAACTTGCATTTTACAACAATGCATTTGGACGTTTCTGAATGGTTAGTGGATAAATTAATGTAGTTGCTATCAACTAGCATGTGCCGTCATGTTAATCTTTTGTCCAAATCCAGCGTTGAATTGACCCTCATATGTGAAGCAGTCCGGTGTAAAATGATGGCATGATAACAACACTCTACTACAACAACTCTTCCTCTTCTCTAAAGCAGCCCAACATGGCCTCACCCCCTTGTTGCATGTTCCCGGGGGCAGGGTTTATTTAAATTTTGGGGTTAGTGATGTCACCAACCCGGGAAGAACCTCATTGTAGTCCCTACCAGCCGTTTGTTGTAGTCCTTAAAAAGCGATTTCTGTAAAGGAAATATCTCCCTTTACATTGAACTTTGAGTGTCGTAACTTTGCGGATGTTGTTTATGCTCTAACAGCAACATTACACACTAACTAAAGTTAAAGTTAAGGTCAAATCATAACCAAGGACCCGTTTAAGAAATTAAAATCTACAAATAATGTATACTTCAAACCATATACTTGGAATATCTAAATATATATTTGTATTTATAAATATTTGGAGAATATAAAAGTCAATAATATAATAAATAATAAATCAATAATAATCAATAATAATATAAAAGTCAATAATATAATAAATAATAAATAAAAAATAATCAATAATAAATTCAAAATTGAATTTACCTTGCCATAGTTGAATAACAAGAGTTCAGTACATGGAAAAGACATACAGTGAGTCTCAAACTCCATTGTTTCCTCCTTCTTATATAAATCTCATTTGTTTAAACGACCTCTGAGGAACAGGCGAATCTCAACATAACACCGACTGTTACGTAACAGTCGGGATCATTAATATGTACGCCCCCAATATTTGCATATGCCAGCCCATGTTCAATGCATTACACAAGGGCAGCCAGTATTAACGTCTGGATCTGTGCAGAGCTGAATCATCGGACTAGGTAAGCAAGCAAGGACAATATCTAAAAATGGCAGATGGAGCAATAATAACTGACATGATCCATGATATCATGATATTTTTAGTGATATTTGTAAATTGTCTTTCTAAATGTTTCGTTAGCATGTTGCTAATGTACTGTTAAATGTGGTTAAAGTTACCATCGTTTCTTACTGTATTCACGGAGACAAGAGCCGTTGCTATTTTCATTTTTAAACACTTGCAGTCTGTATAACTCATAAACACAACTTCATTCTTTATAAATCTCTCCAACAGTGTGTAATGTTAGCTTTAGCCACGCAGCATAGCCTCAAACTCATTCAGAATCAAATGTAAACATCCAAATAAACACTGTACTTACGCGATTAGACATGTTGCATGACGAACACTTTGTAAAGATCCATGTTGAGGGTTATATTAGCTGTGTGAACTTTGTTTATGGTGTTTAAGGCAAGCGCAAGCTCTTGGGGCGTGGAGCACGAGATTTAAAGGGGCTGCATACCCTGAATCGGCACATTTATAATGATAGGCAGTTAAAAAAAATTTATTTAAAAAAAACTATGGGGTATTTTGAGCTGAAACTTCACAGACACATTCAGGGGACACTTAAGACTTATATTACATCTTTTGAAAACATGCTCATTGGCACGTTTAAAGCCAGAGGGTAACAGATTTTGGTAATCTCTAATGCTGCCTTGTTGAATTTGGTGACCCTGATTTATGCTTTCTGCATGCTTTCTAGAGTGTGAAACAGAGGAGTTTAGGCATCACCATAGTGAATTTGGAAAATATTAAAGCTATTTTGTGTGAAATAGAGGGGGAAACAGATTCCAGAAAACTCTAATGCTGCCCGGTCGGATTTGGTGACCCTGCTGTATGTCTGTAGTTGTTCACATCAAAATGCAAAATGCCATTTTGTCTGAAATAAAGAATGTTTGGTGCTGCTTCAGCTTTAAAACAATACGTCCAAAGGAATGAATGACCCAAGACCCAGATTTCAAGCCAAACTCCTAATCATCATGTCTGTTTCACTTCCAAGACATGCTTTATGATGCCTGATGAAGAGGGCACTTCTAGATTAAGTGTGTTGAAGGATTTCACTTGAAGGAAAAGTTTGGATGCCTAAGACCAGGAGAAGGATCACTTGTGAACAGCTGCCAAGACGACGCTCCATGCCACAGTTAAAACACAAAAACAACACAAATACATGAACTTCTGCTAGATTCATTAGCAGGATAACATGGGGGCAGGGACATTCCATATGATTGCCAGCTCTAAACTGTTTTGGTGCCTGCATGACAAAGAACTCTGGAAAACGTTTCAGATTAGATGCAGCAGTTCATTTTAGTGTATTGCACAAGCATTGGTTTTGCAAGCTCTGGAAAATCATTTGGTGAAAAAGAGCAATTAAAAATGTTCAATTATTTTGCTTAGATTATTTAGTTTTGAAGATGTAGTTTTATAATATTGGTGGACAAGTCTGAACCACTTACCATTGCAGGTTCCATCACTATTCCTTTGTCTCCCATCACACCTGGTTTGATTGGATTGTGACATCTCTGCGAATATAATAAAATGTAATGTAATGACGACTCTCTTTTTGAACTCTTTTTTTGCTTTTTACTTTGAAAAGGATGATTTCTGTCTGATTTTTCACAGCCTTTGGGATGCATGATGCAGAACCAAAGGATAATCATACTAACATTTCAAATAGGCCTGCTCAGTGAGGTTCATTGACTTGCCTTCAGCGCAATATCCCATGCATCCTTGCGTTGGCTGGAGCAAGTACACATAAAAGTCCCCACAATTGCGTACGGTGACAGGCAGGCGAAAAAGACAGCAGTCTTTACTGCCGCTTCCGAGGAACTGCCAGGTAGCGCACGCCATCATCTGCTTCACCTCTAGAGGGCGTGGGAGAGTCTCTCCTTCGGCCAAGAAGAGCCACACTGGGGCTTGTGTTCCACACTGATTCACCTGTAGGGGTTATATAGAAACATGGGTCATTATGTTGTGACATAAAGGAGGCATTGTTCAGCAGGCTGGACCGATTACACAGATGTACTGTACTGTACTGTACCTCCACACATTTGGTGGGCATACGGGCCGGCTTATTAAAGATCTGGAACTGATACCATCCGGGAGAGAGTGAATGATCACAAATGAGCTCCTGCAGGGCAGACTGGAGCAGCTGCTGTGAGCTGAACCTGGTGCTTCGGTACGGGCTCTGAAGAACAGTATAACCCCCACGGCTGCATTCAGGGGGCTCCACTATAATAATACACACAAACACACACTGAGTTTTGATCAAAAACATACAACATAGAGGAATGCAATACCACCGCACTGAGACAAGTATGAAAGTATGATTACTGAAAAAAAATCAGGTCTTCTATTATTTACACTACTATTCAAGTTTGGTGTCGGTATAATTTTTTTTTTTAAATGACTCTGAAGGAAGTCTCTTATAAAAATACAATAAAAAAAGTAAAATTGTGAAACATTATTACGATTTAAAAAAAAAAAAAATGTATTCCTGTGATTAAGAAGCTGAATTTTCCTTGATCCTTCAGAAATCATTTTAATACGCTGATTTGGTGCACAAGGAACATTTCTTATTATCAATGCTGAAAACAGTTGTGCTGTTTAATGGTTTTGTGGAATCAGTGATATTTTCTCAGGATTCTTTGAGGAATAGAAAGTTAAAAAGAACAGCATTTATTTTAAAAAGAAATCTGTTGTTTTAATGCGTGAATTGTATTGTGACTACTATTTTGAAAAAGAAGTCTTACAACTGTGTGTAATGACGAAATGTGTGAGGAGAACAGAAGTGAAGAGTAAACAAGTTGGATGAAGTTCGCTACTTCTTTCTCGTGTGCTTTTTTGTTGTTTACTAACTCTTGACAGATACCACAAAATCTTTTGTAACATTATAATTGTCTGTCACTTTTGATGAATTTAATGCATCTTTTTCTGAATAAACATATTAATTCACTTTTTTCTTTAAAAAAAAAAAAAATATATATATATATATTATATAGCAATAAATATATATATATTATATAGCAATTATCAAGTGCTTTAAGGCTTTTAAGCACATGGGTAAAACGGTATTGTTTTATTTAGCAAGCCTGTAACCATCTCGATCACAGATGGAAAAGACCATTTACAGTCAATACAGGCAATTTACCATAAGAAATATATGTTTTTAAAGCTTTTTAACAGTTATCAAAGTTGGTTTTTGAAATAATCATCAATATTTAACAAACGCTTCGATGGACGGCGGCAGTCCTAGAGGTAAAGTTGCTTAGAATAAGGAGTATGCATACTATATGGTACGATTGTCGTGAGTGTTTGCGAAAAATCAAGCAATACACAATTTTTTACGCATGTGAAAATGCGAAGGCGCCCCCCGGTGGCCGATTTCTTTCGAACTCCTCACAGGCCTCTAAGGCCGTGAGTCAAACTGGCCCAGTGATTTTCATTCCAAATGACCTCCATTAACGTAGTATGATAGCTGCTCATATTTTATTGGCCGATGGCGGACATGTTTTTTGAGATGCGTCAATGTCCTCATAGACAGTCATGGAACCTCAAAAAAAGACACTGCATGCCAATTTTCAAGTCGATCGGACTAACGGTGAAGTAGTTATAGGTATTTTCATGTTTTTTCCCTGTTATAGCACCACCAAGTGCCGTCCTTTTTCACACAACCACAGAATGCGATCTTACTGTACTTAGGGACAGAGAATCAAAATTTCAAGGTTTTATTTTAGAATTATGACAATCAGACTCCAGAGAATCTTGCTGCACTGGTTTGGTTCCGATCAGGCCAAAAACCTAAGACTAATTCACAAAAGTAGGTTTTAAAAAAAATCCAAAATACCTGAAATTTTTTGCAAGAATGACGAGCAAATTCGAGGCATGCATTTTGTCTTAAACCAAAGATTCCAATTATAGACCCCTTAAAAGTTTGTAAACATTGCAACGTTTCCTGGTGGGCGGGGCTTAGCTGGAGGCAAAAAGAGACGCTGGACTCAATGTTGACAAGCGTAAGCTAGCATGTTTTAGGAGGGATTTATTAAACATAGATGCAGAAGAAGGTTCAGAACTGTCCGAATATGTACAGACACTGATGCTGCGGGACTGTGACAGCTATTTTTGTAAATTAACTTAAGTTTTGGATATTTCCTAGACAACATATGAATTACTTTAGGGTGGTTCGGGGAATTTTGTCAAGGCTTATTGTCTAATGTAACCTAACGCTGGGCTAACTATGATTATGGCTATAGCAATGTGGATTATTTTAAGAGACCATTCAAAGGATGGCACACACATCTATCGCTGTATGTTTGTTTAACATTTAAGCTAGCTAGTGAGCTGAAAGTTGGCGACTTTGCACCTATAAACACACCATTACATATGCATCGATTATTTTACCTGATATGAAGCGTGCACTGCAAACACGAGTATTATTTATGATCGTCTCCGTCCAGTCTGTACGCCATATTGCATTTAACCACAATTATCTTTTTGATTTCTGTGAAGGAATGTCTGCCGGGATCTGGTAAAACTTTAGTTTTGAACCAAAAGACCTGTTCCTTCTATTCTGGCAGCCAAAAACACAACAAGATGACATTTTAAAGTCAAAACCTCAAACTTTTAGCACGCCTGCTATGAGTTCTTATTCATGTTTTGCCTCCAGCTAGAGCGGTGACGTCACAGTGACGTAAGCGATTAAGGGGTCTATATAAGACTATGCACTTGAACCCCTAAATGATTTCATGAAATACAAAACATCAAACCAAGTATCATCTGCGAATATTTAAAGATGCTCTTTTCAAAGAACTTCACAAATTTTCAAAGCAAGCATCCCTTTTCTTATGAAAACATATTTTGACATGCAAAGGAATGAAAACATGTCTCTGACAAGAAGCAACAATAATTTGAGAGCAATTCAAGATCTAGATGGCCTCAGCTCAGAGAAAGCTGAGATATCTTCACCAATCATTTGCTGGCAGTGGGAGGGTTCATGAAAAAGGTACAGTGGCAAGATGGCAAGCTGATCGAATATCCAAGATGGATTTTGACTGCACCGCATGCTTGATGAAAGGAACAAATTCTGATTCTCAAGATATATTCACAATTCATTGTGAAAACGCCACATAAGTAAACAGTAGTATCATTGACAGTAGTAGTAGTAGAAACTGCATGTCACGTCACGTTAGGTCATGTGATGTCAACAAGGCGTCCTTGAGAAGGCGACCTGCTCCATCCCTGTAGGATATAACAGCCTTTTCTAGTCTTCATCTCGTGGGGATTTACTTTACTGCTATTTCTCAAAATTACTGTTAAATTCTTTAAGAGTAAAACTTTTTAATTATATATAAAAAATTAAAAAAAAAATACTGAGGATGCACCTTTAAGTGTTGCGATCACACATCATACTACAGGGTAATTAATACATTTATAGTTATTTTATATAATTATTAATAATGAATTGAATAATAAAGTAGCTAATCGAATATATTACTCAAACTTCTCTAAAAAAAAAAATAAAGCAGCCTGTTGCCCAAATAAGAATTAAATGTATCCTAGCAGTCCAAGACAGAGTGTTTATCGATCGACTTACCTTTTTGACAGCTGACAGTGTTGTTAAAAATAATAAATATAATAGCAAGGCAATACTCCACACAGATGTTTAAATGCATTTCCGTCTCTAATGTTCTTTAGAAACGCTTTTATCCAAACCAATAACACTATACAGATTAATATCCCGCCCGAAATGAAAGCTGGCAAAGAAATATTTGAAATGTCCTCAGCGGTCTTTGAGGCGAACAGCGAGTGTTTCGAGGGCTGCTGTCCAGACCACACACACCTCCTCCCGCTGGAGCATCTCGAGCTAACTGTCCCGTTCTCCAGTGCTCGTTTAATATTACACACGTCCTCTACATACTTTAACCACAACCTTTTCAGTTAAATCTACTAATAAAAAGGGTGTGTTCACGATAGTACGTTGAAATGACCATGAAAAATGTCTTTATTCACATTTGTAAACAACGTCCCACAGTGGTGGCGTCATTTCCACCACAACGACCAACAATTATTTTTTTCCAAAAGTTAGTGTAGGCTACTTATTTACCAAAGGAAATGTAGGCTGCTTGTCAGTGAGGAAGAGTATGCTATGAAAATAAATAAAAATCAAATAAGTATTTGTACTCGATATTTATTTATCACGAATAGCCTGCGTACATTTTCTTCATTTTCAATCAAGCAGTCATTTTATAAAAATTGCAAAATATAAATTAAAACGAGACCTAGGCTATGAAATGATATGTAGCAAGTCATTTATAAAAATGTTTAAAATGTAATTTTCACCACAAAATGCAAAACATATACAAAATTTGAGACGTATAGTGCAATGTTTGTGACTTTTGTTTGTTGTTAAAAAAAAAACTAAGCATGAAAATTGTGTTTTCAAAATGTCTGCAGGGTCAGAAGTGCCCACAGATGAAGAAATATCCAATAAGAATTAATTTTGGTAACACTTTATGTTACAGTGTTGTACACGTTACTACATATACTTACTATATTAATAACAGTAAATTATGCATTATTACAAGTAACTAAACCAAACCATAACCCTAACTGTAATAGTAGCCTACATGTAGTTAATTAATAATACACAGTACTTATTTGCGTAATTACAATGTAACTACAGCACTGTAAAATAATAACCTTAATTTTATTGTCCTGTGATATGCAAAGTGTATCTTCTTTCCAGTCTGATTAGAGAACCAGATGTTAACATTTTCTGTAGCCTACATCTTTTCAAGAAATATGTCTGTTTTTGCTCTTCTTTGTGCCTTTCATCTCTTATCAGTATGTGGTGTAATGAAAAGAGAATGTCCATCATCCACCTACAGTAGTATTTAATCGCAATAGTAAGTTAGCCCTCAAAACTTAAGTTAGAAGTTCATGTAATAGGCCTACCTGTTGTTAGTTGCATTATTTAGACTATGTGGCAAGATACCAAAATCCACAATATATAGCTTTGCTAATGAGCAACAGCTTTCTAATTTAACACTGACCTTACTGAGCATTAACAAGAATTATTCTTCACTAACTGTCCATTGCTGGGCTGCTTATATCAACATTACAATAATCAGCCAAAGTTCTGCTCCAAGAAAGTTAAACAAAATCTGTTGTGTGATGCCTGCGAGACTTTATGAAGAAATCGCATAACCAGAGGCCATCTGTTAAACTGTTTTTATCAAGGGCGTGCCACTCCTTCTCAAAGAAGATGTGAATAACATTCACGGGATGAAGAGTGAGCACTGGTATAACACCATCTGTTTCTCGAGGGGTGTTGACACTCTGTATGAAATAATTAAATTCTTCCTCCATGCTGTATATTTTTACTGAATGATACTCATTAGGCAGAACAAAACCACAACATATTCCCATTATTTTTACTTTGATTTGGATAAAAGGGGTTAATGCAGTAACAGCTGTGACACCTAATGAGAAAAGCAGAATGTTAAACAATCACCAGTGGCAAGACTTTTTCATGATCTGGTGTGATTAGCAATCAAAATGTCACAAAGTCTAAAAGCTGTGACTGTATAACATTGAACTAAAGTGCTTTAAAGGGATAGTTCACCCAAAAATGACCTGTATGCTGTTATTTTTTATTCTGGAAAATAAAAGAAACATTTTTACAGAATCTTTACACAACCCTTTATATATAATGACAGTGATCTTTTACAAAAGTAAAAATTCTTTTGAAAGTTTTCCTTTTTGGGTGAACTAATCACCTATATCAATTGAAATTGTGTGAATAATTCACTGTAAAAAAAACAAACAACAACAAAAAAAAAAAAAAACAACTCTTTACGGAGTTCTATTTAGAACTGTATTGTCCTGAAGAACACTTTATATGCTGAAATGGTTCTTTGAGTTATAGTTTAGGGTTCTTTATTCCCGCCTTTTTGTTTTTCAAATCTGTAACTGTCAAAGCCACATCATTACTAGTTTTCTGGAGCTCAGCCATCCAACCATAATTAAAGAGGTTATTAATAACACCATTAAGGTCCATATAGCACTTTCAAAACATGTTTCTTTATGGAACCTTATAAAAAGGGTTTTAATGAGCACCAAAAAGGGTTCTGCTATTGTAAGAAGTCAAAGAACCCTAATTTGGTACTGTTTAGAACCATTTAACTTTAGAGTGTATATTTGTTTGAACTTTTAGGGGTTTGAGGTCATATACCCTCTTCAGTTAAGATACTCATTTCCATTGTTCGACAGGTTCTCGTTGCACCTCAAGACCAATCTTATAAAGGGTTGACCAACCTGTCCTACCAGCTAGATATCTGGCTTGTTCTATGTACAATAGACAGTTTCTGTTAGGAGCTTCTGCTCTTTTAAAGCACAGCCTCATAAAACCCAGCTGTGCTCTTTGACCCACTGACTTGGGTTTAGCTCTGTTAACTTTCTTCTTCCTGAAACGTTCATGTAAAGTTCATACGTAGTAGAAATATAGTCAACGTCAAGTCAATACCCATCCACTATAATAGTACAGTTTAATGAAGGTTTTTAAGCACAATCCTTATTTTTTGATCAGTTAATTAAATTTTATATGCTCTAAATGTATTTGCAATATCTTAGCATCCTCTGTTTTCTCCATCTATTCCCCATCTCGAGGGGGGAAAGATAGGTCTACTATTACAGAGAATTACTTTCCAGTGTCTGCTACTTTTATTACAGAGCATATAGGCTACCAAAGTTTGCTTTACCATTTCATAAATTATGTTATATTAAAGTTTTGTATGTGTTTAAAGGCTTAGTTCACCCAAAAATGAAAATAATATCATTTATTACTCACCCTCATGTCGTTCTACACCCGTAAGACGTTCTTTGGAACACATGTTCATCTTTGGAACACAAATTAAGATATTTTTTTAATGAAATCCAATGGCTAAGCGAGGCCTGCATAGACAGCAATGGTACTTCCTCTCTCAAAATCCAAGGTACTAAAAACATATTTAAATCAGTTCATGTTAGTACAGTGGTTCTATCTTAATATTATAAAGCGACGAGAAAATTTTTTTGTGCACCATTTTTTAACAATCTAGTAATGGCCGATTTCAAAACACTGCTTCAGAGCGTTATGAATAGAATCAGTGATTCGGATCGCATATCAAACCGCCAAACTGCGCTCCAATCCACTGATTAGAATCGTAAAGCTTCGAAGCTTCAAGAAGCAGTGTTATGAAATAGGCCATCACTAGATATTGTTAAAAAGTCGTTATTTTGGGTTTTTGGTGCACAAAAATATTCTCATCGCTTTATAATATTGAGGTAGAACCACTGAACTCACATGAAATGTACCTTTATGGATCTTGAGAGAGGAAGTACCGTCTTAATCTTAATTTGTATTACGTAGATGAACGAAGGTCTTACGGGTGTAGAACGAAATGACATCGTTTTTGGGTGAACTAACTCTTTAAAAGGACAAACTAGATGTTTAAAAGTGGAAATATGGGTTGAGAGAGAGAGAGAGAGTCTTTAAATGAGTTGATTGCCCTCTGCTGGTTTTGATTTGAAAGTACAATTTGAACTTTTGCATCAACTTACTACAAAACACAAAAGCAACGTCCAAAACACTTAACAACCATGAAATAGTCATTTAGATCAAAAGTCCTAAAATGGAAAGAAACAAAATATGAACATTTGCTTTTTGTTGCAATTGCTAAAAACTTTAAAAAGAATAAATATAAATCTGCCATTTTCCCCCCCCACACACATTAGTATTGTCAGTTATATAAATCAATTATATATTACATATAACGATAACTGAAGATATAACTCATAGGTATCCCTTGCAATAAAATGTTTCACAAAGTCTTTCATACTTAAAGTGACTTTAATTCATAGTTTGATGGTTGCTAAGGCATCTCTTTGTTTCCTCAACAATGTCCCCACTGTGTTCTGTCCACATGCAGTCTCTGAATGAGAACTTGAAACTCTTGCTGCCTGGCAACCTCTTTTTGTTGTATCCAATGCTTCATGCTGAGCTGGCTTTAATTTTTTTGATCAAGCACAGCAGTTTGAACTCTTCACTGTCTACTTAGTCATGGCTGAATGACAGCCACTCTGCTGTGAGAAAGGTAAGTTGACCTTGATTTTAAGAATTCTACCTATCTGTGCATTTATTTATTTAATCTTAGTTTTGTTTTTGTTATTTATTCTTATTAACGTTAATATATATATATATATATATATATATATATATATATATATATATATATATATATATATATATATATATATATATATATATATCCTAAATCATCATCTTGCTCCTGCTTTTGCATATATAATGGAATTAATCTATCTAACTGTAAATAAGATTATGTTTTATGCATGTTTGGTCTCAGATCATTGCTCTGAACATGAATCTTCCTGAGCATTTGGATACTACCACGTCTTTTGACCTCAGAAGAAAACTGCTCTTTTCTGTGAGTCAAAACTTGATCTCAAGCAGGAGTTGTGGACTCGTCCCGCCACAAGTAGTCCCCCTTGATCCATGGAACATAAAAGCCCCTGACTTCACCCCAAAACTCTACAGATCTGTGGGTTTGCCACGGATCAAGAGCAAAAACATTCACCTGGTTAAATCAAATGATAGTGTGGAACAAACATCTTTTGTTTTGGAAAAGATTAAGGATGTTACTCCTTCAATATTATCTCCACATAAAGAACAACCATTTATCACATGCTACAAACCACCAGACTCACTAGGGACAAAACTGCTGTTTGTAAGAGCAGGGACGAATCCTGTCGGGGCTTACAAAGATCCAAAACCTCACAACTTCAGACCTGTGAGTTTGCATGAAGATTATTGCTTATATTATCTGCACTGCACTGTATCAACACTAGATGACAGTCTTTATAAGACATTTAAACACTCCTTATTCGATTGCAGTGTGCTGAGGGAATGCCAGACATCGTGACTTCTGTGGAAAAGGACCCAGACTACTTGTTCTTAAAGTCTCAATGCCTAAAAGCAGGTGAATTGTTTTCACTAAGACATCAGGAGTCAGGACTGAAAACAGAGAGAAATATGAATGTTTTTTCCAACATTGAACATTGGGTTGGTATGAATTGTGTTGCATATTATTGCCATCTTGTTTCCACTGTACAAGCAATCTTGTAGCACTTATCTAATACAAACCATTGTATAGAACAAAGGTCACCCAGTAACCCAACATGTATTACTGATAAGCTTTGCATTTTTTTTCAATGTCTCAACAGTCACTGACAGCCATCCTGACCTGAACCCTTCTCACAGAAACACAGTGAGCAAAATGGACACTTTCAAACCGGCAGAGCTTAAATGGGACCCAAGGCTCATACTACCAAAGACGCCATGGCCCCCAAAATCTGCATCTTATACAGTGAGAATGGAGAGAACACCCATATTTATCTAAACAGATTTATTAACTTTTTTAGAAACATCTTACTTTCTGTGTTACAGAGATATCGCCGCAGAAGAGGTGTATATAGTGCCTTAATGGACCGAATTGAAGAAAAGTTGACCAACTCCTGGAGGAAATGAATCTGTTTTAAGAGAAAAGAATGAAAGAGTTTGCTGCTCACATTATTCTAGAGTTGTTTATTACACACTTTCTTTCTGTTTCTTTTAATTTCTTTTTAATATGTTGTTTTTTACTGCACAAACAAAATAAATATAACCACTGCATTATTAGAAATGTTACAAATGAGATGTTAATTAAGTTTTGTTTTAATATTCACTCTAAAAAAAGGTGTTATATAGTACTAAAAGTGGTTCTTTGGCTCATAATCATAGGGGAACCACTATTAGTGCATTATAGCACCAAATCTTGGTTCTTCAGCGGTTCTTTGGGATGACTGAGGTGCTATATAGCACCACTGCCATTCAAAGAACCCATTAAGCCCCTTTAAAGGTTCTTTACGAGCCAGAATTTGGTGCTGTTTAGCACCATTTTTGTTGAAGAAATAAAATGCGATATGGCACCTCTTATGGGTTCAACATAGCACCATTTGACAAAGGTGCTGCAGAGCACCTTTAAAGATATGATGCTATATAGCACCAAAAGTGGTTCCCCTACAAGTCAAGAACCACTTTTAGTGCTAGCACTTTTTTTTAGAGTGTTATTAAATGTCTTAATAAAAGCTATATTTTTAAAATATATTTTGTGTAACATGAGAAATTTAAACTATAAGGACTAACAGTAATATATAGCTTTCTCGTTTTTCTCGTACATGTCTTTGTATCATTGCTTTGTATTCATTATGGGCGCATGACCTTCGTTGACCAATCATTTTAAAGGTAAACAAATGAGCTGCGTGTGCGCGTGAGTTCAGGCGCGCGCCGCTCCAGTCAGTCAGCAGCACAGAGCAGAGCTGCCAGGGCGTTAATGAATGACGCGCTCTTGAGAAGTATGAAGTCTGAACGGTAAGTTGAATGGACGACTGTGAGTTTAGTTTTAAAACTTTTACCTACAGATAAGGGATACAGACTCATCTTTGTTCTATAAAAGCTAATTTTTTCACCGCGTCATGATTAATTCATTATACTGCCCCAAGGCGCGAGCTGTGGTTCATGCGCTTTAAACATCCACAATCTTTCTCCAGAGCTGCTGTCACTTCGATTAAGGTGATATTTGCATTATATACGGATATATTGGTCACTGTTTAGGATGGATAAATAGGACTCAGAAAAGTTTCGTTTCGACAGGTGGAGTGATTTCCAAAGAAACTACGTGCTCAGCGGAGCTCTCTTATCGCGCTCGCTTTCATTGTTAAACCACCCTGTTTATCAGTTTCTAGGGAATATTGCGCCATGAGATAATAATATTGCGTACTGAGATCTTTTTACACATGTATGTTCATATTAATATCATTTTTACATTAAAGAAATGCTCCTCGAAATCTGTACAAGTTAGATGAACTATGACGAAATACTATGACATTTGCGCGATTTTGGTCGTAAAGGAGTATTGATATATTTTTTTATAGACTTTGAGTTTGTATATGATACTATATCCTCCTAAATGTGCTGCAAATATATAAAAAATCATATTTAATGTAATTTTGTTTTAATGTAACGTTACACATTTTAACCTTTCCCTGCAGATAAAGTGGACAGAAGTTAATAATTTATATAATAAAATGTTAAAAATATGTTAGCTGCTACTAAAATGCTAAAATATCAATAATGTCAACAATATTTTGCAATGAAAAGTGGTAAACATTGGAATTGCATTTCTACGAAAAGCCATTTTTATATCAGCTTAAAGGGATAGTTCACCCAAAAATGAAAATTCTGTCATCATTTACTCACCCTCAGGTTGTTCCAAACCTGTATGAATTTCTTTGTTCTGTTGAACACAAAGGAAGAACATTCAGAACTTTTTATAACTTCATTTTTCACATAAGACCTTCGTTCATCTTCGGAACACAAATGAAGATATTTTTGATTAAATCAGAGGGTTTCTGAACCTCGCAGTAGCAACGTCACTGCACCTTTTGAGGTCCAGAAAGGTAGTAAAGACATTAAAATAGAAAATAAAAAAGTAAAATAAGAAATAAACCCTTGGATTTTATCAAAAATATCTTGATTTGTGTTCTGAAGATGAACGAAGTTTTTATGGGTTTGGGACTACATTAGGTTAAAGTACTCAATGACAGAATGAACTAACACTTTAATATGGGGATTAGGGCCAAGCAATAATAAATTAAAACCATCTCGAGATTAAAGTTGTTAAATTTCGAGAAAAAACGTGTTAATTTTTGAGAAAAAGTCGAAATAAAATGTTGAGAATAAACTCATTAAATTACGAGAAAAATGTTGTTAAATTTCGAGAAAAAAGTCGAGATAAAATGTTGAGAATAAAGTCATTAAAGGGGTACTTCACCCCTGGAAAGATGAATGTGTATTTAAAATTGGTCATTTATGTAGTAGAAATGTGAAATTATTTTTGAATTTGGAGCTTTCTAGACTGAGAAAAGGCAGAAAATGTATTTTTGACTAATGTGGATGAAAGACGACAACTCCCAGAATGCACTTGTTTTGCTGCCCTTGCGAGGCCACGCCCAAACCACGCCTATCGGTTACAGGCGGCATTCAGGAAAATTCAAACAAATAAATCGTGAGTTAGTTCATACATTTACAGCGAAATGGTGCTAAATTGCTTTGTACCTGGATGTACACCCAAAACCAGGAAAGGAAAAGTAAGTTTCCATCATTTTCCGATTAAGTTAAAGATTTGGAGCGATGTAAACAGTGGCTGCGGGCCATCAAACACCCGAAGTTTGGAGATGACACCGTTATAGAAAACCTAAAAAAACGCAGAATATGTAGTCTCCATTTCAAGCACGAGGACTACGAACCAAATATCTTTGCAATGAAGAGAACCATTCTGAAGGACACCGCGATACCATCTATATTCACTTTCCCAGAGGACGAACAGCCTGGCCTGATCTATGTCCGTGAGTAACCTCAAACGCGCATATGTATGGGCGTGGTGAAAAAATGCGGAACTACTTGCTATTACTGGCTGTAGTTTTAAGCCTCTGGCCAAAAAAGCCTCAGATGACGCAAAATGAAGTTTTTTTTTTTTTTTTTTTACAGAATAAAAATGCATAAATCTCTCATCTCAGGCTGATATGAAGGGGGAAAGCACGCTAATTCGAAAATACTAGTGGTATTCTACTAATACAAAGCTTAATGCTAAATCCTGAAGTAACCCTTTAAACTACGAGAAAAAAAGTTGTTAAATTACGAGAACAAATTTGTTAAATTTCGAGGAAAAAGTCGAAATAAAATGTTGAGAATAAAGTCATTAAATTACAAGAAAAAGTTGTTAAATGATGAGAACAAATTCGTTAAATTATGAGAAAAAACGACTTTTTTGCTCGAAATTTAATTAGTTTTTTTCTTGTAATTTAATGAGTTTATTCTCAACATTTTATCTCGACTTTCTCAAAATGTAACATTTTTCTCATAATTTAACAAATTTATTCTCGTAATTTAAAGAGTTTATTCCCAATATTTTATCTTGACTTTTTTTCTCTAAATGTAACGAATTTTTTCTCGTAATTTAACAAGTTTATTCTCAATATTTTATTTCAACTTTTATCTCGAAATTTAACAACTTGAATCTCGAGATGGTTTTAATTTTTTATTATTGCTTGGCCCTAATCCTCTTCCATACTTTAATGCTTGTTATTTAGTTGTGTAAAGTAGTTTACCAGCACTAACCTGTGGTGCGTTTCCCAAAGAGAACTATGGTCGCAAGTTCTGTCATTACCAATAGAGTTCAATGGGACTTACGATCATAGTTGACTAACGATGCTTTCGGGAAGTGCACCTCAGCTTGAACAAGGTCTACCATTTTAGTTTAACCCTGACCAGCTAGATCTGTTTGGACAAACTATGTTGAAACCATTGTTTGATATGATCTTCTATGCCATGAAAGCTCATAACAGTATAATGATTTAGGATCATGTGTCAGAACTTTTTTTTTTTTTTAAAGTAACTCACTTTACCTGAACTCTAATTTTGTTTGACATGTAAAGATAAAGTGGGACAGTATTTAAAACAGATCCTCACAAATAATTAAGTGTCATCATGCAACTATGCAAATTGTTTTAGATCATTCAATCACCATTTAAAAACCACCATGTGCCTATGTATGAACTTCTAGGCATGCATTGGATGTGGGGTTTTGGACCTATGGAACATCATCCTAAACTCGTGTTGTTCTCACACTCCTGAGGGAAATGGGGAACGGAACATCAGATCAACCCAACTTTCTTTCCAGTCTTCCATTCTTTAATTCCCTTCACATCTCTATTCTGGGTCTGGACTCTGCAGGCAAAACAACGGTGCTGTACCGCCTGCAGTTCAATGAGTTTGTCAACACTGTCCCCACCAAAGGTTTTAATGCGGAGAAAGTCCGAATAGCTGTTGGGGACTCACGGACAGTGACGTTTCACTTTTGGGACGTTGGCGGCCACGAGAAACTGCGCCCTCTCTGGAAGTCCTATACACGATGCGCGGATGGCATCATGTTTGTTGTGGACTCTCTGGACGCTGAGAGGATGGAAGAGGCTAAGACAGAACTTTACAAAATCACCCGCTCCACTGAAAATCAAGGAGTGCCTGTGCTGATTATTGCTAACAAGCAGGACTTGAGACAGGCTCTGTCACTGTCACAGATAGAGACAATGCTGGCGCTCAATGAACTGGGACCCTCTACGCCGTGGCACCTGCAGCCCACCTGCGCCATCATTGGTGATGGTCTCAAAGAGGGACTTGAAAGACTTCATGACATGATCCTAAAACGAAGAAAGATGCTCAAACAGCAAAAACAGAAAAATAGACCGTAAATGTATTATATAAACGGAGGAGAAAAGAATTGTTGTGAACTATTTTTTATGTGCCCAGATTTGGTTAGAACCAACAAGCACTTTAGTTGTTTACTTTCTTGTTGTTTACTTCTCTGGTTGTTTACTATCACTTAGAAATATATAAACTTAATATAAAGGGTTTTTTGAATTATTACACTGAAGGATGATTCATATTGTAGGTTTTATGTTGATTTGCAATAAAGGGGCTTTCTATGTTTATTCTAAATTGTCGCATGTAATACTTGCACACAATGAGACTTTTTAAAGTCTTTTTTTCATTTTATGGTCAGGTAATTTTTCCTTATACTATCATGTTACAGGAATAGCTTATGGAATAGCAATGAAAAATCTGTCATTTAACTCATGTTCATGTTATTATAAACTGAATAATGACTTAAATTTCAGTCTGTTCCACACTCAAAGCTATTGTATGTGGGGATGCAATATATCACAACCATATCATTTATCTGCCGAGAAACTTATTAGTATCGATATTGGATATTTAATGCTATTTTCCTTTATTTTTACATTTATATTAGACTCAATCTTTAAAAACACTAATAATTTTAGTAACACTGTTAAATGTAATCTTCAGCTATTCTGCTTTATACAAAATAGTAAAGAATTTCAATATGAGCATTTATTGGTTATTGGCTGCGTTTCCCATACAACGGCGTAACTTCGCTACCATAGTACGATGCATAGTTCAACTAGCTAGTCACGACTGTTTTCCGAAACTGTATTGTAGCAAACTTGTCGTTCAGCCATGTTGTTGAAAAAAAGGGAAAAAACTAAATCAGTTTGAGATTGAATTAATGCTAGATTTTTTCCTATAAGTTACGGACATGGAATCTGAGGACTAATTCTCATTTTTCTCAGTTATTTTGCTTTATTTCCAGATTCAATCATAGGCTCGTTCTCACGTACTAGAGCACATACGCACATGCGCAAAAGAGGTGTTCAAATCTCTGGACAAAATTAAAATATGTAAAATAACTTTGGATATATTCACAATAAAAGATATACATTGTACTTAATGTCAATGCTTATTTTGCTCAAGATAATGATTTATTAAGTCCACGTCATAAAAACAAGCACCTATGCTTCTAACCACAGCTCGAGAGCTGTCGTTCAAACCACACAAGTTTGCGATGCAGTTTTGTTTGGACTATGGTTTTGGGAAACACCAAATCGTTGAACTATGTTAGTAAGGACAGAACTTGCGATGTTAGTTGGCTAACGATGATTTTTGGAAACACAACAGAATTTTAATATTGGTGCATTCCTTATTTTATAGCATTAGAAATCTTATAATGTGTACAGCTTGAGTTATATAGACTGCGTTTATGATCCTTTCATTGTGCATTTTTGTCAATTTTAAAGCATGTAAAATTTCTGTCCCTGGTTATTTTACAGTAATTGTCTTACAGATTTGGAAAGGCATGGTGTGTAAATGACAGAATTGTTATTTTTGGGTGAACCATTCCTTTAACTCATCCCTTTTAAAAGAAGGCATGAGTACTTGGAGCCTTGCACCACCACATTCTTCTTTGGTTTAGTAACACTAAGGTGAGAAAGGAAAGCAAATGCCCCTGCATCATACATTACAAAACCTTAGATTAGAACTGACCCCTTATCTGTGATTGCATCCACCTTTGCAGGCATCAGAAACACTCAAATAGCCCAACTGGAGGCGATTTATAGGATTTGTCTGCTGTGTATCACATACGTCCCTAAATTCCAGTCCTGACTCGTAAATCCAGAGCGACTGGGACTCTTCCCCCCCATTCCATTGATGTCAGTAAAGCTGAGCTGGGATGGTGACAGACTGGAAAAAATCTGCAGTGCAGTTTCCATTCCCACACTTTCGCTAGACTGATACTGAACTGCAGGTCGGTATCGCACCTGTAGGATTTGGAAACCCAAAAACACTTTTGTACACTTCAACCTAACTTGAAATTTATCAATTTCATTGCGTTGAAATATAAAATACCAAACCAAATATCATCTGTTTACAGGCATTTTCTTAGAACTAACTATAATGTTTATATAAGCGTTTATTTTGTATCTAATGCAATGACATTCGTGCATTTTTATACTTTATCTAGCCCTCTGTTCGTTACGCCGGCCTATTTTTCCTGCAAACAAAAGAGTAGATTATCATGTGACTGCTTGTAAAAGAAGCAGAGAAAGAGGGAGTCTTTTTGTTATAATGGCACTTTTCTAGAAATCCAAAATGCTTTTTTGTTGCTTTTAAACAATGGTTGGTACTTTCACTTGTTGAAAGCGGATTTAGACATTGTTTCAAGGAAAACTGTGAGCTTGTGTTCAGTTATCTCAGAAACCCTGCAGTGCAGTCTATGAGATTTTGTGGGAAAGCAAGAGGTGTAGTGACCTGGCTCTCCATGCAGGCCCCCCCTTCACTCCCCCACCCCGTCTGTATCTGATGACAGTATGTTGGCAGACTGCTTTTGTTCAGCTCTGCTCTCAACTCATTCCAGCTTGAAGGATGAGGTTGGGAGATGGAGGTCTAGTAGCTGTTTTCCCCTGTCCTTTTGTGTGAAAAATAATTCTCAGTGGGTTCAAAAGGGTGCTGCAAAGTGTTCATTCTGACAAACATCGTGAGATTAAGAGACTTTATGAGCTAAATAATTCATGTTTTGGTCTTTTAGAACTAAGTAAACACCATGTTCTGTAATCGCAAATGTCTGGTTTATATCAGTGTGCTGCCACAGATAATGTGATCACCACAAAGATCATAATCTTGTTTAGCACGGTAAATACTGATTGCATTTAATCCTTATGGCTTTAGTTGACACAAGGACTGTATTCATCATGATGCTTGTTGGTCCAGTTTGATCCAGTCTAAGCAATGCTACATTGAGAACTAGCTGGTGCTTGTCTCAAAGAAACATTGGTGTCTGGATTCACACGGTCATGGAAACTAGATAGTGCTATTTCTGGACCTGTGAAATTAATGAAAATTTGTAAAATCAGAATAATCATCTTGTTGATTTTAATTTCAAATATAGGTTTTTCTTATATTATTGCTTGAAATTATTTAAACGATTCAAAAGTTTAAAAAAAATTTTTTTTAAAAAAGTGTTTTTTTTTTTTTTTCAGAAGAAGCTTATGCTCACTCAGACTGCATTCATTTGATCAAAATACAGTTAAATATTACAATTTAAAACCACCATTTCCTATTTAATATATTTGAAACTGTAATTTATTCTTGTGAAGGAAAGCTGAATTTTCGGCATCATTACTCCAGTCTTCAGAGTCACATGATCCTTCAGAAATCATTCTACTGATTTGCTGCTCAAGAAACATTTTCTTATTATAAATGTTAAAAACAGTCATGCTGTTTAATAATATGGTTTTCAACCATGTTTTTTTCTTCAGGATTCTTTAATGAATAAAATTCAAAAGAACAGCATTTATTTGAAATGGAGTTTTTTTGTAACAATGTACTGTCACTTTCGATCATATGCATCTTTGCTGAATAAAAGTATTATTTTTTAAAAATCATTTAATGTCGTCTCTTCATCTGTACTGTACTGTGTAGTGATGGAAGTATTTCCTGCGATAGTATTTCCATTGTCACAATGGTAGCTTTTTCTGTACAGTTTACACAGTACTGCATTTGTCTTTGTGCAGAAAGTGTTTCTAAATAATAATAGATGGTTCTTGTAAGTGAGTTACATAATCTGTCATGCCACATAATTACAGAAAAGAATTTAACCCATTGATTAAAGCCGTAGTATGTATGAGGAAAGTATTTGTTAGTGTTGTATGTCAGGGAAAGAACAGCTAGCAAACCGAACCTCATGCGATTAAAAGAACAACTCAGTCAAGTCCGACTAGTTTTGTTCTTTAGAGGAATGTGCTTTTTTGGAGGTGTGAATTTCTCCCTCCTTGTCCTCCTTGCTGTTTATGTAAAATGCTTTGCTAAAATTAGTTTTAGCTGACAAGTGATAGTCTCTTAAAATGCATTTTTTTAACCTTTAGTTCGGGGAAGTCAAAAGTTTAAAAAAAAAAAAAAACTGAGTTATCAGATGAATGACTTTAGGACTTTTGCCATGGAAAACAGATGTAGCCTACATAAAGCCTCCCCACCCCCAACAATGTGGCAATTTTTAAAATACAAGAGAACTAAGTTGTAGGTTGTTTTTTCTGTTGACTGTTAACTGCTCAATAGACAGGTCTCTACAGATCTCAGCAATACCAAGTATTTAACAATATTTTGCAATAGAAATTCACTTTAAGAATGAGTCAGCATGCATGTAAAAACATGCTGACACAAACACAATCAGCTTTTCAGAGAAAATCAATTTTCACACAATGTGGTGTCAAAAAAATGTTTACAGACAGTATGCATCAAAGTGTTTTAGGTGCCTGTACAATTTTTTTCCATCTGAGATAACGATCAAAGGAATGTCATGAATGAGATTATATCCCATGTTTACTTTTTTTTTTTGTGGAACACCAGGTGAATTTAAAATAGTTAGAATAATACATTTATATATATATATATATATATATATATATATATATATATATATATATATATATATATATATATATATATATATATATATATATATATATATATATAGACTCAAAAGTTTGGGATCAGTAAGATATTTTAATGTTTAACCAAGCAAGTCTTCATTACAGCTATAAGGTATAGGAACTCAGTCATCTTATAGCCAAATGTCTAGTGCAAATGTCTTTGTTTGTTACACTATTTTCAAAGGGTGTCATGTTTACCTTCTAACTAGACCACTCAGTTGGAGAACACCAATGTTTTCTCTGTCACTTTCTAAACCGCAGCTGTTTGCATGTCTTTTCCTGCTGTTCTCGCCTCTGGAGCTGTGAGTTACTTGAGCTCGTTCGCATGTGCAAACAAAATCCAAGAGTCCTTTAGGGGACGCGGTGACGTGGGCACTGTTGTGATTTTCTGTGTGCTGTGGCAAAACCTTTTTTTCCACAGGGTACAGGTGCTTCCTTCTGAGGAAATCAGAGGTGTCCCGTACAACACTGTGTTATCAGCAACTCTCTCAGTGAAGAATAAACAGTGATCACATGCATAACTGGAATCTCGCTCTGTCGGATACACACTTCCCCTAAGTGTTGTTCTAAGGTCAGTTCACCCTACCTGGATTCTAAGCTTCAATATCATAGCCAATTTCATATGAGAATATTTAACTGCTTTAGCACTTTGGGGGAAGTTATCTAAAACTGCTTAGTTACAGGGAGGAAATCCTGTTCATTGCAAATGAGTCACATGGGCTGTGTAAATAAAGACTCCATGCATATCACTTGCAAATGATCTGTCTTGTAAATAATCACTGCATGACTTCCGGTTCTTATTCTCATCTGGTCTCTTGATAACACTAAAGGAATTTACATTTTTGTCTCGTGAGAATGGTTTTGGTTATCAAGGGCCTATATTTGTGACTAAGAGAAGATTAGTTTAGTTCGTAATTCTTTCATCAATACAGAAATGTGACACTACTGATATTATAAAATTGTTTATGTTTTTAAGCCTAAGTTTTAACTTGTTAATATTTCACTTGATACAACACATCTAATTTTAAAATGTATTTTCCCTTGACACAGACTTGTAAACATGCTATATCACTAGAAACATTTTAAATAAAATGTTACAAATCAAAGTGAAAGCTTTTGGCATAAAGGTTCTTAAAATTAGACCCTATAGGTTCTATACAGAACCCCACTGAACCTTTTTTCTAAGAGTGTAAGTTACTTTGGATAAAACAACTTGCCAAATGAACAGTGTTGGGGAAAGTTACTTTTAAAAGATGCATTACAATATTGCGTTACTCCCTAAAAAGTAACTGATTGAGTTAGTTACTTTTTTACGGAAAGTAATGTAATGTTACTTTTTCTCACCTGGGCTGGGCTTGCTTGTTTGTTTTTTAATTAAATGTAATAAAAAAATAATCTTTTGCCAAATGTAAAGGCCCTTTCACATCAAAAGTGAAATGCAAATTCACACCTGTACAGTAGAGGGTGCAGCTTGAACAAACCTTTCAGCTGTGCTGCCATTCTGGATTGCAGAAGAATAGGAAACAAACAAATTAAACACACTGTAAACCTGAATAAGTTGGCAAAACTCAAAAAATTTGAGGCAATCAGTTGTTAAAGGGGTTAGTTCACCCAAAAATGAAAATAATGTCATTAATAACTCACCCTCATGTCGTTCCACACCCGTAAGGACTTTCGTTCATTTTCAGAACTCAGATTAAGATATTTTTGATGAAATCCGATGGCTCAGTGAGGCCTCTATAGACAGCAATGCCATTGAACTTCTCAAGGTCCATAAAGGTACTCAAAACATATTTTAAATAGTTCATGTTAGTTCAGTGGTGCAATCTTAATATTATAAAGCGACGAGAAAACTTTTTGTGCGCCAAAAAAACAAAATAACGACTTTTCAACGGTATCTAGTGATGGCCGATTTAAAAACACTGCTTCAAATCTTTTGTTTCGAATCAGTGATTTGGAGCGCCAAAGTCGCGTGATTTCAGCAGTTTGGCATTTTGACACGCGATCTGAATTCACCGATTCGAAACAAAAGATCTGAAGCAGTGTTTTTAAATCGGCCAGATACTATTGAAAAGTTGTTATTTTGCTTTTTTTGGTGCACAAAAAAATGTCTCTTTGCTTTATAATATTAATATTGAACCACTGAACTCACATGATCTGATTTAAATATGTTTTTAGTACATTAATAGATCTTGAGAAAGGAAATGTCATTGCTGGCTAGAGGCCTCACTGAGACATTGGATTTAATCAAATATATCTTAATTTGTGTTCTAATGATGAACGAAGGTCTAAGGGTGTAGAATGACATGAGGGTGAGTAATAAATTACATTATTTTCATTTTGGGTGAACTAACCCTTTAAGTTAAGAAATTCAAAGTTTAAGTAAGTAGAACTGGCATATTTTTATTTTGTACTAATTTTAATTATTCTTAACTTGAAATGTTTGCTCACACTTAATTCATACATTTAACTTAAAATTACCATGTAACCTCAATGTAAACACATTTATTAGTGTAAACTTAGCTAGCTATAACAAGCTAATTCAGAAAATCCTAACTTGCTAGTTTGTTAACATTTTAACAATAGCATGATATAGCACTTGCTGAATGGGTGCAATATAAAGCATTTAAGATACACTCTAAAAAATGCTGGGTTAAAAACAACTCAAGTTGGGTTAAATATGGACAAACCCAGTGATTGGGTTGTTTTAACCCAGTGGTTGGGTTAAATGTTTGACCCAACCTGCTGGGTAGTTTTATTTAACTCAACTATTGTTTAAAAATGACTATATGGCTGGCTTAAAATGAGCCTAAAATATGTTGGAAATTAAAAATCAGACACATAATTACTAGAGGCAACAATAATATCAAAAGGTGAAAATTCATTAAAAAGCAATTTAATACGTTTATTATTTAATTATTATTAATTAAACATATTAATAAATGTTAATTTCCAACCTATTTTGCGTTCATTTTAAGTGATCAATAAAGTAATTTTTAAACATTAGTTGAGTTAAATAAATCTACCCAGCAGGTTGGGTTTAAGATTCAACCCAACAGCTGGGTCAAAACAACCCAATCGCTGGGTTTATCCATTTTTAACCCAACTTGGGTTGTTTTTAACCCAGCATTTTTTAGAGTGTACTTACTCTCAAACCAAGCCGCATGCACCAGGATGGTAATTCTCCAAAAACCCACAAAAACAGAAACTCTTCTAAATTAGCATAACAAAACATTAATCACTACTAAATCTCCCACTTAACATAAATCTTGCACAAACACTTAATTTTAGAGTTTACTCTCCCTTTCAAGTGCCATGCTGGGAAATAGAAATTCCAGCCCAGTTTCAGTTAAACTTAAGTTCATCTAAATTCATTAAACTCAAAACAATGAAACAGTTCCGATTACTTAAAATATATCAGTTCTGTGAACTTGAAAGAAAAAGAAAGTGTTAAATACTTATAAAAGTTCATTTGACTGAACTTATTTGTTTAAGTTTGTCCTACTCAAACCAATTAATTATTTTAAGCGTTAGGGTTTACAGTTCATATGTAATATTTATATAAAATAATTTTTGCTTATTAATATATGGTTGAATCGGATCATCGAAGGTCAGCTGACATTGGTTAATAAAGTGAGATTAAATACATAAAGTATATTTGTGTTATTTAACATTTATTTATTGCAGGTTTGTGCAATATTCTGAGTTTGCATTTCACTGTTTTTATTTTGATGAATACTGAATCTATTTTTGTGCAAGTGAGATGAGTAAATGCTCACATTTAGTCTAACCATCATGTTTACGCAGTGCACACAACGCTTCTGCACTTTTATTCTTGATTTCTCTCAAAATGGGGACAGGAGAGCTGTCAGTAAATACATTGGAAAACAAAAGAAACTTGCGTTACTATATTGGAAAAAGTAACTGATATTTTGTTGTAAATGTAAAAATAAAGCGTTACTTTACTAGTTACTTGAAAAAGTAATCTGATTACATAACTCACATTACTTGTAATGTGTTACCCAAACAATGCATATGAATGAATGTAAATATAAATGTTAAAAAGTATGTATTGTGCACCTTAAATTGCTAGTTTTTAAAATCTATATTAGAAGTGTTTGCACCCCATGTAGGTACAAACACACTTTTTTAGTCTGACACTCTCACAATATCCAGTGCGATAGATGCATGGACTGCAAAATAACAGTGACCACTAACATCTGTATTCATAACACAATTTTAACGCTATTTTCTAAACAACAAACACAAAGGGGGAAAACATCCCTATCAGTCAGTTTTACGTATAATGGCTCTGATCCTCCGTTTCTGCTACATCCTGCCATGTTAACAGGTCTTCATTACCAGTGACTCATTTCCTTTGAGGATGTTACACGTGGTGAGCATGACTTGATTAGCGCCGCACACATGCACACACCCGCACACTCTGATACAATTAAGGGAAAGAGACTTCTGACATGATGTTCTGTCAGACGCCCCACAGTGTACACAGTGCCTGCAGTATACTTTCCCCTTACTGGAGAGGATGCAGCTGCTACATGTAAAAAAATAAAAGGGACACAGTTCATTCCAGTTTAACATTAAGTTCCTCTCAAAATATTCAAAAAGAATGTAGTGAATGTTTAGCATTATTTTAAAAAATGTGTTAACAAATTCAACTTTTTATGTTTATATTGTTTCAACTGATCCCAGAATGTGCTTTCATCCAAAGCCACTTATAAATGAGAAACAATGTAAGCTATTTATCATTAGAGCCAACAATATCTGCAGTGCACAATGGCAAGTTTCATGTGTAAGCTATAGTACACAAACAATAGATACACTAGACTTTTTTAAATAGTAGTTTTAATAGGAAGTGCCTTTCTTTATTACAACCACATTTCTTATTTTATTGGTTAAACATATAGTATGACTTTGGCAGATTTAAAGGCCCACTGAAGTGCCTTTGAATGCGCAGCTTTATTCACTGTGTTTACGTAATTTCTATGAAACAGGAAGACAGGGCGGGATATATCTAAAAGCTCCTCCCCTTTTTTTAAAAATAGCCACTGAACTCGTAAAACCTAATTTTCCTTATAATATCTGAACGTTTTTTGGTCTGTGCTGACTCACACGTATTATCTGCTCTGTGCTCTTGTGTCTCTGGACGGGAGCAGACTGTGCTTGTGCTGCGGTGGTTAACGTGACACTAACGCAAAAACTGATTTCATTCACGAATTTTGCGTCAATGGAAAGCATATTAAAGCTATCTGAATCGTTCTCTATCCTCTATATAGTGCACTATGTGCCATTCACCATATATAAACTAATAAATGTGTGAACAAATGACCGATTTCAGCCGCAGCTTCATTGTCTGTTGATAGTGTAGGAGGGGGCGGGACTTCAGATTCTAGAGAGCATTTGATTGGACAGAAGATCTGATGAGAAGCTGAAGCTGGTGATGTCATGAAATCTGTGATCCATTTTAGCAGAAGTGAGACACTGTAAGTTTTGAATGCTTATATCTCCTAAATGCGAATTTTGTCATTGTTTTGGAACACACCAGTTTATTCATATCCTTAAGGCTAACATTTTCATACTAAAAGCTAAAAAACTTACATTTTGATTTCATGGGGACTTTAAGTAATCTAAGTAAACATGACTACAGTGGTTCAACCTTAATGTTTGAAGCATTGAGAATATTTTTTGTGTGCAAAAACAAACAAACAAACAAACAAAGACTTTATTCAACTATTTATTTTCTTCCCTGTCAGTCTCCTACACTGTTTACTTGGTAAACACAGTGCAGCGCTTCCGGGTTCTACATCAGAATGCTGACTCATTATTGGCTGGCTCCTGAACAATGGTATATTTATATATATTTATATATATAAGCATTAATCAATGCTATAAAATGTGTTAATTATTAGTTCACAATGCTTAATGCATTAACAAATTTTAACATATAAAACAAAAGTACAGTAAAAATAGACTTGCATGTGACAACGATTAGGTCGGTTTCTCTCATATCAGTAAGCACATAACTCCTAAGCATCTTATGTATCATGTGGCATAACTTTGTGACACTAAGAATTCCATATATTTTCTGAAGTGGGATCTCTTCTGCTTAAACTTTCCCACAGAATGCAGTGGAATGTTGTTGTTTATGTCACTAGCTGCATGTGAACACATGGATCTACAGTATGTTCATATATGCATGTTATGTTATAGATAATGAGGCATCAAAATGTTTTTTGGCAATGTAAAAAATTAATTGAACAATTAAATACATGTTCTTTTTCTTGCAGAATTTCTGCAGAATTACAGCCTGATCGCCGAGCACCATACCAGGAGCCAGACATAACCACATTTCCTCAGCTCTGATAAAGACCCCCTGGAGACCCGAGTCTCCTGTTTACAGTGAGCAGTTTTGGTGTAATAAATGTTGATTTTGTTCAGGACGTAATTAGTGCTGTGCGCTTTGAAACCATGAGCGTGGGCAAACATTTTCACCAGTCTCAACAGTGCGCAGTGACATCCTCCAGGGATTAAAGTTACTGCAGAGTCCCTACAGCACAGCAATTATGCTATATGCTAATAATGATTACATCTCTCAGCTTCTTTTGCCTCTTAATTTGGCTGATTAGACTGTCAACGTCATTGCTGCATTACAGCTAAACCCACGTTTACAGCCTCCTCACAAAGAAGAGGCTTTTATCTTTTAACTTTTGTCTTTCAAAAGACTCTTTTTAGGCTATAAAACATCCTGTACTCTTGAGACAATGTTTTTGTCGGCCACTATTCCAGATTACACATTTAATTGTTATTCTCATTTACCATGTTATGAAGAAGAGGACCATTTAATTGAATCTTTGTATAGCCTACAGATAAAAGTGACCCGTGCACCACCTAGAATATGGAAGGCCTATATGTCACTTATTTTTAAGCTGCTAAATGTAAAAAAGAAAGTATCTTCACAAGGGACACTGTTCATTCCAGTTTATAAATGAGAAACACTGTAAACTCTATATCATATTTTCAGAGCACAATGGAAAATTTCATGTGTAAGCCATAGTACACAAACTAGATGCAAAAAAGTAGAGAGAAAGAGAACTTTAAATAGGGGTGTTAATAGGAAGTGCCTATTTATACCAACCACATTTCTTGTTTTAAAATAAATGGTAACACTTTACAATAAGGCTCATTAGTTAACTACATTAGTTAACATGAACTAATAATGAACTGCATTTATACAGCATTCATTCATCTTTAATGTTAATTTCAACATTTACTAATACATTATTAAAATCTTGTTACCATTAGTTAATGCACTGTGAACTAACATGAACAAACAATGAACAACTGTATTTTCATTAACTAACGTTAATAAAGATTAGTAAATGCAGTAACAAATGTATTGTTCGTGGTTAGTTCATCTTAGTTAACACATTAATGTAGTTAACTAATTAACCTTATTGTAAAGTGTTACCAAATAATTGTAGCCTGTCTATCTACTTTGTATCTCCACTGAGACTTTTTTTTATCTGCCATTAGCCTTTCTTTCATGGGACTATTCCTGATTCTTTAATTGTTATTTCTCCTGTAAGGTGTTATGAATATGAGAATTATATGACTGGATCTAAAATCTAATCATTTACACAACGCAAATATTGCCCTCTAATGGTGATAAGTTGTCATTACTTCAAATTGCTGTAAACTTAATTATCTACAGCAGAAGGAAAGAAAATATGTACAAGTTTAAAAATGGAAAAGACCTCAGAGACATGGGGGCAGCTATAGCCTAGTGGTTAGAGAGTTGAACTTGTAACCCGAAGGTCATGGGTTTGAGTCTCAGTAGATTGGGGGAGTGAATGTTTCTCTCTCTTCCACTCTCATTACCCACAACTGAGGTGCCCTTGAGCAAGACACCTAACCCCCAATCACTCCCTGGGTGCCCTTTGCTTCGGGGCCGTGTGTGTATGTGTGCACTTGGATGGGTGAAATGCAGAGCACAGATTCCGTGTAAGGGACACCATACTTGGCCTATTGTTTGGCAGATGCAAAAGGTTCCCAAGGATTTGCCCATATTCATCTTGATGCAAAAAGCTTTTCCAGGTTCTCCTCCTGAAAATCACCATGCACTAGCACCACGTTTAACAACAGGGATGGTGTTACCTTGGTGTTGTGCTATAACTAGTTTGTGCCAAATTCAAATGCTTTCAAGCCAACGAGCTCAACGTTAGTCTCATGAAACCACAGTTTACTTCCAAATGGTTTCACTTTTGCCACATGGCTTCGGTGGATTTCTTTTAGTTGTGGTGAATCTGTGAAGTTCTGAAGCGACCACTGATGTCAGATTCGTCCATTACAGCTGATATGGCCTGATCTTTGTACTAGCACCTGTACTTTTTTCTCCCCCATAGCCTCTCCTAATTTCTCTTTTTCAAACAACTGCTATTTTAGTTTTGAGACTGTGATATTACTGTGCAGTCATGAATTGAGCATTGCTGGATCTTGAAATGAACACCAGGTGTACATTGTTAACATCTTTAGTGTGACTTCCCATGATAATTGATTTCATCACCCAATTTAGGTTGCTAAAACACAGCGGGATGAATACGTATCAATTAAGCCACTTTTATTTTTCATTCAGTTCTTAAGACCATAACCTTTTTCCTTTTTTTTCCAATTTAAAAGCATCAGATGACTTAATAGTGCATTGAAATAAACTGACCAGATAATAATTTCACAAATAATTTTTTGGTGACCCAAGATGGGGAAAAAACTGTATATTTCTCATCATTTCTGATATTATGTTCTCCACTTTTATATTAAAAAAAAAAAAAAAAAATGTAGAAATTAAAGGTGCAATATGTAAGCATTTTGCAGTAAAATATCCAAAAACCACTAGGCCAGTGTTATAAATTTTGTTTAAATATTTTTTTTTTTGAGCTGCCAATTATTAAATGTAATTAGTTTTTTAAGAGGCTACATCCCATTAAGCTGATCTGAAGTGTGTTGGTCTGCCTAACCCCTCTTTGTTTGGAATAATTTTATGTTACTCTGCCTTATTTGGGAAAGATGGCCTACAGTAGCCTTAAGTTATCTCATTTTCTAAAATAAACACTTGGTGGTTGTTCAAGATCTTGACTCTAGCCTATTTCTACAGTTTTTTTTTCTCAATAGTTAATTTAGAGTTAGTTTCATTTCTACAAATGGTGCAAACTCTGCTAGATTATAGATAAAAGATTCCCATTCCCCTGCCATTCTGTGATCGGCAGTGATCGGCAATCGGCAGATCATGATCTTAGTGATCAGTAATCGGTGATCGCCCCAAAAATGCTGATCGGAGCATCTCTAATTATTGTTATATAGCTCAACACGTTTAGTCTTATTGATTAAATCTAATTTTCTTGATTTCTTGCGAGTACCATGCTTTACCATGCCTCAGAGAAAAACACTATTTTGTGAAGTAGCTAACATAGCATGATCAGATGAAGCTGTATTTTTAGTAACAGTAATACAGCATTTTCTCCATCATACAATATGTTTTAAAATTAATTGCCTGCCATTTATCAACACAAGCCATCCAGCATTTAATATGCTATTCTAAAATTGATCTACTTTACTGCAGTGTGCAACAAGTGTCTCACAGCAGCCGCCGAACGAACGCACAGAGTAACGATATAACATCATTTTCAACACACTCAAATGTATCTAATATGATAAACAGAGCTGTGTTACCTCATACTCATTTAATCGGAAGCGGCGCCGGTATCATAAAAGTTCCTCTGCTCACAGTGTGTGCTGCGCAATCGCTCCAGCTCCTCGTTCAGCTCCACAACACTCGGTCCTGCTCTGCTTCATACTACAGTAACGTTAATAATCGCATCCATGAACATGATTTCTGCCCGGGTCCAATCCCGATTTTTTTCCACCGGCTGTGAGGTGAAGACCACATATCCCAAGATTCCGCACTCAAACTTGGCGTCATCAAGCTACGCCTTTGTTTTGAACAGGCAACTTCTAGAGGACAGAACATTTTACATATTGCACCTTTAATTTATTCTTTTTTATTGACACCCCCACCCCACCCCAGTAGTGCAGTAGTTATGTCACTATCAAATTATTAGTAATTATGTCACTACCAGATGCAAAACAAAAATAAATAAATGAATAAACCTTTAGTTATAATACCCTTACAAATATTAGTTTTTTAGTTTTTTCATAACTTATAATAAAGGGGTTTGTTGCAACTGTGTGCTGAACCTGATTTATTAAGGACTGGTTGTTTCATCTATATATATATTTATATATATTTTTTTTTATATCAAAACAGATATTTAAAAAATGAGATAATAATATGATAATATTATTTTAATATAAGATGCATGTGCCAGGAAATAATATTTTTGGGTTTCATAGTGCGTCTGCACATTTCCATTCGCTAGATGGCGCCATTGCGTCTCGTATGTAAAGGAAGCGTCACGTCAAATGACAAAAAATGATAGTCAAATGTAGTCCATCACCATAATCCAGACTCGAGCAAAAAGCAATGTGTATATCTAAATATAGCTGAAACATAATATGTGACTGCTTCATTTGATGCTGATTACTGAAAGAAAATGCGTTTTGATAAAATCTGTGCTATTATTATATTGGCCTACACAATGATACCAAATTTGAATAGTGACCAAAAACTTTTAAAATAATTACAGGACCACATGTCATGAGATAACTTTGCAAATAATCTCAGCCTGCAATTTGTTTTCCTCTCTCACTCTCACTGTCTGGCTCTACACAAATAACACTTCGCAGCTTGCAGCGCGCGCACTCTCACGCTCCGCACAAACAACAACACTTGTTCGGGCGCGCGGCAGCCTGCTTGATATGCACGCTCACAGCCGCACGCTAGGCCATCGCTTTCTGCCAGCCTTGTGATTAATTAACATCCAGTTCGTAACCCCCCAAATTAACGCCGGAGCACACGGGCTAATGAGCTGACTGTGATCCTGTAGGTTACAATAACTCCATCAGACCAAGCACAGGCACTGCGCATCGGACTGGAGCTCAGTAGTTGTGCGCAAAAGTTGTAATAACGGTAGGCTGCTTGATCATTAAATAGGTCAAAACCAAGTCTACCTGTCACACTTTTGCTCTGGTTTATTTTTGAAAGTCAATTATCGTATAGGCTCTGAAAGGCTATTGAACATTTCCATCATTGTTGGCAACGGGGAAAAAAGATTCATTAAACACGTTTACCTGTCAACAATAGCGGGGCATGTTGTCACACCATATGGGGTAAGTTGTCACAATGGTTATTAAATTGCAGGTTATGAAATGAATTTTAGACTTTTATTCTATGAATTTTATGAACGTTTTATCAATATTAAAGCAAAAAAAAATGTAAGTGTAGCACAAACATTTCAAGCTATTGTTTCTGCAAACTGTAATTAATGAATTGTCATTTCTTTTGAATGCACTCACGTGTCCATCCCCATCTCCCGGGATGCCATTAATCCGTCCCACGTCCGTCGGCCATTTTCAGTGGGTGAGGGAGGAGGGGGTATCCAAGTTTTTAGTTCACTCTTTAAAACGTGAAATGCCATATTTATAAGCCCGTATTTATAAACACATTTGCATAGATCAAGATGAAAAAGTTGTTTGAATTGGGGGGCCATTTGCATTTGGCGAAGCATATGGCAGAGCTGCGGAAGCCACGGGCCATGCCTTCATTAAGCCAGCTCCATTTCATCAGAGCGGAGCGCTCCCCACCACGCTCCCCCGCCGAGCCGCCTTCTGTCCCCGAAGGTTCCACTGACAGGGGACAATATGTCCCCAAGGTGAAACGCACCCCGGTCCCAATGATTATTTAATCTGACTCACGCACCGCTCCTTAAGGGAAAGGGACAGAGAGGGACAAAGTGGTGCTTTTTTTTTTTTTTACTTGTCGGATGGAAGCACTGATCTACAGGTGAGGCGACTGACACGTGTTGGCTGAGGATAACACAGTTTTTAGTTTGGCTATGAGTGCATGCCGAAGGAGACGTGGGAGTAGGCGAGTGCACGTTTATGGCACGCGGCCTCCTTTTGCTGTGGCTCACACGTACATTGTTCACAAGCATGGCACATTGGATTACAAACACTGAATTCTGTTCTTTACATATGTAATATTAGGCCTACAGGCCAAAGAAGGTCTCCACTCTTAAAATAAAAGTTCTTCAGGGGCATTTATGGTTCCACGAAGAACCATTAACATCCATTGAACCTTTCCTCTGCAAAGAAAGTTCTTTATAGTAAAAAAAAAAGTTTCTTTAGGTTATTAAAAGGTTAGGTCATCCAAAAATGAAAATTCTGTCATTAATTACTCATGTCATTCCAAACCTGTAAGACTTTTGTTCATCTTCAGAACACAAATTAAGATATTTTTGATGAAATCTGAGAGCTTTCTGTCCCCTCAGAGACGACCAATGCAACTAAAACTTTGACGCTTCAAAAATTTCATGAAGAGATCATAAAACTAATCGAAATGAATTGAGTGTTTTAATTCAAATTTTCTGAAGAGACTCAGTCACTTTGTATGATGTAATGTAGGCATTTATTCACATTAGGGCTGGGCGATATATCGCATGCGATTGTCTGACAAGCCACGCAATATCGCGTTCATTATCGGCGGCGATTCATATCGATATTGAACGCGATATTGCGTGGCTTGTCAGTGATCTACAGCTCTGTCTATTAAATGCCGCTCCATTTGAAAGCAGGTGATGGCGATTTAGTGGTAATCAGGGAACCGGCTTTACTGACGAAATGCGTGTGACAAAGGCATTCGATATATCGCCCAGCCCTAATTCACATATAATCATTGATCAGCGAACAGAAACAGAAGCTCAACCAAACCTGCTTGACAGAAAGCTCTTTTAGATTTCATAAAAAAGATGTTCATTTGTGTTCCGAATAAACAAAATCTTATGGGTGTGGAACGACATGAGGTTGAGTAATTAATGACAGATTTTCATTTTTGGGTGAACTAACCCTTTAAATTTTCATTAGACAGAAAAAAAATTGTTCTTTTAAAGGGGACCTATATGCCCATTTTACAAGATGTAATAGAAGTCTCTGGTGTCCCCAGAATGTGTATAGTAAAATTTCAACACATAATACCCCATAGATCATTTATTATAGCTTGTCAAATTTGCCTCTATCTGCTTGTTAAAGCAGAACTAAGTAACTATTTAACCTTCATAAATAGTTTTCTTACGATGGTTAATTGACTTGTAGTGGTGTGTTTGAGGCGAGCACTAACCCCCGCCAGAAAACAGCACTTGCAAGTTGAGCTTCGCCGACCCAACACAATCTCGCCTCATGTTCACGTTCACGCGAGAGTGACAAAATGCTTTACGGTAATTCAAAAACAATGTATATATTATGACTTCATAAGACAATTTCGAAAATTATCCACCTCCATCGAGATTTCTTGTACTGTATTTGCGCTGGTGAGCGTTGTAGTCGTTGTAGTCCAGAGCTGCGCTTGGAGTATTTACCACAGTGTGATTCACTGAAGGAACCTGTTGAGTTCCGCTTTAAGTTGTGACATAAGGAACGCCGTTTCTGGGTCCAAGCCTCAACTCGTTTCACTTGAAAATGCCATCAGCGGCCGTTTATGAACGCTATTTATTCATATTAAACATCAAACATTTTAAATACTTAGTCTACACAACAGTCTTCATGCTCACAGCGTCACAGACATTAATATTTTAATGATTTATAAAAGATGAATCATTGTCTGGCCATCTGGAATTTTGGTATGAGATAAAGATTATGATTATAATAAATAAGTGATAATTTTTTGTAGTATTACACCACATTGTGTGTGTATATTAGCACCGTTTGTTGTTTTTCTTGTGGTATGAGATAGAGCGTTTGGACCCGGAAGCGCTGCAGCGTGACGTCAGACTTAAAGGTGCGTTCACGCGGCCTTGTAATTCCTGTAGTTACGAGATTCTAGCTTGTAAAAAGCACTCAAGTTCCCGTAGAGCTCGTAATTACAGCTTGTAAGCTGAGAGATTTCTGAAAGCTCCCAGATGTACCATCTGACCGCTGTCGATTCATAGGCGTTGATAGTGGTGCCATGGAAATGCATAATTCCCACTCAAAGGACGTGAACAGCTCCAAATATAACGTCACGTGTTGTCATCTCAAGATTCCGGTAAATACCAGATGGCGTGAACGCACCGTTACAACCGAATTTGGGTGTGTGTGTCCCTTTAAATCCAAATGAGCTGCTTTCCAGAAGAGGGCGGAGCTTTAACAGCTCGTGGTTCGGTTGCTCAACAACAACAAAGCTGGAGAATCTCACGCAGCCAAAATGACGATTGTCAGTAACGGAGTTCAGCCTTACATTGTTCAAACCGGAGTTGGACACTGATGGAGAGACTCAGGAAGAAGTTACATCTTTTAGAATGCATCTGGACATTTCTGAATGGTTAGTGGATAAATTTATGTAGTTGCTGTGGAGTTGATTCAACTCATCCACTATCATGTGCTGTCATGTTAATCTTGTGTGCAAATCCAGTGTTGAATTGACCCTCATATGTGAAGCAGTCTGGCCTAAAATGTTGGCATGGTAACGACACTCTACTACAACAACTCTTCCTCTTCTCTAAAGCAGCCCAACATGACCTCACCCCCTTTGTTGCGTGTTCCTAGGGGCGGAGTTTATGTAAATTTTGTGGTTTGTGATGTCACTAACCCGGGAAGAAGCTTGTTGTAGTCCCTACCAGCCGTTTGTTGTAGTCTTTAAACAAAGAATTATTTTAAAGAAAATATCTCCCTTTGCAGTTTGAACTTTGAGCGTTGTAACTTTTCAGATGTTGTTTGAAGCTCAAACAGCAACATTACACACTAACTAAAGTTATTATTTTTTTTTTTTTTTTAAATCTAGGCATTATTTGGTAATGTCACAAATTATCAAAGCTAAAATGGTCAAATTAAACATTTCTCTTCTGTGTTTTAGTTAGCCTTCAGTAAGAAAGCTAACAGCTTAGCTTTATATTAATATTTTTTTCAGGCATGAAGCATTCTATAAAGGCATTGGATCTTATATGACATAGGGAACTTTTTTTTTTTTTTTACTGTAAAGCCACAGGAAAATGCAGATGGCACACTAACCTGTGAAACCTTGACCCCATGTTCTGACCTGTGCACAAACAGATCTCTGTTTTTATGCTGCTGAACTCTGATCTCTCATAAAGGATCCTCTTCAGCAGGTAGGTTCATTCTTAACACATTTTTAGGGGTTGTGACTATTTTAACACGTTGTGTGGCATTTTGTGTTAAATGTATGTACGTTAAAAAAGAAAAAAAAATGCAACAGTATGGTATTAACACAATGCGTGTTAATTATCATCCAATCACATTACTGCTTGCATCACTCTGTGAGCCATCATCGTTCTCACGACTCACAAGCAAGTTTTCATGCGCTTCAACTTTTTATCATGGATGAATATCTTTGATACGTGGAGGTAAGAAAAATCTCTGTATTTGGTATTAGAGGCTTTCAAAATATCTTTTGAGATAATTGGCAGACGGTCGAGGAGAGGGGCATTTTACACTAACGCGGTAGCCGGAAAAGCGCCTCACGAGGCGGTGTGAGCCGCGCCCGTGCCAACGCTGCACGATTTTGGTGGGGTGAACTCATTTTACGAGCTTTATGGCTTCTTTTGTTCGCTTTATTGTTAGTGGAATCGCTTCTTATTAATCAGTGACATGTTGTGGCCGTGCCGTAATTCGCATGAGTTAATTTCACGGTGTCGTTTAACGCAATGAAAATGAACTGAGCTCACGGTTACCAAGTATTGTGTAAAATGCCACAAGAAGTTAAAATAATCTGACACTTAAGTTATTCTTGGATTTCTAGATAACGATAGCTTGCTATATATTTGTTATGTGTATAAATAACAAATGTGTCTTTATTTGCATTCTTGCAGATTTGAATGGAAGACTCCCCTGCCCTGAATCAGTTACAGGTTTCATCTCACCGACCCTCACCATCACTTGTATGCTATCTTAATAACAATTATTAGCCTTCTGAGCACCTTCATTTTTGGGTCACTCACACTTGGTATCTTCGCAGTTAAAACTTTGAAATTTAACTTCTCTCAGGAAAATCATTGTAATATACTTTTGTTCAAGAATTGTGAGGGGCTTTTATGATTCTATGCAATATTTATACAATTTTATGAGCTATTTTTCCATTAAAATTAATACAATTTTTTTTAAATCAATAAATGCAATATTTCAGATTTAAATAGAGTGAAGGCCTTTAACATATCCGAATCATGTTTTTGTGTGATCAGAATCATTATTTTTGTGTGTTCACATAGGTAATGCGACAAAAGTCACCAAGTGTCATCCCATTATGATGAAGAAAAAAAATCCATTCATTTTCTTATGTCAGTCTTTTTTGACCGAGAAGGTACCAAGAGTTTATTTTTATTTTTTGACCCTTTAACATATCCGAATCATGTTCATTGATTGTTTTGTGTTCATATAACTATTGCGATAAAAGTCACCGAACAGTCATGAAAAAAAAAAAATTCAAAACAAAATTTTTTGGGTCATTTCTGACCGAAGAGGCCCAGTGCATCCCAAATGCATTACGCTAACTTATACACTATAAGTTCTTTTTGGAACTTTTTAGTGTGAACACACTACTCGCACTATATATACTACAAAACGGCATAGAATAAGTACGCAAATTGGGACGCACATTGTTTAAGATGCTGTAAAATATCACATTTTTAAAACAAAAATTCAAAGTTCAAACTTCATTAACCTTTAACTCTTCAGGAACTCTTCACTCAAGCAACAATAATTACAATATTTTAACTGACTTTTTTTTTTTTAAAATTGAATGTTGACTTTTTTATGTAAATGTAGTAGTTTTAATTTTATATTAACTGCATGTTAGTTTGTCGTGTTTTTATTGCATATAAGTTTTGCTCGATTGGATCAAAAATACCATGACACGAATTTTGTAACATTAGTATGCAAAAGATTTCAACACACTTTCTGCTTAGAGGAATAACACTTTGGTTGAGTTAAAAGTAACACAAAATGTGTTATTATCTAGACACAAAGGTGTGTTAAGAAACAGTTCAAACAGTTTGTGCTGTTTTCAACACCGTTTTTAAGAGTGTAGTCTTGAATAGCCATGTGTTATTCTCATTGTTAAAACTCACAAGAAGAGCCATAAATAGACTCCTTTCTCTCCAGGTTTTGATGCTGGCAGATTTCTTGGTATTTGCCGAACTATTTGCATTTTCAGTGTTTCTAAATTTCGGCCCAGGTGTCTGTTATAGCATACGGTCCAGATATATCAACATATGACCACCTGTGGGTTTAAGAAAACAAACACAAGTGTTGTTTATGTAGTTTCCATTTGGACACGACCACCTACCACCTATTTTTATCATGAGAGCGATAATTCAATTAGGGGCAAAGTGTGTGAAAAGTGTTTTGGCCTTGTAAAGTTGATATTTTTGTGGTGTATATTATAGTAAGAAGTTGAGTTATGATAGATGGATAGATATTAGTATTTTGCATATTTTATAATTCTCATATATTAGGAATTTATTTCTCATTTTAGATATTTTTTTGTTGTTGACATTTCATGTGTATTCAATCAAATCATTGATTGTCTGATTTATTTGAGTCCATCTGATTTGACTTTTATTTGTCGCATTTGGATAATCAAGCTGACAGCATCACACAAATGTGAGTTTATTTATGCAAAACCATTTTGTGCCAGAAAGAAATTGTCTGAATAAATAGCTGTAACTTCTAGCTTGTAGTGTTAACTACTTAAATAGGTAGCTTGACTTTAGTTAAATTTGTAGCTTGTTGTAGTTACAGTTTAAAAGTAGCTTCGCCAACGATTTTCAGAAATTATGTTTTAAAAATAAAACCTGTCAAATGTCGACTGAAACTTTTCATGGAGTGTTTTCCTTCTGAAGGCATGATAAATGAATTAATACCCATGAGATCGCGTCAGCAGGCCCCCGTTGTCGCCAGAGCCCGGGAGAAACAGACTTTATAAACACTGGGCTTCTCCGTTAAATACACATCCAATTCAAAATACTAGTTTAATTAATCTGCCACTATGCTAATGAATCCAGTTGAACCAATAACTAGACTTTTGCTCGTTATTCAGGGCGGCAGTGGCGGCGAGTAACCCTAATATTTTCTTGTCGCTTAACTGAAGTTTAGATCCGAGGGCTTGCGGTATAGCTGCTTTATTAAGCCACGATTCTACATATTCCAGCTGGGAAAAAGCATCCAGTCCCTTTAATAAGTAATGATTGCCGAAGATCAGAGGAACCGTACAGTAGAGCAAAACAAGTTAAGCGCGAGTTTTGATAATGATGCTTAATAATTCAAAGTGTGTAATTATCCCTTTATGGGGAAGCACAACAGCGGCGGGATGCTGAAGGCACGTTGGCAATTAGTGCAAGATCGAGGTCAACATATCAGACCTGGGCCTGGGTTAAGGGTGAGGGGGTGACCATTTAACAAGAATACTGTAAAATGTTCAATTAATGTTTTTTAGCCACAAAATGGGTTCATTCTCTCAACCAACTCTATGAAGTGCATCCTGGGATGCCATTTAAACTGTATGGAGGGAGCTCAGAAGTATGCTGGATTCTGGTTTTTATTTAATTTTATTTTATTTTTGCTCAAATCTTCCAATGAATTTCAAAAATGTGTCATTAAAATTTTTTTTTTCAGTTTTAAGAATTACAATTTTTATTTCTAAGAGTCTGAGATTTAAAATTGAGATGTTAAATGTTACCTAATTTTGACTTTGAAAAATCTTGAAATCTCTAATGTAATGTAAAGTAATGCTACAAGTTTTGCTGCTTTAATTTTGTCTGGCCTTGAACTCAGGGTTATTTCCTTTTTTCTTTTTCTTTTTCTTTTTTTTTTTTTAAAGCCGCTCTTCAATTTGCCCTGACCTCTTGTTTTCCGCATTTTGTGTCACTAAACATTTAAATATTTTCACATTTTTAAACTTTAAGAATTTTCTTTATATTAATTGTAAGACTTTCAGGTTTAAAATTGTGTCTCTTCATGGAGTGACAGTACATTTACCTGCTTTTGGCTGCGAGAAATCATTTGAAATCTCTTTTGTAATGGAATGTGTTTGTAAAGTAATTCTAGGTTTCGCTGCTTTATTTCGTCTGACCTCAAGCTCAGGGTCCTCTTCTTTCCTGTTTTTTTTTTTTTTTTTGTGCTGCTCTTGACTTTGCCCAGACCTCTTGTTTCCCACATTTTGGTGTTGCCAAAGGTCTTGAATTTGCAACTCAAATAATTGGGATTAATCGTCTCGCTAATCACTGTATTTGTTCTCCCTCCATTTGTGTTTCACAATACATGGGGTGGAGAAGGAGAAAAAACAGCTGAAAAGAATCAGTTCTCCTATTAAATCACTATCTTTCAACAAGCAGCTCTCTCTATTCACGCGAGAGGGCATTCAACGAGGACTGCTTGGCACTCATTGTTTGGTTAAATGAGTAATCATAACATCAATGAGCCGCTGAAATGCGACGCAGAGCACATTGACAACCTTTGTGCCCCCGTGAGGAGGGGGAGCTAATTTGATCACCGCGATCTGGGCTTCTTTCAGCCACGCGCCACCACAGCCAACAGCTGGAGGGGGTCCGTGCCCCGAACGCAGCCAAAAAGATGCTACAGAAGAACCATGATCAAACCTCTATTGAAAGAATGAGAGATGCGCCTCAATAGCCCCAGCTTTTACAGGACGCCACTTTCAAAAGCTGTTTGTGGGCTTCAGGCCAGTATCAAGCACCGTTTCTTACTAGTGTCATGAAGAATTGTCTCACAATCGGTTGTTCAGCCCTGTGAACCCTAATTGCCAGATGGTGGATATTTATCTCCCCCTTCTTCTCTTGAAAGTTGCATTAATTGCAGGGCTGCCCGGGGGCTGAGTCGCACTGATCAGAGTGATAGGAGACGCCATGACCCTGATTAAACCCCCCACCCGCATCCAAACACCCCCTCCTGGCCCCGGTGCCAGGCCTCCCCTGCAAAGGTGGCGGTGACGTTCTGAGGGGGGTTGGTGCGACCGCCTCACCCAGTCATTTGCCTATCAAGCCACCTGGGCATTGACACCTCGGAGGGGGTGGGGAGAACGTGGTTGCGAATACGGGCGAGCATCGGGGTGAATGACTCCGGTGGATAGGCTCGGGGAGGGTTTTAGCCCCCTAACGGCTGCACCCTCTTTCCGAGCCTGGGCTCGTTTACATATCTCCCAGAGATGTAATTGAATTAAATGAAGCTTCTGGAGGGCAGCTGTGGCAGCTGCTGTTTGTGGCATGTCAAAAGGCCCGGCACTTTAAGAGCACTTACATATGCTCCAAATTAGCAGGTCAGATAGGCGCACGCTCTCGATGACAGGGGCAATGCTGCCAGCGCAACAAGGGGCCCTGCAGCTGTGGGCAATTCAGCCTGATGGGTCTTTATCACGGGTGCATTATCAGTGTGTAAATGTGTTTGTTAAAGGGTGAACCGCGTGCGAGTGTGCTGCAGGTCACCGATGGTACGGAGCACTGACTGTCCCACCGGAGGCTAATTATTTGTGTGGACCCTGGGTCAGTGATTGATTTGACAACATTTATTAGGTTCTAACTGCTGTTTGGATAACTGAAACATTGTCATCTTATGCCTATTCTAATCGTATCATTTCATTTAAAATGTCTTCCTTTAAGACTTCACGTACCTTTGGGCTTCAGTTTGTGAACTGTAAAATGTTCGCAAAAAGACGGTTGTGGAAAGCAAAATACTTTGAAGGATGCAAAACTAAATAGGCACAATGCACTAAATATCAACCAAAATCGCTTTTTATACGTAATAGTTGAAATACACTAACAGCAACACAAGTTTGCACACACCTATTCTTTGTTATTACTGACATTCTTTATTATTGCTAAATAAATGGTAACTATACGTTTTCATTAGTTATCATTAGTTTACTTTAGTTAACATGAACTAATATTGAACTGCATTTTCTGCAGCATATATTAATCTTAGTTAATGTTAATTTCAGCATTTACTAATACATGCTTAAAATCAAAAGTTGTATTTGTTAACATTAATTCACTGTGAACGAACATGAACAATGAACGACGACAGTATTTTTATTAACTGATTAGGGCTGCAACGATTAATCGCGATTAATCGTTTGCAAAATAAAAGTCTGTGTTTACGTAATATATATGTGTGTGTTCTGTGTATAATAATTATGTATATATAAATACACACACATACAGGTATAAAGTTTAGAAATATATGCATGTATTATAAATATATATATTTATATATATTTTATATTACATATAAACATAAATATTTTATATATAAATGTAACATTTTTCTTAAATATGTACATGAATGTGTGTTTATTTATATATACATAATTATTATACAAAGAAAACACACATATATTTTACGTAAACACAGACTTTTATTTTGCAAACGATTAATCGTGATTAATCATTGCAGCCCTATAACTAATATTAACAAAGATTAATAAATACTGTAACAAGGGTATTGCTCATTGTTAGTTCATGTTAGTTAACATTTAATGTTTACAAATGAGATATTGTAAAGTGACACAATAAATCTGGAATACAATACAAGCCGAAGTATGGAAATTATGTAGTCACACTTATTTTTGAGGTTTTTAAAAGCTGTATTTATAGCCATCACCATGTTTTAATGTTTATTTTATTGGATTTTAATGATTTCAGATGTATGCTTGACCTGGTTTTTTATTCTTACTCATTTTTGTTATTATTTATTATTAAAAAATAATTTCTTAAAGTCTTTAAACAGTATTGTTGCAGGTCAGCAGATGTTGGAGTCTGGTTGGCTGCTTTTCCTTGACATTTATTTATTTATTTTACACATTTTACAATTGTCTTCAAAACTAATTTCACATATTTAAGCATACATATTTTTAAGTTCATGAGAAACATAAAAATAGCTCTCAAGTGTGTCCAAACTTTTGACTGGTAGTGTGTACATATACTGCACCCAGTGTACATACATGAAATCATTCACAGTTTAATTACTCCAGAGTCGATTCAGTCATTTTTCATTGATAATGGCAGAATTTATACTCAAACCCCTGTAATCCACAGGGAAAATATTTACACATTGTGTAATTTGTGGAAAAAGTGTTAAATCATTTCCATACTTGTGTCAATACTTCATGTAATGAATCTAATCGTATATTTGTCACACAGAGGTATCACTTTGCATTCCGACAAGAACTTGCTTTGCTTTGGTTTCCTGGGAGATGCTGTGATATTTGAATAATACTTGTCATAGACTAATCAGCTGTCGTGAACAATTACCTAATGACTTGTCAATCAAACGCTGTCAGTCAGAAAAGTGTTTTGCAATTATGCTATTTTTATTCTGAACTGGCTGATGTTTATGAGAAATGAAGTCTTATGTAATTGCTGTGAGAGTTACCTGAGAGGAGTTCTGTCTAATTAGCCACCAGTGTGATTGAGAACCGACTGACTCCTGAACTCCCAGGATAATGGGAAAAACATGATAAATTAATACCATATTTATACTCTATACAACTAGGACACCACTTTTAACAATACCTTGATATTATAATCGTTCTATTGATGTGTGTAACACTGTAAAGCAAACAGGTATGCCATTGCGACTCAGCAGTCTGGTATCTATTTGTGAGATTAAATATGAAACCTTTAAAGGAATTTTTCAACCAAAAACAATAATTGTCATCATTTATGTAATTGCAAACCTATGGAAGCTTGTTTCCATCACGGAATTAAAAAAAAAATTAAAATAGTAATTGTTTATAGTTTATATCTAGCAATTCTGACTTTTTTCTCAAAATTGCAAGTTTATATCTCACAATTTGGACTTTATTTCTTGCATTTCCAAATAGCAATTCTGAATTTACATCTAAACTCTGAGTTTCGAGAAAAAAAGTCAGAATTATGAAAAAATAAATTCGTAATTTTGAGAAAAAAAAAGTGAGAATTGTGAGTTAAAAACTATTGCAACTGCAGATATAAACTCCCAATTGCGAGAAAAAAAACGACAGATTAAAAAGTCACAGTTACATGTTTTTTATTATGTGGCAGAAAAACAAGCTTCCATACAAACCTGTATTACTCATCAAATAAGATGCTTGATGCAAATGCTTGAGCTGCTCTTTTCCATGCATTGAAAGTGAATAGGACTGGAACTGTCAAGCTCCAAAAAGGCTGATAAAAGCAGTTTTGTGAAGCCATATGAAATAATAGCTTTGTGTAAATTTTTTGAGAAATTCAAGTCATTATTCACTGAAAATCCTGCTTTAAATCTATTCGTTGTTCACTAAGGGAAAAGAGCAGTGTATGTCTTTCCTTTTTGGCTGAACTATACCTTTAACGTCACGTCATTGGTAAATATTCTTATTGTTGTGGTACTTTTCCCTGGTCTTGATCGTCTACCTTTATATGCGTTGGTCGTCACAGATTAAGTGTGGAGGCCCAGCGTCTTTATCGAGGCTCTCGGTTCCAATTAGATGTTGCGCAAAGCACAAAGTCTGTGACTCAGCTGTTTGCGCGGCGCGTTATAAAAGAATGGCAGCAGAGCGGCAGCAAACAGCGCCGTTAAAAATGCATGAGGTGCTACCCAGCGCTGCTCTCGCTGCGTCGAATAGAGCTATCACGGCTGCCTGTTATCTCCAGAACCCCCAGGTAGAAATGGTAATGATACTACTTAACACCGCTGCACATATGGAGGGAAAATGGAAATGCCAACAGCACCTCAACTATAAAGAAAATCAAATTGAAATATTAATCCGCTGATTAATATAACATTATGAGAGCCCATTCTCTTTGTTGTTTAACAACAAAGGATTGCAAAATAAGCAACTGCCTGAGAGGTAAGGGGTTTAAAAGAGTCCCACTGAGGTGTTAGGATCCCTTTCAAACATCATTACCACACATAATGTATTCACTTCCACAGTGCTGAGGTTTTGATATTGATGTTTACTCATTTATTTTTTAATTAATGTTCTTTGTTAATGAATTCTTTGATGAGAGGCATTTTGTAAATCATTATCCTAAGAAGAAGATGAAGAAAAAAACGTTCTCGATTTTGCCCATTAAACTTGAAAACGCAAGGTGTAAGGGGAAAAAGTTGAGCGTTGAGTTGTGGGTCATTATTTAAAGTTTTTCTTTTTAGGGACATTAATTATTGTTTATTGTGAGTGTATCTTCTTGTTACCTTGGGAGTTCAGTTGAGACATTATACAGCCCATTGCAAACAACGTGCTTAATTAGACAAACTCTTAACTTCAACGCTGAACCTTTCGGCGAAGTTTGAGGGTTCTTCTCGTCGATGTGGATCATTTTAGGGTACTTCATAGATTGTACTGTCAAAATGGAAGATGAAAATGTGTAGTCCCCAGTCTCACAACCACTTGATTGACATACATCCCTATCACAGCTTAAGCACTCAAAAAAAAAAAAAAAAAAAAACTTAATAAAAAAGCCCAACAAAGAATATTTTCTGTTGGCGTAGTTGGGCCAGTACTTTTGATTTTTTTTTTTTAATTATTTTTTATTTATTTATATATATATATATATATATATATATATATATATATATATATATATATATATATATATATATATATATATATATATATATATATATATATGTTACAATTAATAATGTTTTTACAAGTCATGAGTCATTTTTATAATTTAGAATTTATGAAAACCTCATCTATGCAAGCTAGATAACATTATCTTGACCAGTCAGCAGAATTTTAAAAAATTGATTTGGAATTTAACGTGTTCAATAGTTAACAGGAAACTGTATGAGGTGAAAAAGTGACAACTCTTACAGGCAAACGTTTTTTTTTTTTTTTTTTTTTTTTTTTTTTTACCATAAAAACTTGCAGAAAAGTCAGTTTGAGTGGCATTTTTCACAGGCTGAGTGCATTTTGACACAGTATTGTGTACTTTATCTTGAAATAAATGCTTTTAAAAAATTCAAAAACCATTCCAATTGACTTTCAGTTAATTTACATATATGTTCAAAATGATTTGATGATTGCCACTTAAATGCTATATAAAAAGCAACAAAATCTGCAATCTGGATAATGTCTGCGCCCTTTGAATTCATTCAGAGATGCTCCAGAACAATTTTCAGCTTCAAAACCACAAAAGTTCTGTAGGCAGCACTCAAGTTTCTTAGTCAAAATGTGGCCTTTTGCCATCCCCTATTCAGCTGTGGCTTTAGGAGAAAACATGCATTTTAGTCTTTGAGACAAAGGAACTGCTTTTTTTTTTTTTTGCTTTACCCCACGAATGACTGATTGTGTTTGCAGTACCCCACATACACCACAGTGCTATTTTTCTTTCTATCTTTCAAGCCAGTCTAAATGAAGCCAAACTATACAGCCTTAAAGGCACATTCATCACAGTGCGCCTGCGAGCTCAGTGCAGATGTAATGCAAGTAACTGATTGCTCTCTCTTTCTCATAGGCAAAAAAAAAAAAAAAAATCTCGACTAGAATTAGGGCTTTTCATCGGCAAATATATTTCACTTGTGATTAATTGCAACACTCAAATCCCGATCATTTTTACACAAGAGAGAGCATTTCGGCTTTGTAAAATTGATATAAAGAAAATGCAAATCGTTGGTGTTCTTGGCACCAAACATATGCTGCCACGATGCCAACAAGCCTGCCCCTGACGATCCCAGCTGGAAGCTTGCAAGACGTGCTTTTGGCAAAAGACTTTTTTCCACCCCGTTTTGCAAATGATCGGCAATTAATATGCCAAGCATCCAGAGCGTATTCTGCACCTGTTTACATGCAAGTTTAAACTTTGTGAAATGCATTACACCATATACTGAAGGTTTATACGCCTTCTATTTGTATCGATTTGTCCCAGTTGGGATTTTTATAGCCTATGCATGGAAAAAGAAATGTTATACATGTATATGTGTACATTTTTTAATATCATCTTGCATACCTAGTGGCATCTTGGGAACTTTTTTTAGTCGGGACCAGTGCATATCCAAGCATGAGCACCTGTGAGCAAACTTATGAAATTATTTACATATTTCCAGTCAGCCATTTTAGGAAGTTAAAACTGTGGTCAATGCAAATTAAAATTATTGTGGGTAAAAGAAAATATTCAAAAGACATACTTGCATTTGTACAACTGGCAACCGGCCAGATGCATTGAGCATTTCCAGCTCACGATTCAAAATCCAGCATTATTTCTCTCTGTCACCGTAACATGCGTGTTTTCTTTACATTTGAAATATGCGCTTACATAGACATGCAACATTGGTGAAATATTACAGTCGCACTTATGAAGATGTTATGCTGTAAGATGCTATAAGTGCTTCATGTGAAATGTTCAGGTTGAAAACTCAGTCTAGACGAGGGACGGAGTGGGCTGTGTTAATCTTCCTCTCTCTCTTCTCTCACAGATCTTCCTCACTGCACAACTTATGATGGATAGGAGGCCTTAATGAGCTTCTTACAAGCAATTAAATAATCAGGGAGCCCTGCTGTTTGCCGATGAGGCTTTAGAGAGCGCTGACAAACGGTGGGCCATCAGCGCTCCAATCAACAGGACACGGCGCTCAGTGCTGTCACCAATGCTATTTTAAACAATGACTCTCTGCACTGCCGAGAAAACACTCATAGGAATTATGTTCGCAGGAGTGGGAAAGTTTTGCGATTGTATCTTTCTTGGCCATACAGATGCTCTGTAACAGTTTGGTGCGTTTGGCAGATTAATGTAAAATGAATAGTTCATCCCAATATGAAAACTGCCATTATTTACACACTCACGTCTTTCCATACATGTATGCTGTTTTATTCATGGAACACAGTAATGGATTTTCTCGAGAATCTTTGCGCAGATCATTTCAACATCAGTTGGTGACCATGAGATTTGAGAAGGGAACATTGTCTGTGTATAACAACTTAAATTTCAGCCTGTTTCTAACACAAAGCTTTCATATAGCTTCAAAAGAGTTGAAGTATGCTTTCTATGGGATACTTTTATCATTCTGCAACAAAAGTGCATCTAAAAGTGCTGTGTGAACAATTTACACACACACACACAAATCTCCTTTTGATTTCCATTACAGAAAAAACAATGGAAGGACAATTTGGAATGACGTGAAAGTGATTAAATAATGACAGAATTTTAGGTTTTTAAAGGAATGAATACTTTTATTCAGTAAGGATGCATTAAATTGATCAAAAGGGACAGTAAAGACATTCATAATGTTACAAATTTATATTTCAGATAAATTTCAAATGCTGTTCTTTTGAACTTTCTACTCATTAAAGAATCCTGAATTAAGCACAAAAATAAGCAGCACATCTGTTTCTAACTGATAATAAGAACTGTTTCTTGAGCAGCAAATCTGCATATTACAATGATTTCTGAAGGATCATGTGACACTGAAGAATGCAGTAATGATGATATTTCTTAACATTACTGTTTTTATTTTATTTTTGATCAAATAAATGCAGCCTTGGTGAGTATAAGAGACCTCTTTCAAAAAAAATGTAAAAGTCTTACCGACCCCGTATTAAGTTTTTAGATCTGTAACTCCATTTTTAACTGTTATTCTGAAACAGGCCAGATGTCTTTAAGCTTTCATTCTCCCATCAACGTTTTTTTATTAACATTCTGTAATTAGTTTTAAAACTTCAGTTAGTTTTTGTCGCTCCAAATTTAGTATTGAAACCAATCACCTCTTGCTTTCCCAGTTTACAAATCTGTCAGCATACAGCTGACACATGTACAGACAGTCTTGGTGATAAAGTTCACTTCCAGCTTCAAAGATGGGTTATCACCTTGTTATGCCTCATAAAGTGCTGTAACATCTTCTTTATAATTAGCCATATTTGGTGAAGTTGCAATAGTATAATTCCTGCTGTGACAGGAAGAAAAAAAAAAACAGCAAGTGCATTTAATTACAAGAAGTGGCATGTTCAAAACAGGGGGGGCTTATGGCTATGACATGCCAGTATGTGTACTGAGTTCTCAGCTTCTTATTTCTCACCCATAGGAGATGGAGACGGGGGCTGGGCACGCCTGGGTGCCACAACACCTCTGCCACAGTGGTGACTTCCTCTCGTAGAAGTGCACTTGTTCGCTCCAGTGGAAGGGTAAGATACTGGAGAATGACACAGCGAGCGCATGCTGCAAAAAGTAAATATGTTGCCTATTAATAGGTTGGTGGACGGGTAGAACCTGGAGCAGAACCGCGAGGCGCTGGGGGAGAGCGCCAGGAGTGCGACTCGTTTTGGTGTGTGTGTGTGTGTGTGTGTGAGAGAGAGAGAGAGAAAACCGCTGAGGGAGCAGATTCTTAGCACAGCGCTGGCACAGGACACACTCACATATGCGCACACTCGTTAGTGCATACACATGCATTGAAACACTGCAATCAAAAAGATCAGTTATATGGCCCTAAAAGTATTTGGGAGGAAGAAAAAAAAAAAACAATTTAAAATGCTTGAATGGCATTGCATTATATAACAAAAATATCAAACCAAGTGGCATTTCTGAGAAAAGGGGCTTCACTGTAATTTAAGTTATTATAGTTTTGAATTTTAAATTTGAATTTCATATCTGTTTCATTTTCAATGATCAATTTAATTTTTACACTGTTTATGTTAGTTTTAGTTTAGTTAAAAGTTTCCTGTATACTTTAGTGTTCTTAAGGAGACTGCATTTATATATAAAAGAAAATACTTTATGAATCATAAAGCACATTTGTAGTCTTTGTTAGGGAAAAGTAATAATCATTAACCTGGTTTTATGTTTTATGCAAATATTGGAAATATTTTTTAGATCATGAAAATAAATTTTAATTTATTTTCTTAGTTTTCTGTTTTTTTTTTTTTTTTTAATTGTTTAATTTTTTTAATCCAAATCGGTATTTCTAAAGACTAGACAGGGAAACAAAATCCAGTCTTTTTCTTTCTGTATATATATATATATATATATATATATATATATACAGAGATATATATACAGGTAATGAAGATTTAATGTCATAGTTATGGCCCAAATAAATAAATAAATATGGCCCGACATTAAAAAAAATAAAAAAAATTAAATATATATATATATATATATATATATATATATATATATATATATATATATATATATATATTGTAATACACATAAAATGTCCAGATTTTCCAAAAATAAAAAAAAAGATACACTTCCTTGAGGTGAATTATTCTCATACAATGTATTTTAGTTTAGCTTTCTTGAGCCCCCCCCCCCGCCCCCTTTTTAGATTTTATTTTTATTTATTTTTTTCTCTTGGAATTTTAGTTTTAGTTAAACAAGCCTGTATGTATCTGTATGGATACAAATAGCATTCATATGGATTAATAATGAAATCTCAGGGCCGCACAGAAACATTTTGGCACAAACATCACTCCCACGAACAAAGATGCAGGCAAAGAGAAACCGATCAGTTGGGGACACAACCATGAAATTTGTTCCTAACTAAAATAATTAGTTAGAATAAAAGCACTTTTCATGTAGAAAATCACTGTTAATCAGAGCGTTAGTGTAAACTTTGATGTTTGCTTGGCCATATTGTCACAACAAAGTGCTGGCCAGTTCATTTCAGCATGCTTCCATATGGCCGGCTGCCACTTGGAGAGCTACAGTACACACGCTCACCCAGAGATACACGCGCGCGCAAACACGCTTAATCAGCGTTTTATCTTTTCTAGTTCCACATAGACCAACCACAACTATTGCTGTTTTGGGCCATACGTTTTTTTAACAGATCATGATATATGAGCACATTTTACTACAGAGCCCTGGAGAAATATTGAGACACAACAGCCTGGCTACATGCTTCTCTGGTTCCATGCAAATTGCACAAGCTAATTATGATCTAATAACTGGCAGACTGTCCAGCATTATTACAGGAAGAGAAGGTTAAATTAATAGCTTATCATCTGCCCTAAGAATCAGTCATTTGTTTTTAACGATCATAATTCTGACATTAAATCTTCATTACCTGTCAAGATCTTAAGGGAGGTCTGTCAATTTGCTGCCTCAATGAGAATTAAAGCAAGTATTGCTCAAGCTAGAGTCTGTTTTTCAAACAAGACTAACTTCATTACCCGGGGCCACATCATGGAGGCTGAGCCCGAGACATCTGAATTCTTCAGTCTAGAGAGGATACGTACCTGGTCCCATGAAATAAGTGTGCATTTTGGGAATTAAATGCTTTCAGGATGTAGTTTTATAGCTACTGGCTAGAAGAAATGCTAAGTGTGGTTGTTACGTCCTCATGAATATTAGCATACAACATTTGTGTTTAGCATATTCAAGTGGACTTTAATTTTCTCTGAAAATGCTGCGAGACATATCTAGTGGCCCAAAGTGGTATTTTCTGTTTAGTTTTTTTTTTTACTGATGGGTCATTGCCCAAAAATAGGTTGCCATGAGTGGCAGATCAATAGACTGTTTTCTGCTATTGCTATTGCTAAATGCTAATAATAAAATGCAAGCAACCATATCATTGCAGCAGCTGTGAGGCAAAAACACATATCTTTTGTTGTGTATGTCAAAAGCTATGCATCTATGCTATTTTGACACAAATTTACTTTTAACTTGCTAAAGTGGCTAATACTGCTACAATATTTAGCCCAGTGTTTGATCCATGTGTGAAGGTATGCCTATACGGTTGAGCTTTCGCAGGCGAAATACAGTCATTTCAATAGGAACTCATGTGATCGGGAATTACTCATGAGGGTGATTTCTCACAGGTTTTTCACATGAGTTTGCCATGTTGACCAACAGAAAGCTGCTTGGTTTGAAAGTGACTTTTTGTGAGCTGTGCATCATACATCGCTTCATTCATTTTTTGCCTGCAAAATTTTGCTAATGTGACCATACCTATAGGCTATAAATCACACTTTTGTTGTTTATGCATTTGCCAAATGGTCGATTTTGCTTTTTTATTTAGCTTATATTGTTCATAATTTTGAATATTTTTGGGCCATGATCATTATAATAAATTTTACTTTTTTTTTATTTTTGTTTACTTTTGTATGATGAACAGTTTTGGTACTGTGTTGGTACTGTAAAACCTCATTTGGTAAGATGGGATTTTGTAATTACGTTCGACGTATCCCGGTGGAAATGCAATCAAAAACAAACATTTTTTTTTTTTTTTTCCTGAGAAAAATCTGGACTGTAAATGGGAAACGGTGCAAACAGCATCTTCTCAGGCTGAAATGTGGAGGATTTGGCTTGAGCTCCAGAACTGATGAAACCACAGGAGACACAACAGCTTTAAGGAAGTGAGGCAGATCTTTCTGTGCAGCATTCTGTTTGTTGTGGGTTGAGTTTTCGCAAACAGCTTCAGGCTAAAGATCGCTTAAGGACAAGTACGCTAGGTAGAGAGAGAGAGAAACAAAGATAAAGAGTCTCAGCTCTGCGCCTGTCATATAGAAAACAATATCGTGGCCTAACACAACGTTTACTGACGGCTGAGGGACAGCGTGACTGAATGAAAATGGTCAAATAAATCTAAATCAATCAAATGTCCAATATAAATACGAGCAGTGCCAAGAGGTGACGTCCCAGAGGCTGGAAAAGAGCAAAGCGGGCTGATCCATGTGAAAGGACTGCCTGTGTGCTGGAGAGAAATATACGCTCCGCGTCAGCCACCACAGTCAGATCATTATGAGATTAATGATACTCTCTGTTAGAGCAGATACGGCATTATACTGTAATTGAGCGTTTTCTGGGAAGTGCAGTATGGTCGTTGCAATACAACAGATATGGCTTTATAATGTAAGATGTTTTCCTGGAAGTGCAATATGGATTTGGCGATCTACCCATGAGTCTGTTTACTGCTGTTTCTTCTGTGATTTTCAGATGGTGATGGGTTTTTGATGTTATTTAGATGACCTCTTGAAATTTTTGAGTCTAGCTGGCACTTACAGCACTACCCTTGTCCCACTTTTTAACAAAGTTAAGATGGCGATATTAAAAGGTGTCGACCTACGACAATCAAAACCTAAAAAAGCTCTTTTTATTTCATTTATTTACTATTAAGTCTATTTTTTATTATTATTATTTATAGGCTATATAAAATAGTTATTTTGAATTTTTTTTTAAATATAACAATTATGTTTAAAAATTCAAGTAATTTTAGGGCTTTCAAAATTAATGCATTAGCGCATGCAATTAATTTAATTAATTTAGTAATATTTAACGCAGTATTTTTTCAATCATCCTTTCTGGTCTTAAATGCTTTTTGCATGAATAACAATTAAAGCGCGTCAAGTCACAAAAGAGAGCGGTACTGGCACACTGTGAATCTCCTGTCTTTGTGACAGACACACGACTCACGCGCACAGAAAGCCGCACAAAATCACACAAAATGATGCCTCTTTTGTTGAGTATCCTTGCAAGCACAGTCTTAATTGAGTTAAATAAAGTTTTAAATGAACGTAAAGAGTTGTGAGGAAATGAGATGCGTGTCAGATCCACGTCATGTGCGTCAGGTCTTAAAGTGACAGCAGCGTAATAAACCTGTCGCAGTCTGTCATTAAGGTAAATCAAACAACAAAAGAAAAAGAGTAAATCACTCACTGCTCTTATCTGAATAACTTTTATAGCTTATATAAGCTTATTATATAATAAGGATTAATCTATATTTAATTTATAATTTATGCAGTGAAAACTGAAGTAGATCAAATATTTAAAATATACTGTCTTTATGTTGTTTTTATACAAATTTGTAGATTAAATGTGAAATTATTGCAATATAAAAATATATAAAAACTTAACGTTAGGTGCGATTAATCGCGATTAATCACAGAAAAAAATGATTAATTGGTTAATTTTTTAATTGATTGACGGCACTAATTAATTTATTTAACAGGTTTGTTCTAGCCAGTTTATTTTGTCATGAATAATAATGTTTTTTTTTTTTTAAACGTGGCTTTTTTTTTTTTTTTTTTAATTATTTAAAGGAAATTATTATCATGGCAATCTGAGGGCAAAGGAGCAAACACAACAGTACAGACCAGCAAAATGTATTCATGTCAACACAACTAAAATTGATTAGGTTCTGTTCTACAAATTTCAGTTAACTGCATGCAAAATTGCACAAAATTAATTTGTGACAGAAATATTTCTAAAATTGTGTTGCATTAACTCTAATAAAAAAAATGACTAAGCAGCAAAAATCCATTTATCTGAGTGTGTAACCTCTGTACAAAAGTTGTTACACTCAAATTGCTTAATGTATATAAAACATTTCAGAGAGAGAAATTGAACAGTTTCGGCTGAAAGTGTGTAAAATTGGCCAATTACGTCCCGAGTTCATCCAGCTACCCAATGACTCCAGAAACAATGAAAAGGAAAAAGCCAAGATCTATCAGCGATTAGAAATTGCCAAATAGTCTTCTCTCTCCTGATTTCTTCTTCTAGCTCTACCTCCTCCCTCTTCTCTTTTCTTTTCCTAACCACCTGCCATATAAATAACCCGTTAAAAATGGACACCTCAAATTGAGCTCTGGCTAAAACAACCAAGTCATTTCACCTCCCGACAACAATTGATCAATTGTAATTACCGACCTGCGGATTGGACCTAGAGTCTGCCTGGTGCCCCGGGGGGACCCTACAGAGAAAGCAAACAGCAGTAACAGGTAGACTCCATAGGACAGAGCAAGAAAGGGAGGCTTTTAATTGCTTTGTGCAGTGCGTAATTGAAGGTTCAAGTGTGTTGCCATGAAGAGTGTGACTTCACTTGGCCTTGTCTAATTAATCCCGTCACACGATCCTTCTGCCTTCAATTTTCACATTTGGCTTTCATTGCTAGGTGCGAATAAAGCTGGAAATATAGGATGGTAACTGTATGCTGCTTGCTGAGCCAGATGCACACAAATAAAACCATATGGAGGGATCCCATTGTTTTGAATCCAAGATAAATGATTTCAAATCTTGTGCGCAGAGCAGCGGAAAATTGAAAACATAATGCTGTTGTTAGCATTGTTTACATATGTCTAAAAGATGAAGAGTATGGCTATTTTACATAATGACAAAAATAATGTTTTTTGATGGTTTGCTTTCGTTTCCTCCCAGCTTCTAACATACGTGATTTTATATTGAGGATATCGTGAAGTTATTTGATGCTCTAGTGGTGAAAAGGAACAAGGAAATGTCTGTAAATTGAACAAAGCAACAGGTCCTATCAGTGTCTACACCTGTTCAAAGTTTTGCAATCAGTAAAATGTCTTGAGCAGCAAATCAGCATATTAAATTGATTTCTGAAGGATCGTGTGACACTGAAATGATGCTGAAAATTCAGCTTTGCCATCACAGGAATAAATTACATTTTAAAATATATTAAATAATAGAAAACAGTTGTTTTAAATTGTACAAGAGACACAAGCACAGGAATCTTCTTTCAAATATGTCTTGCCAACTTTTGAGGTAGTGTGTGTGTGTGCATGTATATATGTATAATACTCATTTTTTTTCTCACTATGGGCCATAAGAGAAATATTAAGAAAACAGAGATTTTCTTAATATGAGAGATAGATTCATCTTTCATCGTCTCTATATGCAATGTTAATGCAGTGTGTCAAAATTTTGGCCAGTTTTTACTTTCATTTTCTGTAGTGAATAATTGACTGGCGTTTGAGAATTCTTCAGCCACCTAACTCTCGCGCAAAGTTTGCACATTGTTTGTGTGACACCCACTAGCTCACCTTCATGGTTTAAAATGAAAACATTTTCAATATTGCAACATGGCATTTTTCTTTATCACCAGTTGCAAATAACAAATCGAATCAAATGATAATAAAATTAAGTAAATGATTAAATAAATGAATAAATAAACAGTTAACAAGCAAACTTAAATTTGCTTCTGCGAATAATTTGCTGATGCAGGTACAAAAAGCCTTTTTTTCTTGTCCCCCCTAAATCAGAGTCAAATGTTGCCCATGTATGTATGTATATATTTATAGTTTTTACAGAATTTACAGTTTGACACACACCCGCCTCCTATCACTTGTCTCATTCGCTCCGGTTGAATGGTGCTTAAATTGCGCTTAATTTTACTCATTCCCGCAGGTTTCGTGTTCACACCAAAAGACACACAACACTGATCTTATACAAGTGGTGCTCACATAAAGCTGCCTCTCAAACAGCTCGTACCAAATTGAGTTGTTTTCATGGCGTTTTGTGTGTAAACGGTCACAACATTATGCCGAAATTCCCGTCTTGGCGAGTATTCAGGTAAACACAATTTGGGAGCATAAATAGTTGAGAAAGACAGCACAGACAGTTGTGTAACCATATATTGGATCCGTGCATAATCTCTTAAAGTGACATCAGCCTAATAAACCTGCTGCTGTCATGTTAATCAAAAGACAAAAAGAAAACTGATCTTGTAACTTTAATTGTAAGCATTAATCTGTATTTAATTTTTTATAATAAAGACCATCCAGTGTTATTTTTTTTCTTTATTTAATTTCTGTAGTGTTTCTTACCTGAATACTAGCCTACTGTTAGACCCACCTGAAAACCTGAAGCCATTTGTCTCTTTATTCTAATATATTTATTTGTTTACTTGTTTTTTTTTTTTGTTTAGTTTTTTTTGGTAAATTTAGTTCAGTTTCAAATAAAGCCTCCCTTTGCTTTTGCAGCAAAATTACCCAAATTATTAAAAAAATATAAGATGATATTAAAAATACCTGATAGATAGTGGTAAATATGGCAGTTTTTTTCCCATGGTATCAAAAAATGGTATACATTTTTGAGGTAATATAAATTTTTTCAAGGTAAGTTAGAAATTCCAGTATCACGACAACACTAATATATATCCTTAATTTATTGCAGTTATTGCTATTACTAGTCAGAACTTGAAGGTACTGGGGGAAGAACATTCTTATTCAAGAGCGTTTAATTAGACAAAAATTTGTACATGCCCCTGAGTGTAATATTTTTAGTCTGTTTTCCTGTAAGAGAAAAACTAGGACATAAACCCTTGTAAAAATGTTACTACTTTTACTCATTACCACATTGTTACACCACTTATATACTTATCTTGAAATATTAGCCTAATAAACCACAGAGAGGCACAACTGGTCTGGAGCGCGCAGTAAATAAACACCCTATGTTCTTCCCAGCAGGACTTAACGACGAGCTCTTTGGCTGACTTTCGCTACAAGATGCCGACAACACCAGCTTTTCTTCCAACGCAGTGTTTACACAGTTACATATGTCTGGACTCACAAGAGCGCTGGAGGGTTGTTGCCCATCGTGGCCCGTGCTGCATCGCTAAGACACGAGGAGCATGGCGCAACAGTACGTACCACTTCCTTCTGTTCACAGCACATCTGAAGTAGGCAAACTGCACTTCTACTAACACCCCTCCCCGATACCCGTGTTGCCGTTGGACGGCAGCCACCAATCACGAGCCAACCGAGTTAACACAACTTCCGTTCAGCACAAGGAACCATCTGTTTTTAAGGCAGAAAAGAAATAAATAAATGCATGCACCCCAACACACACTTGCACGCACACACACACACCGTGCATCCCTCGTACATAGATGCACAACAGAAAAATGTGTTTTCACAAAGGTTTTTATTCATCCTTGACCACATGCACTCTTTGTCTTTTTGCATGGATCAGTATGACCAAGAAGTTTAGCAAGGAGCCATTGTCAGTAAAGCATTTTACAAACGATGAATGTTTGTCGTGTGTCGGGGTGTTTTGCCATATAATTACGAGATGTGGCGAGGACTGAATGTATGGTGCTTTTATTCTCGCTACCTCTATTTGGAGGTGTTTTCGAATTACGAAAGCTGTATGTACTTAAGGACAATGACTTGCAGGATAACGGTTACAGCCTTTAAGGTAGAGGTACATCCATTATCGTCCTTAAAGAGCTGAGGTATATTTTAATAAATGCATTATTTAGCAGTTTTGACACAGGGGCCATACGTTAACGTTGAGATCCAATTTCTGTATAAAAACTAAGCAAAGCAGAGAAAGAGACGTCATTATTCAGAGGGCCTATTTCTAGGTTTCTTTTTTAAAGGCTATTTCAGGAGCCAAGAGGAGTTATAAATGTGTCTGCCTAAATTTACCTCAGTAACATTAGTCTTGACTTCACCTCTACTAGTATATTTTCCAGGCAGTGCGATGACAAGACTTCATCTGTGAAGATGACATGACTGCTGTGTGGCTCCTTGTTTTTAACAGTAGATTATGGAAATCTTTTGTTCTTTGCTGTCACAATCATGAGGCACATGAAACCAACTGAAACACAATCAGTCGTGACTTTCTAAAGCTTCTGTACACTCTTTTTTGAACAGTTTTAGTAAAAAAATAATAATAGGAAGTTTGAAATGTACACTACTATTCAAAATGATGGGTGTTTTTGAAAGAAGTCTCACCAAGGCTGCATTTATTGGATCAAAAATACATTAAACACAGTAATATTGTGAAATATTATTACAATTTAAAATCAAAGCTGAATTTTCAGCATCATTTCTCCAGTTTTCAGTGTCATGATCCTTCAGAAATCACTCTAATATCATTCTAATTGTACTAATAACACAAGGAACAAAGGCAATTTTATATATATTTTTCATGAATTAATTGGAATAAGGCATTTTGATTATGTGGAGGTTTTTCAACGGACACAAGTTTTGTGAGGGCCTCATCGTCATTTTTTCTTTTTCTTTTTTTTTTTTTTAGCTATTAAAAGGTCCTTGAACATGAGGTTTAAGCATTCCATGCATAAACGTATTAACAAAATATGCACTTTTTTGAATAATTATCAACATGTTGAATGTCTGTATTTATTTTAAGACACATCTTTTAAAAAAGGTTCACCTCCGTCAAAACAGCACTCAAGGGGAATCATATTTTTGGACCTCTTCTCATTGATTTCTCCCTGCTTAACCCCTTCCTTTTGTCTCTGTCTGCTCTCTCTCTTTCTCTTGCTTTCTCTCTCTCTCTAGTAACAGATGGGTTGGCCCACCTCTCTGAGGACAGTGTAATGTGGACCTGTCTGTGCCTGACAGGACGGCAGAGATCAAACGACATTGTGGAAGGTGAAGAGCCTTTCCTTTCGCCAGCTTCACTGTGTGACACGTGGCAGAAGAGGCCAGTTGCAGCCTGACTGACCAGGGAGTCAAATTGCTTACTAACCAGTTTTGTATACAAAACGATAGCACTGAATGCTGGCAGAGTGGAAGTGACCGCTAAAATACTGTCAACATCTGTCCTCTTAATCATCTCTTATTACTATTGGGGGATAATGGGGACAATTGTAAGATTTCTTTTCACATTTGCCTTTATTTATAGACTACTACACTGATGTCAGTGTGCCATATTTTGATACAAGACACATTTATATGTATAACATACATTTATAGTTCCAAAAGTAATAGTACTATTACAATATTTGCATACAGAAAAACAACACTATCATATTGAATGTATTTAAAACAACAACAACAAAAAACAATGTTTTAGGACATTTTTGTAAAAATAAAAAGTGATAAAATGATAATAACATACCTTTAATACTAATTCAAATTACTGAATAGTATTACATTTTTATGGTACTCATTTTTTTTTTAGCTATCATGAATAATTTGTGTTTAAAGCAAAAGTCTAAGTGGTACCTACTTTATTATTATGTTAAATGGGTTACCTCCTTTTAACTAAAATATATTTATCAGCTAACAAGACAAGGGCAGTCTTCAACTAGATACTTTAATTAAATAATGTTCATTTTAAATTATAAAGGTTAATTCTTTGCAGTCATACAATTTTAATTTCATAACTAGTGTTACAGTAGCTGTGATAAAATCCTGTGCAATGTTAGCTTCTGTGATTCATGTTAACTTTTATCTAATAATCTATACAGTGTATATATATATAGATAGATAGATAGACAGACAGACAGACAGACAGATAGAAAGACAGACAGACAAACAGATAGATAGAGAGAGAGAGACAGGCAGACAGATAGATAGATAGATAGATAGATAGATAGATAGATAGATAGATAGATAGATAGACAGACATATAGACAAACCGATAGATAGACAGACAGACAGATAGATAGATAGATAGACAGACAGACAGACAGATGATAGACAGATATAGAGACAGACAGACAGATAGACAGACAGACAGACAGACAGACAGACAGACAGACAGACAGACAGACAAACAGACAGATAGATAGACAGACAGACAGACAGACAGACAGACAGATAGATAGATAGACAGACGGATAGACAGATAGATAGATAGATAGATAGATGGATAGATAGACAGACAGATAGATAGACAGATAGACATATGATAGATAGATAGACAGACAGACAGACAAATAGATAGATAGATAGATAGATAGATAGATAGATAGACGGACAGACAGATAGATAGATAGATAGACGGACAGACAGATGGTAGATAGACAGACAGACAGACAGACAAATAGACCGATAGATAGACCGATAGATAGATAGAACGATAGAACGATAGAACGATAGAACGATAGATAGATAGATAGATAGATAGATAGATAGATAGATAGATAGATAGATAGACAGACAGACAGACAGATAGATAGGTCTTCCCTATCATCATTCACAATATGCTAATGAATGACTCCTTGTAAAATTATTGTACACAAAAAGACATTCTTAATTTATTATTATTTCACACTTGTGGACAATCACAAATTCAACAAAAAAGAATCCAGTCGAGAGTAACAAGACAGAAAAAAGTTTAGACTTTTTTTTTTTTTTTTTTTGACGTGAACTTTGATCAAGACAGAAGCCCGTTTCAGATTAACTTCAGACTCCCACCGTCTGCCAGCATCTGATTATAACCAGCACGGATGCATGTGACCCAAAGCTATAGCGTGGCACCACAACCCAATTTCACTGCTTTCTGAGCACACATCAAGAGCGATTCATCACTGTCGTACTTGCAGACATCTCTCCCAAAAGCCCGACCCCTTTTGTGTTTTTATCTGCCGTGAACCTGCAAAGTGAGCAGCGCCAAACAATGTAATGGGTGTCAACCGGTGGCAATGCCTGAGTTCAGCTTCTGCTCAGCATCAATTATTGTTCCAACACCGTGATCCTTTCCAGAGTCAGCAGCAACTACCCCCATCTTTGATCATCTCGCTACATACGATTATCAAAGGTGTGTAAATCAGGTCTGCATTCAGACTGTTTCTATATATGCGATAGATGCAATGGAAAAGTGCCACAACATGTTTTCTTTTTAAAATTGGATTCTGTAACCATTGAAAAATGATTTATAAATACATTTTTATCATTTCACCAGTAATGGGTCCCACTTCATATTAAGTGTCTTTAACCACTGTGTATTAAGATTTAATTTAATAATTTGATACAGTGCACTTTGTACATACATTTTTTTACAATGTACTTATAACACAACCAATCTCAAAAGTGTTTTGTACCTAAGATTTTTTTTGCCGCAAGTACAAAGTAGATAAAGACACCTTATATAAAGCGTGACCAAAAAATGTTTTCATTTTTGCGTCTATAATAGATTATGAATGAGATATCAGAGATACAAAATATGTTCGCCATCTTAAATATTTGTTCAAGCGTTAATACTTTTGAAACTTCTGTTTATTTTACGTGACTGTAAACAGTTTAAATGGTCATCGTTATATCAGTCCACCTTTCCAGTGGAGTTGTTCCCCTGAATTACCTCGTGAATGATTGATGTTCACCACTACAGCTTTCGATGGCTAAAGGCTGAGGGCCAATAAAGATTTTTTCATAGGTAAACATGTCATAGGCCGGCGCTTCAAAGACATTTCGGCTACATGGAGCACATTTGGTCTCATTTCACTTGTCAAACATGTGAGTGTCACAACCACTCAGACAACACAAACCATTTCCCATAAGTAAACACAGCCTACCATAAAGCCAAGCAAGGTAGCCGGACACTAAGCAAACAGACTGAATCAAGCTAAACTCCTGGAGCTACTATGTTAATGGATCTAGTAGCTTCTAAGTAGTATTTGCTTGCAGACAATGGCTGATTTATTGCTTCTAAGTGGTAAAAAGGTTTGTCAAAGACAATTTGAGAGAGGTTTAATGGCTTGTGGTGTCACAAATGTAGAAGCACAGATTATACACTAAGCAGGAACAATAAAACCAGCCAAGATAATCTGTGTTTTTCCATGTGCTCTCAATCTCGAAACGAATAAAAAAGGTCTATTCCAGGCGTAGAGTATTCAAATAGAGCTGAGAACAATTCAGCGTACAAGATAACAGAAAGAGGACATCTGTAGCCCCATTGAAAGACTTGTTTAACAAGATTACCACGGATATTATCGAACCTTACACAGGTCCTGTTTTCCCCTGACCTCTTTTCAACTTTTCAACTCACTTTCCTCACCATTCAACCACATACTTCGAGTGACGTGAAGTTTTGCATGAGATTTTAATGGTAGACATTTGAATAAACCACAGTCATTTGTGCTTTTTCGGTAACCGTGACGGTCGTTTTAACAGCCAAATTTGACCACAGCTTTGGGCCAGTGTCTGCTTGATATTATGGGACACAGTTGTTGGCTTGTTTACCAATGAGTTGTTTGTAAAGGCGTGTTTTTATATGCGTATAAAGGATGATGGTTTGTCCACACCTCACTGTTGAAATTACTGAAACAAATTTGTTTCAGTAATTTCAACAGTGAGGTGCGGACAAATGGTATATTTCAAAGTACCTTAGCTTTACCAACATTAAATGTTGGTAAAGCTAAGGTACTTTGAAATGTACCATGGCACATTTTTTGTGAAGTTTGAGTACTGACTCTACAAAATGTCAACAAATTAAAAGTCAGAAAAATGCAACCAAATCTGTCCATATAGATAAATATGTAAACAAAACATGCAAATATTTATGACCTTTTGTCATCGTTGACATACATTCTTCTAGAATAAAGCCCAAAGTATAGTTCACTTTTTGCGCGTACGCAAGGCTCAGCATAGTGCGCGTGACTCGAATTTCATCATCAGAAGAGAACGCGGATACTGTACATGCACCACCGGATTTTTGTAACCGCGCGTACTTGTACGCGCAAGTCGCACATGTGCATTTTTTATTCACAAGGTGGCAACCGTGCCCTGGGGCCGTCACAAGGTAGTCAAAGAAAAACTGCATAAACAGAATAGACTGTAACGCATGCAAGCTACAGCGAAAATGATTGTGTGAAGAGGTTAGAAAGTACCCTCATTTGTACAACTGTAGCATGAAAGAATACAAAGACGTTTACATGGATTGTAACTCGTGGTGAGAGATTGTTCAAAACTGCGCATACATCGAACGCCTGTGTATGCGTATGAGTCAAGTGAAGTATACTTTGCAAGGCTGTGCGTTCGACTGTGCGTGTACACTAGTGTACGTTTAAAAAAAAAACAGGTCCTGGGCTTAAGAACCATGAATCCAGTATGGTAACAGTCATGAAAAAGCTTCCCTAAATAATACATTGACTTTTTCGTAGCCAGCCTTTTGCTTAAATCTTTTGTGATGGTGCCTCCTTCATGGCAGTTGAAACCTGAAAGGGATCCACCATACAGATCATGTGACATGTTAGGATGATGGCATGTTTACTACATTGTATACTCCAGATTTAAAGGGATGGTTGACCCACAAATTAATGATTTACTCACCCTCAAGCCATCATAGGTGTATATGACTATCTTCTTTCAGACGAACATAATTGGAGATATATTTAAAAATATCCTGGCTCTTCCAAGCTTTGTAATGGCAGTGAATTTAAAGCCCAAAAAATTCCCAAAACAGTTTGTTTTGGGCCCAAAGCCCTAAACTTTGTGCCCAAAGTTTTGTTTTGTTTTGCTCTATCCTCTGCGCTTCCAAGTTTAACATTTCATCGGATCAGAGGTTACTCTTCCGCAACAAATCGATGCGTACGGCCGTCTGCTGTAAGCTAGTTATTATAGTTATAACATTTTAAATATGGATATTTTTCTTACAAAATCCCATCGCTTCGTTTCAGAAGGCCTTTATTAAGGAGCCGTATGGATTATTTTTCGCGCCCTGCATTCACTACCATTGTAAAGCTTGAAAGAGTCAGGCTATTTTTAAATATATCTCAGATTGTGTTTGTCTGAAAGAAATTAGTCATATACACCTAGGATGGCTTGAGGGATAATTTTCATTTTTGGGTGAACCCTTTAAATATGCAATATGGGTTATGCGCAACTAGCCTCAGACGTCACGCCCACGGACCATTGGCTGAACATCTGATGCCTGTTACATACTTAACTGAAAACACTTCTATGATTTTCAAAGTCGTCATCTGGTTGGTTGAATTTTACAGGATGTCCGGCCGGGAGACGTGTGTGCCATGATGCCAAACCCCCTTGTGGAAGGAGAACGCCGTCATGTTTACAACTGTGACAACGAGAGCTTACCAGGAGCAACGAAACGCTGGATTTTCAAAAGTATGTGAAGTTCGCGGCTCCATTGTTGCACTAAACTTGCACAACGTTCTTGAATGAATAATTAATTAGATGCATGCCGGCCTGTTATTGTAGGGACATTGACTTTATTTTCATGCCCCTAAACAATGTGGAACAAAACAAACTGTGACTGGTTGCATTACATGTCAGTCAAACGTCCTCTTGGGCGGTCCTTGGTCAATAATAGCTGTGATAGAGACCAGACTTTCTGCCGTCAGTCTGAAGGACTGGCTATACGAGACTAATGCACAACAAACTTACATTTTCTGTAAAACAGGTCGCATCGCTTCTGGTTCAGGGGCTTCATTTATAAAAACGTGTACACGCACAGATTTGATTGTGCGTACGCTAAAATTCACGCCAACATCTGACGTGAAAAAGTGCTTAGTGCAACATTAAGTTCTAAGCAGACTTTTCCTTATGGCGGAGTACTGTGGGTATTTGCAAAGCTAAGCAATTGCTGCTGCTCGCCATTCTCAAGTAAAGGATTTGGACGTTGACAGGTGCTCTTTTATATGTTAACGATTCAGCTACACAAAATTTCAAGATCATTTGCGATTCTTAAATATCACATCTGGAAGAGAGGCTTGCGCATATTTTTTTCTGAATCGCACGTATGCATATTTGAGAAATGATTGTAAGATCAAATGTAGGATGGTTTCTACATTTTATAAATGAGGATCCAGGTCTTTTATATGTGCTTCATTAAACATATTTTGAGCTGTTTTACTCAAGATACCTTCAAAGATGAGCATAACCAATGTCCATCACATATGCAGATTGATATCTAAAAGTCTTTTCTTCTCATTAACATTCATATAAAATTGAATAAAACGGCAACATTAAAAAGAACTAACTAGGTTGGCTGATTAGCTTCAAAACGTCCATAGATATCACCATCAGTTTATACTCCTGTTAACACTTTCTCAGACAAGCGGATGCAATAAGACCAGTTTTCCTGTTTGTTCAAGGCATAAAGCCGATGGCAAGCAACATCAGAGTAAAAAGTTAGTGTCATTAGACTATCTCAAGTAAGAACTTCTATTTCTGTCAGTTTTATTTGTTGATCTGGAAGCTGAATAAATTCATAAGCTATGGAACAACACTGCTTATTTGCTTCGATGTTTGTGCCATTAAAATATGACAAAGATTGACATAAATCACAATGTGCATACTTAGGAACAAAAAACAGCCCGACTGTATTTCAACACTATTTTATTACAGAAGTGTAGCTATTGCCATTCCCTTCGCAATTATGTATATATTTTTTTACATTCAATAAACACTGACTTTTTTTTTTCAAATGTAAAAAAGAATGAAGGAAAAAAAAAATGAACGTACTGCAGGGCATAGCTGCCATCTGATCATACGTGACTAAATTTACACGAAAAGCAGCATTGAGGTGCATTAACCTGAATATACACGTTTAATATTTTCAAAGATGTCATGGTGGAGCGAGTAATGGACCAACATCCAATGTTTTTCCTAATAAAAAAAACTATTTGTCACTCTAATAGTAGAAATGTAACTTTAATAGAATGGCGTCATAGAGACGTGTGAAGCTTGCATCTTGCACAAGACCTGTCTGAAGATAACTATTCGATATCTATAGGCGCTTTTGACCAAAAAGTCATATTCAGTGAAATATGGTGTCAAATACTGGAATTTACAGATGGTTATTTAAATAGATCTTGAGAAGAAAAGAAAATAGTATTTGAAACACCATGAAGTATTACGAAATCATGCTGACATGGGATTTTTTTTTTTTGTCTTTAATTAAGATAAAAATCAATTTTGTTCATTGAGAAAATTACCTGCATCTTCCCTCCTCTAAGACATTATATTCATATGAGAATATATATACGGATTTAACTTGAATATTAGAATAATATCTGTCATTTGTTGCTAATATTAAATCGTTTTATGGGTCCTGGATGGGCGAGAAAGGGTCATTTCAGATATGTGCTCATTTTACTTTGACATGGAGAGTTTGAAGGATTTTATTTTCATAGTAATACACTGTATTATTTACTCAGTTTAACACCAAGGGAGAGAAAACAAATGTGGTGAAAATGTGCGAAAATAACAAAGCGCTCCACAAACAATCCAAGAGTTTCAATGGTAAAAGAGTTTGGGATTTTTCCACTCACGTGCTCCAGACTCTAACCTGTCTAAATAGTTCAAAACATCTGTCCAGAGAGAGAGGCCATTTGCCCTCGAGAGTCTTTCGCTGTGAGAAAACGGCATGCTGAAACACCCCATCCCCTTCAATAGCAACAAAAAACACCAAAGGAGCATCTAACGTAACTACACCAGTAAGTTTGTAGGTTTACACACTGCCATCTTCCTCTGTCCATAAAGTGCTCTCTTTTGTCCTGGGGAATGACTGAAGGAAATGAGGGACAGTCTGAAAGTTTTTTTTTTTTAAACGGCCGGACTGTTCTCGTAGCAGTTTTCAGTAGACGTAGCCCTCATTGTACGGGTGTGGGTTGCAGTAGCCGCCCTCTTGAATGTACGCCATGTTCTCATCGAAGTGTGACAACGGCACAGTGTCTTCCTCGTTGATCTGCCGCTCCAGGTCAGTCTTCAGCACCGGACGCTGATTGTCAGGGAAAGCCATGGAGAACAAAGCCTCGGGGTCGCAGACAAACTTATACACGTATCTTTCACCTGCCACCTTTGAATCAAGAAACCGGAATATTACTATATATTTCAACAGTGCAAGGAAAACGTGAATGACTTGCATTAAAAGACTTTCTGGAAAGTTGACAAACAACATATCCATTAGGCTTTATTAATGCATAAAAGGTATAATGTGTATATTTAAGATGTTTGTAATTTTTTTTTTATTTAAACATTCATTTAAACATTAAAAATTTTAACTGAGTAGCTAAATTAAATACTGCTTCAGTGTGACAAAATATTTTTTTTCCCAATTAACATAAGGTCATAAAAATGTGCATAAATATGGGCATGTGTAGTAATTATACAAAAACTAGGGGGGGGTGGGGGGGGGGGTTTGCAAAACCAAATACATTCAAGTCCAAATTTTGATGTTTTATTGTTGACCAGAAATGCCTTGCCTAAAAATATCTTTAATACTACTGTAAAAAAATAACATGATTTTTAAAAAAATGTTTAAAAAAAAATTCCTTATGCTCACTAAGGCTGCATTCATTTGATCAAAAATACAGTAAAAATAGTTATATTGTAAAATATTACAAATTAAAATAACTGCTTTCAATTTTATTATCTATTAAAATGTACACTCTAAAAAAAATGCTGGGTTAAAAACAACCCAAGTTGGGTTGAAAATGGACAAACCCAGCGGTTGGGTTAAATGTTTGCCCAACCTGCTGGGTAGTTTTATTTAAACCAACTATTGTTTAAAAATTGCTACATGGCTAGCTTAAAATGAACCCAAAATAGTTGGGAAATTAAAAACCAGATGCAATTAGAGGCAACAATAATAGACGAAAGGTGAATGTTTATTAATAAGCTTTAATGTTTTATTAATATAAATTTAATAGTTTAATAGTTTATTAATATAAATTTATTAATAAGCAATTTAATAAATGTTTATTGTTTAATAATTATTCATTGAACATTAATAAATGTTCATTTCCAACATACTTTGGGTTCATTTTAATTAAGAAATAGAGTAATTTTTAAACAATAGTTGAGTTAAATAAAACTACCCAGCAGGTTGGGCAAACATTTAACCCTACCACTGGGTTAAAACAACCCAATCGCTGGGTTTGTCCATTTTCAACCCAGCATTTTTTAGAGTGTAATTTACTCCTGTGTTGTCAAAGCTGAATTTTCAGCATCATTACACCAATCTTCAGGGTCACATGATCCTTCAGAAATCATTCTAATATTATGATTTGATGCTCAATAAACATTTATTATCATCAGTGTTGCTGCTTAATATTTTTGGGTAAACCATGATACATTTTTTTTCAGTATTCTTTGATGAACAGAAAGTTCAAGTTCAAGAATAATTTGAAATATAAATCTTTTGTAACATTATAAATGTCTTTACTGTCACCTTTGATCAATTTAATGCATCCTTATGAACGACAGTGTATTCAAACTTTCAGACTTTAATATGCTTAATAAGAACATTTAATGCTCAGCTACAATACTACAATAAAGTAGCTTTTATGCTGAAAGGACTGTGTTTTGGAAGTAGCTGAGCTACATCTTTTGTGTGTAAGCATACATTACCTTTTGCATGATGCCTTTTTCATAATAGTAGCGCAACGATCTGCTCAGTTTGTCGTAGTTCATTGCGGGTCGATTCTTTTGAATTCCCCAGCGTCGTGCCACCTTTGAAGCAAACGGAGTAAGTTGTTACAAATGAACATACTGCAAAAATAGCAGAAGTTTCTCTCAAACAATAGGCAAAAATAAGACATTAGACCCACTCATTAATAAATAAACTAGCCACCTCAGGGCCCCTTCTCAAAAACAAAGCATCAGTCGGTCTGCATCTTCCATTGGTCACAGCCGTATACCCATACCTCTAGTCAGAGATGTGTTCATTAGGAACAGCAGAGCATGGCAGATGTTCCTGCACCTGTCCGCACGACCACCCACCTGTGCCCCCCTCCTTTTCAAATCTCCCTCCCACCATTCTCCCAGAGCCCCGCGCTGTGGGCCATTTTCACTCTACTGCGGCTCATTCACGCCTTGCACCCGCCCAGCCAATCCCAACGGACCTCGGTCACCTGATGGCATGAATGACTCCCCTGTTCCCTACAGCTGCCCTGTGGACCGTCGCCAGAACGCACACACTTACAGGACTAGCGAGTCCCACTGTCGCTGACACTTTACACAATCACACCTCTGTCCATGCTTTCCAAACTCTAGACTTTTTGGAGAGTCAACATGTTGAAATATTTTGTTTTTTGGAAGGACATGACAGACTGTTTTGAACAAACAAGTGAAGAGTCTCCCAAACATAATCAGATAATGGTGTAAATAAGCAATATATAATGTCCTAATATTATTTTATTCTTAAGCGTAGTATATAATATCTGATACGCAAGGCCTCGAAGGCCTCTAAATTAAAACTTTGCTGCAAAACCAAATACACTACTACGTTGCCTTCTTTCGTCTGATTGATAGTTTTACTTCTTTAGCATGTAGCAATCCTTTTAATGTAACTCTAAAAATGTCCAGTTTCAGATTGTGATACACAGATCTTTTTTTCTGTGATATAAAGTAAACTTTCATATTGTAAGTAATATTTCAAGATGAACACTTACTGGATGGAAGCAACTTAGGTTTAATTGATCATTCATCATTTTTAGAAAAATCATGTTAAGAGTATTAAATATGATACATCAGGTTTCTCTCAGTCATCATTGTATTGCATTGCATTATCCATTTTGCCACCCCCAAAGTATCTCATTGGTTTACATTGTAATTTATATGATCCATAAAAGCCTGATGTATTAAGTATGATACTCAAATAACACGCTTGAGCTTTTTTTTTATTATTTTTAAATATTTTGTCTAAAACCTAAATAAACTATATATATTATATTATTTTTTTATTAACTTAACTATTTTAAATTAAATTATTAATTCCTGAAATTGTTTTAAAATAAACTGTTTATGCTCTGAACATTTTATTAAATACAACTAAAAAATACAATCTATTTTTCTTGCTGAATGTGACCACAACACCGCTTTTAAAACTCCACAATTATATGCAATGCCCAGGTGAAAAAATAGTACACTTCCATAATGTACTTAAAGTGCTCTATTTTCATGCACTTTTCGTCCACTTCAAGTTTACTACAAGTGGTAACTAAGTACATTTTTTTTCAATACAGAGATAGTATGTTAAAAGCACATTAGTTCATATTCATGGTGTCTCAAAAGAGCACAATTAGATGTTTTTAAGATTAGCTTAAAAAGTACTAAAGAAGATTTTTTTGTATATTAAGTACAAAACTAGTGCATGAAAATAAAGCACTTTAAGTACATTATGTACTTTTTCACCTGGGTGTTCAAGAGGTCACATACAGATACAATCTTGGCTGAAAAACATTATATTTAGACTAATTAGTACCTCCTCAGGCTCAATGAGTTTAAACTCCATGCCCCGGCCCGTCCACGCGATGAAGTGTGAGTTTGAGGGGTCATCCAGTAGGGCGACCAAAAACTGCCAGAGCTGCAGCGAACCCCGTCTCTGATAGGTCGGGCCTTCTCGGTACAGCCCCGCCTCCTGCTTTATATCGCCTGTGGGCAGAAAAAAAAAAGTCATTAGGTGTGTTCGACTTGATGGGACGCTGGGTAGACTGATCTGTGTATGACATCAAAGTACCGCGAGAGCGTTTGAAAGCATACAGAGCCGCCTGCGCTCTAATCTCTCTTGCGGTACTTTGAATCCCACAATGCCTAGGGGCAAGACATCATCATGGTGAAGCTGGGCATAAAATAAAAGTATTTCTTCAGTTTACGAAATCCTTCACCATTAAAAGGAGACAAATGGTGCAGTTTCAGATAGATAAACTTGTCATTATGTTACATATCTGGTGGCTCACAATCAAGATGACTGTACAGTAAAGAGTCAACGTGTTATTTAAGAAATAATATTTAACTCGTTTATTAAAAATAAAAATACATACCCTCCACCTTCTCCGGCACCACGCAAGTGTCGTCATAGAAGTGCCTTGCAACTTTGTCGAACATACAGCCTATATGGAAAAAAAATAAATTGTTATATATAATTTTTACATCAAATAAAAGTTTTAAATAAGACACTTTAATTAACAAAACAGCAAATACATTACTCTGTGTGGATAGTTACCCTCTGTTCTGTTACTGTGCGCCAGATATCCCTCTTGTCTAAGATATACAGAGTGACAGCTAGGCACTTCTGAAAAAGAAAAACAAAACAACAACAAAAAAATATTTTTTAATATGCTGAATAAATTATGCATTGGTTCTACAACATAAAAAAGACAATGCAAAAAAAGAAAGAAAAGAAAGCCTAACCTCCCATTTTCATACTCAAAACACTACGGACAAAACATTTGTGACGATGAACCGCAGTGGATGTCACGTGCTCCGTGTCAGTCATGTTGTTTGTTGGAGCTGTGATTCAATCAAAGCAAAGCAAGACAGCTTAAGTGAATGCTCCATAAAACATCTAACCCTGTTCATTTGGACCTATAAAGATCTCTCAGGGTTTCATTCAAGTAATGGGCCTGTCGAGGAAATTACTGCTGATTAAATTAGCCGCTGACTGCCCAGTCCTTACACAGCTCACAACAAACAAGCTCCTTTATGAGGCAGAATAAACTCTTCTAAATGGCTGGGAGGAGATGCAAAACATGTCGATGATCTCCTCCACTGATGTAAAGAAGCATTGCAGACAAATCATTCACACTCATGAAGCTTTCATCACTTCAATTGTTAGCTTTTAGTGTGTCTAATTTATAGATAAAAATTAGTATTTAAGACAATAATGTAAATATAATCATACATGTGAGTGACAAAAAGAAAATCTCTCCAATATACAAACATTTATTTAGGACTTTTCAGAGTATCTGTGTAAATGTTTTTTTTAATACAATACATAAAGTTAATTTAGTATAAATATAGTAAATAAGAATTTGTTGCTTTGACAAAGTAAACAGAAAAGGCCCCAGTATTATTGCTGTTATCCTCAGGTTATGATCTACAGATTCACATAATCCACAGGAAACGGCTGAGAAGCAGCGCTGCATTCTCTCCTGACAGGCTGCTGCAGTCCAAACCCATTTTTTATGAATGAAAACCAAAAGCCTCTTCATTCATGCCAGAGCTGGGCCGACAGCCTGGGGGCCCCTGGGGGAGAGATTAGGGGCCCCTCTCCTCCCCAGCCAGGCCCTCAGGAAATGAGATCAGACCCAAATTTCCTAATAATACGCTAATTCTATCAATCTCCCCATCCCTAATAAAGTTGCTATCTGGCTGTATCTGTACCCCAAAAAAAAAAAAAAAAAAATCCTCAGACTGTTTCCTGTTAGGTTAGTGAAGTACATACTGTCTCCATCCCCTACAAATCATGCTTTATACATTAAAATAATTGTTTTCTTTTCAAAGCATTTTTTTCCTATTTATTAATCTTTTTCTGTTTAATTATTTTCGCTGTCGTTTGGGATCTTTTTAATGTTTCTTATGCTCACCAAGACTTGCTCAAAAAAAAAAAAAAACAGTAAAGTTTTGAAATAGTATTTAAATTTAAAATAACTATTTTCTATTTTAATATATTTTCAACATGTAATTTATTCCTGTGATGAATTTTCCAGTCTTCAGTGTCACATGATCCTTCAGAAATCATTCTAATATGCTGATTTAGTGCTCAAGAAACATTTCTTATTATTATCAATGCTGAAGACAGTTGTTTTGTGGAAACATTATAGCCCGAGCAATTTATCGCAGATTAACAGAACTCACCTGAGTCGTAGGTGAAGTCGCGGGGCTCTTGTTTGATCATCATGGAGTGTGGGTACGTCTGGGGAAGAGGTGCCCCCACCATGGCAGGATGCTCGAAGAGGGGGTCGGCGTACTCCTGCTTGAACCCCTGAGGAGGGAAGGGGATGCTGGGTTCCGACATCTGTCTGTGATACATGGGTCGTCCGTCCCGTGACATCGAAGGAGATGGGAACGAATGACACGGCTCCGACAACTGCCGCCGAAATCTGAACAAAACACTGAATAGAATAAGTCTCACAGACAATCAATCAATCTGTCAATCAATCAATCTATCTATATATCTGTCTGTCTGTCTGTCTATCTATCTATTGTCTGTCTATCTATCGTCTGTCTGTCTGTCTGTTTGCCTATCTATCTGTCTGTCTGTCTGTCTGTCTGTCTATCTATCTGTTTTTCTATCTGTCTGTCTATCTATCTGTCTGTCTGTCTGTCTGTCTATCTATCTGTCTGTCTGTCTGTCTGTCTGTCTATCTATCTGTCTGTCTGTCTGTCTGTCTATCTATCTGTTTTTCTATCTGTCTGTCTATCTATCTGTCTGTCTATCTATCCGTCTATCCGTCTGTCTATCTATCTATCTATCTATCTATCTATCTATCTATCTATCTATCTATCTATCTATCTATCTATCTATCTATCTATCTATCTATCTGTCTGTCTGTCTGTCTGTCTGTCTGTCTGTCTATCTGTCTGTCTGTCTGTCTGTCTGTCTATCTATCTGTTTTTCTATCTGTCTGTCTATCTATCTGTCTGTCTGTCTGTCTGTCTATCTATCTGTCTGTCTGTCTGTCTGTCTGTCTATCTATCTGTCTGTCTGTCTGTCTGTCTGTCTATCTATCTGTTTTTCTATCTGTCTGTCTATCTATCTGTCTGTCTATCTATCCGTCTATCCGTCTGTCTATCTATCTATCTATCTATCTATCTATCTATCTATCTATCTATCTATCTATCTGTCTGTCTGTCTGTCTGTCTGTCTGTCTGTCTGTCTGTCTGTCTGTCTGTCTATCTATCTATATCTGTCTGTCTATCTATCTGTTTTTGTATCTGTGTCTATCTATCTATCCGTCTATCTATCCGTCTGTCTATCTATCTATCTGTTTTTCTATCTGTTTTTCTATCTGTTTTTCTATCTGTCTATCTATCTATCTATCTATCTATCTATCTATCTATCTATCTATCTATCTATCTATCTATCTGTCTGTCTGTCTGTCTGTCTGTCTGTCTGTCTATCTATCTATCTATCTATCTATCTATCTATCTGTCTGTTTTTCTATCTATCCGTCTGTCTGTCTGTCTGTCTGTCTATCTATCTATCTATCTATCTATCTATCTATCTATCTATCTATCTGTTTTTCTATCTGTCTGTCTATCTATCTGTTTTTCTATCTATCTGTCTGTCTATCTGTCTATCTATCTATCTATCTATCTATCTATCTATCTATCTGTCTGTTTTTCTGTCTATCTATCTATCTATCTATCTATCTATCTATCTATCTATCTATCTATCTATCTATCTATCTATCTATCTATCTATCTATCTATCTATCTATCTATCTATCTATCTATCTATCTATCTATCCATCCATCTATCCATCCATCTATCTATCTAGCCATCTATCTATCTATTTTTCTATCTGTCTGTCTGTCTGTCATCTATCTATCAATGGATTCTGGTAATTGGCAGTACCTGTGGTCCATGGGGTAAGCGCTGTCAGGGAGGGGCTGTGGGGGTGCGAGGTGAGGGTACGTCCTGTCTGGTTTCGGGGTGGGGGCGGCAGTGGGAGACACATGCTGGCCAGGGGACACGGGCGTGCTGCAGGGGGTAGACACTGGGCTGGAGGCCTTCATTCCCGAGGGATGCTTCTGCTCGTAGGCACTGGAGACGCCAGGGAACAAGAGCAGTTTAAGTTAGTCTTTCCTGAGGGCCTTTCAGGCTACAGAGATTATTATGAGACTGTGCTAGACTTTATAGCTGTTAAATTAAAAAAACATAAAAGCATACTGTATAATGCATGCTAAACTGGTATTTCAAAATCTGGCAGAAAATGAAGTCACATGATCCTTCACAAATCATTCTAATATGCTGATTCGCTGCTCAAGGAACATTTCTAATTATTATCAATGATGAAAGCAGTGCTGATTAAATGTTTTGTGAAAACGTGATACATTTTGCTTTCAGGATTCTAGCATTTATTTGAAACATAAATCTTTTGTAACACTATAAATACATTTACTCTATCTTTTGGTCAATTTAATGTGTCCTTTCTAAAAAAAAAACAGATTAATTTCCTTAAAAAAGAATTTCTGATCCCAAAAATGTGTACAGTAGCATATAAATCACCTCTGATCAAATAGTTCCATAATCAAACAATTAAAAGATCCACATCTACTGCCACCCCGCACATCAAACAATCGACAAGGTACCAAAGATGAACCATCTGATGAACCTTAATGCAATTACACTCCATTCAGAAACATTAAAAGACAAGGAAGGAACACACTTCTATGGGGCTTGACAATCTCCAAAGCACCTCTGAAGAGAACATCATTATCACAGAGGTTGTTGCTTCAGCTTGATTGCCATCTGCAATATGAGGGCAGGTTGGCTCCTCCAGCGAAATAAAACATCCAAGTGAAATGTCATAAATTTAAAATCAAATCAATAGGAAGATGACTGTAACCAAGCAACCGTGTTTGCCGTAGACGCTTGTCCAAGTGGAAAAGCCATTTATTGCACTTAATGCACCGTAGCGTAATTTCTTGTTTTTCTTTTTTGGTGTGTGCGTTTTCTTCCCCCTTTCCAATTTCAGGTGGATCTCATTCAAGTCATTTCGAACAGCACCTGCTGTACAGTTGCCTCTGAGTAAATAACTAAAGGAAAACTATCATTATTGTGCATTTTTTTTTTCCATAAATCTTTAAGTCTATTCTTGGCTCAGGCTGAAAAGTCTATGCCAAGACCCCATCTGCTTCAGAATTGCTCTGTCAAATGAACGTCTGTGCTTTTTATTCAGTCTTTAGTCACATATAAAAGGTGAAATACACACCCACCTTAACACCTATATGTCTGAATTTGTGCTGTGTACGAACCATGAAAATTCAGTGTTACGAAAATCGTGATTAACAAAAGCAAAATTTGCATTCAGAAACTAGTTTTTTTTCACAAAACATCTGTAATTAGGAAAATAGCACACCCTAAATTGATAAATAATGGATAAAAATAGTTTGTTAAACGTTATCGTATGAATTGCAAATGTATGTAGACAAATTCAGCCCATTTATCACTTAAATCTCTCACACCAGCTGCTGAGGCTGAATTAGTAAACCAAAATACGTGATGTTCGTGTCTCTCTGACAGCTGAAAGTATAAAGTTTAGAGATGATTTTCACTGCTTTAGTGCAAAAACACTTATGGTTTCTCACAAATTTCTCTCAGACGTTGCAGTCTAGCACGTCTAGCATTGGTCTCGTTACTACATCTGTATGTAAGTTATACGACAATTTCCCGTCATATACAAGATTTGATTCTTTTAAAGAAGAACAGGGTGTGTGTGTGTGTGTGTGTGGGAATGTGTAAGTGAAGCCCAAGTGCATTCCGGTGCAGCGTACCTGATGTTATACAGGCACTTCTCCCCATAGTGGAGTCTGAAGGGCCTCTCCTGACTGCAGGCTGAGCCCAGATCAGTACACGGACTGTGGGGCTCTCTCTTTATCCTCAACTGCAGCCCGTGGAACGCCACTGAGAAAGAGAAAAACGTACAGATGTTTAAACAGAACATTAAGAACATGAACAGTGGACATATTTCCAAGAAGATCCTCACTACATTCATTACGCAGAGGATGCAGAAGTGCTGCAGTCACTCTCTTGAAGTTGAGGTGACTTTACAACATCTACCTTCTTTTATATATTTTTTAAAAAATATTATTAGATTTCTGTTTGCATGCGTAAAAGTCTGCAAAGTCTAACATCTTAAAACAAGCGCTCCCATAAACAAGGACAGGCACTTTGTTATAAAATACTTTTTTAAATACAAATCTGCCTCCAATTCCGTAACCAAAATTAACAATTACACACACAATTAAAGGAACATTTCTGTACATTTTCAGTATACAGAAATGACAAAACTTGGTAACAAAGTTTGGAACCAAGTTGAATAGTGTTACTAATACATTTTTACATTTCTGATTACTTCTAATGGCAACTGAATGAAAATAATACTTTAAAACTGCATGAAAAAGTATAAATAAGAAAAAACTCTATTTATTTGTTTAGATTTGTGTGTAACTTAAGAATAAAATTAGTAAGAATAAGTTATATTGGCACTTTACAATAAGGATTAATTTGTTGATATTAGCTAACTAACAATAAACAACAGTATATCTTAGTTAATGTTAATCTCAGCATTTACTAATACATTTTAAAGATCAAAATTGTATCTATTAACATTAGTTAGTGCACTGTGAACTAACATGAACATTTTTTATTAGCTAACATTATCAGAGGTTAATAAAATATCTTAGTTCATGTTAGTTAATGCATTAACTAATCTTAATAAATGAGACCAAAATATCAATGTCTAGAAAACTTAGTTTTAATTTATTTGGCAGTCTTCTGAAATTTTAAATGGTCTTGTTAGGATGTGTCCTTGTTCATGATAGTGGATTCTAAAATAGCACTACAGATGAATAATTTATACTTGAGAAGACTTCTTGACGGACCATATTAAGAAGCACGTAGACAGACGGAGAAAAAAATGCCATAATTGATTTTACGCAAAGGAATACGAGTAAACGAATCAATACAAAATCTGTTAGCATCACGGGACGTCATACATGCAGGATGTCGTTCCAGGATTGCAACAATTACACGTGAATTGATTGGTGTTAATGGACAACATTTTCAAGAAGTCGTTTATGACATTTACTGCCATTTTTTGTATCCTTGCAATTTATGAGATGCATTTAAAACCCCTTCTGTATGTCAAGTGAAGAGGGCAAAACTAACTCAAAAAAAAAAAAGAAAAAATTGTAACAAGAGCAGTGAAAGAAAGCTTTGACTAAAATAAAGAGCTCTTCACAAAAGTATGTCATGGAGAGTATAGCAAAATATTCATTTCTCATATCTTAGCTTATGCAAAATATTCCCAAATTATTTCCATATTTATGACGTTAACTAAACATTCATGTTCCGTTCTGCAAAGAGTTCCATTTTTTTCTTAAAGCTGCGCTCTAATAGATTTGACTTTCATAAATGAATAGCTTGATGTGTCTTCTTCAATGCTAAATTTAGCAGAACACACTAGGAGAATGTCTTTTCTCCACAAAAGCCCATTCATAACACTACCGAACACCATTTTCACTGCACTCTGTTTCACATAAAAGGGCATTTTGGTAAAAAAAACAAGTGTTTCTAAGTTTCAGATGTGAATTTTACATATGTGTCTTTTCTTTTTTTCCTGTGCTGATGGTCGTGTGTTTTCTCACCCTTCTCTCTTTCTCACTCTCACCTCTTCGCTGACTGTTACTCGCTGATAATAGATTCAGTCACACCTTCTTCTTAAACACTCTGGGCTTGAATTACGATGGCCTTTGCAAAAGGGCAAATAACTAAAATCACTGTTTGATCACACTTAGCCAGCCACAAATCACTATTTTAGTTAGTGTTAAAAAACGATTCTTTTTTACAGTAACAACAGCCTTTCTCTTAACAATTTCAGATGCATTTACAATAAAATAATGCATTTATAGTGTATACCATTCCAAAGTTTGGGATTTTAATGTTTTTGAAAACACGTCTTTCAATTTATTTGATCAAAAATACAGTAATATTGTGAAATATTATTAAATTTAAAATAACAATTTTCCATTTTAATATATTTTAAAATGTAATTTATTCCTGTGACAGCAAAGCTGAATTTTCAGCATCATTACTCCAGTCTTCAGTGTCACATGATCCTTCAGAAATCATTCTAATATGCTGATTTGATGCTCAAGAAACATTTATTATTATTATTATCAATGTATAAAACAGTTTTCTGGAGTTCTAGAAATCTATTGTAATATTAAAAAGTCTTCAATTTAATGCATCCTTGCTGATTAAATATTTCGTTAAAAAAAAAAAAAAAATTATTCTGACCCCAAAGTTTTGAAAGGTTTATATATATATATATATATATATATATATATATATATCATACAAATAATTTCACAAACAACCACTTTATCAGGCCAAACGTCTAGTGCGCAGCAGTTTCCGAGGTGCATTTTTTCTTGCCGTGTAATCCCTGTATATCCCATTTCTGGGTGTTTTGTGGGAATGGACCACATGAAACGGAAGTGATCCACTGGCATTGTCGACTCAGACCCATATGGGAGGGCCAGGATGCCCGTTCAAGAGCCCAACCGCCATGCCCTCGCTCTACCTCCATCTGCCCGTCCCTCCTCTCCTCCACCAATCCTGCCGACGAAGCCAACTAACACTCTGCGCTTTCGACAGTTTTGCTTAGATATACATTTGGAATGGATTGAATACTATTTAATTACCAATACAGAACAAAACTAGATTTTTTATTTTCGTATCTAAAAAAAGGTCACACAATAAAGGTTTCCTTTTGTGACATTTCACTTGTGTCATGGCCTACACTCACAATAACGTCTAGCTCACACTGAGGAAGGAATACAGGACAATAGCCCATTATCAGCAAACACTAGTATATTTTATTTGCCTAATGAGCTTGAGTTCTCCAGAAAGACAAAGCCCCCCTTCATCTCCCCTGCATCCTCTGTAGCAGAGTCTGTTTTGGCTCCTCTTTAAGACATAAGCTGGACTCGCTCCCCACTGTGCCTCATTCAGTCCATGCCACTTCCGACACTGGCACCGGCTCTGCCACGACCACTGCGCGCCAACTTTACTTCCTATGCCCATTTAAAGGCCTATTGCTTCTGGCTGCACTCGCTGAGAAGGTACACAACCTAGAGAACACACGCCGTTCGCGCTCTCTCTCTCTCTGTTTATTCACAGAAACAACAGCGGCGAACGACAACGTGTCATAAACAAGGGAAAAAACGAGAATAAAATCTCACACTAAATCATCAAATTTGAGCGTGTTTTTGATATCTACTCAAGATATAATCTAAACACAGCTATTTAAGAGCCATAGTAAAAGAAAAAAGGTCACACTTACAGTTTTCACTCTGAAAGTCTGGCACAAACTGCTCATCATTGTCAGGAACTTGAGCTGGGAGGAAAACGAAGAGAGAAAAGGGTAAATAAACACAGATTTTTTCTTCGTAATTGTTATATTTGGTTTCCACAAGTTGAGCTAACGCAATCTGTCCTCTAATAATCGCTTAAACGAGTAATTTCCTCTAATAATCCTCTGTAATTGAAACGCTAATGATTTGAAATTCTCAGACCAACCCATGAAGACATTTATTGGTTGAAAACAGAGAAAACATATCCTCTAATTATGTCGGTAATTTAATTTCAGCTTAATTTGTTGGACAAAGCAGGCGTGTGAAACACATCTCTGCCATTCGCTCTAACATCCAGGAACAGTATTCACTGAAGCATGTGTTTCAAAACCGTTTGAGAGTTAAACTATAAAACAAAAAAAAAAACACCTTGTCTTGTGATCTAATGTGCTTTGCAACTACACCGTGTCTTCATAAGGATAGCCATGCAGCGAGAAAACACCTATTGTTCACACTGTCTAATTGGGACACATCCCCGCTGGTGAAAGCACCTGTACCTGCCGCGACGGCTGCCGTCCAAACAGAGCACGTTCCCCTACCTTTCCCTCTCTCATATAGCTAATGCTAAAATAATGAAGCCTTCATATGGAGCTCAATTAAGCACATTCATGTTTATATCACATGCGTTAGAAAGACCTGTTGTTTATTGCTTGTTAAACTCGACACAAAGGCGTGCGGTGGCGGAGGAGCGCGCGAGACCTCGCTGCACGGGGCTATTAGCACGTTTATTCCTCTGCGCTAAAATTGGATTTTCATTTTCACAACAACAGTAACAAGTCGCAACATGCACAAATCAACATTTGCTTTGTGTAAGGCAACATGTTTTGCTCGGATACTTGGCTTTTTGGCTTTATTTTTGTGTGTAAACTGTATTGTATTCACATCTAATGTCAATATGGGAAAATTTATTAAACATTATAATATAATTTGTTAAATAAAGCCAGGGCTACTTGTTAAAAGGCTCAGTAATTTTAAGTTTTTAAGTCTAAAATATGATAAAAATGAGATTCAGCTATATAATAAAGGTAGATTTTAACTGAAAACTGCAAGTTGTCACGTTTTAAATGTTATAAATTTAAAGAATTTATTAATTACAATATTCATAGGCTAAAAATGAATTGATATTTTATTTTATATGTTCCCTTTTACATTTTTGCTGTTTCGTGAATTGTTTTATGTCTCATATTTATTTTATTGCTTTATGTTTTGCCCCCCCCCAAAAAATGCTTATTGGCAGGTAAACTCTCAGTAAACTGTATCTTTTGTTCCTGTGCAATAATAGTTAAAAAAAAAATTCTGTTTTCTTCTATAACTCAATATATAGACTATAAAACATGCGCCCAAGGCCATAAAGTTCTTCGTAATCAGGGCCAATGAATCTTTATAGTACTTGCCAGTGTTTTGGGTATTTGAAAAGGCGAATCGAGTACAATCATAACAGACGTTTTTACTGGTTAGACTCAACAAGAAGAATCACCGCCATCTCTCTCACTGGTACTGAAGTAAACACAATCAAAGAGATATTAAACAATCCCCTCACTAGATCAGAACAGAATAAACAGGAAAGAAACACCAAGTGCATTAAGAGTCAGAAAAGTAGCGTAAACATCAGTTAAACAGAGAAAAGGTGAGAGAAAGAGAAAGACTGAGCTGCAGCCAGTATTCTCAGCAGGGTGAATGAGTCAACCTGTGAATGGGACAGCTGATCCCAGCACCACTCCTGAGGCTAGCTAAGGTGTTGGAGCATGTCCACCAGTTAAAGAAAAAAAAAAAGAGAGACAAACTACAGCGCCAGGCCACATAAACACACACGTAAAGACGAGAATGAGAAGTCACACTTGAAAAACCTACCAAGAAACCAAATCCTGGTATATTCAGTGAGTCTTTTCTAGTGACTGTCACCTGACTCTGGCTAAAATGACACATGTATGTCAAATGATGAGCCATCAGCTCTTTAGTCTACGCTGCCGGAAATACTGTCCGTCGCTCATACGTCTTCCTCTTCTTTCCAATTACCTGAGCTAATAAATCTCTGAAATGAAACCGCTAGGTCTTCGTTTGGGTTCTAATGGACAGGAAGTCATATATTAAATCTATCTGCGATTTATCTTGAATCTTTGGGCGCTGCGGCTGATGGATGTAAGACAGGTTGAATTGTACTCCTCACTGTAATATCTACTGCGGCGACCACTTTTTTCTTTTTTCTCCCCGCACACTTTTTTTTTTCCCCCTGCCGGATACACTAAAATATTTAAGTCATGTCTTATTCTTTTAGAGGCCCTGGGGTGGATTTGGCATAATCAAACTCGCGACAAGGACAGTAAAGTCCGAAAATCTGTTCTAAAGCGTACTTTTAATTTTAAAATCCATGATTATACTGCAAGCATTTTTAAATATATTAAAGAAAGCGGTGTATTAAAAATTGAGATTCTCTTTCCTTATGCAGGTGGGCAGACTTATATTATAGGATGTTCCGCTTTAAAAGGTGACCAATGCACGCAACAATTTCCTGTTGTGCAGCTGTACAAAATTAAAATATAAGTGAAGTCATTTGAGATGCTGCTAAACAAAAATATGCTTAAGTTGCATTAGTCAGACTTTCATGTGGCATGTCCCATTTCAAAAATTCAGTCACACAAGCCAGATTTAGTGCGATCACTAACAGAAAACAGACACACACACACACACACACACACACTCATCTTCCTTTCCTATTCATGTCCAAAGCGCACGCAAATGCATTCCATAGGCTGAAAGGCAGTCGTGATTTCACAAATGCAAAGTGCTGGAATCGGTTTTACAAACTGCTTTGCATGATTTTCAGCTGTCCAACTTCTTTGTTTTGGGTTTTTCTTCCCAATTTGCAACCAAACTGCTTTTTACAATAAACAGATATTTTCAACTTTGACACAGCTTAAATTAATTTATTACAATAATGCAGTCCTGCAAAGCTTATTTACATTGTGCAAAAAAAAAATCACAGTATAATCGCCACCAATTTTATATCAAATAATATATATATGTGTATTTATTCCTTTAGAAAAACTAAAAAAAAGTTATTTAGCTAGAAATGTAAGACTGATAAACAGTTAAACAACAATTTGTATGTGCAAAATCTATTTAGTTTTCCTAAATGTCCTCAAAATCAATCACTTTTTCAGTCTGAGATTAAACTTAAAGAACCAAAAAACTACTTTTATGTTATATTTATGTTATAACACCAAATATAAAGAGTTTAGAGTAAAACTTCACACACTAAAACAGTCTTAATGGTAACATGCTACAATAAGGTCTCATTGGTTAACATTAGTTAATGCATTAACTAACACGAACAACATATTTTTTCAGCATTTATTAACCTTTGTTAATGTTAGTTAATAAAAATTTTCACGTTCATGTTCGTTCACAGTGCAACTAATGCTAACAGATAAAACGTCCAATCTTAAAAATGTATTAGTAAATGTTGAGATAACATTATCTATGATTGCTAAATGCTGTAGAAGTATTAACTAACGTTCATGTTAACTAATGTTAACAAATGAAGCCTTATTGTAAAGCGTCAACGTCTTCACATTTTCAAGACAAGAAAAAGCTGTAATTAAAACTGCACGTTTACCATTTAACATTTTTTAACATAACATTGTTATAATTTTTTTATCACATTAAAACACATCTACAATCAACCAAAGAGGGAACCATTTACTAACCTAAAGGTCGGTGCTGCAAGCAAGGTGGGAAGAAGACACTCGCGCTTAACTCCTGAAGCATCACGTTTGTGTTAAACCACAACCAGCAAGTCTTGCCATGAGAAAGAAAAAATTGCCAAAAGAAACCAAAAAAAAAAAGTTAGGGGAAAAAAAAAATGAAGCGGTAAAAGCCGAAGCTCAAGAAGCGATCTACCGTCAATCCATTTCTTTAACAAAAAAAAGAGTTGGAAAAAATAAAGAAAAAAGAACTTAAAACACTATATGAGAAGTATCAGACGCAAAACAGAGGGATAGGAAAAAGCAAACGAGTGAGGGAGAGAAGGTGTGCGCGCGTGTTCGAGAGAGAGAGAGGTGGCAGTGTTGGTGGCTCGTCTGCCTTAGCTCCTGCCAAAAGCGGACAAGAGGAGAAGAGAGTGAGCGAGACTGCAAGTTCTTCTGGTAATTTGTGATGACACTCAATGTAGAACCTCCTCGGTCTCCCCCTAGACTCCTGCTCTTCTCAAGCACTAATGTATGCATGACACACCAAGTGCCTTCGCTACAGATGCATTAATTGGACTGCAGATTAGGTCTGTAACTTGAGGCATATTTGCTCCCCTCCCCCAAATCTCCCCCCACGCTCTCTCCTCTTCGAAACAAAAGCTCGATCAACCACTGAGAAACCCAAGTAAACAGACCAGAGCTTACCTTCCGCGAGCCAGGTCTCCTGAAGTTGACTGAGATCTTGAAACAGCTCTAAAACAAAGACAGCAGAGTTTGAGATGGTGAAACAACAGGTACAAAGCTTTAATTATGAGTTTTGACACTCGGTGCAATCTCCATTCCAGTCTCAAAGACCGAGGCGAGCGCTGCTGATTGAGATTTTAAAGCCCTCAGTGCAGGTGGCAACGAGCGATATTGCATTTTGCGAGATGTTAAGAAGGCGTGAAATGAACATTGTCTTTTTCACCCACACCTGAGTGCTTACCCTCGGTGTCCAACGCCAGGGCAGAGTTAATGAATTTTCTTTTCCTGTCCTTCGCTGGTCTCGTGTTGGACGTCTTTCCCCGAGGATTCTGAGCAGAAAGCAACAGATCAATTGTCTCAAATTGAAGATGGAGTGTGTTGAGAGCAGAACACACAACTCCAGCTCCACGCGTCACGCTTGCTGTCGATGTATGAGGGATTCTTTCGTTAGAGGCACTTTTGAAATCTTTAAAAACATTTTCTTCATATCCTGGTCTGATCATGGCCTTGATCAACTCTCTAGTGTACTTTTGATTTTGATGGTAATGACAATTTTTAGTGGAAAAAAGTTGGATAAGTCATGGACTTACTAACCCAACAAGTTAGATAGCCATCAATTAATTTTTTTTAATTTGAAAGATTCTCAAATACCGACCCGTTTGGTAAAGTTTCAAGTTCTAAAACCAAGTTTTAAAATGGACATTTGTAATCTTCACACTGGCTTCCCTGTCACTTCTCATTTCCATCATAACCAAAAATATACTCTCAGTTATTTTGTGAAATGCCTGCTGTGACTGTGAAGGTAGAATACTTAGTTTTAAAAATGTAAACTATATATTCCACATGAACTGAAAATATGAATTTTCCAGATTTTAACACATTTTAAATGTGTTATAGGGGAACTTAAGAGCCCAACATACATCAATTCTGGCATTTAAGTAACTTAATACACCATAATAAGATTTACAGCTATTACAATCTTAAGTTTTAAACTATCAATAACTGTTAATATCTTCAGAATCAATCTAGAGGACAAAAGTTCCTCTAAACTGAAGAATCACGCACATTTAAATGTCATATTTCTGTACAGACATGTTAATAAAAACGCAGATTCAATCAATTAAATGGCATATTTATATATCTACAATCATGGAGATCACTAATTTACCTTCATTAGACTTACATGAGATTTTATGAAAGGCACTTGTTGGTCGTGAAGTCCGTCCATGATTCTGCAGCGGTAGGACTCTGCGCGCGCCGTCCGATCACCCTTTGAAGTAGGAGACTGACTTTAAGCGATTTATTGGAACATGAACTGCTGCGCGCTGAAGCGCATTCAGCGGCTCCATTCATAAACATAGCTTTCATTTGACTGACTACATGCTGGCTAATATGAAACAGACATTAAACGCAGCATACCCGTGGCACTTTATAGATAAAGTTGCGTGTGTCCTAATGTAAATATGTTGCGGAGCTGTGCGTGCGTAATGCGGCGAGCCGATCCTCCGAAGGGACTGGACTTTTGGAAACACTTTTTTTCTGTTTCTAGTCACGTTTTACTGAAACGTCGACGGTAATGGAGAACTTAAAGCTTGCACTCACCCCTGTAAATGCACCGCATGCATTCATGGATGTGTCGCCGGACTGTATGAGAAAAGCGCTCTCGTGTCTCTCCTCCGCGCTCAAGTAAACACACAATCGCTGCCTGCTGCTCCAGGGGCCTCCCTTCAGAAACAGCCGGCGCCCCGCTTCCCATTGGCTGCCAATGTCCTCCGCCGGATCAGATTTCCACGTGTCAATCAAGAGCCTATTTCACCGTTCCTTCATTAAAATATGCAAAACTGATATTGCAATTATAAGGTGTTTATTTATGGGAAACACAGAACATCATTATAATCTCTCTTGTGGCTAGATGTTTTGGAAATGATGTGCATGAAAGTGCACACAATCACTGTATCCCGTTCACAATGCTTACAAACAACCCTTACAGTTTTTGAGAAGGTTCAAAAAACTTTCAAGGACTGAAATAAACAGGCATATGCTTAAATCGTTTTGTCATTCGTAAAGCTCTCTTTTTGATAATTGAATGCAGTGGTTTTCAATCAGGGGACCGTGGCCCCCTAGAGGGCCTCTGCGAAATCCCAAGGGGGCTCTGAGATTACTTTAAAAGGAATAAAAATAAGTCATATTATTCATATTAAGTAAATACATTACCACAAAATAAACCCTGACATGGTGACCCTATAGTGCTTATCTTAGAGACCATGGGGAACAAAACACGGGCACAGACGAGTGGTCCAGTTATACAGTGTTGCCATGGACAACAGTCAATATTCAGAAACACTTAACCAATCAAAATAAATGTATTCCAAATATCTATGTAATGAGTTATACAGCCACTAAAGATCAAAATACAGTAGGCTACAACATGTATTATTATATATTAATATTATTAATATTATAGCCAATATACACTGCTGTTCAAAAGTTTGGGATCAGTCAGATTTTTGATGATTTTTTTGATCAAATAAGTCTCTTCTGCTCACCAAGGCTGCATTTATTTGATAAAAAAAAACAGTAATATGGTGAACTATTTTTACAATTTAAACAACACTTTTCATTTTAATGTATTTTAACATGTAATTTATTCTTGTGATGCAAAGCTGAATTTTCAGCATCCTTACTCCAGTCTTCAGTGTCACATGATCCTTCAGAAGTCATCAGAATATGATGATTTGATGCTCAAGAAACATTTATTATTATCAATGTTGAAAACAGTTGTGTACAGTTTTTTTCCAGGATTTTTTGAAGAATAGAAAGTTCAAAAGAACAGCATTTATCTGAAATACAAAGCTTTTGTAACATTATACACTACCACACAAAAGTTTTTTTTTTTAATTAAAGAAATAAATTAAAAAAATTAATACTTTGTTCAATTGTTCAAAAGTGATAGTAAAGATATTTATGTTACAAAAGGATATATTTCAAATAAATGCTCTTTGAACTTTCTATTCAAAACCACAAAACCACTATTCAAAACTGTACACAACTGTTTTATACATTGATAATAATCATAAATGTTTCTTGATCATCAAATCAGCATATCAAAATGATTTCTGAAGGATCATGTGACACTGAAGACTGGAGTAATGATGCTGATAATTCAGCTTTGATCACAGGAATAAACCACGTTTTAATTCAAAAAGAAAATATAATATTTCACAATATTAAAGTTTTTTAATTTTAATCAAATGAATGCAGCTGTTGAGAGCATAAGAGACTTCTTATATATATATATATATATATATATATATATATATATATATATATATAACACCTATGGTTCTAGATGTGCTTTCACACCTTATCTGACCTTTGAGATGAAGTTCATTATATCCATGCACGCAACATATTTAACACATGCTCAAAGTGTCGGTCCAGTGGTTCCTTGTGTCACAGTTTTTATCACATGATTAAGAAACATCTAACATGTCACTTCTGCTGGATCAGGTAAACCAATTCATAAATAGAGGGACTTCCATTATGGGGAACTGATGGGAACATAAACTGACATTTTAAGTCATTCACGTTGCAATGTATAATCCCGTGAGCTTTATGAAATGCAGGACAGGTACAGATGTTCATTTGACAGGTTAACATTAAAAGGTTACAACCATAGAGATCCATCTGTTGTCAGGTCAAGAGGTGAGTGGTTGCAGCAAGCTGACAAGTTCAAAGGGTGAAAGTGAGTTACAAACAGACAAATTACCATGGCAATCTGGCATAATATATGTTTTTCTGACAAAAATAATGGGTTTTACAAACTTCAATGGGTCAAAATGTAAAAAATGGTTGATATGACCAGATTTTGTGTTTTCTGCATATCTCTAATATATACAAGGAGTATTCAACAGTCAATATTAAAGTTAACTTTAAATGGAGCTAAAGTTAATAAAGGTTTCATTGTTCCTCCCACATTACAATATATTTAGAAAAATTCAAATGTACAAGTATTTGACTCTGCACATTAATGATTATTTTGCAATGTAAGCATCATATACACGTTATAATAGGCCATGCTCTCTATCCTTAGTATAAATATAAAGTCTATAAATTATGACTTCTATTAAAATGTCATACATCATATCTCGATCCAACATGCATCAGGCAAGTTCACTGTCAGTTCATTACACAAAGCACTTATTATGAACTGCTGGCTAAGTGAGTTCAACTCATTGAAACGAAACCAGGCAGAAACTTCAGAATTTAGTTACTAGGATGTGTAATAGTGCCTCACATCACTGCATGCTGCTATCTCGCAAGAAAAGGAAAGGTGCAGTCGCACATTTGCTTTAGCTCTGGCAGCAGTGCATCACAACACATGAATATGCATGAGCAAAGCACCTTGTGACCATGACAACCATGTCTTGTAAAGACAAAATACAACAAAATACAGTCTTTCAATCTGATTCTTGGTCATAAAGCAAACAGCTTTGGCTTAAAATAAAACGCAGGCAGGCATTCGCATTAAAAAGCCTGTCGATTACTGACTCTGGATGAGGATTGTCTTACAGTAACCTAAAGCCACCATTTGTGCTTTCTCAGTTCATATTATAAAGATGTTTGTCTATGCTTCTGGAAATGATCTCCTTCACTAGTGACTTGACCGTGTTTAGTGTTTGGCACTTAATTAAAACTTGAATTAAGAAAAAGAATTAAGTTGCATGGTTATTGTAGGAAAAAGTGTTTTTCAAAAATGCTGGGGTAGAAATGATGGGGTTCACATCTAAATTTGGACAGTACAATTCTTTTCCATAGAAAAACCACAGGCTGTAATGTTGATTTGTAATTTTATATAATATAATATAATATTAAAAAGTTCTGGATTTGAACCCAGCATTTTGAAAATGTAACACTAGACTAACACATTACAATTTTTAAGTTAAAAACTATTTTGTTTTTCCTTTGACCGTGTCTTATATCACATTGGGCACCAAGTAATATAGAACTGCTGGCACTTCCAAAATAACATATCCAAAATAAAATGTCCGTCTGACTCCACACATAAGGCTTAGACTCCAAAAGACGTAACAAACTTGCTTCTGCAGTGTCTATTTTGCCTAAAGGTGCAGTCACACTGCACTTTTCGTCCCATTGACTTCCATTTATACGCATGCGAATGCGTTAGACCAGAAACCCAAGCGAAAAGTTTCGCGTTTCACTGTTCCAAAGTTCAATTCGCATCACGTGAAGATGTGCAACCAGTAGAAGATCGATTCATTACGGCTTGACCCCTTGGCTGAATTAAAAGAATGATATTTTTGCAGTAAAGTTGAGTAGGTTGTATATTTTTACATTTTGAATGTATTACTATATGTAATACGTTGAATTCATGTTTATAAAAAAAGACATTGTAGACCGTGATGCCATATCACAACCATTGCAGCATCCGATCCTAGTTTGACCGGGGCTTAATGCTGGGTACACACTGCACGATTATAGTTCTGATTTTCACTCGCCAACAATTTTGTGGAAATAGCCAACAAATGCCTAGCCTGACTTCGTCATACTCATATTCTAGGCAGAATGTGAGTCTGATACTGCTCCATTGCACTTGAATTATGGGGCGTGTCTTAACCGAACCAGTAAAAAAAAAACCTCTGCACTCAATTGGATAGACCTACAACCAATCAGAGCAACGCAGTAAGTGACGTATGTTGAACTTGTACTTAAACTTTTGCCGAATCCCGTTGAAAGGACTGCAAACACATCTTTCCCATCGACAAATGCCTTGATTGCGGTTCTTTGTTCATCTTTTAACCCTCTGGAGTCTGAGGCTGATTTGGGGCCTGGAGAACTTTTGACATGCCCTGACATTTGTGCTTTTTTCAGTTGTTCATAAACATATTAATGGAAAAAGTGTCATTACACTGTATTCAGCACAAACTAGGCTACAATAATATGTGAGGAACATGTATGTACATGTTTGTGTTTTTGAAGGAATAACATTTATGCGTGGTTATTGAAAAAACAAAAAACTTAAGTCACTGAAATAAGGCCAAAAAAAGTATAATAAATCTGTGTTCATAAGACTTTAGGGTATTGGAGGTTGTAGACTAGAGTTTTTGCTTCAAAATTATGTAAAAATTATGCTGCCTACTCCTTCATATTTAACAATATATTGATTTAGTTTTTGTAAGACACTTTTTGCCAAGAAACACAGTATGCAAGGAGGCGTGAATCACCACTGAAAATGGGCCATTCTCACCTGAGAAGACAAAAGAATTGGATAGTAATGAGCTGAAATGACTTGCATATTAATGAGGCATTTCAGTCAGGTAGGCTGTGAAAAAAAACCTTCTGTGATGTCTCAAGCTCATTATGATATATGAAACATACAGAAAAATATTATTACAATATAAAGTAATGGTTTTATATTATACTTTAAAATATAATGTATTTCTGTGATGCAAAGAGTCTGAATATAGGCTTTTAGTTTAAAAGCATGCACATTTGGAGAAATATTGGATTCTCATATGCTTATGTCAATTTTCTATACAGAGGAGTTATTTTTATTTAATATTCACTGTCATTACTATGAGCGCTGGTGTTTTCAATTCATCCTTGAAGTCGGAGGGCGCTCTGTGCATTTTAGTCCACAAATTCATCTAAAAGAAGAAGAGGCTATTCCATGAATGGAGTTTCCAATTCATACTGCAGCCGGAGGGCGCTAAAGAAACAAAAACTCATCTAAACTTCATCTGTAGAAGACAAGTAAACAGGAAGTAACTGCATGTCTTCTAGAGATCGCTAACCATGACTTTTACATCCAGATAAACACTTTTCAAGACAATAAATACACGATTGAGATAATAAATGCATGTATTGACTGAATTAGCGTCTGAATAGCGCTGGCTCCGTGGGCGTGGCCGCATTAGCAGATAATGAGCTGAATCACGGATTTCTGACATGGCTCTCTTTTCATACAGATTACATTAACAAAGAAGGTTTGTTTTCGATTTGACTTACATGATTTAAAACCTGACATCTTAACGTTTTTTTAGACATAAGTGTAATTTTTTTGTCATTAGTATTCACTAAGTTACAGTTCATTTTCTGAGAACTATCAGATTGGAGTTCGTTCAGAGGGAGAGGAGAAATCACGCATCATGTTAGTTTTCTTTATTTTACAAAAAGCACAAAATTCTGTTTTTACTCTGAGTGTACACAAATGAAAGAAGATATTCCACAGATTAAAATGGTGTATAACTCTTAATTGTATGTGCAACATTGACGGAGTATTTTGAGTCTCTTTCACACTGATAAGAAAAAAAACCACGGTGGTATCGCCGGCGATACCGTCAGACCTCAGAGTGTTAAAATGAATGCGCTGTCGATTTCTTTTATTACAGACGTGATAGCGGAATCTAAACATCTTACTTCTCCAGCTGCAGTCATCGTTGGTGAAAACCGATTCAACCCAAGCGCTCTTTGATGACGTGGGTGGTTACGTAACCGCAGATAGCCTGTCCATCATCGATTAAAGCCCGCCCTGGCAATTTGATTGGCTCGGCCTTCTGGGAGCCGAGCATAATTACTCCACAATGGATCGAGTCCAGACCGAACTTCCCGTCCAAAAAATGTTGTGGGCGGGGTTCGGGCTGGCACCCAGGCTAACAAATGCCCGAAATCTGAAACAAATCGGTGCTTGTTCCCATGAGTGACAATCGTTTAGCGTGTATAATCAAAGACGCAATCTAAGATAAGTGCTGACGCCTGTGAAATATGCTAAATTATCTGGACGCGTCTGTGGCTCAAGAGTCATGCAGTGTGGAAAGTGTTTTTACTGGAAATTACATCAGTGATGAGCAACAGCCAATGAGAGTTCAGGGGGAGGAGTCACAGACAAAACATCAGCAAGCAACCTTCTCTCATTCATATTCTCCTTTTATCTTTTTCAGTGCAAATCAGCACACAGGAATAAATTCAGAGAACTCCTGTCTCATGCGTGCGTCTCGTTTTACGTTACTTCATGTATCACTTCTCGCGTGTGTTTGGTTGTAAAACGTAGTTTGTAGACCAGACAGAGCTGTTGGCAATTATTCCTAATGAAATGTTGTGTAATATGTGACCCTCTGTCACCGATTTGTTGTGTAATGTGCACACAACAGCAACTAAATGGTACGACACAGTTGAACAGCGATCCAATGACTCTGAAAATCATCCAGTTTGTAGCCGGTATAAATCTCCATGATTCTTATTCCATTATACCTGTCCAGTATCTTCACCTGGTACCTTTCGACTGCACTTTAAACATTTGAGAACAAATAAACTTCCCCAGGGATGGCCTTGGCTTCCCAGTGCATGTCTTGTAAAATGGCAGTTTAATCAAACAGCTGAGACAGAGAACTGGTGGCTGAAATGATCAGCTGAAATCTAGAGATCTCCCCACTGCTAAAATACAACCTTCAGGAACCTTCTCCTTTGGTACATTTGCACCATTTGCATGATCTCGTGTAGGGTGCAGTGTTGATCTCAGGTGTTGTCGGTTGTCAGTCTTTGCTCTCTCTGCGGTCGCGTCGAAAGAAGGAGAAGCAGCCAGAGTTTTGTGGAGGGCCCATTAGCATACGGGCCTGATTCTCATGCACGATTTGAATCTGTGAAAACAAATGAGATGTGAAAATGTTTAGGTTTATATGGTATAAATTAATAAAGACAACCAGACTGAGAGAAAATGTTCAATTATCAAAGAACTGGCGTGATACACAAATATAGGCACACAACTTGCCCAAGACTCTCTTGGCACGACCACATGTATAAAGAATGATGTTTGAAAACAGGCAGTGAACTAATGGACTAAAATGTGAAATGCGAGTGTCATTAAATTCTTATTTATTTACTCTGCCCCTGTCACATTTAATTGGGTGCCGAATTCTGAATTCCCTATTTATGGGTCAATTATAATTCCACATCAAAGGTGATGGTAAATATCAAGCTCTTCTCTTTGAATTCACCCATATGCTTTGTTCATGAAAGTATTCAGACAGTAATGGTGATAAGAAGGTAAATGGTACTGAACACCTCAAAAAGAAAACCTTTGGAGCATTTAAGTTTAATTAAGAGGAAGAGTCAACATGACATTTTTTAACATATGGGGTGAAATCGAGAGTGTTCATATATAATGCAATTTTATTGGAATCATGCCCTTTTTAGTGCCTCTCTGGAACAATTAAGAAAGACAAGATCAGATTGGGTGCCATTAGGCGAGGACTGTAGCTCATTTTTATGAATAATATACTTGATTCTGTAAAGAATAAAGTTATTCTCTATTGGAAAATAAGGCAATACAAAATAAGGTGAAAAAATAAATGAAAAAGAAAACGCTTTGAGTAATGTCTTCAGAAAGTTTTTTTTTTTTAAATTAATATATTTATTATTATATACTTTGTATATATATATATGGGTCATTGACGAATAAGGTTTTTAAAAGTGTAAAAAAAAAAATAATGGACATATAATTCATTTTAAAGTTAACAATGAGATCATGTGGTTTTTATAATCAATTAACACTGCTTTTGTCATTTTTTACAAGATGGACAAAATTTATCACCAATAAAGTCATTCAGTTTAACCAAAATTTCAGTTTTACCGAATGACGATATTTTCAAATGATGCTAACAGGCTGATATCTAGCTAGCAAAAGGACAATCAAACATTTTATATTTAGTACAAGTTTTCAAAATATTACAACATTTTCCATGTTTATAGCGGTTGTTCCGAATGACCTGATGTTTCAGGACACGCGTATGAACAAGTGAAAACATTAATTTTTCATGTACTTAAAAGAGAGTTAGTTACTTTGCTTCATGACCATGTGGTCCTTTGCAGGTGTCTAAATGATGTCACATTCTGTCACATGATATTGACCACATGACTTGATCCAAAATGGTTCATTTATATTGGTTACTCCAAATGACATTTTTCATGACAATTTTTCCAGACATTTTTTCTCATAACAAAGCAACGACTTCTTCACATAATTTTAATCCCATTTTGAACAATGTTGAAATATGATGTTATAAGATCATGCCAGAATAAAAAATATATACATTTATTACATTTTAAGATATTTTAATCACAACTGAAATGGCTATATTGGCCTTCGGACGGTTAAACTGAATGACCTTTTGACACTTCAAAATCTTTAAAATACCTTTATATGTAGCAAAATAAAACCTTTTGGATTGAATAAAAGTGATCTAGTCCCTTGCATACTTTGGATGTCATATCTTTGTTTTTTATTATTATTAAGACCTTTGGACAAAAAAATGACCTGTCACGTCACTGACCCATGTATATATATATATATATATATATATATATATATATATGTGGGAAATAAATAGACAATATAGACAAACCCTCACGCGCTAATACAAATACAATACGACGCCACCTAAAAATGGATTAGCATAATCACTTTTGCTGAGGGTAAGTTGGAACACCTGAATATCGACTGTAGTGTCTCAAAAGCATTCCTTGCATTTACTGACACTAATTAAGCATCAATGAAGCCATAGGTTGCCATGGAGATCACCTGCAACAATAACAGTTTTGTTGCTGTCTACCTTTAGTCAGAGTTTTAATCTACAGGTACAAGTGCTTCTTCCAATTAATTGTCATGTCATGCTTTTTGGATTCCAGGCATCGACAAAATGAAGTATATGTAAATGAACACTGCACTTCAGAAAAGATGCTTTCAGAGAAGGGAAACTTTAATTAAAAGCAAACAAAGCTTCGAATCTTGCAAATGAGGTAGATGTTTTGGGCTGGAGCATATTTTCAGCTTTTTTGAAAGATGTTGCTGTGGTTTTTACACAAACTATCAGGAAAAAAATCTAAGACTGACCAACTCAAGCCACTTTAGGAAGAATGTAAGGAAAAAGCTCTTAAAGAAAAAAAAAAAACATATTCAACGTTTTCAAAACATTCACATGTGAAAACAACTAATATCAGGCATATTTAGGCTTATAAAAATACATTTTCTTAATAAATGTAATTTTATTAAATGTGCATACCATACAGTACTTACAGTGCATGGGCTTTGCATCCATGGCTCACCATCTATTTGCATAGGAAGGGGTTTACTGGTTCTGTCAATGCAAGATATATCATATAAACATTTTTATTTTGTTCATTTTCATTTAAATACAGTATATCTGTAAACATCAATATATTAGGTTAATCGTTTTGATAGCCCTAGTACTTTTGACTAAATTGAAAGTTCATAATGAAGGGGAAAAAAGTAGTATGGTGCAAAAAACCTAAGAACAATTGAAGACTTCCATTGCAAAAGCCTCTAAAAGCCACCTTGGTCAAAAATGAGATAACGGTACTGAGTGAATGCTCTCCGCACATAGTAAACATTCGTATACATATATATATATTCGTATAACCTGACAAATGTCTTGAAATACACCATCGAAACAGTGTCTTGAGGTGTGGTAACCATAGTATAAGCAGAATAATTGACTCTGGGCCATTTAATTTTTAGAAATAATTCAGACCCGCTTCACGTCAGGTGTGCATTATTTTCTAAGAATTCAACAGCCCGTCGTCAATTATTCCTTACTTAATCGATTTGATAGCACTATAAAGTACTACACAAATATCCCATGTGGTCTCACAAAATAATAGACTACCGTTCAAACATTTTGGGTTGGTAATATTTTTAAATGTATTTCAAAGAAGTCTCTTATGCTCATCACAGCTGCATTTATTTGATCAAAAATACAGTAAAAAAAATTCTTATCTAATCAGTATTGATTAGATAATAATCTAATCAAAATAGTTGTGCTGCTTAATATTTTTTGAGGAAACTATGATGCATTTTTTCCAGAACCCTTTATAAATAGAAAGTTAAAAAAGCAGTAATTATTTGAAAAAAAAAAAAAAAAAAAAAAAAAAAAAAAAATATATATATATATATATATATATATATATATATATATATATATATATATATATAATAAAATTATAAATGCATTTACTGTCAATTTTGATCAGTAAAAGTTGAAAAAAGAAGAAATGAACATTCATTTCTAAAAAAAAAAAATGCTAACATTTGCATATAGTGTATTATAAATATAATAAAAGAGCATTAAAAAGATCATAAAAGCTGCATGCATAAAATGACAAAATAATAAGCATAATGATAAAGGTATTAGCAAAATGCAACTTATGTCATTTGGCATGTCATTATTTCATGTCATCTAGTAATATGGCTAATGTTTTGGTGATATACTGTAAAGCTTTTTACTACGCTAATCAAGTTACTCAAATCTAACCCTTCACATTTTAAAATTCAGTATATAAAAAATAATTACACACAACACCACATTGGAAGCTAATGTGGAAATTTGTAAAGAATATGAAATGTACTGTAACACACCTGATAATGATGGAGGAACACTGGGCCAGACGTCTGCCTGCGCTCTTCAGACCCGTGTAGATCTGCCCCATTTCCATTGCCCCCTCCAGCCCCACCACCTCAAACAGCTGATCAGAGGGGTCTACGATAGAGAAAGAGACACAGAAAGAAAATTACCGGCAGAAAGAACAGAAATAGTTAATTGATGAGTTGCAAAAGTCCGTTAAATTTTGAAGTTGCAACCTACATCTTAGGAACTTCTGTTCCTCACAGTCTCATTTTTTTCACATCAAATTAAATAAAAGTCTGGTTAAAGTCTCTGACCTTTCAGTTTCTCTAGATCCAGATAATGCATCTTGAATCTTGGATGTATAAACAAATTTATTTATATAGCAAATATTGTTGTGTCCTACAGTATATGATAAATTGTGAAGTCATTTTTTTAATAAAAGCATCCGCTAAATGATTAAATGCAAATTTGTAACACAAGGTCAAAATCTGTATGTGCTAATACCTAAAGTGAATTATTTTGCATTATCATTAACATACATGAAATAACACAAAACCGAAGAGCCCATGCAGACAGTCCTCTCCCTCCAAAACACAAAACCAATATCAGTAACCCTGTCAAAATGCGTTAGCTTGTTATACCATCCGCTTTCTACCAAACGCTCAAGCCTGACCCATGGGGGGACGTCAGGGGGAAAAGATTATGAGGAGAAAGTCCAAAAGAGAAGATGAGGAGCAGACAGTGGAGGTGTGTTTGGGCGGAAAGGGGGGAGCGTGTGAGAAGGAGAGAAAAAAAGCAGACAAGCTTGATTTGGAATCTTCACAGTCTGCCTTCCGCTCTAAAAAAGCATAAATTGTCACCGTTGGAGAAAAGGAGGGGAGAAAAAAACACCAACAACCCACAAACAAAACACCTATTAATTAGAATGCGACACTGATGCAAAGCAATCTAGTGTTCCTCCATATTTATTAATTTCTTTTTTGTTTTGAAGTTATGAGCATTGATTTTTCCTCGGTCGGAGGTCCAGTGTCGCGCTGGGACCATCTGTTCAGTAACAGCTCCTATGAGTCTTCCTCTCCTCCTCCTCAAACACACACACGCACGGTGTCATTCAGTCCACAGACAGGCAACAGTCAACAACACAAACAAACAGAACTGAGAGCTGGCAAAGCTCTGACCGCTAGCACAAGGTCCAGTCAGAACTGTTGCGTTGGAATCATTCATTTTCTCTTCTTGACACTTTTTAGGGAATCTTAGTGAGATGGGGGAAGAAAGGGGAATATGTGTGAGCCAGGTTCAAACCCTCACTACTCACATAAGCACTATGGTTTAATGTGCACATGTATCATGTATCTGACGTCTATTCTGTTCTGTTCTATTCTATATCCGTGATTTATTCTATTATATTCTATATTTAGCTTGCACATTTCATCTTATTCCATTCCATATCTTATTTTATTTTATTCCTTACATTTATTATATTTCTACTCTATTTCTATTATTTTTATATCTAATTCTATTCTATAATCTTTATCTACTATATCTAATCTATTCTCACATTTTCTCTATTCTGTATCTTACATTTTAATTCTATTCTATATCTTTCATACATCACTAATCTTTATAAACTCTAATCCATTCTTACATTTGTTTTATTCTGTATCTCACATTTTAATTCTATTATATTCAATTCTAATCTATATCTTTCATACATTACTAATCTTTATATACTCTATCTAATCCATTCTTACATTTGTTCTATTCTGTATATTACATTTTAATTCTATTCTATTCGATTTTATTCTATTCTATTCTATATCTTTCATACATTACTAATCTTTATATACTCTATCTAATCCATTCTTACATTTGTTCTATTCTGTATATTACATTTCTATTCTATTCTGTTCTATTCTATTCCATTCTATTCTATATCTTTCATACATTACTGATCTTTATATACTCTATCTAATCCATTCTTACATTTGTTTTATTCTGTATCTCACATTTTAATTCTATTATGTTCTATTCTATTCCATTCTATTCTATATCTTTCATACATTACTGATCTTTATATACTCTATCTAATCCATTCTTACATTTGTTCTATTCTGTATATTACATTTTAATTCTATTCTATTTTATTCTATTCTATTCTATTCTATTCTATTCTATATCTTTCATACATTACTAATCTTTATATACTCTATCCAATCCATTCTTACATTTGTTCTATTTTGTATCTTACATTTCTATTCTATTCTGTTCTATTCTATTCTATTCCATTCCATTCTATTCTATATATTTGATACATTACTAATCTTTATATACTCTATCTAATCCATTCTTACATTTGTTCTATTCTGTATATTACATTTTAACTATATTCTATTCTATTTTATTCTATTCTATTCTATTCTATATCTTTCATACATTACTAATCTTTATATACTCTATCTAATCCATTCTTACATTTGTTCTATTCTGTATCTTACATTTCTATTCTATTCTGTTCTATTCTATTCCATTCCATTCTATTCTATATCTTTCATACATTACTAATCTTTATATACTCTATCTAATCCATTCTTACATTTGTTCTATTCTGTATATTACATTTTAATTCTATTCTATTCTATTTTATTCTCTTCTATTCTATATCTTTCATACATTACTAATCTTTATATACTCTATCTAATCCATTCTTACATTTGTTCTATTCTGTATCTTACATTTCTATTCTATTCTGTTCTATTCTATTCTATTCCATTCCATTCTATTCTATATCTTTCATACATTACTAATCTTTATATACTCTATCTAATCCATTCTTACATTTGTTCTATTCTGTATATTACATTTTAATTCTATTCTATTCTATTCTATATCTTTCATACATTACTAATCTTTATATACTCTATCTAATCCATTCTTACATTTGTTCTATTCTTTATATTACATTTTAATTCTATTCTATATCTTTCATACATTACTAATCTTTATATACTCTATCTAATCCATTCTTACATTTGTTCTATTCTGTATCTTACATTTCTATTCTATTCTGTTCTATTCTATTCTATTCCATTCCATTCTATTCTATATCTTTCATACATTACTAATCTTTATATACTCTATCTAATCCATTCTTACATTTGTTCTATTCTGTATCTTACATTTTATTCTATTCTATTCTATTCCATTCTATTCTATATCTTTCATACATTACTAATCTTTATATACTCTATCTAATCCATTCTTACATTTGTTCTATTCTGTATCTTACATTTTATTCTATTCTATTCCATTCTATTCTATAACTTTCATACATTACTAATCTTTATATACTCTATCTAATCCATTCTTACATTTGTTCTATTCTGTATCTTACATTTTATTCTATTCTATTCCATTCTATTCTATAACTTTCATACATTACTAATCTTTATATACTCTATCTAATCCATTCTTACATTTGTTCTATTCTGTATCTTACATTTTTATTCTATTCTATTCTATTCCATTCTATTCTATATCTTTCATACATTACTAATCTTTATATACTCTATCTAATCCATTCTTACATTTGTTCTATTCTGTATCTTACGTTTCTATTCTATTGTATTCTATTCCATTCTATTCTATATCTTTCATACATTACTAATCTTTAAATACTCTATCTAATCCATTCTTACATTTGTTTTATTCTGTATATTACATTTTAATTCTATTCAATTCAATTCTATTCTATATCTTTCATACATTACTAATCTTTATATACTCTATCTAATCCATTCTTACATTTGTTCTATTCTGTATCTTACATTTTATTCTATTCTATTCTATTCCATTCTATTCTATAACTTTCATACATTACTAATCTTTATATACTCTATCTAATCCATTCTTACATTTGTTCTATTCTGTATCTTACATTTCTATTCTATTCTATTCCATATCTTTCATACATTACTAATCTTCATCTACTCGTACCTAATCCATTCTTACGTTAGTTCTATTCTGTATCTTACATTTTAATTCTATTCTATTCTATTCTATTCTATTCTATATCTTTCATACATTACTAATCTTCATCTACTCTATCTAATCTATTCTTACATTTGTTCTATTCTGTATCTTACATTTTAATTCTATTCAATTTTATATCTTTCAAACATTACTTCTACTTACTACTACATCTTTTCTACTCTATTCTTTATCTTGCATGGATTTTTCTATCTTACTTCATTCTATTCTGTGCCTTGCCTCTATTCTGCATCTTACATTCTTTTAATTCAATAAATTCTATATTGTTACAGTCATAGATACCCTCTGGGTGCTAAGCAGTGATATGGTGAACAGGTGTTTTGCATCATAGCTGTTACTAAAAAAAATGTATTTTGGCATGGCTGGAACACTACTGACCAATCAGAGGACAGGGTCAGAATTATTTGTTTTATGAACATAAATGAGTTACACTGAAAGTCCATTCTGAGGCCCTATGCTCCCTCGAGGAGTTTGCGGAATCAAGCTAAATGTCACCTGTGTGCAAAACCCCATTCTTCATGTACCTAAGGGCAATGCAGGGATATATTTCTTAAATACGCAAAAGAAAAACACAAAAAAACAGTGTTGGTTGCAGTCATCTGGCAACCACAGTTAATGGGGTAACACAAATGCCTGGAATTGTTGTACCAACCCTGTGTTCCGCTGTTGTCAAGGAGACAGGCTGTGAACGAGGCCTTGCTGGGATTTGAAAAAGTGTGAGAAGTAAGAACTGCATGTGTTGTGTGTGTGTGTGTGTGTGTGTGTACACAGTCCTTTGACCACTGTGGCTCTGCTCTCTAAAAGGGTCAGGCTTGCATGACTCCTGAGGCTGAGAGCTCACACAGAGGACACCGTCAGAGTCAGGCTGAGAGGGGATTTCTAAATGCCTGAGGGAGCGGAGAACACTCTCTACCTACTGCTTCACATGCTCTGGGTGGGAACTGTCATCTATTTCAATTGAGAATTTAAGAGATTATTTGAACACAGATAAAACCCTCTTTACAAGAAATTACAATTTGCTTTGCTTCTGCTATGATAAAGAGACATCCATTTTTGCATTGCACGTTCATCCATTTTGGGGGCAGAGCAATGAATGTCAACAGTGATTCTCAGAAATGTTACTGCACCTTTAACCCGACATATACAAATATATACTTAAAAATGAAGAGTGTAATTGAGCACTACTAGAAAACCAAATGAAATTGTGAAAATAATTGTGGTTTTCCTCAACACTCCAATCAAACTGCCAATCAAACAGATAGGTCCGCTCCAAACTGACACGTGACACCACTGGTTGAGCCAATGCTGCTGTACTGGGCTGTAGGGGATGCTTAAACAAAGCCATTTTTGAAAGTACCACATAACAGTGTTTACACTTTTCAGGGAGAAAATCAACTGTCAAACCCATTTCTAAAAGTCTCTGCATGTTAAGCTGGAATAAACACTGAAACATTTAAAATCTCCTTCACGTTTCAACACAAACCTCTCATTCTTTTGCACATGCACACACATAGACAAGCCGTGTGCACCTGATAATGGTGTTTTCTTGTCACCTGTTTTTTTTCCCTGTGTGATTGAACAGCCCGTGTTGCTCATGACGCACATGGAACGACAGGCGCAGGGAAGGCTGAGATACGCGGGAGGGGTCGGGGGGGCTTTCACACAGTGTGTCAGGGGACATCAGTAGCCCCAGTGCAGCCCACGTCCATGCTGAATAATTCAGCCCGCCTCCATTCCCTTCCACCTGAGGAGGCCTGTCTCCTAGCGTCACCAGCGGGGCCACTCAACTGCTCCCGAAAGGTCAGACTCTACCCCATCTGAGAGCCGGGCCTCTGGGGCTAATGCACTCCCTGTTTACCATCCAGCTAATGCTCCCTCGACTAATCTGACAAGCACAGGCCTCTCACCTTCAGAGCTCCTTCAGATGAAGCCGTATCTATGAAGGCTTTCAAAACCATCGGCAAGGCGCCCGGGCTAAGTGCCTTCTCTGGTCCGAACCTGGGCTTGCGGTCGCCTTCGCACCAATCAATTGATCTTTTTTTCCCAGAGTAAATGGAATAGAATGGAGCGCAAGGGTTTTTTTCTTTCCTGCTCTCTTTTTCGGAAGCCGGTTTTATTTTCGAAGCGCTCCGTTTCTGCTTCAGCCCAACTGTGAGATGCAGCAGAGATGCAGCAGGATATTAGAGCAAACATGCATGATACAAATGGGTGCATTTATCAGAGTCTGACTTGTATTGACTGAAATTAAAGAGTGCAAGGGGCTGGATGAACTGGAAAGAAGGCCACAGACTAACGACAACTGAGATAATGGATTGGTACTTGGGGTTTAACTGAGGTGGACAGATTAAAGAGTTTAATGAATGAGATACTATGGAGTTATGGTGTGTAAATGTACAGATATTGATATACTGTGCAAAATATGAATAAGTATACTCATACTAGAGGTTATATTTCATTTTCACCCCTATTGACTGAAAAGAAAGCAGCTGGGCCAGGCAAGTAAACACTTTAACCTCTGTAAACAAGAAAGTCTAACTGACAGACTCTTTCAAATGGGTGATTTCTCATCAGGGAACATCAAATACTGTGATTGTAAGACTCGAACAGGCTCAGACGTTTCACCCTTCATTCTGCTCTTTGTGATCCGAAACATTCCCATGATAATGGCCCAAAGAGATTCTGTAAAACTACAATCAATGCTCTCAAAGCGGGCATGATACATGATTTTCCCCAACGTGGTGACAACCGGCGTACACATTTCTAGATTAGTGAATGACGTTCTGCCTTGATGATCCTCCGTGGAGGGAACATCTAAGTGTTTATCTTAACAGCAAGTCTTTAATGTTCTTTGAGCTTTGACAGGATTTAGCCAATTCGCCAAAATGTAAAATAGTTAGGTTTTGTAATGACAGTGTGTTGGTCTGGCAGACATATAAGGAGATGAAACAGAGTTTGGTTTGATTTTAAACGTATAGGCAGGTTTTTGGAAAATACATTATACAATAAAATAGAGTGATATGTACTTAAAGGGTTAGTTTACCCAAAAATGAAATTTCTGTCATTAATTTCTCACCCTCGTTCATCTTCAGAACACAAATTGAAGGGTTAGTTCACCTAAAAATGAAAATTACCTCATGATTTACTCACCCTCAAGCCATCCTAGGTGTATATGACATTCCTCTGTCAGCTAAATACAATTGGAGTTATATTAAATAATTTCCTGACTCTTCCAATCTATATAATGGCAGTAAATAAAGGATTGAAGCCCATTTTGAAGCCCAAAAAAGTGCAACCATCCACACGTGTAACAAAAACAATCCACACAGTTTCGGGAGGTTAATAAAGGCCTTATGAAGCGAAGCGATGCGTTTGTGTAGGGAAAATATCCATAATTTTTGTAAGAGTCATATACACCTAGGATGGCTTGAGGGCGGTAATTTTCATTTTTGGGTGAACTATGCTTTTTCTGATGAAATCCGAGGGTTTCTGAACCCCACATAGGCAGCAACGTCATTGCACCTTTTGAGGTCCAGAAAGGTAGTAAAGACATCGTTAAAACAGTTAATGTGACTACAGTGGTTCAACCTTAATGTTATGAAGTTGTTATGAAGAACATAAAATAAAGGTTAAATAAATAAATGAAGTGACGAGAATACTTTTTATGCTCTAAAACAAAACAAAAATAACTTCTCTTCTATGTCAGTCTCCTACGCAATTGACGCAGTGAACGCAGTGCAGCGCTTCCGTGTTCTACGTCAGAATGCCGGCTCATAAACCCTCGGATTTCATCAATAATTTGTGTTCCAAAGATGAATGTGAGTGAAGACATGAAGGTGAGTACTTAACAACAGAAATTTCATTTTTGGGTGAACTAACCCTTTAAATATGTACTGATTTGTGTCGGTGAACTACAGAAGCCCATTTCCGCTTCAAAAAGGTAAATGTGATAATATTATACTCACATAGATACTCACAATTTCGGCTTTTTATGTCTAAAATTATGATTTTTATATATCACAATGTGAATATATCTAAAAAATGGGAGTTTATATCTCACAAAATTTGACTTTATAACTTACATTATGACTTTAAATCTCACAATGTGATTTTAAATCTTATAATATGACTTTTATCTCACGTTATAACTTTATATCTCACACTGTTTATATTAAATTGCTAGTAAATACCTTAAACAGCGCTTTGATTAAATTGCTACTAAGTACCTTAAACAAAATGCACAACTTAGCTTGAAATTGTGCAAACTTTATAGTATGAAAAACAAGAATTTGCATGATTGATAATGGCAGTCATTTCAATGAGCACAGCTAGTGGCAACAGTAGATATACGTGACACAAAGCCTGCTGCTTTAGAAAGTACAGTTATTGAAATCCCAATCAGCCTTGTTTTACCATGGTATAGTTGAGTCTGCTTTGATTAGACAGGTCTGTCCACCAACGCTAGCACAAGCCATTACAGAGCCACTGACAATCCCAAACACTGACATTAAAACTGCGCCCCTTCAACCCAAACAAAAGCCACTCGCCATGATTCAATGTGTCACTGGTGAAATATTCATCATGAAAGAAAAGTTTCTTTGAAGTTGCCTCTGATTAATCAGCTATGAAGACAAGAACTTTGCAAACCTGTAATGTTAAGGTGACCCTTAAAGAAATCTTCCAGGTTCAATTAAACAATTATTTCACTTCTGAATGAAAATTTTCTCATAATTTATTCACCCCCATGTCATCCAAGATGTTCATGTCTTTCTTTCTTCAGTCGAAAAGAAATTAAGGTTTTTGAGGAAAACATTCTAGGATTTTTCTCCATATAGTGGACTTCAGTGGGGTTCACCGGGTTGAAGGTCCAAACTGCAGTTTCAGTTCAGCTTCAAAGAGCTCTACACGATCCCAGAAGAGGCATAAGGGTCTTATCTAGCAAAACAATCAGTCATTTTCTAAAAAAAAATGTATATGCTTTTTCACCACAAATGTTTTGCACTGTGCTAGGCCACCCGTTGGCCTTAGGAAAACAGTGAACAGTGGGCAACATGCACGTAAGAGAGTAAATACAAGGGAAATATGGCAAAGTCATTTCAAAGTGCCACACTTCCTGCTGCCAACAGGTTTCACTTTGACTGTTACTGAATATTGCCATGTAGATGTCTTCAGGCAAGGACTATTATCAAACATGTGAAGTTTGGAGCAGATCGGACATTGTATGCCCTACTTACAACAGCTTCCTTTTTCATGGCAAAACATTCGGACTTTGTCAGGCCGCCACAGACACACCCTTCAATGAAAACTCAAGATCTTTGCAATTTAACATCATTAAGGCCTTTAGATTAGACTGACCAAAAATGACATTGAACTGATTAAATCTCTATGAGGAGTTAATCACAGTGTAAAACATGTAATTTCCTGTTACCCACAGGTGGCGCTATGACTGTATCTGAATATTGTCATGAAGATGTCTTCAGGTCAGGACTCTAATAAAACACGTGAAGTTTGGGGCAGATCGGACATTGTATGCCCGAGTTACAACAACTTCCTGTTTCATGGTGAAACATCAAATTTTGTCAGGCCGCCACGGACACGCCCTTCAGCGAAAACTCTAGATCTTCGCAATTTAACGTCTCAAAGGCCTTTAGATTAGACTGACCAAATATGATATTGATCTGATTAAAGCTCTAGGAGGAGTTCGTTAAAGTAGAACGTGTGGAAATGGCAAAAACTGAGAAAATTCTAAATATCTCACTTCCTGTTGGGTTTACAGATTTTGCACCCAGGCTTTTTTGTAGGTATTGGGCTGTTACATCTGTCTACAAAATTTCATACCTGTACGTGAAACGTAGCACGAAGGGTGCTTGATTGAAATTTTGTAGGTGGCGCTATCGAGCCATTATGCCATACCTAAATCTAAAACCCATATCAGATGTAAATTTTCAGCACTTCTGATGCGGGTGCAAAGTTTCATGAGTTTTCAAGCACGTTTAGGCCCTCAAAAATGAGAATTGGCCGAGCAATTACAATAGGGTCCTCACACCATCAGTGCTCGGGCCCTAATAAAACAAATGATTGAAAAAGTTTGAAAAATAAGTAAATAAATAAATTTGTATAAAACTGTATGGGAATCAAAACACAACATCTCATTCATCTGACTTAGCCCTGTATAGTACAACACGATTTGTGATATGTGAGTATGCGTTTGTATACCTTGGACAGCAAAAATTAGTTGTTTGGGGTCAACAATTGTGGTCTTTTTTTCTGAAGACTTCTTCCCTGTTCTACGGTGACCCCTCCGTTTCTTGCTTTCTCCCCATAGGTTGGAACCACCGTGCATGCTGGGAATATTCAGGACGGCGATGCCCTCCAGTGAGATGTTGCTGAGGTTCAGGGTGATGCCATCACACTATAAAAACATGGAAAAGAATGCAAGGTGCATTTATGTACAGTATATTCATTTAAATTACAACTATAATACAGTGAATGATTCAATGAATCGATCAATCAATAATGAATAAATAAATCTAAATTTGTTGTATTAGCACAAGCACACTGAATATAAATTGCTGTTTGTTATAATACAAATAGAACAAAGTCCTGAAACACATTTTGGCAAAATGCAATCTTTTGTATTAAAACAATATGCCACAGTTCTTTCCAGTGGTTCTGCAGGGGGTGTTTAAGTGTTAGAAAGGCGATAAGGCATGTGGTTTCTCACTTATTCTCATTACCTCCACCTCAAGATAATCATGCAGTTTCTTGCAAGTTGCGGAGAAGGTCTCTGAGGTGCCAAACTCGAAGTACCAAAGCTTATTCTTCATCCTGAAACCAACAAGTTGTATCAGTTTTTTATGGATAATGTATTATTTATAGATCATTATCAATCATTAGGGGAGTGGTGTGGCGTAGGAAACAAATACTATGGAAATCAATGGGTGCTGGTTCTTTAAAATATCTTCTTTTGTGTTCAACAGAAGAAAGAAATTCATACAGGTTTGCAACAACATGAGAATGAGTAAATGATGACAACATTTTTAGGTGAACTATCCCTTTAAAAAAATATATATATTTTTTTGCCTAAATTTATTTGTAGGATTTAAAATGATTGTTTCAGTCAAATCAAATCAGTCATTTATCAGACATGTTATAACACAAAAATAATTAACAGTTTATCTGTATCAGCCAGAGTTTTAATATCAATGCATCAAACAAGTAACTGCAAAACTGTAAGTTCAAAATCAAAATGAATGAATTTACAATAATGCATCACCTAAAGTAATTCACAATGACTGTCTGGTCCCCATCTTGGCATTGAAATGATCCAGGACGACTCAAAAACTGAAGCACATGGCGCAAACCCCTACCATTACAGAGCCCAGCTAGGGTTCAGAGAGGGTAATCTAGCTGCCCCTTCAATTAAGAGTGGGTTGTGGAGCCGGACCCCTGTCCCCCACCCCACACAAAGTCTCTCTGGGACCAGGATCATGATCAGTGACCTCACCAGAACAAACCACCATCTGTTTTCATTACCAGCAGACACACACACCTGAACCTTCTATAGCAGAGTCCAAACACCATGGATATAGAGATTTAGAGAATTACACAATCCGAAGCATAATAATGGGATCTGAGAAGTAGTCAGAAATTGGGATGAAAATAATAAAAAGGATCCAGAGGTCCTTGGTGATTGTTAGCATGGTACACTCTTAAAAATAAAGGTTCTTCATTGGCATTGATGGTTCCATGAAGAAGCTTTAAAATTCATGTAATCTTTATATTGCACAAAATGAAAAAAGTTCTTTAGATTATTAAAATAAAACGTAGTTAAAAGGACAAGATATCGCAGCTTACATTCAAACAGATTTTTCTTAGGACTGACCTGAAGGAAAATGCTATTTAGATGCAGGTAATACAAGCTTCAGTGAACAGTATCAATGAGAACAAACATATGTTTACGTTGCTAAGGGTGTTGTACCATTGTTTTATTCATGATTCATAAAATTGTGAATAAAATACAGCTATTGGCCAATCAGAATCAAGGACTGGAACTCACCGTTTTATAAAGTTTTATTAATGCTACTGTGGTATGAAGCAGGGCGAGGCCGAGAGCCGAGGTGCAGAATGAGGCTGGAGGAGCAAATACTAATGAGAGACAACATACCGGCCTTGAGCCCCATGGAGGTTCTGGAACTCTTATTATGCATATATTCCACTGTGGGCTGCTGCCGCCCCTTTCGTTTTGTCGTTTTGTTTATTTTACGATTGTAGTTGCCGCTTCTTGCTTCCTTCTTCTAGAAGGAACTTGAACTATGTTACAGTTACTTTTGATCACTTAAAATCACTTTATTTTATTCCATTTTAATGAAATAGCTACAAGTGCTGAATTACTAGACATACAGTTTTACTTCAAAACAATCATACTAAAATACATTTGAGTGTGTTGAAAGTTACAGTGCTCAGCATAAATTAGTACACCCCTTTTGAAAAGTAACATTTTAAACAATATCTCAATGAACAAAAACAATTTCCAAAATGTTGACAAGACTAAGTTTAAGGTTAATAATATAACTTATTGTAGATTACACATTTTTCAGTTTTACTCAAATTAGGGTGATGCAAAAATGAGTACACCCCAAAACAAAAACTACGACATCTAGTACTTTATATGGCCTCCATGATTTTTAATGACAGCACCGAGTCTTCTAGGCATGGAATTGGTGACATTTTGCAACATCTATCTTTTTCCATTCTTCAAGAATGACCTCTTTTAGAGACTGGATGCTGGATGGAGAGTGATGCTCAACTTGTCTCTTCAGAATTCCCCATAGGTGTTCGATTGGGTTCAGATCAGGAGCCACTGAATCACTTTCACACTGTTCTTCTTCAGAAATCCAACAGTGGCCTTAGATGTGTGTTTAGGATCATTGTCATGTTGGAAAAGTGCACGACGACCAAGGGCACGGAGTGATGGTAGCATCTTCTCTTTCAGTATAGAGCAGTACATCTGTGAATTCATGATGCCATCAATGAAATGCAGCTCCCGACACCAGCAGCTCTCATGCAGCCCCACATAAGGACACTGACACCACCATGTTTCACTGTAGGCACCATGCATTTTTCTTTGTATTCCTCACCTTTGCGACGCCATACAGTTTTGAAGCCATCAGTTCCAAAAACATTTATCTTGGTCTCATCACTCCAGAGTATAGAGTCCCAGTAGTCTTCATCTTTGTCAGCATGGGCCCTGGAAAACTCTAGACGGGTTTTTTTGTGCCTGGTCTCTAGGAGAGGCTTCTTTCGTGGACGGCACCCATGCATACCCTTCCTCTGCAGTGTACGCCGTATTGTGTCATGGGAAATAGTCACCCCAGTTTGGCTTTCTACTTCTTTAGATAACTGCAGTGAACTTGCATACCGATTTTCTTCAACCCTTCTCATCAGAAGACGCTCCTGTCGAGGTGTTAACTTCCATGGACGACCTGGATGTCTCTGTGAGATGTTGCAGTTCCATCTTTTTTAAAAAAAAATTTACCACTTTTGCTACACAATTCTGACTGATAAGTAAAACTTTGCTGATCTTCTTGTAGCCTTCACCTTTCTGGTGTAAAGAAATTATTTTCTTTCTCAGGTCTTGTGGCATTTCTCTTCCATGTGGTGCCATTGCTGACAGGCATTGTACAAACATGTTACTCATGGTAAATCAAGAAAACAAGATATTCAAACAATAAGACTAACCGTTTTGATCTATATAATGATTTGTTTTCTGTCGATAAAGGTATCCAAACAGTTGCTCACCTGTCTACAAACCCGATTCCAAAAAACTGTACAAATTGTGAATAAAAACAGAATGCAATGATGTGGAAGTTTCAAATTTCAATATTTTATTCAGAATACAACATAGATGACATATCAAATGTTTAAACTGAGAAAATGTATCATTTTAAGGGAAAAATAAGTTGATTTTAAATTTCATGGCATCAACACATCTCAAAAAAGTCTTCCCAACGTCTGGATGGGAACATATGTTGTTGTAGAACTTGGATATACCTTTCAGCATTGATGGTGCCTTTCCAGATGTGTAAGCTGCCCATGCCACACGCACTTGTGCAACCCCATACCATCAGAGATGCAGGCTTCTGAACTGAGCGCTGATAACAACTTGGGTTGTCCTTGTCCTCTTTAGTCCAGATGACATGGCGTCCCAGTTTTCCAAAAAAAAAAAAAACTTCAAATTTTGGTTCGTCTGACCACAGAACAGTTTTCCACTTTGCCACAGTCCATTTTAAATGAGCCTTGGCCCACAGAAAACACCTGCGCTTCTGGATCATGTTTAGATATGGCTTCTTTTTTGACCTATAGAGTTTTAGCCGGCAACGGCGAATGGCACGGTGGATTGTGTTCACCGACAATGACAATGAGCCCATGTTGTGATTTCCATTACAGTATCATTCCTGTATGTGATGCAGTGCCGTCTAAGGGCCCGAAGATCACGGGCATCCAGTATGGTTTTCCGGCCTTGACCCTTACACACAGAGATTGTTCCAGATTCTCTGAATCTTTGGATGATATTATGCACTGTAGATGATGATAACTTGATGATAACTCTTTGCAATTTTTCTCTGAGAAACTTCTTTCTGATATTGCTCCACTATTTTTCACCGCAGCATTGGGGGAATTGGTGATCCTCTGCCCATCTTGACTTCTGAGAGACACTGTCACTCTGAGAGGCTCTTTTTATACCCAATCATGTTGCCAATTGACCTAATAAATTGCAAATTGGTCCTCCAGCTGTTCCTTATATGTACATTTAACTTTTCCGGCCTCTTATTGCTATCTGTCCCAACTTTTTTTGAATGTGTAGCTCTCATGAAATCCAAAATGAGCCAATATTTGGCATGACATTTCAAAATGTCTCACTTTCAACATTTGATATGTTATCTATATTCTATTGTGAATAAAATATAAGTTTATGAGATTTGTAAATTATTACATTCCTTTTTTATTCACAATTTGTACAGTGTCCCAACTTTTTTGGAATCGGGTTTGTAAATAAACACATAATATATTAAAGAGTCTTTGGTGTTTCCATGGTTTCTGCAGAAGTAAAACCGGAAATCGAGGGTAATGTGGATACGAGTCATTGACAGGCGACGTAATGACATGGACCGTTACAAATTGCAGATTGTAAATTGCCTTTAATAACTGATAATTGAAAGGTTCTTTGGGGAACCAAAATTGGTCCTTCTATGGCATTGCTGTGAAAACTTCTATTTGGAAACTTTTTTTAAGAGTGTATTTAAAAAAAATGCTTTTCAGTAATATTGTACAATAAAAGATAAATACAGAAAAGCAGTTTTAAAGTGTTATCTTTCTAACATCAATCTGTGCCTCTATAATTAAAAGGGAGTTGACAGGTATTCTTCACCTAATTTCACACAGAATGGATTAAATTCATATTAATGGCAACAGCACTTCTTGAATGCCCATAACCTGAATCCGACCAAAATCCTCGCATCAGTCGCAAATCCACAACAGTTTATCAATCAGGGGTCCGCGGCGGGGAAAAAAACCTTTTAAAACACGCTGATGTGCAGAAACTACACAATAAAAAATGGCCCCCTCTTCACTGGATCCCAGCCCCAACAACCTGGATCTATTAGTATAAGCAGGACAACAATCGCTGAATTATTGATTTCCTCATTAGACTTTTTGTCAGGACCATTTAGTGACGTTAAAAATGAGCTTTCATTAGCCACTTGCAGGAGAACCTTGCCGCCTTTGATTTATAATGTGCAACATGGTCAATATACAGCAGAAAGGATGAGGAAAACACGGTGCACATGCCGAGATCGGCCTCCGTATGTAACGAGGCACACTTCAAAGCATGGATTAAACGGACACACACTTCTTTATAGCGACGGAGGCTGATAACTCTCCTTTAAGTGTGTACTTAGTTACACATACATTCAGGACATACTGGATGCCTGGATTAACATATGGTTTGTTATATGCCTCATTAAAAGACCACTAATTAACAGCTGCTTTTAAACCCAGAGCAGAATCCTGAGCGATGGTTTGTTAGCAAAAGTCATATTTTATCTGAATAAGAAGGGTAAAAGACACAGGTAACTGTGTTGCATCATTTGAACTCTTACTAATAATTTGTTTCAGGAAAGAATTTTGAACATGAAATCAATATGATGTAATTTTTTAAGCAACTAAAGAAACTTCATAGATCATTCTACTACATATAGTTATGACTTAAATATAGTTTACATAAAAATATAGAGTTTTATTAGATTTTTATGATGGTTTTATGATATTTTTGTGTTTCACAAAAAAACAGGTTTGGAACAAAAAAAGAAAAGAAAAAGAAAGAAAAAGATGATGATGATGATGACAATGATAAATAATACTAAACAAATTATAGTTGTCTCATTCTAGAAGGATCTCCAACATACTATACATTTTAGACAATGTGTCTTTTCACTCGCCTTAACCTCTGAGTTCCAGTATTGCAAACATTTGAGCAAAAGATCAGGATAGATTGAGCCACGACGGCTCCTTAGTCGATTCCCTCCACTTAACCTAACAAGAGTGCTAAAGCGACAAATCAAGCCGATCCCTTTGCTCATTAGGTAATTAGGAGCATCTCATCTCTTCAATCGGATTCCCATCTGTTCCGTTCCCTTTCACCGACGCACACAAGTAGGGCTGATCGAGGGTCACATCTGCACTGAAGACTGTAGGAAAGATCCATGCACACACTAGGAGGGCTGGAATGAAATCATTGAAACAGGTGTAAATGAGGTCACTGAGTCGAACTAAGTATGAAAAGTGTACATAAAGTGTTGCGAATCAACATTGTGTCAACTTCGCAGTGGTACTGAATAGGGACTTGAGGCAAAGTGTCACGGTTGCGTTGTCGACCCGAGGCGACTTTGCCTCTCGACACTTTCTGCTGCGTCTGAGGAAGGCAAACATGGTCTTGTCATTGATTTTTCTTTTGACACCTAATCTAACCTGCAGTGATGTACGACCTCATTCTCACACTAATTTCTTCTTTATCTGAGGTGATAAATATCACATTGATATAACTACCTCTGTCAGGATTGTTCTGATGCACTGGTTTGTAGAACATGACACTACAAAAAGAAAGAGAGAGAGCGAGGAAGAGAGGTGTTTGCTTTTTAACAGAAGAAAGTAAAGTAAAATGACACTGGAGTTTGGGGAGATTCTGTGATATTCTTCAAACATTCTGATTAGGGTTGGTTCTAAAACTGTAAAACCCCCTAAAACCCTATAGATAGCATACTTAAAAAATACAAAAAAAAAAAAAAAAAAAAAAAAAAAAACTAATAATGAATATATTAAAATAGAAAGCAGTTATTTTAAATTGTAGTAATATATCACCTTTTTACTGTGTTTTTGATCAAATGAATGCAGCTTTTTTTAAACATATGAGATTTCTTTCAAAAACATTAAAATGTGTTATACACCGATAATGTGATATACTAGAAATATAAAAATTTAAAAGGAATAAATACATACAACATTTAAATGTTAACAGTGCATGGTAGATTATTTACAAACTGTAATCCATTACTGAATAGAAATTACATAATGAAAATTGTAGTTAGTAAAGAAATCTATTACATTACAAATTTTAGGTAATAAAATCTTATTATCTTTTGAAAACTTTTGACCTAACTCATTTGTCACACTGATTTAGAATCAGTATCGTAGAATAATCTCGTAGCATATTAGCATATAAAAATGCAGAGAGGAAGAAAATATTTTTCACTCTTTGTTGCATTAAACATACCCCACTTTCTGGGGTTGTGTAGGAACCGCAGGGGTTTCAGAAATGAAAGAAATTAATTAATTAAAAAATTGTAAATAATATTGTAAATATTGTAGCCGCCTATTAGTGGCCATTCTTATGTGTGCAATTACACAAAACTGGAAGACTTTCTGAACATATATAAGCAATAGGCTTTTTAGAAAGGAACATTTAAATCATAAAATTAGTAAGAATTTAAAAAAATATATATATGGAGAATCTGCGAATTTTGCCATTTTGTGAATATTAAGTCATCATGTAATCAATAAAAAAGTAACTGTGGTCTGATTACAAGTATTTTAAAATGTAATATAATCTAATTACAAGTATTTAATTGGATTAAATCTGATAGCGTAATCCAGATACATATAATCAGTTTCTACCCAGCACTGCATATTAAAGGAATAGTTCACCCAAAAATGAAATTATCCCATGATTTACTCACCCTCAAGCCATCCTAAGTGTATATGACATTCTACTTTCAGACGAACATAATCAGAGTTATATTTAAAAATTCAGTGGGTAAGGAAAGTATTCAGACCCCCTTAAATTTTTCACTCTTTGTTATATTGCAGCCATTTGCTAAAATCATTTAAGTTCATTTTTTCCCTCATTAATGTACACACAGCACCCAATATTGACAGAAAAAAAAACAGAATTGTTGACATTTTTGCAGATTTATTAAAAAAGAAAAACTGAAATATCACATGGTCCTAAGTATTCAGACCCTTTGCTGTGACACTATGATTTAACTCAGGTGCTGTCCATATCTTCTGATCATCCTTGAGATGATTCTACACCTTCATTTGAGTCCAGCTGTGTTTGATTATACTGATTCGGACTTGATTAGGAAAGCCACACACCTGTCTATATAAGACCTTACAGCTCACAGTGCATGTCAGAGCAAATGAGAACCTGACAGAACTGGAGAGGATCTGCAAGGAGGAATGGCAGAGGATCCCCAAATCCAGGTGTGAAAAACTTGTTGCATCTTTCTCAAAAAGACTCATGGCTGTATTAGATCAAAAGGGTGCTTCTACTAAATTCTGAGCAAAGGGTCTGAATACTTAGGACCATGTGATATTTCAGTTTTTCTTTTTTAATAAATCTGCAAAAATGTCAACAAATCTGTGTTTTTCTGTTAATATGGGGTGCTGTGTGTACATTAATGAGGGAAAAAAATGAACTTAAAGGATTTCAGCAAATGGCTACAATATAACAAAGAGTTGAAAATTTAAGTGGGTCTGAATACTTTCCGCCACTGTATACTGGCTCTTCCAAGCTTTATACTGATGCTGAATGGGGGGCGCGTTTGCAAAAAAATACATCCATCCATCATAAATATAATCCATATGGCTTCAAGGTATTTAATAAAGGCCTTCTGAAGTGAAGCGAAGGGTTTTTGTAAGAAAAATATCCATATTTATATCTTTATAAACTAAAATAACTAGCTTTTGGTAGGCGACTGTACACATACTGCGCAAGCAGACTTGCGTCACAAGAGTAACCCCTGACACGATGTATGATGGAGGATGTAAGATGTAAGAGTATCGTAAGCTTAGACGCCTCTCGTGGTTCGAACAAATAGGGCTGTTCAACAAACCGAAGCTCCTCTTCTCTTATATTGAAATCCTCCGACATTTCTCTTTAAAATGTCTCATATTTGACTTATAAATTGCGTGTTTTGCTCTATCCCCTGCGCTTCCACGTTCGTCATTGCGTCCTGCGTCAGGTCAGGGGTTACTCTTCCACCGCAAATCAATGCCTAAGGCCGTTATACTTAAAGTTTTAAATATGGCTATTTTCTTACAAAAACCCATCGCTGCACTTCAGAAGGCTGTTATCAACCCCCTAGAGCCATATGGATTATTTTTATGATGGATGGATGCAGTTTTTTGGGCTTCAAAATCACGCCCCCCATTCACTGCCATTATAATCCTTGGAGGACATTGTTAAATATATCTCGGATTGTGTTTGTCTGAAAGAAGAAAGTCTTAGGATGGCTTGAGTGTGAGTAAATTATGGGATATTTTTCATTTTTGGGTCAACTATGCATTGCCTCTTAAAACACCTAATACTAAGGCAAGTATCCTTTGTGGAGAAACAATCCCAGAATGCATTGCAATAAGTTTACTGAAAATATAAGATGTAAAGAGTGCATGTACAGTAGCAGGTCGTTTTGTAATATGTTTGTGGGAAAACTGAAGCCTTAAACTTTAAACCTACCAAAAGACTAAACTTTAACAGTTTTGTGTGTGTGCATTTTGGAATGAAAAGAGTGTAAAGACAGGCCTGTCATGCGAGTAGTTTATGAGTAAAGTAGGATCTCCTGACTCAGAGTGATGGTTAATGGCTGGAGAGTGTGAAGGAGGAGAGGTTCCCTGACAGCTGCCGGCCCTGCAGGAGTCAGTGACTCCACATGGGGCTGTGGGCACTGAAGAGGTTGCCGTGAAGGCGGAGGAGATCTCAGCAGGGAAAGGAGGCCTTTCTAGTACCGCTGGGCTTTATCTGACTACTGGCCATGCCACAGAGACCAAGTGCACATCGGCACCTAAAACTTAACTACAGCTCTGTTGTGTCTGAGTGATTTGTGATACACAACTGTGCACATGTTTAACACTCAGTCTCTTGTACAGTAAGGGCTTCCCTGTGGAATTCTGTTCCAGTACGGATGGGGAATGTCTCACAGGCCCTGCAGATGGAGACCAGCATCTGCCAACTGAGTCTAAGAGATGCAACACAGGTAATCAGATGACAGCAAGTCCTGGCACGTCTACAAACATGAACGAGACTAAACCATAGAGGATCTGGCGGATGGCCATCAATCTGAAATCAAACGCAATGGGGTCTTCCAATAAACCCACTAATGAAAAGGCAGGTTGTTGGGATTTATATGTTTTATACACTACTGTTCAAAAGTTTGGTGTCATTTTTTTTTTTAAAGAAATGAACATTAAGGTGACAGTAAAGACATTTATAATGCTACAAAATATTTTTATTTCAAATAAATGCTGTTTTGCTCATCTTCTGAAGACAAAATGAAGATATTTTTGATGAAATCTGAAAGATTTCTGTCCCTCCATTGACAGCTATGCAACTACCACTTTAGAGGTCTGTTCTCGCAACTACCTCTTCTGATATCTTCATTTTGTGTTCCGAAGATGAGCGAAAGTCTTACAGGTTTGGTATGACATGAGTAATTAATGACAAAATTTTCATTTTTAGATGAACTAACCCTTTAAAGATTTGTACATTTGGTCTATTCAAATCCTGAATATGTAGTTTTGTATGTACAAATAAAAGACTTTTAGTGTTATAAGTGTTGATACCTGACGTAGATGTCAAAGGTGTGAGATCTTCTAAGTGCAAACATCAGGTGGAGTTGTCTGCTATTTCTGTATGTAAGTAGTGTGTGAACATGAGGAGGAGGTGGGTGGGTGGAGCTGGGAGGTGTTTGAAAGTCCAGCAGGGATGAGGACAGGGCCACAGGTGAGATCTCAATAAATTACACTCTGAAGTGGTCATTAATTATAGATGACATCCCAGTCAGACCAGCGATTTCATTTGAAATGAGGAGCAGTGTGCATAGCGCTGGTGCCCAGGGCTCTGGTGCGATGGCTTACATGTGTGTGTGTGTGTGTGTGTGTGTGTGTGAGAGAGTGAGAGAGAGAGAGAGAGAGAGAGCAGTGGGTCAAACAGTCTTAGCTTCTGCATTAGCTTTTTGATGAGGACCCTCATTACGCTAAACGGCCCTCTATGGTTCAGCCTCCCTCCGACTTGAGGAAAGGTTAAACAGAGAATAATTAAAGAAGACCGCCTCAGGCTGAGCATGTCACCCTTAAGGCGACACTCTGGTCAGCGGTAAGCTGTTTCAAAGACGGCTCAAGCGTTCTTCCCTGGTCAGTATCATATAGCTAAAATAAATGACACATTAATGGCACTTTAATTTATTTCACACTTGGTGTGAATGTGGAAATGGCTACAATGCAATAATGGAATAAAAAAGCCTTGAACAAGTTTTTAAAAATAATAAAATAATGGTCAGAAATATATATTTTTTTTATGTTTTTGAAAGAAGACTGCGTTTATTTGATCAAATATACAGCAAAACTGCGAAATATTATTTACAATTTTAAATAACTTTTCTATTTCAAAATACTTTAAAATGCATTTTATTCCAGTGATGATAAAGCTGAATTTTGCTCAAAAGAGCAAAATTATTATCATCATTGTTGAAAAACTAAATATTTTGGGGAATTTTTTTTTTCAGGATTCTTTGAGAAATATAAAGTTTAAAAGAACAGCATTTATCTGAAATAAAAGTAATAAATATGAAATCAAAGTATTAATTTCTTCAAAAAAAAAAAAAAAAAATCTTACAGACCCCAAAATTTTAAACGGTGATAAAAAAAAAAAAAAAAAAAAAAAAAAAAAAAAAATTAGAAAAATAAAGAACAATCAAAGTCATTTTAGGGGTTTAAATATTCCTTTAAAGTTATTATCGGGAAACATTGTGTGCATGAACATTCACAGCCACACATCCAATCATGTTCATCTGCCATATGACAGATTTCAGCTGGATATCATATACAGTCAAACCAAAAATTATTCAGACATTTTTGATATATTTTACTAGTAGGTGCAGGACACTATAGTTCATTTATGTAAGTGAGGATAGCTAAATAAAGTAAACTGTGACATATTATAGTAAAATTGATTTTAAAAAAAATGTGGAACCAAAAATTATTCAGACACTTTGACCTGACTATGTTTTGCTTAATTGTTATCTGACATAATTAAATTTTTTCTGACACAGTTTAACTCTGAGATCTTGTCATAATTTATTACCATTTTTTTTAACTAAAGTAAATAAACGGTATTAATGAATGAAATGTTCAAAGCGTCTGAATAAATTTTGGTTTGACTGTAGCTCTTATTATTATTGTTTTTATTGTTGTAAAATCTGAATTTAATATGGGATCTGCATCGAACATCGCAACAGGCTTTCAAATGGCATTGTTTATATATATATATATATATATATAAACAATGCCATTTGAAAGCCTGTTGCGATGTTACATATATATATAATGATATATATACATATATATAATGATAATTTTTAGATGGCAGTGATGATTAATACCAACTCAACACAATTTTACTATGGCACTGTGGTGGAAAATGCAATCAAATGGTATTTTTTGAAGGAGACAACCACAAGGCCACACATTTCAAAAGACAGCACACATACTGTAATAATAAAGTTCACAAAGCCGAAGACAACTGAGACACTTTCTTTTCTCCTTTTTGGCATCATCTTGAAGACAGAGATTATCTTGGAACCGCATGAACGATCAGTGATGAGAGAGAAAGTGTACTTTAACGAGTCCATGCGACGCCGCCACACTGATTGTCTGCTTTTAATCCTCGACCTCATTATCACCCTCTGGTCTTACTCCAGCAGTAAATTAATCTATCTGCAAAGTGTCAAATCTTCTCACTTTCCTCCTGGTAATCACCCGAGGTGCAAATAAAACCAGGGAACCGGGTTCGCTCAAGACCCCGCGTCCGTTATCAACGAGACGATACCGTGTTATAATTAAAAACCAATTGGCCATTGTTGGGTTGCTCATTAAGCTGATCAAATATTTGTGTCTTCGCTAAGGTCAATGCAATGACATTCAATAACAGGCAGTGTGAACTAAAAAAAATGTTAGAGATTGGAAAAGTTGCATGAAAAAACAGCCAAAAAGTCATGATAAAGATGGTAATTTCAGTGCTACGCCACATTAAAAAAAGAGAAGACTGACAAAATTGTACCAATGGCCTAACATGCCGCTTGCTAGAACACTTAGCTAATATGGTTAATGGTCAAAAAACATTTTGTATGAAGTAACTAATAATGCACATGCAAAAACTTAGATCAACTAGACTAAAAACACAATAGTTAACATTATTTTTCTGATAGAATGTTGAAAATCATGCAAAAAGGTTCTTTAAAAACCACCTATCAAACGTTTCATAGAAAGACCCCTATGGATCAATGTCAAAAAAACCTCCAATGCCTTTAACTTTAAGCGAGATATGATTCAGCAATATGATGATATATTAAAACGGTTATATATTTGTAAAAGATAAAGGTTCCTAGAAAAATCCAATACAAAAAAAAAATCTGCAATACCTTCCTAACTATGATCATACATTATTGAGGGAGAAAAGATACTATGTAATAGAGAGATCTAAACCCATTCTCTCATGTGAATTATTTATCAAATTCAAATAACAGATGGTATAATTTTCTTAAAATATCTTAATAATTATTCAAAAAGCACAGTGGTTTAAAACAGTTCCTGTACACATACTCTTGTGTGATCAGAATACTGTTCGATTATGTGTGAATCAACATCAACATTCATGGCTTCTGACTCCTGACCAATCCTGAAATTAAAATGCTATCTGCTCACCATCTTTGAAAAATAGTATCACACATAGAAAGTATAATTATCATTTGATTATTAAAAGACTCTCCTGAAGGTCTTGTGTCATCACGGTGATGGAAAAATGATGTCAAACTACCCAAGCAAATTCAATTACCCAACCAATTACTCGTCTGCGTTCATACTGACTTATTGGGACATTAAATATTAATGGGAGCATAGATATCAAATTTGCTCATCATTAGAAGGTGCACACATTGTGGGCTAATCACAGATGTTCCACATCACTCAGATCCTTTCAGCAAAGAATTAAACACTCCAACACAAAGGAGCATCTACATCTGTTGCTTGACTATTCATAAAGGTCTGCTGGAGCTAAAAGAATAGGAAATAGGAAATCTATTTGTGTAAATACATACATTGAGTAAGCCTGTATCACTCCAATAGCAAACTAAGGATGAAGTGTATAATATCTATGACACTGACATCACTAAATGCAGATGCAACAGTAATGAATGTTTTCAAACAGGTTTTTCAATCGACTATTGGTTGCACAAACAGATAATCCCGCACCAAATTTACATCATTGGTTGAGCCAATGTTGCTTTGACAGACTGCTTAAAGGATTAGTTGACTTAAAAATAAAAATCACCCCTTTATTCACCCTCAAAACATCCTAGGTAACTTTCTTCTTTCTGATGAACACAACCTGAGATATATTTATAAATATCCGGGACCAATGAGTATGAAGCTCATGAAAGTGAGGTTAACACGGCTCCAGGAGGTTAATAAAGGCCTTCTGAAGTGAAGCGATGCATTTGTGTAAAAAAAAAAATATCCATATTTAACAAGTTATAAAGTAAAATATCTAGCTTCCAACAGACCATCTTTCACATTCAACTTAAAAAAAAAACATAACTGACATTGCGTTACATCGAGAGGCGTTGCACTTTCTTCGAAAGCTGAATACAGAAGGCGGTCTGGCAGATATGTTATTTTATAACTTGTTAAATATGGATATTTTTCTTACACAAACACATCGGTTCGCTTCAGAAGGCCTTTATTAACCCCCTGGAGCTGTGTGTTTATGATGGATGGATGCACTTTCTTGAGCTTCATACTAGTTGGTATCGTTCGCTGCCATTATAAAGCTTGGACACGTCAGGATATTTGTAAATATAACTCAGATCATGTTCATCCAAAAGTCTTATACATCTAGGATGGCTTGAGGGTGAGTAAACCTTGGGGTAATTTTCATTTTAAAGTGAATTAATCCTTTAACCAAACAGGACAATGTATTAAAAACACCACAGAGCCAAAATGCTTAGGGAAATCAACCTATAAATGGCTTGTATATAGTTGTCTCTCAATTTTAAGTCTTAGAAAAGCCATACTAAAATATTCAGATTAAATGATTACATGTAATCTGGATTAAGTAATCAGATTACACAAATTAAGTACTTGTAATTAGATTATATTACTTTTTAAAATACACAATCAGACTACAGTTACTATTTTATTGATTACATGATTACATATTATTCACACAATGGGAAATAATTCAGAATTTAGTCTTTTTCAAATTTCAAATTTTACTTTTCTTTTAAAAAACTAGATCACTTATATACATTCAGAAAGTCTTGTAGTTTTGTGGAATCGCACACAGACTAGCCACTAGTCAGGTGGCTATAATTACATGGAAAATTGAGAGGCCACAAATGCATTTAAATCATTGGATTTACAGAAATCATTTCACTTTTAAAAACCCTTTGGCCTTCTTCGTTTAGGTGTCACACTTACCTTCTTTACGGTCAAAAGTGACCGAAGCCTTGGAAAGTAATTTTTTTTGTTCCTCAGGAAAACCAATGTAATATATTCTTGTTATTGTCTATTCTTGTCTATAATATTTTTTGATTATTATATAAAATTTTGAGGGTATTTTATGATATTATGCAATATTTATACAATTTTTTGTTAACTATTTTTCCCCATTGAAAATAATAAAAAAAAAAATCTAACATATTTTTCAATTATTTTTCAATTCAAGCAGTATTCCATGTTAAAATAGAGACAAGGCATTTAAAATAAAATTTAGGTAGATTAGTGCCATTTGGTGAGAGTTAAAAAGAAAAACTTATGCAATGCCATGTCGTAACCACTAGATTCCCATAGAGCTCTATATAAAATTCTCTAGTGGTTTTTGGACACAAACACTTATTTTTATTAAGTTTTGGATATGGATTTAAACTTAGACATTCTTAAAGACTACTTTTTGTCAAGGTTTAGATTTTTATTTTAATTTTTAAATTTTTGCATTAATTTTACTACAGTCAAACCTGAACATAGAGGGCACCATTTTGTTACACGTAACATCAAAATTCAATAAAAAATAACAATAATAACAGGTGTGTTTTATAAAAGCTTAAAAAATCTGTGTTTGATCTGATTTCACCCTCTTATTTGAGTTTTGGCTCAATTTTACCATACTATTACAGCCACACTGGTTCATTTGTATGTTTATAATGGTGTGTTGTGTGTGTGTTTGTCTGTGAATGTGTGTAAGTGAGTGGGTGTTTCTATTTTGTACTCTTGGTGTTTTAGAGTGTAACCCCTTTCTTGCAGTTCATTTTTTTACTGCTTTGTGGCTGAATTTTTGCTTTTATTTCACACATTTGCATAAACTTGCTCTGTCTTATAGTCGTGCTGGTTCATATATATGTGTGGGGGGAGAGGGGTGGGGGGGTGTTTGTGTCTATTTTGCACTCTTGGCATTTCAGAGTGTCCCCCCTTCAGTGCTGCACACTTTGTTTCTGCACAGTGTCTGATTTGTAGTTTGTACCAACAAAAGATTCTCTGAGTTGTTGTATTTTTTCGTATTTCCCATTCATTTCCTATGTCGGTCATTTTTGACCGAAAAGAAGGTAAGTGTGATTTTTTTTTTTACGATGCCTTAACATGTCCGAATCATGTCCTTGATTTTTTTGTGTGTTCATATTGGTAATGCTACAAAAGTCACCAAGTGTTATCTCATTCCGACAAAGCTACGATTTTTAACAATTCAAAATATAAAATCTTTCGGTCAGAACTGACTGAAGAAGGCCAGAGGGAGTGTTTTATCAACATTGCAACACTGCATATCAAATCAACTCTTGACGAACACCTTAATTATTTGAATTATCACTCAGTAAGTCTTATAACCATGTATTGTCTTTGCTATGTCTTTTTTCTTTCAAACACATTTTTATTATAATTTGTATTATTTTAGAATTATTTATTTTAATTGTATCAGTATTATCCTATTCAATTCAATGTGATAAAATGAGTTTGGTCAAAAGTAATCTAAAAGTAATTAAAAAGAAGTTTATTTATATTACCTTAAAGGTGCCATCGAACGTTTTTTTACAAAATGTAATATAAGTCTAAGGTGTCCCCTGAATGTGTCTGTGAATTTTCAGCTCAAAATACCCCATAGATTTTTTTTTATTCATTTTTGGGGCATCATTAACTATGCACCAATATATAGGTTGCGGCCCCTTTAATTCTCGTGCTCCCCCGCCAATGGAGCTCGCGCTTGCTTTTACCAGCATACACACAGTTCACACAGCTAATATAACCCTCAAAATGGATCTTTAAAAAGTGTTCGTCATGCATACTACATGCATGCGTCGGATTATGTGAGTATTGTATTTATTTGGATGTCTACATTTGAATCTGAATGAGTTTGAGGTTTTGCTCCGTGGCTAAAGCTAACATTACACACTGTTGGAGAGATTTATAAAGAATGAAGTTGTGTTTATGAATTATACAGACTGCAAGTGTTTAAAATGAAAATAGCGACGGCTCTTGTCTCTGTGAATACAGTAAGAAACGATGGTAACTTTAACCACATTTAACAGTACATTAGCAACATGCTAACAAAACATTTAGAAAGATAGTTTACAAATATCACTAAAAATATCATGCTATCATGGATCATGTCAGTTATTATTGCTCCATCTGCCATTTTTCGCTGTTGTTCTTGCTTGCTTACCTAGTCTGATGATTCAGCTGTGCACATCCAGACGTTAATACTGGCTGCCCTTGTCTAATGCCTTGAACATGGGCTGGCATATGCAAATATTGGGGTCATACATATTAATGATCCCGACTGTTACGTAACCGTCGGTGTTATGTTGAGATTCACCTGTTCTTCTGAGGTCTTTTAAACAAATGAGATTTATATAAGAAGGAGGAAACAATGGAGTTTGAGACTCACTGTATGTCATTTCCATGTACTGAACTCTTGTTATTTGACTATGCCAATATATATTCAATTTTTAATTCTAGGGCTCCTTTAAAGGATTAGTTGAATTTCAATGATAATTACCCCAAGCTTTACTCGCCCTCAAGCCATCCTAAATGTATATGACTTCCTTCTTTCTGATGAACACAATCAGAGAAATATTAATAAATATCCTGACGCATCCGAGGTTTATAATGGCAGTGAGCGATACCAACAAGTATGAGCTGAAGAAAGTGCTTCCATCCACATCCATCCATCATAAACGTGTACTCCACACGGCTCCGAGGGGTTAATAAAGACCTTCTGAAGCGAAGCATTGCGTTTGTGTAAAAAAAAAAAAAAAAAAATGCATATTTAACAAGTTATGAAGTAAAATATCTAGTTTCCGCCAGACCGTCTTCCATATTCAAGTTAGGGAAAAAAAAAAAACTAAACTATATCTCAGATTGTGTTTGTCAGAAAGAGGAAAGTCATATACACCTAGGATGGCTTTTAATTTTCAGTTGAAAGTGAACTAATCCTTTAAATAATGGATTACTTCACTAACTAAAATGTTGCCATGTAATTTGGAATCAGTAACGGACTACAATTTGCAAGTAATCTACCCAGCACTGTATATATACACCCTATCCCCTACTGGTGCATTTAGTCCTTATAATCTTGAAGGTTGTGGCCTTAAACAACATTTCTAGATCTCTTGTGTACACATTAACTTCTTATGTTAAAAACATTCTTCTTTCAACCTTACAAAGGTTTTTTTTTTTTGCTCAAAATCAGATTTTGGGATCCATAACAACACAATGCCACATCTTCATCTAATTTTAGGGAATAAAAGCATGGCAGAAGTCTCAAAGACACACCTGAGGGGGGAAGGAGAGTTATCAGGGCATTAACTCACTGTAAACCCAGCAGACACGCTGGCGAGCTTACAGATCGAGATGACAGCCAAAACAGTGGGAGTTAAGATGCAGTGTTGGTGAAGTGTTTGGTGTTAACACAAAGATAGAGAAAGAGAGGTACCTGCTGTTAAACCTTTCTGGATGTTTCTCTCTCATAATGTGGAATCGATGAGCGATAGATGCATCCTACAAAAGGAGAAAAAAAAGCAAATTAGATATAGACAGTCATCAGCGCTTCGTTAGGGGCCTTTGACCTATTAAACTCGTGTGTCGGATTCTCTCATCATCCGCTGTGCATCTGGGTCTTAAAATCTCGAATTCGACAAAACAGCTGTGTGAAGATGAAAAGACAACAGATTGAGGATTGTATTGAATAGTTTCATGATGGTTTTATCATGGGCCATTAGCTATAAACAAAAGCCTCACGTCAGAGACGTCACAGACAGAGACGTGTTTATTTTAAAAACAGATGAATGTATTTTAAAACCAGACAAAGCTAAATTCTTTCCCTACACAGAGCACCAATAACGGGCCTGATCGCCCTTCCACGTGACTGGAAACAAGTTTGGGCTCCATGCATATGTATGTGTGTTAACAGATAAGGTGTTTGCGATTCTTTGCTGGGGTTCCAGCCAACGATGATGAGTATTGACAAGAGGTCTAACACGTGGTTCGGCTAATTAATCACACACATATACAGGATGCTGCAGCTCTGCTGGCGCCTGTCGCAGATACTCTTCCACTCTGACATCTGGGGGTTAGAGGTTCAGATGCACTTGCATGCACTACTGTAAATGTTTTGTTGCTATGGTGATGTATAGAGATGTCCTGATTGAGAAATGTAGATTCTGAAGGCCTGATCATTTGTAAGGACAAAAAGGAGAAGCAAGATAAACACACTTTATACACCTTATAGAAGATATACAGAATTCCACAGATTTAACATTATGATAAAAAACATTATGATTCAGTGTGGCTGTCGCTTACAGGAAGTACAACTACATATGCTGAAAGGGTTAAGAATATAATTAAACATTATAGACAGGGTGTAAAATAATTTTTTACACACATGACAAGTGAATGGAGAACATTTACTATATTTCTGAATGGTCATGAAACTGTATTTTTATCATTTTTAAAGTTACTTTTTTTTTACATTATTGAGATGTTGAATATTCACAGAAAACAGCAATATGACACAAAACTGTTTGACCTACACTGGATACAGGCAAAAGTGGGACCTTTTTTGATAATGAACCCATTACACAAACCAATTTAAGTGAAAAGTGAAACATCTACAACAGGAAAACTGAAAATAAATAAATAAATAAATAAATAAATAAATACAAAAATGTAATTGTCCCCAGTTTTTAATACACATCAAATTGTTTTCTAACATCACAGCAAATTTTGACTTACTAATTAATTTGGGAGTATGCAGGAAATCGGGGTTATTATCATTAACTAAAACTAAAACCATAAAAAGCATTTTCATTACTTGAAGTAAAATAAACATTAACTGCAATAAATGAGAACATAAAATATCGAAACTTATTTCAGCCAAGGCAAGAGTTCTCATTTTTGTTTAGTTTAAGTTGAAATACTGAATTATCTAAAACTAAATAAACTAAAAACAATATAGACATATTTAAAAAAAATATATATATAAACTATAAATAAATTACTATTACTAAAAAACTATTTTTATTTACTATTATTAAGTTTATAATAAATAAACTAAAAATGACAAAAAAACCACTATTACTAAAACTTAAACTAAAATTCAAATGAAAACAGAAATTAGAAAGCTTTGTGCACGTGCAACGAAGTAGAAATGGCATAATGACGCACAAAACAAGCTGTTTTTATTTTTAAAAGTCCATCAACATGTAATAAACATTCTGTACAAATGCAAGTATTAAACAATGTACATACAGTATAAAAAATGAAGAGAACCAACTATACAAAAAAAGTAACAAAAGAAAACAGTGCCATGGGAGATAATAAAAAAAAGTGCATTCAAGTATAACGATATCAAATAAATACATTGTAAAGCTCACAGATTTTTAAAGTCTTCATAGCTTTCTTATTCAGAAAGTCTCTAAAACAGCCCTTCCTCAGCCAACAAAACTGCAAAATTGGGTTTTCTGATTAGTATATTTACATTTATGAATATAATATTTTATCAAAAGTATAAATTCATTAATTAAATACACCACTTCATCTTTTTTTAAGGATAATCAGTAAAACCAAAGAGTACATTTTCCCATAAGAGAGAGAAAGGTCTTGAACATTGAATATTTTCATTAATAAATTTCTGTAACTTACACCACAATATAACTGAAAAAGTACAATGCCAAAATAAATGCAATGCAGTTTCGAGATAATTATTACAGAAAGCACAATTTATCACTTTTTTAATTTTTGTAAATAGTGATTAACTGGGTAAAACCTGTGAATGAGATACTTCTTTAACCTTATTTCTAATATGAAATCTCTTGGGTAAAAAACACACTTTGTCCCAGCATTTTACCGTTTAATAAAGAATTCCAATAAAATAGTAGTAACTATTTCTTTTTGAAAAAGAGTGCGAATGGCTCTATTATAATTTTTGGAGGAAGGAGCTGTTGTTGAATATAGTTTAATAAATGACCGTCGTGAAGTAGTGCAGGAAAGTTCTTGCGTCGGACCTGAAATTGATAAATATTAAGCCTGCTTTTTCAAAACAAAGAAAAGAAACGATGGAAGGATGATGATTAGTATACGTCGACAGTGGGAAACTCTGTATATTCATGCAGTGTGCGAATGTTCAATGATCAATTTTGATTTGAAGCTTGTGACATAGGCCACATTTACATTACATGGTTCAAGTGACCCAATTCTGAATTTTTCCTCCCATGTGGCACTGATTGGAAAAGGATATAACCCATGAATGTGTAAGCAGGAAAAAACACATGGATTCCGATATTCTCAGATCGGTTTCAGGCCTCATTCATACATGCATTTGCATCTGCCATGTAAGCGGACAGATCAAATATTCCCGTCAATGCAAGTCGTAATACGTCACTGAAAAAGTGACGATAGTGAATGACGTCAACTCAGGTGGACACCAACCTCGATCACATGACTCTTTTTAATGCCCAGGCTGCAAAAAGGGCTCTCCACTTTTTTCTCCTCCTTAAAGGAACACTCCACTTTTTTTGAAAATAGGCTAATTTTCCAACTCCCCTAGAGTTAAACAGTTGAGTTTTACCGTTTTCGAATCCATTCAGCCGATCTCCGGTTCTGGCGGTACCACTTTTAGCATAGCTTAGCATAGTTCATTGAATCTGATTAGACCGTTAGCATCGCGCTTAAAAATGACCAAAGAGTTTTGATATTTTTCCTATTTAAAACTTGACTCTTCTGTAGTTAAATCGTGTACTAAGACCGAAGGAAAATAAAAAGTTGTGATTTTCTAGGCTGATATGACTAGGAACTATACTCTCATTCAGGCGTAATAATCAAGGAACTTTGCTGCCGTATCATGGCTGCAGCAGCGCAATGATATTACGCAGCGTCTCTCACAAATGTCTCCATGGTTGCAAGGCACGTTCCCTGTGCAAGCAGGGGCTCACGGGCGCTGCGTAATATCATTGCACTGCTGCAGCCATGGAACGGCAGCAAAGTTCCTTGATTATTACGCCTGAATGAGAGTATAGTTCCTAGCCATATCAGCCTAGAAAATCACAACTTTTTATTTTCTGTCGGTCTTAGTACACGATTTAACTACAGAAGAGTCAAGTATTACATAGGAAAAATATAAAAACTCTTTGGTCATTTTTAAGCGCGATGCTTACGGTCTAATCAGTTTCAATGAACTATGCTAAGCTATGCTAAAAGTGGTACCGCCAGAACCGGAGTTCGGCTGAATGGATTCGAAAACGGTAAAACTCAACTGTTTAACTCTAGGGGAGTCGGAAAATTAGCCTATTTTCCAAAAAAAGTGGAGTGTTCCTTTAAGAGACCAATGTTTTGCTGACCTTTAAAGACGGTGCAGAAAGTAAAAGCTTGTATTATCATTTCATCTGCATCTATTGCAAATCATACATTTTTTACTTTCTTTTTGGCCTAAGCTTTTCTGGGTCAGAATGTCTACCTTGGGTTGTTTCGCCAAAGTGTATAGTGTAAATGCAGATATGGACACTTTTAAAAGAAAATGTAAGCTGGTCGTCAAAAAAAAAGGTCAACAAATCAGAATTTGGCCATTAAAATCTCCATTTCAGAGATCTCCATACAGTGTTTCAGTGTATAAGTTATCTCCCCCCATACACTTTAGTATCATTAGCTACATTTACATGGATCATTTTTGTTTCTATCGGAATGAATCCAAAAATAGTTTACATGAACGATGAATAAAGTGATGGGGTTGATGTGCACATTCATGGCCACATTTACACTGCAGGTTATAATGGCCAAATTCTGATTCTTCTTTTAAAAGTGACCCATATCTGCATTTACACTATACACTTTGGCGAAACAACCCAAGGTAGACATTCTGACCCAGAAAAGCTTAGGCCAAAAAGAAAGTAAAAACTGTATGATTTGCAATGGATGCCCAAAAAGTTCAAACAGGTAATTTACAAAGGTATATTTGGGGGGAAAAGTATGAGTGAACTTGGGTGTGCTCGGAGATTAAAAAAAAAAAAAAAAAAAACTTGCAGAAACTTTCTTCTATACCTCCCTCTCTTTCCCCCCCAAGACCCAAACACTCTTAGGACCATTTGTGAATCCAGCCCCTCCAATGAAACCACCTCCACACAGAAGACCCCCTGCTAGCTCACTGCTGAAAATTTTTTAGTGGAAGCCAAAAAAATCAATTCCTTTTTTTTGTTGACATCTTTTAAACCCGCTGTTAGTTGTAGAGCAAAGGGAGGCCCGGGGTCCCACCAGGCTCCGTTTTCTTGAACGCAGAACAAGAAGAAAGGTAAAATGACAGGCGTATCTAAAAGACTGTATTGCTCTTTTCTTACAAACTGCACAATATATAAAAACATGAGAGCAAAGGCACGGTCTCCCCTCGGCCTGGCTCCGGTTTGATGCCCGGCGCTGAAACCAAGGAGCTTTCAGAGACGTCATCGTATCCGGCGTTCATGAAGGAGAGATTTCCTTTCATTGACTCTAAAGTTAAAGTTGCAGCAGTCAGTCACTCGCTATCTTTCATCTGCCGTTGTCCACCCCTCCCAGATAATTACCACTGCAAAACTCTCGTGACCAAATTAATAAAGGGACATGTGTAATGTTCTCTCATAGTTCACCATTTAGTCCAATTACGGCTTGTCCAGGCAGATGATGTGCCTTCACCGGGAGAGTAATGACTTTGACATGAGTGCAGGGTCATTAGGAAACAGACTACATTATCTTAGGCGATCCTGTATGATTAGGGACCGTCTCTAGCTTCTGGCTCTGACCGAGTGATAACACCCCTTGTCTAATGGAGAGGGATATTTCAACTTTGGTATTTAAATGGTATCTAATTACCCAAAATATCACTTGACAGGGTGATCAGTCAACGAGACAAGCGTTAATATGAAGAACAGCTTTGATTCGAGAGAGTTTTTGTTGATGTGTTGCAGATGACAGACGTTTGTTATACCAGCCTTGTTAGTCTTTGGATTTAAATTTGACATTTAAAAAAAAAAAAATCTGCTTATTCTTTTTAAAGTGCTAAAGTTTGATATATTTTTCCCTTTGACATCTTTCATATTGACTTAATAGTCTTACATAAAACGGTAATATTTTCTGTTCAGAAATTGGTAACTTGAAAAAGAGTTAAAAGTTGAAGAACTTGTTCAGATGCTGTGATACCCTTTTGATTGTGTTTTGTTGTAAATGTCTTAAATTACCCTTATCTGTTAAAATGTTCTTGCACCATCTTGTCTGACAACAGCTGCTTTTGTTGGCTGTTTAGTTCCTGGAGTTCATATACATAATTATGGAAGACATTGTTTTTCATTTGCATAATCTGCAAAGTAATTATGAGCACGACTTGCTCTGTAATCTCTATTGGTTTACAGTTGTTTTCAAAAGGAATTTGTGTTTTCATGTAAAATGTGATAGGAAAATTATCACTTGATCCCACCAAGATTTGCACTTCTCTTTAATCCAAACAAACAACTAAATTTGAATTTCTTTAACACAGTACGGAATATATTGTAGCTGAATGATTACTGAGACAGCAGAGACCTATCTATCTATCTATCTATCTATCTATCTATCTATCTATCTATCTATCTATCTATCTATCTATCTATCTATCTATCTATCTATCTATCTATCTATCTATCTATCTATCTATCTATCTATCTATCTATCTATCTATCTATCTATCTATCTATCAACTAATTTATTAGCATGGTGTAGGGCCTCCTTTTGTGGCCAAAACAACATCAAATCATCCTGGGAATGACAGATAAAGTCCTTCGAAGTGGCCAGAGGGATTTTGAGCCATTCCTCTTTCAGAACAGTGGCCAGGTCACTGGTGGAGGAAAACGTTTTTTTGACTTGCTCCTCTAAAATACCCCAAAGGGTCTCAAAAATATTTAGATCTGGTGACTGTAAAGGTCATGGGAGATGTTCAACTTCACTTTCATGTTCATCAAACCTTTCTGTCACAAGTCTTGCTGTGTGTATTTGTGCATTATCATGATGTGCCCTTCCTTTAGGGTATAATGTTTGAACCATTAGGTGCACATGGTTCTCCAGAATAGTCTTTGGCAGTGACGTGCACATCAAGCAGAGTAGGGAATGCCATGAAATTGCAGCCCAAACCAACTCATCAGAGAACAATACATGTTTCACATTGTCCACGGCCCAAGACTTGCACTGTTGGCGTCAATGAAACCGACATTTGGCACTGGCACGTGTGACCCAAGTTTTGGTTATAGCAGCCTGACTATGAATATTGACTCTGTGGAGCTCCCGACAAACCATTTTTAGTGGAAAAAGAGAGTAGAGATGCGTATTTAATTCTGCGGTGATTTGGGCAGCTGTGGTTTTTGGATACAGCTCCGTGGTCCAGTTCTGATGCTCACGTGCCCACTGTTGGTGCTTTCGGCAGTGGACAGGGGTCAGCATGTGCACCCTGACTGGTCTGCAGCTATGCAGCCCCATACGCAACAAACTGCGATGAATTGTGTATTCTGACACCTTTCTATCAGAACCAGCATTAACTTCTTGAGCAATCTGAGCTACAGGAGCTCGTCTGTTGGATCGGACCACACGGGCCAGCCTTCGCTCCCCACGTACATCAATGAGCATTGGCCACCCATGACACTGTCGCCGATTCACCACTGTTCCTTCCTTGGACCACTTTTGATAGAAACTGACCACTGCAGACCAGGAACACCCCACAAGAGCTGCAGTTTTGGAGATGCTCTGACTCAGTCGTCTAGCCATCACAATTTGACTCTTGTCAAACTCACTCAAATCCTTACGCTTGCCCATTTTTCCTGCTTCTAACACATCAACTTTGAGGACAAAATGTTCACTTGCTGCCTAATATATCCCACCCACTAACAGGTGCCGTGATCAAGAGATAATCAGTGTTATTCACTTCACCTGTCAGTGCTCATAATGTTATGCCTGATCGGTGTATAAGTGTGAAACCTCCAACACTATATTAGCCAGTGTTTCAGTGTCCAACCCATGTATTGGAAGTTATATGTTATGTATGTTAATTATAAAACATTATTTATATTATAAAATCTAACTATCCATCTATCTATCATCATAAATTAATACTGATTAATGAAATGACATCAATGACATTGACTAACATTTGTCCAAGCATGTCTCCCTCATTACAATTTCTTCTTCTTCTTTTTTTTTAAGATGTGTACAAATCTAAAATAAAACAGAGCCGTCAAACCTGTAAATGTCAATTACCGTATTTCCCTTGACATTTCTGGATAATGGCTGACATGCGGTCGCCGTAATAAGCATCATTAGATTTCAGACGGCCCGAGATGCATCAACACACGACGTGTTTGATCGCCGTTCGCTAAGACGAGAGCCGTGTAACATCTACGGCATGTTTCATCGTCAATTGGCAAGCTTTGCTCCTCACCGCAGTGATGAGAGATGGCTTTGTTAATGTAATAGATGCTCTTGGCATTTCAAAAAGCACTCAGCCCTCTTGATTAGCTCATTTAGTCTTATTACTTAGGGGCCTTATTCACTTCTTCATTCATAAACTCCACTCATAGTCATCACATACTGTATCATGGTTAATGGACTAGACCAGCACACCGGTCAGACGCGTATAAAGCGAGTCTCTCTCTGTTTATTGGAAGGGAAAGAGCTCAAGTATGCTGATTGTTAAGGATCACAGGGGTCTCTACATCCCCAAATACAGCTTTAAGTGTTCAGACTCACCACGCCAATAGAGAAGTAATTGTTCACGATGCTGTACGGGACTGGATCTCCTCCTTCAACTTTGTCTAGAGAAATGATGTCAATCTTCCACCTGTCCAACATCACTTCAGTACTGTTCTCAATGTCCTTGAGAATCTGCAAAAGACTTTCTCCATCGTAGCCTGAAACCCAAAGGTCACATTACATATAGGGGTTGGCTTCATTGAGCACCAGCTATTTATAGACAAGGAACTGACATAATAGTAATATTTTGATCTAATTAGTCATGAAAAAATGGAAATACTACAGTGATAATATATGAAAGAGTTTCCCTAGAGTTGATTAGCTAATCAATCCAGTGTGAATTTACTGTAGGTTTAAGGATTCCCACAAAGTTTCATTTGTGTTAAAATATTGAAAAGACGTAAATTACCTCCACCCCAGCGCAAACACCTTGCAAGGTCATTTCCTGTGCCGAGAGGAAGTACACACACAGGAGGATTCTGTTCAAAGTTGGCTTTATCTATGAAAAAGAACAACACTTAATATAATAATAGGGAAAACTCCCACAGAACAGCAGATTCTGTTTTTACATGTTTTACCTTTGCTCAAGAAGATATTTGTATGTGAATATTAATATTCTAAAGTGACGAGAATATTTTTGGTGCGCCAAAAAAACAAAATAAGGATTTATTTAGTGATGGCCGATTTCAAAACACTGCTTCAGAAAGCTTCGGAGTGTTATGAATCTTTTGTGTCGAATCAGTAGATCGGCGTGCCAAAGTTACGTGATTTCAGCAGTTTGGTGGTTTGACACGCGATCCGAATCATGATTCGACACAAAAGTCGTTTTTTTTGTTGTTTGCCGCACCAAAAATATTCTTGTCTCTTTATATTATTAATATTGAACCACTGTACTCACATGAACTGATTTAAATATTGTTATTAGTACATTGATTTAAATATTTGTTTTTAGTACATTAATGGATTTTGAGAGAGGAAATGTCATTGCTCCCTATGCAGGCCTCACTTAGCCATCGGATTTCAACTAAAATATCTTAATTTGTGTTACGAAGATTAACGAAGGTCTTACAGGTGTAGAACGACATGAGGGTGAGTAATAAATGACACACTCTAAAAAATGCTGGGTTGTTTCAACCCAATTTTGGGTCAAATATGGACAAACCCAACCGTTGGGTTAAAAAATGCATTTAAAAATTTAACCTAATGGTTGGGTTTGTCCATTTTTGACCCAAACTTGGGTTGAAACAACCCAGCATTTTTTAGAGTGCATTATTTTCATTTTTGGGTGAACTAACCACTTTAATTAGCATATTGCAGGTTCTGTATTTCTTCCACATTACAGAGAGGCTCCGTGGAAATGCTGCTCCACACCAACTCAGTCTCTGCATGTGCTGTTTGATTGGGTTTCCAATAACGTGCATAAAGTCACGCTTTGTGTTTCATAGCGAAGTGTTGCACTGTTATCATTCACATGCATGCAGCAGTCTCAGCAGCTCGGTTAAAGGTAAAATTTGTGATATTTTTTTCTGCTAGAGGTCGCTAGAAGCAGCGGGACTTTTATTATGACACAGTCGCCGGCGCCGCTTCCGCTTTTCCGGTCATGAGTTTACAGGAGCTGTCCTTGTCGACAGAACCAGCGGCAGATGGTAAACAATAATTATGTTCGATAAATAAGTAACACAATCCACCATAAAATGTGCAAGAAGTAAATAAGGAACTGCTTGAAGCAAGCTAGTGGTTTGCTGGACGCTAGACACTACTTCCGCATTTGTCCACAGCACTGTTGTCATGTGGTTTCTACGTCAGTAAAGGCGGTAACAAAGGTAACTGGCGTCATTGACAGGCGACTGCACTGCCCCGTGTCACTGTTTAGAATGGGGATTTTCTCATGATTAACAAGTACTTGAAAACATTAGAGATATTGTTATTAATCAGCTGGACAAAATATATAACACTAGCCTAGTGGTTTTTGGATATTTTACTGCAAAAATTATACATATTGTACCTTTAGTAAACTTCATCTCTGTATATGCTGTGAGTTTGGGTTGCTCATTACATTCACCTGGGAACGCAAGGTGTGACATTTAACCAGATTTGTAACATTATAAACCTTTATATATTCCCATTTTGAAACTTGAATACGATGAGCTCGTAATTATGACTTCAGAATTATCAAATGTCCTATAGCATGTTTTGATGTCCACATATTCTTGTTCAAGAAATTACAGTGGCTGTGCCATTTATATCGTAAAGATGTGGCCAAATAATAAAGATTAAGTGGACATTTGAATTAAATGTTGTTTGGCCAACATTAAACAGGGATTTTGATCTGCTGTAAAGTGTAACAACAACAATCACCAGGCCATTGGCGCCCTTTGCAGGCATCTGTTTTAATACATAATGTACACAAGTTGTTAATATTATGTATGTTACATTTTGTATTTTAACAGTGTTGTTTAATAAAACTAAATTATTACTTCCTTATGATACTTTATTTGAACCAATTATTATTGCCTCATTGCTATTATGTATCTAAGTCATTTTTAAAAGCTATTGTTCACTTAGGTCTAATTTTATTAACAAAAAATATTATCCGATTACTTGAATAATCATCAAAATAATCGACTGATTTCTCGCTTGCAAAAATAATCATTAGTGACAGCCCCAGATTAGTTAAAACATTTCAAAATGCATTGTTTTGCATTTTCTGAATTTCAGTCGAATAAAAGACTATTTTTCCAGTAATCGAAGATTTCTTAAAAATAGTGTCAACATATTTTGTTCTCGTGAACCCAACATTATGTATTGTCTCGTCTTGCAGGCTAAATGTTTTGTCACACCCCTAATAAAATGTAATTTCCAACAACAAAATTGTGGCCAGTTAAAATGCTGAGTGACTATTAACTATATACAGTCAAACCAAAAATTATTCAGACATTTTTGATATTTCTTTTACTAGTGGGTGCAGGACACTATAGTTAATTTATGTAAGTGAGGATAGCAAAATCTTTGACATTTTATACCCAAAAATTCTTCATACAGTAGACTACCAGTGAAATTGATAAAAATTCGGAACCAAAAATTATTCAGACACTTTTGACCTGACCATGTTTTGCTTAACTTTTTCTGACACAGTTTAACTCTGAGATCTTGTCATATTTTATTACCATTTTTTAAACTATAGTAAATAGAACAGTATTAATGAATGAAATGTTTATGGTGTCTGAATACATTTTGGTTTGACTGTATATATACACAAACACATACATATATACTTTATATACAGACTAGAGTATATATATATATATATATATATATATATATATATATATATATATATATATATATATATATATATATATATATATATATATATGTGTGAATATGTGTATGTATATATGGAATAAATGGCAAAAACTCAATGGTTCTTTTCTAATACACTCCTCTGAAAGCATCCAGGCTATTACTCTGTCTTTGCTTTGATTGATAAAAAATGGAGGCAATTTTTGACAAATAAAGGACTAAATGGAGGACACAGTCATCTAAAAAAAAATCACCTGCAGAGACTATTCTTCAGATGATATAAATAATATGCCATTTCTTGAAGAAAGATAATCATCCTATTTGCCCCGAAAATACAGATACGAATGTAATAGCTTTAGTTCTGTAAAAAATAAGTATTTGACTATTTTGACAAATATAACAAAATCACTTCTGTATAAAAGAACCTTTGAAACAACAAGAAAAGCTTTTTTTGCAGATGTCATAACGTTATGAAGTTTACTTTAGCTTGCTGTTTTTATTAAATCTATAATGAAAACTTTCTGGATTTAATTTACAAAATGGCAACAGTATGAAAGCCCTAATCCACATGACTTCAGCGTTTAATTGCTCTAAGAAATAACCAAAGGCCAAAGCAAACAAACAAAAAGTCAACAGCCACAAAAACATAAATGTAATTTACACAACTTATGGGTGTTAAATTTAAAAATGAGTGTGTTTTATGTTTAAATTTTCACATCATCTGAACTCACCTATTACATCAAGAATCCATCCAACGGTCCCATCTCCACCACAGGCCAAGACTCTGAAGTCTGGAACATCTCGAAAGAAATTTAAGCTGAAATGAAGGTATTTACATGCCAAGTTTAATTCAAACATTTAACCACAACTTTCTTCTTTTACAAAGTGTTAAGTAATTCATTTAGTGAAAGATAGCCACAAGATTTATGAGTCAATACACATTTTTTCTAATAATAATGAAAACTAAAATAGTAACACTAAAAAACAATACATTTTATATTTTATAAAAGTACATATTATACATTTTGAAAAATCTAATCGCACTTCCACCATATTTGACCTTATTGAACAAATCTTTTGTTTAAACAACAAATGCAAATCCATCTTTTTGAAAGACAAGCCTGTTCAGAAGCTAATCAGATCTACCAAGACAATGTTCATTACAACGTCTTCCGTTGCTTCACAATAATAAAGCTGTAACCGCATGAAGGGACCTTACATGGTAGAATGGCTCACAATATAAGACTCTCAATTACTTTACTTATTGGGACATGCAGGCTTGGAAAATCATATTAGACAGCAAAACAGACGACCAATCGCATGAAAAAGCAACTTTGAGGATGTTTGAGTATGAAGAAACAAACACTCAATTTGCTATAATTGTGTTAGCCAGGCCTGTAATTGACAGGACAGTCACCTTGACAAAGCAATGTCACATTCTCATCACATGACTACACCTAAGTTCATGTGTTATTTCGACAGATGTGACTGTGAATGCATAAAGTCAAAATCTATCTTTTCCACCAGCACAGAAACGTCAATACATAGGCTACACCTGACCTAGTCAGTAGGACTTCAAACATTATAATCAATAGTTTCAAAAGCAAATTGGCTGACAAGGTCACTAAATGGTTTCTGAGGAGGATCGCTCAGTGGGGTGCATTTATAAACTCATAAAAACCTACTGTAAGTAAATAATTAATCAGGGGCCAATAAATTGGACAGAAATCGCCCTTTCAAAAACAATCCTACAGTGAGAAATATTCAGTGGAGTAAAAAGTGTGATCTTGAAATACAATTTTTTTAATCGTGAATCATTTGTTTTGTACCACTAATTTAATTTAATCTAATTAATTGAGATTTGGTATAATAGCAAACATTTTTAATGTTTTCGAAATAAGTCTCTTGATCACCATGGCTGCATTTACAGTAAAAATACAGTAAAATGTGAATATTAGCAATTTTGTGCAATATTGTGAATAATTATTACAATTGTAGATAACTGTTTTCTATTTTATTATATTTTATAAGCTGAATTTTCAGCATCATCACTCCAGTCTTCAGTGTCACACGATCCTTCAGAAATCATTCTAATCTGATGCTCATTAAACATTTCTTATTATTATTATCAATGCTGAAAACAGTTGTGCTGCTTAATATTTTTGTGGAAACCTTTTTTTTTTTTTTTTCCCTCGATTCTTTGATGAATATAAAAGTTCAAAGAACAGCATTTATTTGAAATTGAAATCTTCTGTAACATTATAAATAAATGTCTTCACTGTCACTACTTATCAATTTAAAGGGTCAGTTCACAAAATAATGAAAATTCTGTCATTAATTACTCACCCTCATGTCGTTCCACACCCGTAAGACCTTCATTCATCTTCAGAACACAATTTAAGATATTTTTGATAAAATCTGATGGATCAGTGAGGCCTCCATTGATAGCAAGACAATTAACACTTACAATGCCCAGAATGCTACTAAAAACATATTAAAACAAACATTCACATGACTACAATTTTTCAACCTTAATATTATAAAGCGACGAGAATACTTTTTGTGCACCAAAAAACAAAAAACGACTTTATTCAACAATATCTAGTGATGGGCGATTTCAAAACACTGCTTCATGAAGCTTCCAAGTTTTACAAATCTTTTGTTTCGTATCAGTGGTTCGGAGAGTGAATCAAACTGCCAAAGCCACGCCCCCCAGTGGTGAACCACTGAAATTTCGAAATATTGAAACATTGAAATTTCGCGTGACTTTGGCAGTTTGATTCATGCTCCAGACCAATGATTTGAAACAAAAGATTCGTAAAGCTTCAAAGCTCCATGAAATGGTGTTTTGAAGTTGCCTATTACTAGATATTGTCGAATAAAGTTGTTATTTCATTTTTTTGGTACACAAAAAGTATTCTCGTCACTTCATAACATTAAGGTTGAACCACTGTAGTCACATGATCTGTTTTAAATACGTCTTAAGTAGCTTTCTGGGCATTGAAAGTGTTAATTATATTGCTGTCAATGGAGGCCTCACTGAGCCATCAGATTTGATCAAAAATATCTTAATTTGTGTTCTGAAGATGAACAAAGATCTTACGGGTGTGGAACGACATGAGGGTGAGTAATGACAGAAATTTCATTTTTTGGTGAACTAACCCTTTAATGCATCACTTGTATAAAAATATTTTCCTTCAAATAAAAATTCTTATACTGACACCAAACGTTTGAATAGTAGTGTGTTAAATTAGATTAAATTAGTTACAGTATTTGATATTGCTTTTTTTCTTCTCTTACAAATGAGAAATAAGAAGTTTGCCTTTTTTTCTTGCCTAAGATTATTTAAAGAATCCTATAAATGTATTTTAAAAAGACAGAATCAAATCACTAATTGAATCATACTGAATTATTCTGAATTCCTAAAACTTGAATTGAAAACCTACTACAGTATGAACAGTGAATGGAATCGATTTACTGTCTACTCAAATATTCACCACTAGTTAATTTTCATGGCAACATCCCACAACAACATTTCCACTTTCTTTATTGCTTTTTAAAATTTCATTTTCAAAATATAGTATCAATGAATATTGTCACAACCCTCACGGCTGTGCACTTAGCTCAAAAGTGGCCACGTCTCTGGCATACTAATAACAAATTCAGTCAGTGATGACAGAGCCTCATGGTTGTGTGCATTTGATTGACACCACCGATGGTATGCGTGATCACACAAGGCCCTGAGAGCGGCAACACACTAACACTAACATGAATCTATTATTACCAGCTGACTGTCAGCACTGGACACTTCCACAGCCTGGCTTTGTTCTCTGCAGTGTTTGTGATGGTGGATATAACCCTTTAATAATGTCTACATTTACAACTAAGACAGAGAGAGAGATTGTCATGCATGAATTAGTGCACATTACCATCAAGCAGTGTCTGCATATACAATATATTGTTAACGTCAGGTTGGCGCAAATCTTATGTATGATCATAAACTGAGAATGTGCCGCAACAATACGTTTCCCTAAAAGCTAGACAGCAGGGAGCATTACGCTTCTGTTAGGATGATAAGATTTGGAGAACTGTCACTCACCCAGGCATGGGGCCGTTCTTGGCCAGGTTGTAGACTTGACGAGGGTTCAGGAGGTACTGGAACTTTCGGAAGATCCTAAATAGGACAGAAAGTTTTTAAAAGTTTGTTTTAAAGACACCATGAAATCCAAATGGAGAATTCTTGTTTATTTGGGTTTTTTTTAATATTGCAATATTTATTATAAATGATTTATACATGCACATCATTATTTTATTATTGTTTTTAATTCATGTGCCATCATAATCTTAAAAATAAAAATAACTTCTCCTCCCTCTTGCAACAACATCTCCTCTCTTATGACGTGTTTACTGGCACGAGGGCGGGAAACCTGTCGCTCAAATGAGATTGACCAATAGCAAGCCACAACCATCCAACGATCCAATCAATACCAGATGGACAAAATTAAGTTCCGCCCTACATTTCTTCTTGTTTGAGAAGCCATTTAACTCAGATAATACACCCCAATAGGGAGGAAAAGACTATCGCACTTTCCATTTTGTGCCAGTTTTAACATTTTGGTGAAGTTGATCTTCAATAAACTGGTCCCACACTATAAAAATGTTTGTAATTTTTATAGAAAAAACTGTAAAATTGCTACAGTAAAAACCTGTTAATTGGTTAACTGTACTGTAAGTTGCCTTACAGTACAGTATATGGTGGAAAAAATGGTTTAACCTCACATTATATGTAATTTTAGAGTAAAATAGTCTGAAATGTATGGTATTTGGAAGTAAAACTATGAATTACCATTAACGGACAGTTAAAGGACATTCCCAGGACAATATTATATTATATTATATTATATTATATTATATTATATTATATTATATTATATTATATTATATTATATTATATTATGCATTTAATTAGTTCATGAATCTTTATGGTGCTTGTATTAAATGGTGGTTATCAGTGCAGGTACAAAGCATATTTTGGTAGTCCAATAAGATTTGTACTGTATTAACATCATATAACTTAATGAAATACGCTGTTTTAAAGGTACAATTTGTGATATTTTTTTCCGCTAGAGGTCGCTAGAAGCCTATTCAAAACAAAGGCGTAGTTTGATGACGTCAAGTTTTAGAGCGGAAACTTGGGACATGTGGTCTCCATCTCAACGGACGGTGCAAAAGAATAGGGATTGGAGTCTGAAAGAACTCATGTTCGTGGATGCGATTATTAACGTTACTGTAGTATGAAGTAGCGCAGGACCGAGTGTTGCGGGAGCTGAACGAGGAGCTGGAGCGATTGATCAACACATGCCTCACGAGCAGCGGGACTTTTATTATGACACAGTCGCCGGCGCCGCTTCCGCTTTTCCGGTCATGAGTTTACGGGAACTGTCCTTGTCGACAGAACCAGCGGCAGATGGTAAACAGTAATTATGTTCCATAAATAAGTAACACAATCCACCATAAAACGTGCAAGAAGTAAATAAGGAACAGCTTGAAGCGAGCTAGTGGTTTGCTGGACGCTAGACACTACTTCCGCATTTGTCCACGGCACTGTTGTCATGTGGTTTCTACGTCAGTAAAGGCGGTAACAAAGTTAACTGACGTCATTGACAGGCGACTGCACTGCCCCGTGTCACTGTTTAGAATGGGAATTTTCTCATGATTTACAAGTAGTTGAAAACATTAGAGATATTGTTAGTAATCAGCTGGACAAAATATATAACACTAGCCTAGTGGTTTTTTACAATTTTACAAATTGTACCTTTAAGTTGTAAAATATACAGGTACTAAAATTCACTAAAAATATCCTGTTAAATTTACAGTAAAAAAGTGGCAGCTGTGATTGAAAGATACAGTAAAAATGTATCTTTCAACCACAGCTGCCAATTTTTTACTGTAGATTTAACAGGATATTTTTAGTGAATTTTCAGAAATAAAATATTTGTGGTTGGACGAATTTGAATAGAAACTAAGGATTTGGTCACCACCTAATAAGATGGGTAAATTTGACATCATGGCTATCACATTCAGTGTGGTCCATCAAGAGGAAATGAGATTTGATCTGGATCTTTAGGATGCCAAAAATGGATTTTGAATGGGAACTGATTTGATTAGATCATTAGATCATCATTTAAGTTGCCAGAAATAGAACTGAAACTCAAAGAAGCTCCATCAACAAATTGACGGAAATCAGAAAATCCATCAAGCTCATTTGATTGTGGTTGCAAATTTGGTGTCAAACAAACTGTAGTGACTGATAAATTATGCAGATTGACTCAAGACAGTTGAAATGCTATATGAAAATACTGTGGCGTAAATTTCTTAAATGTGGCACCATCTTTCACAGTTCTTACCTTTCACCTTGTTTGCCTCCGCTTTTAGGGTTGACAAAAACCAGCAGTGGATGAGTTCCTTCTGATAATGTAATCTACAGAACAAAGTGATAAGAAACATTATTACACCCCAATTTAGAAAAGTTAAGTGGATTTAGCTTTTAAATCAGATGTTGTCCTTCAGATCTATACGGAAGAGGATTAGGGCCAAGCAATAAAAAAAAAAATAAAACCATCTCGAGATTAAAGTTGTTGAATTTCGGGAAAAAACTCGAGAACAAAGTCTAGATAAAATGTTGAGAATAAACTCATTAAATTACGAGAAAAAAGTCGTTAAATTTCGAGAAAAAAGTCGAGATAAAATGTTGAGAATAAAGTTGTTAAATTACGAGAAAAAACTTGTTAAATTTCGAGAAAAAAGTCTAGATAAAATGTTGAGAATAAACTCATTAAATTACGAGAATAAACTCATTAAATTACGAGAAAAAATTCGAGATAAAATGTTGAGAATAAAGTCGTTAAATTACGAGAAAAAAGTCGAGATAAAATGTTGAGAATAAACTTGTTAAATTACGAGAAAAAACTCGTTAAATTTCGAAAAAAAAAAAGTCGAGATAAAATGTTGAGAATAAACTTGTTAAATTACGAGAAAAAACTAGCTAAATTTCGAGAAAAAAGTCGAGATAAAATGTTGAGAATAAACTTGTTAAATTACGAGAAAAAACTTGTTAAATTACGAGAAAAAAATCGAGATAAAATGTTGAGAATATACTCGTTAAATTACGAGAAAAAACTCGCTAAATTTCGAGAAAAAAGTCTAGATAAAATGTTGATAATAAACTCATTAAATTACGAGAAAAAAAACATTAGATGATGAGAACAAATTCGTTAAATTATGAGAAAAAAAAGTCAAATTTCAAGAAAAAAGTCTACATTTTTCTCATAATTTAACGAATTTGTTCTCGTAATTTAACAACTTTTTTTCTCGTAATTTAATGACTTTATTCTCAACATTTTATCTCGACTTTCTTCTCGAAATGTAATGATTTTTTTCTCGTAATTTAACAAGTTTATTCTCAACATTTTATTTAGACTTTTTTCTCGAAATTTAACAACTTTAATCTCGAGATAGTTTTATTTTTTTATTATTGCTTGGCCCTAATCCTCTTCCGTAGATCTGACTAACCTAAGACGGTACCAAAAATTGTTTAACGTCCTTAAATCCACACATTTAAATTTATTACTGATATGCATAAGTAAGACAATATGCACCATTATTAACAAATCTTTTCTACAAAGCTTTTTCAATAATTTTATCTCTTCTTTAACTCATCTTTGATCACCAAAATTACATATTTAAACGTTTTATTCCTCTGAAAGAAAAATCTTAATGCCTTAATATAGCTTGAATGTAACTTTACAACCTTGCCTCATATAATATACACAGATCTATGAATATGATAATTAGCCCCGCCTCCACTCACAAGAGCTCAGAGATCCACTCGGTCAACTTACTGAGATAAACGCTGCACAATGGTATTGCTTTTTACAACGTCGGACACATAACGATAATTAATATGATTAGCGTTTCGCTTACTATGCTATCAAGCAGCTAATAATGTGTTGCTAATGCTATAAAAACCATGTTCACATTCACAGTCAGACACAGTCTGCCTTAACAATCAGTAACCTTAGAAACGCTTTGAACAACTCAATATGTCAGTGAAGAAAGGCATATAGTTCATCATAACATCATACACCCGCCACATTGCTAAATAGACCCGATTTTTCATATCAACAGAAAAATATACTTGATGATCTTCTTTTAAGACTCCCTTGCGCGGTCAGTTAGCCTAATAATACGCTAAAGCCCGCCGACACTTTGACGTGATTGGTTAAAAAGTCATTTGTGACGTCAGAAACACCAGCGATTTCTGTTTTTGGTTTACTGCAGTTTTGAAGAGAAAATACTCAGCAATTGTGTTGACTTATGAATTTGCACATGGTTTGTCTTAAAGCATGTTAAAAACACCACATAGACATATAAACAACATGTTGTAGCTTAACATATCTCTCATTCACCATCTAAACCTGACATTTTCATGTCAGCAATTTGAAAAATCTCTTTTAATTATAAGAGAAAAGGGAGTATAACATAAATGGAGTGTGTTGAGCTCAGAATAACTCTTCATTACAAAAAGTCTTAAGATGTACCAGCCATGAAAACCCACGTCATGAGACGCATCTAGCAAACCTCAGTAATCAGCTCCATATTTAGTCAATAATGACAGTCTTTGACCATGAGTCACTTTTCTGCATGATGATCGTGGGGTTTTGGAGCGAACGACGCACGCACAAACTAATCCAGAGAGTGTGAGTCGTCTTCCGGTGGACGGTGACACAGATGAAGCGCTTAAAACAGAACCCATCGAAACAATCCCAGCAGGCCCAGGTGAATTAATGAGCCGCCCGTCCGGCGACGAGTGATCCATTACTTCCTCTAATTATAAATAATAATCCTGATTATTACACTGGTTAGCTGCCGCCAGCCAAGATGGATGACCCAGGACATGATTCGTCTTTTTTCGTTCTGTCATTACTATGGGTCACTGCAGCCTAACTGTTGCCTCAACCAAGTAATGATCTATGAATGTTAACTAGATTGCACAAAGTGTGATTTTGAGGTACAATGCTCATTTTGGCCTAGTTGATGATTTTTTACCAGGAAGTTCATTATATATTGTGTCTTTAACTACAGTTCTATGTACTTATGTCAAAAAAAGAAGAAGAAAAGAAAGGCTAGACTTTATTTAAGGTGTCTGTGTTACAGTGTAATAATACATTTAAGTACTGAGCACTTACTATAGGGTTAGGATTAGGATGAGGCTTTGGTTCATGGTTAATTGCAAGTAATTATGCATAATTTATAGTTATTACTACAGTAACTACATGTAACGTGTAACAATGACTGTAAAATAAAATGTTACCAAATTAAATGTTAGGTAGTAGTACAATGTACTTATTGTGTTCAAATTGTAATTTCATGCAGGTATTTGTTTTTTAAAACATATAAAAAAACATATGTACACAATAATATAAATGTTAGTAGTTAAAGGCATCTAATGTAATGTGGGTCCACATTATGTTAATAGATTTTTTAAATTATTTATATACTTATATTTCAGTTTAATTAGAGATGAACAATGCACAATATATCTTATATGTGTGGCATATCAGTTAGGTATATAATAAATGTAATCTTTAGCAAATTAATATTCACTTTTTTTTTTAAATGAACTTTTTATATAGTGTATTACAATGTTGTGATGCCTAAATTCACTTATAGCATTTTAAACGATTGATTTTAGCTGTAACTGTTTTATTTTTTTACTTATTTAGACAAAACAGCACAGTATTTGAATATCAGCTATTTAAACAGAAGGATATCAAAACATTTAAAATAATTAATAATACATAAAAGAACATAAAAATGTTAAAATGTAAGTTTTAATGGCCTTTTTTTGTCTTCACTTGTTCATTTTGACTGGCGTGTAAATTCATTTTTAAAAGTACAAATACTCCATAATGTCCCTAATATGAGATCATAAAAGATGCATGCATAATAATTATAAATGTTTTAGATGCAGTACAGCATGTTACCTCCGGACATGTCAACTTCCCAGACAGCATTAGGAAAGCACAGTTTAACTTCATAGTTTTGTTTGATTCAATCGGCAGTAAATGGACATCCTGCTTTTAGTAACATCCCGCTGTACCGTACGTGTGATAGTGTGTCATTCACCTGTAGCCCCTGTCCATCCACTGATACAGAATTGGTCCTTTGTATTTTCCCCCAGCCTCCTGATTGGCTGGACTCTCTTCTCAGAGTAGACTGTCTCTCCTGCAGTTAAAGGTCACATGTAAAGGTCTAAAAGAGCTGAGCTTTATATAACCATTGATTCCAAAAATAACACACGAAAAGAAATAGGAAATAATACCAGTACAACAGGGCATATAGTGTTTGGAGGAAGTATGTGATCTTTCAGCGATCCGCAGTCACATTCGGGTTTGACGTGTGAAGCGCACTTGTTGTGTAGCTGCAAGGGGAAGGAGAACATAACTTTAAAACACATCAGACAATATAACAATATCATTTTACATACAGACTTATGTTACTGCACAGGCCTATATGTTGCAAATATGTATGTCTACTACAAATTAAATTGACTTACATGCCTTTAAAAACTTTTTCAGAGCATAAAAACTGTAATAATTATTTGTAAAGAGAAAGAAACTCACAGTAATCTGGCACCAGACACAATGAAGGCCCGTAAGACCCTGGTAACACTTGATGGTTTTGTGACACTTATCACACTTGCTTGGACAGTTTCCCTCAACCCAGAAATGATGCATGATCTATTCAAAAAAGCATTTTGTTAAATATATATATTTAAAGCTTAAGAAAAGAAGAAAGAAAATACAGTCAAACAAAGAAGCATGAGCTTTGATTAAGACTCATCATTGGTGTATTTGGGTCTCTGTTTAAACCAGGTTAATCATGTAATTAGCAATGCTTAGAGAGAGAATTTCTTTCTAATTTCATTAGCTGAAAAGAAGCCCTTGGACTAAGCCCCGTGAAACATTGGTGATCCAAGCGTGCTGGTTTTTTAACACTACAATTCGACGCACCTCTGTGTTTTTCTTGGATTTGACGTATGTTTTGATGCAGGACGGGGGGGCTCGAGCCACACATCTCTCGTGAACGGTGTACTTACAGACTATGAATCAGACAGATAGAAAATTAATTCACAAAGTATTGTAAAAAATGTTTTGATGAATTTTTACTGGTTTCTAGTCTATCAATATCTATAATTTGTAAAATTGTAATTTTTTAAAATTATATTTATATATTTTGTATAATTGCTTATTTAATATCGAACATATTTTTATTATAAATATTGTTTATTTTTAATATATTATTTATTTGAATAATATCTACTTTACTGAAGTACAAAAGAGTACAAAAAATATAAAAATTTAAGTATTATATACATGTGTGTATGTGTGTATGTGTGTGTAGGTGTGTAGGTGTGTGTGTGTGTGTGTGTGTGTGTATGTATGTATATATATATATATATATATATATATATATATATATATATATATATATATATATATATATATATATATATATATATATATATACAGTACAGTCCAAAAGTTTGGAACCACTAAGATTTTTAATGTTTTTAAAAGAAGTTTTGTCTGCTCACCAAGACTACATTTATTAATTAAAAATACAGTAAAAACAGTAATATTGTGAAATATTATTACAATTTAAAATAACTGTGTACTATTTAAATATATTTGACAAAGTAATTTATTCCTGTGATGCAAAGCTGAATTTTCAGCATCGTTACTTCAGTCTTCAGTGTCACATGATCCTTCAGAAATCATTCTAATATGCTGATCTGCTGCTCAAGAAACATTTATGATTATTTTCAATGTTGAAAACAGTTGTGTACTTTTTTTTTTTTCAGGATTCCTTGATGAATAGAAAGTTCCAAAGAACAGCATTTATCTGAAATACAAAGCTTCTGTAGCATTATACACTACCGTTCAAAAGTTTGGGGTCAGTAAGAATTTTTATTTTTATTTTTTTTTAAAGAAATTAAAGAAATGAATATTTTTATTCAGCAAGGATGCATTAAATCAATCAAAAGTGGCAGTAAAGACATTTATAATGTTACAAAAGATTAGAGTTCAGATAAACACTGTTCTTTTGAACTTTCTATTCATCAAATAATCCTGAAAAAAAATATTGTACACATTAAATGTTTCTTGAGCAGCAGATCAGCATATTAGAATGATTTCTGAAGGATCATGTGACACTGAAGACTGGAGTAATGATGCTGAAAATTCAGCTTTGCATCACAGGAATAAATTACTTTGTCAAATATATTCAAATAGAAAACAGTTTTAAATTGTAATAATATTTCACAATATTACTGTTTTTACTGTATTTTTAATTAAATAAATGTAGTCTTGGTGAGCAGACGAAACTTCTTTTAAAAACATTAAAAATCTTAGTGGTTCCAAACTTTTGGACTGTACTATATATATATATATATATATATATATATATATATGTGGTAAATTTAGCATTAGTAACTCAACCATCTTCAATTCTTTGACTGCAACTGTTTAAAGATGAGATATTTAATACACTTGCATATTTATATTAAGGCAAAAGAAAAAAAAAATAAATAAAAATAAAAGATTCATCTAGTGATTAATGTATTAAATGTTGTGAGTTCTGGTGCTGAACTAACAGGAACAGCACAGGCCTTGCTTTCCCAATCCAATCAACATATTCAGACACAGGTTACAATATGCAGGTTTACTAAAGTGCTTCAGTCTCCACACATGCTGCCCATCATCCTTTACATTCTGCAAGACAGAGAGTGAGAAAGACAAAGATAAAAGTGAGAGAATGAGAATAAGACATCTATGAGGACTTGACAATGACAATACAACTATAATGAAAAACATTACAATATTCACATAAAGGAGATACTGGAATCCTACTGGGACAACTGAAAAGTTGTAAGAAATATGTCTTGAAAAGTGTCAAATATGCATCTTTAACAATTTGGAGGTCATGCCAAATACATCAGACACCAGACCACTAATGCAGCTGGAGAGGCATTTAAAATGAGTGGAGGACTCCATCTAGTGGGCAAGGAGAGTGGAACATCAATTTATCAACACTGATGAATCTGTTCTTCTGGCTTAGATGGATGGATGGATGGATGGATGGATGGATGGATGGATGGATGGATGGATGGATGGATGGATGGATGGATGGATGGATGGATGGATGGATGGATGGATGGATGGATGGATGGATGGATGGATGGATGGATGGACGGATTAGTGGGTAGTTGGACAAACACATATAAATATATAAAGCTGAATTGGTAATCACATTTTCAAGTCCCAGCAGTACTAGCAGAGGAATGGTGGTCAAGCCACCCTGGACCCACTCTTCAAGAGAAACCTTCCCGTCATGGTCATAATCAATCTCATGCATCATTTCCTCCAGAATCTACACCCGACAAACAACAACAACAAGAAAAAAAAAGGTTTGTAATCAGAAAATATGATCAAATTTTGAACACAATGTCAGACCAGGATCAAATTCAAGGTAATCTTACCGGCTTCAGTTCTGTGACGTCCCACTCCAGATACTCTGCAACATGCATCATCTGAGAGATAATGTGCTCCAGCTCCTGTTCGAGAGGAGCAAACTTTCTGCATTACACCACTGCAGCTCTACACAAAGATCTAGGCCGCCATCCAAAATCGCATAAACTATGAGTAGGTACTGTACATCTTTTGAATAAATAATTTCTTTGCGTCCAATAAAAAAAAGATCTACACAGTGTTGGGGGTAATGCATTACAAGTAGCGCAAGCTATGTAATCAGTTACTTTTTTAAAGTAACTAGTAAAGTAACACATTACTTTACATTAATTCACATTACTTTTAAATTTAAAGGGTTAGTTCACCCGGAAATTAAAAATAATGTCATTTATTACTCACCCTCATGTCGTTCTACACCCGTAAGACGGAACACAAATTAAGATATTTTTGATGAAATCAGATGCCTCAGTGAGGCCTCTATAGACAGCAATGCCACTGAACTTCTCAAGGTCCATAAAGGTACTCAAAACATATTTAAAACTGTTCATGTGAGTTCAGTGGTTCAATCTTAATATTATAAAGGGACGAGAAAACTTTTTGTGCGCCAAAAAAAAAAAATAGCGACTTTTCAACGATATCTAGTGATGGCGGATTTCAAAACACAGCTTCATGAAGCTTCGAAGCTTTATGAATCTTTTGTTTCGAATCATGATTCGGATCGTGTGTCAAACTGCTGAAATGAGGTGACTTTGGTGCTCCGAATCACTGATTCGAAACAAAAGATTTAAAGCAGCAGTGTTTTGAAATCGGCCATTGCTAGATGTTACTGAAAAGTCATTATTTTGTTTTTTTTTTGGTGCACAAAAAGTATTCTCGTCCCTTTATAATATTAATTTTAAATCACTGAACTCACATGAACTGTTTTAAATATGTTTTTAGTACCTTTATGGATCTTGATTGAAGTTCAATGGCATTGCTGTCTATGCAGGCCTCACTGAGCCATCGGATTTCATCAAAAATGTCTTAACTTGTGTTCCGAAGATGAACGAAGGTCTTACGGGTGTAGAACGACATGAGGGAGAGTAATAAATGACATTATTTTAATTTTTGGGTGAACTAACCCTTTAAGACAAAATATCGGAGTTACTTTTCCAAATAAGTAATGCAAGTTATTTTGTTCTTCCATGTATTGACTGACAGCTCTCCTGTCCCCATGTTGAGAGAAATCAGGAGTAAATGCAGAGGTGTTGTGTGCGCTGTGTGAACATGATGGTTATTGTAGTTCTAGACTAAATGTGAACATTTTTTCATCTCTTCAGTATTGCTCAAAATAATTCAATAATTAAATATGTTAAATAACAGTATTTAATCTCACTTTATCTTTGCTGCTGACCTTCGATGATCCAATTCAAGCATAATTTCTCTTGGTGTGAAAGGGCCTTTACATTGGCTAAAAAAGAACTTTTTTGTTAATTTAAAAAAAAAAAAGCACAGCCCAGGTGAGAAAATGTAATGCAATAATACAATGCATTACTTTTAAAAGTAACTTTCCCCAACACTGGTTCTACATAGTATGAACGTGTGTAGTATGATGAAATCCAGATGTACTACATCTGCTATGCTATCACTGTCATGTGACCTACAGCCTCAGTCACTTCACTGCCATTCACAAATCATCTCCTGTGGCCTCATCATGGGATCGCTCACTACTACAGTTTGATGGATTTTATGTCCCCATGAAATAATACTGCATATTTTACATAAATATTCATCAACTTTCATGCCATACTTATTCTTTATGACATAAAATACAATTTATTGTGATACCTACTTTTTTTTTTACGTGTAAAAACATTAAATTAGTTTATGTCCCTCAGACTCCAGTCCACCCTGTTACATTGGTTCTGTTTGCCAATTAAAATCTTAGCATATGGCCCAAATCACATGGCTCGGTAGAAATGACATCATTTCCTTGGAGGGAAAGCAACTCCAAGAACAAAATAAGAAGATTCAGTCATAATTTTTCCTCTCTTTTCCTCATTTTTAGAAGATTTATCTAATAGCGTAAAACATAACATGTCCATCCTGTTGTGTCAATTTATACTGGACATGAAAATGTTTGTTTCTTTTTTAAAATATATTTTATATATCTATTATCTAAGTAAATGTTCTGCATGTTCTTCTGTCCTAGCTAGAAATTGATGTCATTAGCTTAAATGTGACAGGGTGGACAGACTCCAAAGAATGACATGAAATATTTGGTCAGAATTATTAGGTTATAATAGCTTGAGCTTGACCTGTGTGTTTTCATGATAGACAAGACAAAAAAAAAAAAGTTGAATTTTAAATATTTTTTTTCCCCCCCAACAATCCTGCTCAGCCCAAAATCCACCAAACTGTAGGAATGACCAAGATAGTAAAGTGTCTATCAGATGCTGCCTTCAGAAGTAGTAAGACATCCAGGTACTTTTCTCCAACTGCTTTATAAGCGCTGTAAATTCAGGCATACTACTCTTTTCACATACTGTTTTATCTACTATATAGTATTGAAGTATGTGATTTTCGGATGCAGCCTTAATGTATGGGCGCTCAATCCTGCTTCATGAGATCAAGCTTCTTACAAAAAGTTAACTTCCAACTCAGTCAAACAAATCTGAAACAGCTAATCAAGGTCTTTGAGTTCACTCAAAAATTACAGTCTGAAAACAAACAGTAAGGAGCAAAACTGAGCATCCATTATTGAATGAATGCAAACAATTCCGCTTTAAACCACTAGGTGGCGTATTCAGGGGTTTAAAAGACACTTAATATTCAGTAATACTGCATTATGGATCTGACTGCACTGACACTATGAGATGAGAATAAAACTTGAACTGAATTGAATTAGATGTTGACTATTGTCTTCTGCAGAGCTACTTTACAGATGAATCGACCGCTTCATAATTGACACATTTTGCAACATTAAAACTGTTATTGAATTGACTCAACACTGAACTGACTCGAGTTGAACAATGAGACCTGCTTTACTGAAGAATTTTAATTTGGCTCATATTTGATGAAGCTTGCATCACTGATCGTTATTTTCCTGTGTATTTCTGTGAAGCTGATTTGTATTGTATAAAGCAAGGTGACTTGACTGTTACTAAAACAATAATAAACTGGAGCGACTGCTGGAAAGATGAAGTCTCACCTTACTGTCTAAAAACCCATTCCCATCTGTGTCATAAAGCCGAAACATAACTGTGACAGAAACAAAGAGACATGGGGAGAGGTTGGAAAAGAGAATTAATACAAGGATAATTTATGCATCTAAAAATCATCTGATAGCACTGTTTCAATTGCGACTTCTGTATCCTTTAAAATAAAAAGGATATCTATGAAATGAACCTCACAATTCAGAGTGCAATCTCATCTTTTCTATGAGGCATCATAAAGTGGGTGTTGCCATGGAAACCAGCAGCTCAGCCAATGGCAGAATCTCTCAAGAAGTCAATTCAATCAAGTTTAGCACAATTTAAACTAGACTCGCAAATCACAGACGTCCTTTATGCAAGCCAATTTGTTAGTTTTTTTCATAACAGTGACTCAGAGGTGCCATCAACCAGAGGTTATTAGCATCTGAGCAGTTTAGCAGCAATCATGTCTGTCTGCCCTTAGCAACAGGTTTCTGAACTAGCAGCCTATTAGTGATGCGACAAAAGCTGCCAGTAGATGGCAGCACAGCCTCATGTTTTCTCCATTATGGAAACCAATTGGCAACCAATTATGGACCCGAATTGAAACCCAAGCCAATATAAAGAGCTTCCTCCACAGGCAAGCACAAAGTTACTTTAAATAAAAATATAATGACTAGTAGGTGATCTTACATTCTAGTTTGTCTTCTGGTCGTCCGCCCTCCAGGAGAGACAGGTAGCAGATCATATCCTTCAGCTGGATTGTGCCGAGAGGTTTGGACGAGGCGGTCACCTTTGACGGAGTGCAGTTTCCCTTTATCAGCTTTAGACCTTGTAAAGAACAAGATCTGATTATGTTTAAAGCACCAGGATTTCTGTGTATTTGGTGTGTTTTTTCCAAGAACTGAAACTAGAAATCCCTGCAATGTGAAAAAGACTTGTTGGTTTAACTTAAAAAAGTAACTAAAATTCACTGAAATTAAAATGTTGAGTTAATACAATGAAGGCGATTGGGTTAATCAACAGAAACTCAAAATATTATGTTATCTGAACCACATTAATTATTGAAGTTGATATGACAAAAGAAAATGTCATAACAAATCATGAAACTAATTTTTTACAGTGTGGACTCTCCATTTTTACACTAACTCTTGCCCTGGTGGTGTTTTTAGAGAATATTGTTGCAGCTCTATTGCTTTTAAGACAGTTATAGCATTAAAACTGAATAAAAGGAAAAAAACTAAATATAGTTGCTTTGTGTGCATATATGTGGCCAACATTATTGTTTTTTATGCTAACGGGTACGATTTTTTGAAATGCTTATGTTCAACAAGGCTACATTTATTTGATCAAAAATACAGTAATATTGTGAATTTTTATTACAATTTAAAATAATTGTTTTCCATTTTAATATATTCTAAAGTATAATTTATTTCTGTGATGGTAAAGATGAATTTTCAGCATCATTACTTCAATCTTAAAGGGATAGTTCACCCAAAAATGAAAATTTGATGTTTATCTGCTTACCCCCAGGGCATCCAAGATGTAGATGACTTTTTTTCTTCAGTCGAATGCAAATTATGATTTTTAACTGCAACCGCTGCCGTCTGTCAGTCAAATAATAGCAGTGATTGGGAACTTGAACAATAAGAGTCGAAAAAAACTTCCATAGACAAATCCAAATTAAACCCTGCGGCTCGTGACGGCACATTGATGTCCTAAGACACGAAACGATCGGTTTGTGTGAGAAACCGAACAGTATTTATATCATTTTTACCTCTAATACACCACTATGTCCAACTTCGTTCAGCTTCCGGCTAGTGAGGTCAGATCGCGCTCTGACAACGCAAGTGATGTCTCGCACTCATTGAAGTATATGGGCGAGACATCACTTCCGTCACCAGAGCGCGTTTTTTGACCTCACTAACAGGAAGCTGAACGAAGTTGGACATAGTGGTGTATTAGAGGTAAAAATTATATAAATAATGTTCGGTTTCTCGCACAAACCGATCGTTTCGTCTCTTAGGACATTAATGTGTCGTCACGAGCCGCAGGTTTTAATTTTGATTTGTCTAAGCAAGTTTTATTTACTGTTATAGTTGAAGTTCCCAATCACTGCTATTATTTGACTGACAGACGGCAGCGGTTGCAGTTAAAAATCATAATTTGCGTTCGACTGAAGAAAAAATGTCACCTACATCTTGGATGCACTGGGGGTAAGCAGATAAACATCAAATTTTCATTTTTGGGTGAACTATCCCTTTAAGTGTTACATGATCCCTCAGAAATCTGGTGCTCAAGAAACATTTCTTATTATTATCAGTGTTGAAAACTGTTGTGCTGCTTCATAAGTTTAAGAAAGTACAAAAGAACAGCATTTATTTGAAACAGAAATCTTTTGTAACATTATAAATGTCTTTAGTGTCACTTCTGATCAATTTAATGTGTCCTTTCTGAATAAAAGTATTAATTTCTTAAAATGAAACTCATACTATCCCCAAACCTTTGAAGAGTAGTGTAATTTTGACCAGATGTTTCCTTTAAACTAGCGCATTCTTGAATAGAAATTACAGTATATTAAATTTGTAGTTTTTCTCAAATATGTTTGCATAAGTTTGTACAGCCTGTGTGATTGGAAAAATGCAAATTACCCATGATTGTCTGCTTGTCCATCATGGAGGAGCTTGGCTTGGGGTCTTTGTTGCAGAAACTGAGGAAGAGATGCTGACAGAACTCCTCAGCAAGTTCATTCTCCAGGAAGGTCTCCATGAAGAGCTTGAAACCCTCAAAGTCAATTTCCTGCTGAAGGAGATTTCCCCTGTTACTCGGTTAATACTTCATACTAACGTCATAACTGCATGATCAGGCTGTAAAACTATAAAAAGACAAATTACCTGATTGAAGATGTCTGGCTTCTATGCAGAACACAATGACAAGCAAGAAGCATCTTTAGTAAATGGATGCCAAGCAGTTATGGAAACCATAATGGTTTCATTACCGAGTTCAAACATCATATAGTTTAATGGTTTTAATATCTGCTGAAATTATATCATAAGCATCATAACATTTGCTCCAGTAGAGCATTCTTAGCTCAGCATGAACACTGCAATATAGTGTGCTTCATAAGAGCATAAAGAGCAATACCTCTTCAGGATTATACTTGGCCAAAATCCCATCTCCATGAAACTCCTGCAGAACATCTTTTAGTTTCTTCGTTGTGTCTGCAACAAAGGAGAAAAAAGGAGGAAGATAATAGTAAAGAAAGTGTAAGTCAATTTAGCTTAAGAAATTTATGGGTCAATGATGTGTTAATGTAGCGCTAAGTTATGCCGAAAACAGACAATAGCTTGTATACTTCTTTTTTATGATAAACATGTCTGATGTTTGAAGAATGAAGATATTTTGATTTGGATATGGCAAGGTTACACAACCATTCAAAAGTTTGTGATCAATAAGCTTTGCTTACCAAGGCTGCATTTACTTAATCAAAAACATAGTAAAAACTGATATATAAATATATATATATATATATGTTTTCTATTTTAAAATGTAATTCACTCTTTTGATGGCAAAGCTATATTTTCAGCATCATTACTCCAGTCAGTGTCACATGATCCTTCAGAAATCATTCTAATATGCTGATTTGAAGTAGCCTGGTAATACCAGACTCTGCTACTTCACTTTGCTTCGTAGACAGAGTCTGGAATGGCATAATAGAGAAGTGTTTTCTCTCTCGCTAGGGGGCGCTTGTCTGAAGTTTAAAATCATTGGTTACCCGTAAGCCAATCAGATACGTTTAGTTATGACGTATGTTATGTGCCTGTACAGCCGCATCGAAGCACAGACATCATGCATCGAACTCAAATCTATGATTGAACTTCCACTGTAAACCTGTTGTAAACACATGATAAAACAAATGTTTATCAAACACTCTTCTTGTTCTGGCTTCAGTTTGAAAAAGAGTTGAATGTTCTCCATAACAGAGCGAATTGCATCCCGTGTCTCGTTTCCCATTTCCGCGGTCGTTTCGGTTTTCGATTTCTCTAACCTACAATGTAAAACTCGGCGCTTAGCATCTACGTCACGGCTCTCAGCCCGCCCTCTGTTCGTTGATTGGCCCGGCTGTTTCCAGACCGGTGGTAAACAGAAAGCTCTGGCGCTGTCTCAGACTGATTACAGAAGCGAAATGAAATTGAGCGGAAGTAGGAAGTCTGACGTAGTCAGGCTAGATTTGAAGTACCGTATACTGAATCCTACCAGTCACAAAATTGTCTGACTTCTCTTATAAAAACAGCATTTAGTCAGTGTGAACTCTAAAAGTATAAAAAACTAAAGTTTAATAGCAAACATGTTGAAGATTAGCCGATAGGCTGTCAATTCATTAAACGATAAGCTGTTTTCCCACAAAAACAGTTTATTCAGCATAGTGAAGCCTCTCCTCCAATGACATCCATACAAAAAAAAAACAAACAAAAAAAAACAACGGCCTTGGGTCTCCTTCCCTGCGTACCGCTACAGTACTCTTATATTTATTTATAAATGCCTTAAAGCAGCTTTGGTTCCGATCTCTATGAAGCCCCTCCTGTGCTCTGATTGGTTGGCCGGACCATTGTGTTGTGATTGGTCAACCGCTTTTAGTGTGTTTTGGAAATGTCAAGCCCCTTATACCATAATTTCGAGTTTCAACACACAACTAAAGCCCTGGGTATACTTTTTTTTTTTTTTTTTTTTACACGTGCATGGGGGCACAGTCGAACGTACAGCCTTGCAAAGCATACGTCACTTGACTCGTACGAGTACACAGGCGTTGTACAAATGAGGGTACTGTGACGAGCAGGGCGGGCGAGAGCCGTGAGGGAACGGCGCGAGTCTCTCACGGAGGAGCTCCGGAGGCATAAAAGGAGGAGCGACTACAATGAAGGACGAGAGAGGACCAGGCCTGGACTTTATTTTATGTTTTATTATGTTTGTGTGGCCGGCAGACGTCCGCGAGGGTCTGCCGGCATTACTTTCGTTTTGTTCTTTGTTTATTTTACATTAAAGTTTGTTTGAACGTTCGCCGGTTCCCGCCTCCTTCTTCCCACAACTACTAACCGTGTTACAGGTACTTTCTAACCTCTTCACACAATCTGTCATCTGTGTAAGCCTCCATTATCGCTGTAGCTTGCATGTGTTCCGGTCTGTTCTGTTTATGCAGTTTTTCTTTGACTACCTTGTGAATCTACGCTCCTAGGGCACGGTTGCCACCTTGTGGATAAACTAATTACTGCAAAAAATACAAATGTGCATGTGCGACCCGAGTGTACAAAGTCCGGCGGTGACGTACAGTACGCAAGTACTCTTCTGATGACAAAATTCTTGTCACGTGCACTGTACACTGACCCTTGCTACATGTAAAAAGTGAAGCATACTTTGGGCTTTACACAACTCAACTCAACTTTTTGAATATGCCTTAGGCAAGAATTCTTTAAAGGGTTAGTTCACCCAAAAATGAAATATCTGTCATTAATTACTCAACCTCATGTTGTTTCACAACCGTAAGACCTTTGTTCATCTTCGGAACACAAATTAAGATATTTTTGATGAAATCCAAGAGGATTTTTTTGTCCCCAACAGAACGCAACATAATCATCATCATTCAAGGTCCAGAAAGTTATTAAAGGTGCCCTAGGATTAAAAATTGAATTTTCCTCGGCATATTTGAATAACAAGAGTTCAGTACATGGAAATGACATACAGTGAGTTTCAAACTCCATTGTTTCCTCCTTCTTATATAAATCTCATTTGTTTAAAAGACCTCCGAAGAACAGGCGAATCTCAACATAACACCGACTGTTACGTAACAGTCGAGATCATTAATATGTACAACCCCAATATTTGCATATGCCTGCCCATGTTCAAGGCATTAGACAAGGGCAGCCAGTATTAACGTCTGGATGTGCACAGCTGAATCAACAGACTAGGTAAGCAAGCAAGAACAACAGCGAAAAATGGCAGATGGAGCAATAATAACTGACATGATAGCGTGATATTTTTAGTGATATTTGTAAATTGTCTTTCTAAATGTTTTGTTACCATGTTGATAATGTACTGTTAAATGTGGTTAAACCATTGGTTTTTGGTTTTGGTTTTTGATGGTTACCATCGTTTCTTACTGAGACAAGAGCCGTCGCTATTTTCATTTTTAAACACTTGCAGTCTGTGTAATTCATAAACAACTTCATTCTTCATAAATCTCTCCAACAGTGTAGCATTAGCTGTTAGCCACGGAGCACTATCAAACTCATTCAGAATCAAATGTAAACATCAGAATAAACACTGTACTCACATAATCTAATATGCTGCATGATGAACACTTTGTAAAGATCCATTTTGAGGGTTATATTAGCTGTGTGAACTTTGTTTATGCTATTCAAGGCTAGCACAAGCTCTGTGGGAGGGGAGCGTGAGCATTTAAAGGGGCCGCAGCCTAAATCGGCTAATATTTAATGATGCCCCAAAATAGGCAGTTTATTAAAAAATTAATTAAAAAAAATCTGAGGTATTTTGAGCTGAAACTTCACAGACACATTCAGGGGACACCTTAGACTTATATTACATCTTGTAAAAAAACGTTCGATGGCACCTTTAAAGACATCGTTAAAATAGTCCATGTGACTACAGTGGTTCAACCTTAATGTTATGAAGCGACGAGAATACTTTTTGTGCGCAAAAAACGAAACAAAAATAATGACTTTATTTAAAACGGAAGCGCTGAACTGCGTTCACTGCGTCAAATGTGTACGAGTCTGACAGGGTACAGAAGAAATTGTTGAATAAAGTCATTATTTTTGTTTCGTTTTTGCACACAAAAAATATTTTAGTCATGTTGACTATTTTAACGATGTCTTTAGCACTTTTCTGTACCTTGAATGATGGTAATTATGTTGTGTTCTATTGGGGATAAAAAAAAAAACTCGGATTTTATTTTATCAAAAATATCTTAATTTGTGTTCTGAAGATGAACGAAGGTCTTACGGTTGTGAAACAACATGAAGGTGAGTAATAATGACAGAAATGGGTGAACTAACCCTTTAAATGTGGAATATTGTGACAATGTTCCTGGAAGAAAACTCAAGACTACAATCAATCAAGGCGTTTCAGGGAGTTCAGAAACTCCCTTTGTAGTGGACTTTGTACTTGTAAATTTTCAAAAAAAAAAATTAAAATAAATGAATCAAACAGCAACATTACACACTAAAGAAATTTGAAAATGTAAAAAAAACATAATAGTACCCCTTTAAAACAGCACCAGAGTGCATCTTTGAGGAGATAGCTTGTCTGATGATGGTAGAGCTCAGCAGACAATCAGCTGCAGAGGGACATATCCCTCCTTCCTCTTCACTAATGTTCACTAATGACCCATATTGTCGTACTGCATGCTAGCCAATCAGAACGAGAGAAGCTTTGGCCTGGCACAGGAAACAGCGGGCTCTGGGGGCATCAATTATTCAGATTACTCAATTAAATGCAGACAATCTCTGTTCTCTGCATACATAATGAAAGATCTTCTGTTTGACAGTTGATTTGTTAAGTATGAATGCAGGTTTTGGGGTAATAAAATGGCACAAATCTGGATCTTGATCTTTATGTGGTCAGTTTTTGAATTGGTGTGCAATCAATCCTTTATTATTGTTATGTCAAGCAGATTCTTGCTACTAAAATGGTCTAAGAATAGTTTTATCTGTTTATCTTAATAGTAAATATAATACATAATGGGTGGAAAATTGTCTACTTTGACAGCAAACACAGGGCTTTACTGACCATTTCCTCCAAAAAGAGATTATAGATGACACTTCGGTCAGACTGACTCCCACCACAGCATTAGACCTCAGGAGGAATCAGCGTTCATCATAGATGGATTATGTATTTAGGGGAATTAATAACTGTCAGTCAGAATTTTCTCCCCCATCATAGTCTGGTAGCGATTGGATTAGACTGAAGATTTAACCTTAAGCTCCAGACAGGAAATGACATTTCCTTAAGTGACACATGCACAAATGGTGTTAAATGATTTGATTTTTATTCCTGTGAACTGGCAGCCAGTCAGGGTGTCTCCGCAAGGATATTTAGAGGATGGAGATGCTCTTTGGAGATACGGAAGAATAAACCGTGAATGATGAATTGATATAGTAAACTGCAAAAAAATTATTTTCTTACTTAATTATCTTTGTCTTGTTTTTCAGAACAAATATCTAAACATTGTTAAACCAAGATACATTTACTTGAGAAGAAAAAATGATTTAAGATAATGTATTTAAGATGCCGAAAAATTGAGTCAGTTTAAAATAAAATTAAGTCAGTTTATGCTTAAAACAAGACAATATCGGCCATTGGGGGCAGAAAAATAAACGGAATTTCTAAGGAAAACAAGATAACTTTTCTACGGAAGAGGATTAGGGCCAAGCAATAATAAAAAAATAAAACCATCTCAAGATTAAAGTCATTAAATTATGTGAAAAAAGTCAAGATAAAATGTTGAGAATAAAGTCATTAAATTACGAGAATAAACTCATTAAATTATGAGAAAAGTCATTAAATTACGAGAACAAATTCGTTAAATTATGAGAAAAATGTCGTTAAATTTCGAGAAAAAAGTCGAGATAAAATGTTGAGAATAAAGTCACTAAATTACGAGAACAAATTTGTTAAATTACGAGAATAAATTCGTTAATTTAATGTTTAATGTTTAATTTAACTCGTAATTTAACAACTTTTTTCTCATAATTTAATGACTATTTTCAACATTTTATCTCGACTTTTTTCTCGAAATTTTACGAGTTTATTTCTCGTAATTTAATTACTTTATTTTCAACATTTTATTTAGAGTTTTTTCTCGTAATTTAACGACTTTTTTCTCGTAATTTAATGAGTTTGTTCTCAACATTTTATCTCGACTTTTTTCTTGAAATTTAACAAGTTTTTTCTCATAATTTAATGAGTTTATTCTCAACATTTTTTCTCGACTTTTTTCTCGAAATTTAACAACTTTAATCTCGAAATGGTTTTATTTTTTTATTATTGCTTGGCCCTAATCCTCTTCCGTACTTTTCTGACTCCATTGGCAGATATTTTTTCTTGTTTTAAGCATAAACTCTATTAAACTTTATTTTGATAATTTTTTCAGTATACAAGACTTAATATCTTAAGTAATTTTGCTTCTCAATTAAATGTATCTTGATTAAAGAATTTTTTTTTTTTTTTAAATGTATGATTTGACTCTCACATCTCAAAAATGTTCTTAAGTAAACATTTAAATTAAATTTAACTATAAATGATGCATTGATAAATATTGGACAAATTTGGTCTAAACTAACCAACTTACAGGTGCTCTAAGCGATCCTGGGTGGAGTAACTTCATGTTAACATTCTCCTCCTCCTCCTCCCCTCCCCTCCGCGCTTCCTGAAACAGTCATGAACGCGCATTTAAAATCATTCTTGTTGGTTATTGGCTGGAGCATGTTTATTATGTTTTGTGGTCCAGGCTGCACCAGTTTGTTTTTGTTGCCGTTTTTGGAGCTTGTGGCGACTACAGAGACCGCGTTTTTTTACAGTTTGTTCAGGGGACAGGCAGCTAGCGGATAGTGAGGAGATGTTTGCTGTATGTGACAAAAAATGTTTTGGCCTAAAAACGCGTGACCTCGCTTAGAGGACCTTTAAGAATTACAAAATAAAGGCCTTACATTGTGCATAGTCTTGAAGAAGAGAGAATTCGTTTGGGCTCAAAGTGACCCACTTTTCTTCATTAGACATGCTGCCCAGTGTTTCTCTGCCTCTGTTTACATTCCAGTATAAGATCCACCAGCTCAACCTCTGAGGAGAGAATGAGAAAACTGTCAGTCATCATGTGATTTTTACAAAACTGATCATTACAGTGTGTAATATGTTGCTCAAGTACATAAACTTCAAGGTAAAATATTTGAATAATATAGTCTAGAATTATTTCTCATTTCACATACAGTGCTGCTTGAAAGTTTGTTAACCACTAGCAGAATCTGTGAAAATGTGAATAATTTTAATAGAGTAGTTTTTGTGATTCAGTGCTTGGTACCGGTCATCACAGAATGACAAGAATAGTTCATGTGTCACACGTGCCAACAAATCAAATGTGTAACATCATCCCAGTCAATACTGACGTCAAAGTTAGACTGGACCTCAGTGACAGGCATTGATTGATGTGAAGCACTGATTTAAAGCATGACTGAGTCCCAATATTACTAGAGAAGTACGCAACTGTTCAGAAGTTTGGGTTCAGTAAGTAAAAAAGAAAAAACAGTATTATTGTTAAATGTTATTGCAATTTAAAATAACAGTTCTCTCTTTTCATATGTAATTTATTCCTGTGATCAAAGCTGAATTTTCAGCATCATTACTCCATGATCCTTCAGAAATCATAATAATATGCTGATTTGCTGCTCAAGAAACATTATTATTATTATCAATGTTGAAAACGGTGGTGCTGCTTATTTTTATTTATTTTTATTTATTTTTTTGTGGAACTTTTGGAAATATATATATTTATTTGAAATATAAATCTTCTGTAACATTATAAATGTCTTTACAGTCACTTTTGATCAATATAATGTGTCCTTACCGAATGAAGGTCTTCATTTCTTACACCATCATGACCTCATAAATCTAAAAATCTAAAAATTAAATTAAATTATAAACATTTTAAGCTCAACATCCAATGTAGATATTTGTGAGTTACCCCATAAAAACCATATGGGTGTGGGAAAAAAAAGAAAAAAGAAAAAAAGGTACGAGTGACATATATCCCTTATGAAAATTAATCATGTTTTTACTGTAGTAACATCTGTAGAATCAGATATTTTGATCTTGAAATATTGTAGATTTCAACTCAATAATCTATTAAGAGAGAAAGTACAGAAAGGATGCACCAATAATACAATAATTATTTTCGTGCTATGACCGATAACCGATAAATTGCCTATATTAAAATTCGATATTATTTTGTCCAAATAAATGATAAATAAAACAGTATTGATCAATTTAAATGTTACATGTGAATGTAGGCTTAACAACATTGTACAGCAGGAAAAATGGATATTACTTTTTAAGATTTGCTAAAGATTACATTTAATTTTATGAAATTATTAGTGTAATTATAGTGTTAAAAATGTACTTAATGTGAGTGTTAGATAATGACGAAGGTAATCAAACTGTATAAATAGAGAAAATGAGAATGAACATTTAAATATCCTATTTTAATATCAGCTGATAGGCAATAAGATACTGATTAATCACACATTAGTTTCTAAATGTGTTTAAGCTACTATTTTCTAGCAAAACATGTTCCCATGCACTCATCCATTCCTGAAGCATTCTACAAACTGACGGAAAACTCTGCAACTCAATTCCACATCCTGTCATGACTTCCTGTGACAAGAGCAGGAAGTGCCTGGAGCAAGTGTCTTTTCTGAAAGATAATCTTTATTTATGAATAAAAGTGCTTGTCATGTCAAGAAACCAAAACAAACTCTTCTCAGTGTTACCTCAGGGTACGAAAAATGGATAATCTTGGCCTCGTCTTGGCCTTAACCCTCATTCAAAATGGCTTTTACAGTTGAAATACATTATACCCACAAGCTAGGCTCACAAAGTGACAAATTGTAATGGCATTAAATGATCACAAGTATACAAAACATTCCATACAACAATGCATATTCAACCCCACCACCATTAGTAAAAATCAACAACCCTGGAATAAAGCAATGCAAATACAGTCAACACAATTCCCTCTTTCCCACAAACACAAGTGCACAATGCGGAGTTCCACTCACCTGATGCTTCTCAAAGTCAACAGCAGCGATCCGGCAGGCATGTTATGTCTGTTCCTGCATCATCCGGAGTGGACGTCACCTGCGAGAATCCCTCTCTCTTCTCAGAGAAGCACTGTGTTTGTATCTGTGAGGAAATGAGCATGAGAGAGGAGCGATGGAGAGAGGGAGAGCGATCTACTCATCTGCAACAATCAGTTCTCGTGCCTCTGCTCACATCACACACTCCCCCTCCCTTCCTCTTTCCCCCCTTGATCTCTCCATCTTGCCGTTTAGCAGGCAGTGGATCTGGGATGTGATAGTGGAAGGCTATGCTGCACATTAATATGCAGCCTTATGAGGGGGAGTTAGGGTTGAGGATGTAGCTTTACTGACTTACTGTTGAGAGTCTCATTCAACTCAGGGACCATCTATGAAAAAGTTGTGTTATATTATATATTAACTTTTATAATAACATCACCAAACATTATTAAATGACGCTAGACCTTTATCAATTAACATACTTTGTCATGTTTTGAGGTTGCCTTGCTACTGTGTTGTTTGACAAAGTAATTAAAGGGGTCTAAAGGGGATTATGATTTCACTATTTTAACGTTAGTTAGAGTGTAATGTTGCTGTTTGAGCATAAACAACATCTGGAAAATTACAATGCTCACAGTTCAATGCAAAGGGAGATATTACAGAAATTGCTTCCTAAGGACTACAACAAACGGCTGGTAGGAACTACAACAAGCTCCTTCCTGGGTTGGTGAAATCACTAACCCTATAATGTACATAAACCCCGCCCCCGGAAACATGCAACAAAGGGGGTGAGGCCATGTTGGGCTGATTTAGAGAAAAGATGTTAAAGTAGAGTGTTGTTACCACGCCAACATTTTACGCCGGACTGATTCACATATGAGGGTCAATTCAACGCTGGATTTGCACACAAGATTAACATGACGGCACATGCTAGTCGATGAGTTGAATCAACTCCATAGCAACTACATAAATTTATCCACTAACCGTTCAGAAACGTCCAGTTGCATTCTAAAAGTTGTAACTTCTTCCTGAGTCTCTCCATCAGTGTCTGACTCTGGTTTGAACAATGTAAGGCTGAACACCGTGGCAATCATCATTTTGGCTGCGTGAGATTCTCCATCTTTGTTGTTGTTGAGCAACCGAAGCACAAGCTATTAAAGCTCCGCCCCCTTTTCTGGAAATAGGGCCGGTAGCAGCAGCTCATTTGCATTTAAAGGGACACACAAAAACGATGTGTTTTTGCTCACCCAAATAGGGGCAAATTTGACAAGTTATAATAAATGATCAGTGGGGTATTTTGAGCTCAAACTTAACATACACAATCTGGCAACACCTGAGACTTATTGCATCTTGTGGAAAGGGGTACAATAGGTCCCCTTTAACATGTTTAATGACTCTGAAGATGGTTATTTATTTTTTTTTTTCCCTACATTTAGAAATATGTAGAACCTTTTTTTTAAATATTTGTTTAACATTTTCAAATATTATATATATATACATACATATAGATTTACAAATATTATATTTTTTGATTAAAAAACAACAAATTAACCACATTTAGAAATATGCAGAATATTTTTTGGAAATGACAAAATGATGGGGGGGGGGGGCTGTAAACATCAATTTACAAATATTCAGATGTTAAATTTTTGTTGAATACTTTGAATATTTTTCAAAGAATATATTTCTTGTTTTCAAAGAATATATTACTTGAATAAAAAAAAATCAGTAGAACAAATTAACCATACTTAGGAATATGCATAATACAGCTACATAATATGCATAAAACCATTAGCTCCTGTCCTTGGTTCTGAGTGGCCAATAGTTGTTTTACTCAAGATAAAACACGGCTACAACCGCTTCACCAAACGGCTGTGTTAGTAACCACTCTTAGCAACGTAAACTGCATGTTGTCAATTAATACCGTTCATTGAAGCTTACTGTATTATGTAGAAGAGTATTGTGAGAAAGAGATCGAGTAAGCGAGTTTATTACCTGCATTCATATTTAGCATTTTCCTTCAGGTCAGTCTTATGTTCATAATAAAAAATCTGTTTAAATGTCCGATGTATTATCTTGTCCTTTTAACAGTTAAGGGGTTTTCCCGTGACTGACAGCGCTAGTCAAAGCATTTGTCAGTTGCGTCTTGTTCCGTGTTCACAACAATTCAGACTTTTCAGTGTAGAAGTCTTCAATACTGACTGACACACTCATAAAGACAGTCTTTGTCGCCATCTAACGGTGTAATAATGTAACTTCTGTTGCTGTTCACGGTCAGGAAGTCTTTTAGTGAAACTTTACTTCATGAAAGTTGAATTGATACATATTTTTTTTGCTTTAATATTTGTATTGTGTGGTAACAGTTTTATAAACGCAATAAGGTACTCGAGGCTAGTGCTGAATCGTGAATAAGTCATGGCTGACGCTTCGCGTCGTGTCTAACAACGCCCTTCAGCCATGACTTATTCACGATACAGCACAGCCTCTCGTACCTTATCACTTACATATAAGAAATGTTATGCATGAAAAAGCTGGTCCATCCATTTTGTTAGAGGAAAGAGGATTCATGACCTGTGAAGTGACTGACAGCTTTTCCAAGCTTTCTGAATCCCCTCTATTTACCTGAATAACTCCAACCATATCTGTCATATAACTGAAATTACATTCTGTAATCATTTACTGTGGATATATTTCAAGAAATGCCATACAATGAACATTGATGGTATCCAAAACTGCTCAAACATTCATCAAAATACCTTTTTTTTGCCACAGAAAAAGAAAGTCTAACAGGTTTGAAGGGTGAGTAAACAATGACAGCACTTTAATTTTTGAGAAAACTATCCCTTTTAGTTATACATGCACTGGGAGCACATCACTTTTCAATAAATAGCTGTTTGGAAACCATTAGCAAAGGCAAATTACTGCCAACTGTAAACATGTCTAGTTGGAAAACGCAAATGTAAACGCCACATATTTTGTAAACAATCTTGTAACAAAGCTAAATGAGGCCACAAATCCCATAATACTGTATATTTTACCATGGTCAACATCCAATGGAAGAGTTTCATTCCAGGCTAGGAGACATAAAGGATGGGCCTGTTTCTTTCTAGTTCTGCCAGTTGATGCAAGCAGTGTAATGCTATAATCTGAACATGAGTCATTTGGGTCTTTTCTGGCAGCAGAACACCACATTTGCGAGGCTAACAGGACCCATCTGCCATTTCAAGGAGGACAGGCCTGCTATTTTCACCACATTATACGTTTTACCTAATCAAGTCTCTGAAAATTGTTTCCAGTTGATTGTATTGTGTACTTGTAATGCAGTCCGCACTTAATAATGTAATAGGCTGACAAATATCAGCGCAAAAGAGGTTTGGGTCATTGCTAATGTGTGTTATCCTCACATCAGTGAGCTTTCAGCTCAAACTCAATGTGCAGGCATGCGACTAACAGTTAGTGATGGCAGGAAAGAGATTTGTGTCAAACCAAGCTGTTATGACTATACCTGTACAGCGGTACTAGTTTATATAAACAACATCATAACCGAGAACATGCATTTGTAGTTAAGACTCAAACTCTTTTGAACAGAATAACCGATCCCCTGTGAAGAATGGGGACCATCTTCCCTAAGGAATTGTTAGTAACAGCTCCCAAATAAGCAAAGCAGGTATGTACATATACAGTGTATTTGATGCAAATGTGTTACTTAATTCATCAAAAAGCAAAATAAAGCAGTTAGTGATGATTTGGGAGGTTTCACCATGTTTCCACAGAAAATAGCAAATGTGTTAATATTCTGCACATACTGTTAGAAGCAGCAGTAGTTTAAGTAAATGATGCTGTCTTTAATGAGCAGTAACATTTAAATAACATTAAATCCAGACACTCCTCCGGGGATCTGTTAGCGAGACATCCAACAAATTTGTCATTAATTATTTACACCACTTGAGCACGCCACCTCACTTCATTCCAGGTGTGAAATCCAGATGTTTTGAAACTGGAAAATTGAACTGCAGAAATAGTGGTATCAAGTCAAAAAGCTGCTATTTTAAATCAATACATGTGTGCAAATCAAATGTAAAACAAGCTAAAATGTTTGGCGAAGAAAATATTTAATCCAATATTTTCTATTTTTCATCAACATTTATTAAAGGAACACTCCACTTTTTTTGAAAATAGGCTCATTTTCCAGCTCCCCTAGAGTTAAACAGTTGAGTTTTACCGTTTTCTAATTCATTCAGCCGATCTCCGGTTCTGGCGGTACCACTTTTAGCATAGCTTAGCATAGTTCATTGAATCTGATTAGACCGTTAGCATCGCGCTTAAAAATGACCAAAGAGTTTTGATATTTTTCCTATTTAAAACTTGACTCTTCTGTAGTTAAATAGTGTACTAAGACCGGCGGAAAATAAAAAGTTGTGATTTTCTAAGTCGATATGGCTAGGAACTATACTCTCATTCCGGCGTAATAATCAAGGAACTTTGCTGCCGTATCATGGCTGCAGCAGTGCAATGATATTACGCAGCGTCTCCCACAAATGTCTCCATGGTTGCAAGGCACGTTCCCTGTGCAAGCAGGGGCTCACGGGCGCTGCGTAATATCATTGCACTGCTGCAGCCATGGAACGGCAGCAAAGTTCCTTGATTATTACGCCGGAAAGAGAGTATAGTTCCTAGCCATATCAGCCAAGAAAATCACAACTTTTTATTTTCCGTCGGTCTTAGTACACGATTTAACTACAGAAGAGTCAAGTTTTTAATAGGAAAAATATCAAAACTCTTTGGTCATTTTTAAGCGCGATGCTAACGGTCTAATCAGATTCAATGAACTATGCTAAGCTATGCTAAAAGTGGTACCGCCAGAACCGGAGATCAGCTGAATGGATTCGAAAACGGTAAAACTCAACTGTTTAACTCTAGGGGAGTTGGATAATGAGCCTATTTTCAAAAAAACTGGAGTGTTCCTTTAAAGTTAATACTGTTATTGTTACTGTTAATATTGTTATTGCAATTTGTCTGGCTGACTGTATGCTGTGATAAATTATATAATAAATATAATTTATTATACCCAATTGTACTCAGATAGTGGTTCAGTTTTTAAAAAAACACGCCATAAGGTATTCTTATTTTATTTGTTTATTTATTTTCATCATTAATAATGATAATAACAACACAAATACTTTTTCAACTTATTGTAAGTATCAGTGGTTTTAAGTGCTCTGTTCTTCTCGTCCTATAGGAATTGTTCTCCACTGAAACTGTCCCTCCACAAACATTGAAATGATCAATAAACATAAGTAGGTTACTGAATAAAATGGGGACACAATTTTAGTGGCCCTGCTAGTACCACCTGGTGGTAACTTGTAGAATTACATGAGAGCACACCACAGCTAACAACCAGCCTCTCTATTGGTTTATTCACAAAAATCAAAGATTTTTCCTAAAATACAATATATAGCTATAAAATATTACATGTTAAAATCACATTTAAAAATAAATGCATGGTGCTCTTTTATGTTGTCAGTAAAAGCTCTGTAGGATAAAACTGATCTATAACCACTACACACAGTTCTTCAAAAAACGCTCGATGCATTTCAAATAATGCAGATAAAGCTACAGTTAATATAAATCGGTACCTTCTGAGTTTAATTTACTACATGCATTAGATTGAAAAAGATTGAAAAGTTAGTTTGTACCATTCTGAGCACTTAGAACCATATTGTCTTGACAATACATATGTCGTTACTGTGTTAGTATCTTCATTCATACCATTTTAATAGCATCTTTTCAATGCTAAACCTAAATCAGAGTCAAAAGTTTGTAAGGAGAACGATTTGCAAAACTGTCTCTGTGAAATGTCAATATGAGGTTAATTGTTGTTAATTGTTGAGGTTAGTTGGTCTCTTATCTAGTTTTGTTTCTTCATCCTGTTACCAAGCTGGTTCACACACTGTAGACTCCAGAAGATTGCAGAGATTATGACAAAGGCCTGCAGAAAGAAAACAGATATTTAAATTAAATTAGTTAATATTAATAGGCAAACTCTATTTTATGAATCACTGATTAAAAAAAATACACAGTTTATACTTTAGAATATCTCTAGTAATGCACATTTAAGGTTTTTTTAATTAAATAAGTAAAGTTTTTAATGTCATTATGTATTTGAAGAGTTAGATATTATTGCAATGAAGCTGATGTGTATAAGGAACTGTAAATATACAGTAAGTGGGTAAACAATAGATAATACTTTATGATTTTGTTACAATATCACTGTGCATAGGTCAAAATCTTATTTGCAAAAACTGAATGTGAGAGCCCTAAAATGTCACATACCAGGAGAATATACTACATAAAGAATTAAAGCCAAAAGGTCAAGCATGTGGCCAAAGAATCTCCCATGATGCATTTGGAGTTGAGGTTCACAGAAGCCACTGTGGAAACAGGCCAGAAGTGACATTCTTCCAAAAAGCTGTAACCTTAACTGCCCCTCCTTCCTTGCGTTCAAGACCATAAACTGCATCCGAGCTCTCAACAGAGTCCAAAATCATATTCTATCTATCAGAACTACCTCTCCAATGGGAAATAAATAAGGATAGTTTCCTCAGGAGCAGCACAGCTGTTTCCCTCTGAGAGAATAGAGACAGAGAGAGCGAGAGAGAGAGACGGAGGGAAAGGCATGTCTCTGTGCTTCCTGACCTCCTGCTACCTGATTCCACCCGTTAAATGGCAATGCAATTTTTTTTCAATGCACGTTGTTTACCCTTATTCATAGAAAAATTACAAAAATGAAATCCAATGTCTTGATGTTTTTCTTATTATTATTAAATGAAGTGCATCTTCTGATTCTCAGATTTTCTTGTGACAAATGCATCTCAAGCCTGGAACACACCAAGCCGACGAAAGCAGTTTGGCTCACGTCCGTTTGGTTGCCTTGACACACCAAAATGACGCCAAGTAGCATGTCCGTTCTGCGACTGCGTAAGATGAAATGCCTTTCAGTACCAGCAGGTGGCAGTAGCTGAACAGCTAAATCAGAATGATCAGATGGCCCGACTGACTGAGCTCCGACGCCGATGTCGAATCAGCCGATAAAAAGCAGACGAGGACCCACTTCAGCTGACGATGCGGAATACACTGAGAAAATTTTGTCGGCCGACGAAAAAAAACTGTCTTGGTGTGTTCCTGACTTTGCGTTGACATTCTACAGTACTCAATTAAAGATCAGAGGTTACAATATAAACATCAAATTCTCATAAAATTAAATGATTACATTCTATACTATGTAACAATTCTTTCTCTTTTTTAGGAGAAATATCTTAGACAATACTACAGCTTTTCTTTGGGGAAATAGCATTAGACAAAGACTAAGTACAAGTGCAAAAATTATTCGCTTTTGAGACATTACTTCATTCTATAGGCCTACCTTCGGTCTGTACTGTCACCTGAGTCAATTTAATTTAATTTTAATTCAACTTTAATTCAATTTAATAAAAATAAAAAAAATCAAAGACAATTTGAAAATGTTCCTTAAAAAAAAGGATTTGAAAATGAAGGAGTTCAATTAAAAAAAAAAAAAAAAAAAAAAAAAAAAAATTATATATATATATATATATATATATATATATATATATATATATATATATATATATATATATATTGCATGAATTGGAAACAAATACATAATTATAGCATAAATATTACTTAGAATTCAGGTAGATTTTCCGGTAGGCTATTCAGGTACAGAAACTGCAATCAAAAGTAAAATAACACTGCACTTTATAAATAAATATACATTACAAATATAGTTACAAAAGTTATTCAGTCAAGAACAGTGAGTGAATTTTCTCTTTGTCTTTTGTTGTTTGAGTAATGTTATTATAGAGACGGCAGCAAGAATATTAGGCTGCTGTCACTTTAAGAGCTGCACGGATCCAATATACTGTTACACATGCGTTTTCTTTGTCAACTGTTTACGTTCACTTAAGACATAACCGACTGTGTTTATGAGGACATTGACATATTTTTGTGTGTATTTGCCTGTTCAAGTGCAAAAAGACATAGAAGAGAATAGGTCAGTATCACGCACTATTCAGTATGAGAGGCGGCTTTCTGTGCACACATTTTTGATGTGTGTGCAGCAGAGAAAACGGTGTGCGTTCTTGCACTTGAATGGTTTAAAATCACTTTTTCTGTGTGTGCAGCACAGAAAACAGTGCGCGGGTCTTCTTGCGCTTTAATGGATTAAAGTCATATTAAAATGCACATAAAGGAATCAATAAGAGGAATCAAAATTTTTTATTTTATAACAAGTATCCGATCCCAGAATTAAAATCAATTTTCGATTCCCAACCTTACTTTTGACTGTGAGGAGTAAGAGTGTGACCCCTAAATGAGGAGCACCTGAGGGTTAAATGACAAACTGGCAGATGTTTCAATCAATTTGAGATCCTTTTTCTCTCAGATTTTATTTCGCAGGTGTATAAAACACAAGTGGAAAAACACATGAGATGTGATATAGTATGTTTTCCCTTCTTTTTACTGCTCTTACTGCCTCGGTTGACCTCGTGTCTCTCTTTCAGTCTCCCTCGCCTATTTTCTCTCTTTCAGACACATAAAAGCACTAGAAATAAGTACAAAGATACATTCTAAGTCACTAAAACAAGCAGCACACATTCACACTTGGGTTTAATAAGCAAAGAGTCAAGTCTTCAGGGCAGCTGTGTCAAATGCACACAGGACTAAATCTTTGCTGTCACCTCTGTGATGTATGTCTAAGTAACTTTTTTGCCTTCATAAATAGTTTTCTAAGTCCTTACGATGGTTAATTGACTTGTAGTGGTGTGTTTGAGGCGAGCACTAACCCCCTCTGGCACGTCTACGCCAGAAAACAGCACTTGCAAGTTGAGCTGCATCGACCCGACACAATCTCGCCACATGTTCACGTTCACGCGAGAGTGACATAATGCTTTACGGTAATTCAAAAACAATGTATATATTATGACTTTATAAGACAATTTCGAAAATTACCCACCTCCATCGAGATTTCGATGTAGTCCAGAGCTGCGCTTGGAGTATTTACAACAGTGTGATTCACTGAATGAACCTGTAGGGGGAGCTTCGCAAATCTTACTGAGTTCCTCTTTAAACCTGTACACTCCGCATGGAAGCCTATGTCAGTAATGAACACTGCTTCCTATTTAGGAACTAAGAGAAACCTGAGGTTAAGTCATGGGTTAAGTGTCTTACTCAAGCACACAATGGTGACATACACCACCATTAAAAAAAATCAGGGTATTATGCTTATTCATTATTATTGATGCATTAAATTGATCAAAAGTACCAGTAAAAAAATGTTTATACTGTTAGAAAAGATTTATATTTCAAATAAATGCTGTTCTTTTAAACTTTCTATTCATCAAATAATCCTGAAAATAATGTATCATGGGTTCCACAAAATATTAACGAGAAGTATTTTCAACTTTGATAATAATGTTTCTTGACCACTAAATCAGCATATTAGAATGATTTCTGAAGGATCACGTGACACTAAAGACTGGAATAATGATGCTGAAAATTCAGTTTTGCATCACAGGAATAAATTACATTTAAAAACTTGTTAAAATAGAAAACAGTTATTTTTAAATTGTGTTATCATTTCACAATATTACAGTTTTTACTGTATTTTTGATCAAATAAAAGCATGCAGCATTGGTGACCAGAGGAGACTATTTTCAAAAACATCTTTAAAAAATATTACAGACCCCAAACTCCAGAATAGTAGTGTGTTTTGGCCCAGTATTTTGCCAATTTTTACCTTTAAAGCAATGCAAATAATAAAAGTGTGCTAAAAAATGTGAAACTCAAAAGTATGGTCCCTAAAATACCACTAGATCTCTCACAAAAAACACCACACCTAAACTATCGTATAGGCAACATTGGCTTGCCACACACAAACAAACAGAGAAAATATCCCTGTTAAACAGTTCGTGTTCTCGTCCATGACTCTCTGAACTGTTGTGGCAGTGCTGACCCTACTGAAACCCCCTACTGCTTTGGGCAGTCAAATGAGTGCCGATTCTCTGAAATGAAGACGAGAGACCAAAGCCTGTGTCAGTCTCGCTTTGACAGCCTTGTGTGACTCTCACTGGACTTTCTGTAAATCATATTCACTTCCATTCAAAATTTTGGGATCAGTGAGATTTTAATTTTTGATCATTAGTTCATTTGTTTTGAACTTCTATTCATCAAAGAATCCAGATTTAAATTGGATACACAAATAATCGGATTTGGACTGCCTAAAGTACCCTCATGTGTCCTGATCCTGCCAAGTCTTGCTGCCTGTCTTGTTTTCCCCCACGGGGTAGATTTTGTCTGTTTTTGTTTTATTTTTATTATTAATAAAAAAGTTAATTGCTCTGCATTTGAGTCCTCGCCTCATCACTCACCAAACCCTGACACTTTTCTCTAGGTCTATCACCTAAAAAGATATTAAAAACTAAAAATAAAATATATACATTTTTTTATAGAATTTTCTTTCCCTGGGCACACTGCTGTAATGCTATCTTTTCCTAGATATCCCAAACAATCCACAAACCCCAATTCACTGGTGACACCTTAGAACTAACAATGGAAACAAATGTTCCCAATCACCTGAAATACTTGCTAATACTCTTCTTATCAGTCTAATTCAGGCTCCAGATCTGCTCTCCTGCAGTGTGCTGGGGGCGTCAGGTGCTGTGGAAAGATAAGCCAGCGCTGCTGCTGACTGCAGCTTTTGTGTGAAGCTGATCTTGATAATATTATCTTAACCTTTTCCTTCAAAAAAGTGGGGTGGGTCTTTGCAGCAATGTAATTTTTGTTTCGCCGTTGAGAAATGAGGAGGACAAATATTAGCTTTGATGGGTGGAAAAACACGGAGTGGAAAAAAAAACAGGCAAGAATGGAAGAATATCATCCCCTACCTGAAATAAACAGAAGCTGGAATGAGTGTGAAACGGACACGGCAATTTTTAGGAACTGATATTGTTTCTGAAGGATTATAATGGCACTGCTGCAAATAGACTAATGTAAATGAAAGTTAGAGGGAAAAGGAAACTCTTACCCTGGTATGCTGTCTATTACTGAAACACATTCAATCAGGTAGAGTCTATGGACACAAAAATCCAACATGACGCTACTTTTGTGTAAAACTACTGCAGGCATTTCAGCACCTGAGCTTACAGATGCACGCTCTCACAGTAAAATGAGCAATTCAGCTCTTGTGTAAATCTAATCAGTCTTCCACAGCGAGCCGCAGACATGGTTAATTGATTCCAGAAACATTGCCTTTGCATAAAGCTTGGATGGTGAGAAGAGAAAGGATGGAGGGAGGGCTGTGTAGAGAAAGGTGGCGCACTAATGAAAGGTCAGCTGAGATGCACGGCCCACGCTGCAAGTGCCAGAAACACACACACAGCAATTTTATGGTCAATTGGGCCATGCATCTGGAGTCATACATCACCGAGGCGTGCAGCAAGACACAGTGCCAGATCCGAAAAACACACACTCAAACACACATACGTTTAGAACGAAAGTTAACACACATGTCTGATACCACTAGTAGGAAATAGGGCTGCCTTGTAATAGTCGACTAACTGATAGTCGATTAGAAGAGGGTAGTTTTATCAGTCGGTTAGGCACAGAAAAAAAAAAAAAACACCACATGAAGTGGTGAAGTCACGCAGTCCGTGAGGGACCAATCGTTAATGGCCTGTCCTTTTGGTAGTTACAGAAGTTTGGGGAGGAAATCCAAACATTTGCCTATCACCCATCGACCTCAAATATGGCTTATCGTTTGAAACAAGTAAGTAGTAGCAACTTTACATGGCTGCTCACTCTAACGTTAACCTAGATAAATGTGTGTGGAAGCTGAAGTAAAGCACGCTTACTTCAAGACATGGAGGCTCCAGTGCGATCACTTGCATTTAAAGGTGCCGTAGAACGTCTTTTTAAAAGATGTAATATAAGTCTAAGGTGTCCCCTGAATGTGTCTGTGAAGTTTCAGCTCAAAATACCCCATAGATTTTTTTTAATTCATTTTTTTAATTGCCTATTTTGGGGCATCATTAAATATGCGCCGATTCAGGGTGTGTGGCCCTTTAAATCTCCTGCTCCATGCCCCAAGAGCTCGCGACTGCCTTAAACAGCATAAACAAAGTTCACACAGCAAATATAACCCTCAACATGGATCTTTACAAAGTGTTCGTCATGCAGCATGTCTAATCACGTAAGTACAGTATTTATTTGGATGTTTACATTTGATTCTGAATGAGTTTGATGGTGCTCCGTGGCTAAAGCTAACATTACACACTGTTGGAGAGATTTAAAAGAATGAAGTTGTGTTTATGAATTATACAGACTGCAAGTATTTAAAAATGAAAATAACGACAGTCTTGTCTCCATGAATACAGTAAGAAACGATGGTAACTTTAACCACATTTAACAGTACATTAGCAACATGCTAACGAAACATTTAGAAAGACAATTTACAAATATCACTAAAAATATCATGTTATCATGGATCATGTCAGTTATTATCGCTCCATCTGCCATTTTTTGCTGTTGTCCTTGCTTGCTTACCTAGTCTGATGATTCAGCTGTGCACATCCAGACGTTAATACTGGCTGCCCTTGTGTAATGGCTTGAACATGAGCTGGCATATGCAAATATTGGGGCGTACATATTAATGATCTCGACTGTTACGTAACAGTCAGTGTTATGTTGAGATTCACCTGTTCTTCGGAGGTCGTTTAAACAAATGAGATTTATAAAAGAAGGAGGAAACAATGGTGTTTGAGACTCACTGTATGTCGTTTCCATGTACTGAAGTTATTTAACTATGCCAAGATAAATTCAATTTTTAATTCTAGGGCACCTTTAACTTCAAAATACTCTGTCATTTTTGATCTTACATCAAGAGTAGCATAATACATCATTCAAAACTGACTAATTTTATTTGAGTGCCCTCACAATAACAACTAGAAGTTGTGCACTTAGGATCCAACAGGAAAATAAACTGAAACTCAGCATGAAGTTGCCTCACAGACATGAGAAATATATTTATTGAAAGCTTTGAAATGTCTGTTTTTAAATTGCTGTTTTTCACGGCACATTCATAATCATAACTTTTGCCGGCGCGCTGTGGCAAGCTTTATGCATGCGTTTGCGCGCTGATTAGACTATGTAGGCAATTAAGGTTCATTATTATGATTTATATGGATTATTAATAAAAATGTACGACTAGTTGGCTAATCGCTTAAAATGAACGACAACTAGTCGACTAGAAAAATCTTTATTTGAGGGCAGCCCAAGTAGGAAACAGTCTTTTTCTATAATTTCAGCATAACTATTTGAGTGAAACATTTAATTGAGAAACTGTCCTTTTTTTGCAGCACTCGAGCTACTCCAAAAATACAACAACAACAACAAAAAGCTTGATTGTGTTATCAGGCATGTTTTGAGAATAATCCAAAAAGCATCTTGTGCTTCAATGAAAGATGAAAATCTGTAATAGAGGTTTTAATAATGCCATGCATGATGCATAAGTCAGTCAAACTTACCTCAATTGGAAAAGCCAAAAGAGGCACCAGAGGATTAATGTAACCAAACCGAAGAAGCACCATTATCAAAACGCATCTCATCATTTCCAATTCAGCTGCATTAGCTCTGAAAGAAAGGTACAAAAACATTTTATTTATTTATTTTTGATCAATTTGACTTGTACTGCACTATGTTAATATAGTGTCCATATTTACTTTGTACATACAGTAAATTCATTTTCAAAAGGCAGAAAAATCACGCTTCATGTCCAAAACAAAAATAAAACAAAAAATATATCAAAAATAAAATCAATAAATAAAATTTTTTTTTTTTAAAATAAATAAAAATTAAAAAAAATTTAATATATAGTACCTCTGATCTATCAGGAAGCCCAGAGAGGTTAGAGAAAGTAATACGTAGGCAGTCATGAGAAGTACAGTCATCTCAGAAAGTATCTGCAGGTGAGAGATAAGTAATATGCATAGATGAGTATGAGATTTATACATCTTGTTTCTCAAAGGTCTGTGAAACACCGATTTTGTACTGTGAGGAAACAATAATTTAGGTCATGATTTGGAAAGAATATCCTTATGTCTTCTCAATACAGTCAAAATACTGAAAGACTTCTGCATGCAACACAGCCTAACAAATGTCGGGGCAGTTGAGTAGTACCACCAGGACGCTCCAAGAACTCAAGGCCAGCAATAAGGGAAGTGTCATCTAAGTCTGAACTGGCACACCTCTAAGGATGGATCTACACTGAAATCATAATCTGATGATAATTTGCAGTTAATTCAAGCAACGATGTTAATGAGGTTTTCTTGACCTTGCTAACCCAACTTATTCAGCAGCGGTTAAGTCAGGTGAGTGACCTCATAATGTCTTTGATATGACACCAGCAAACAATTACTGACTTTTTCCTGTGTGACACCAGACAGAATCCAGATCCCAGACCTCAGCCCTGAAGCGCTGGCTCATTTTTCAACAATTAACAAAAAGGGAAGAAAAAACTATTTTGATTTGTTAATTTTTAAAGCATTTCCATATCCAGTTTCAAAAATAACAGAGCAAGAGGGCAGAGGGGGGAAAGGGGAGGGGGGCATCTTCCGAAATTTGCATTTCAGCAGAGGTCAGTGCACAGACCTTCCATGATGAACAGTTAGTCAAACATCCAGCAGGATTGATAGCCCTGCATGGATGATGCAATTGCAAGATTTGGTCAAGACTTCGTCCACACTAAAAAATTTATGCTTTCCTTCTTTCTGAAGTGGCTCTAAAGCATCACTTGTCAATCGAAATGAATGCAAACAGACAATGTGGTATAAATACACACTTTTACAATATTTATTGCTAAGCCTGAAGGCCTTAGTTTGCCTTTTTTTTTCTTGGAAAAGGTGATTGATGCAAAAGGAAGGTTCCCAGGGGCTGGGAAATTGGTCAGAGGACTTGTATTGGTTGCTGGACTGCCAACCGGCTGTTTTATTTGCTGGTGGAGCCAGAGAAGGATCCAGGGGACACTTCACCAATAGCCACAACTAAAGGAGCACCGCAGAGGTAGGAATCACAGGAAAACAGGCCGTTTCATTTCAGTGGGGAGGCAGGGTGGGGCAACACATTCTGGCTAACCAAAACTATGCCTGGGGAACATGGACTTCCAAGGATAACGGACAAGGGCAACTGAACATCTCTGTTTTTAAAGGAGGGGGGGGGGGTGAAAGAAAATAGACAAAGATTACTTCAAAGTGTTCTGTCTGTACTCAGCTAGTAGAAGGCCTTATTATTAAAGGACATTTAGGATAATGAGAGAGAGACTGAGGCTGATAATAGACCATGTGAGGTAGCATTAACCACAGAGCAAATTAAAAGCTTTTAAAGATCTTGTAGATGACAATGAAAGATGGCAGACAGATGATAGCTTTGACAATTCAGTCATGCACATTTCTGGGAAAATCTGATGTCAATTTCAATGGTGAAAGGGAAAAAAAAACACCTACCGTTTGATCCGTTAACAAGTTGTTATATACATCCAACAGAAGCATGAACTGTATGAACACATAGGCTTGCATCGAAGAGGACCATGCTGGATCGTAAGGCATTTCCTCTCCTGTAATCTGATCCAAAAAAAAATAAAAAAAAATATTATGTTTATAATCTATAATTTTTCACTTTTTTTAATTATTATTTTTTGGGCTGTACCATTTAGCAGAATGATAGCATTATCTGTGAGTTATCAATACAGCATAACAACAGTTATTTTTCAAATGCTTTTTAGACTGTAGAGAGTTTTACGTGGTTTCTAGCGGTCATAATTTTGGTAAATTAGAGCCATTAGTTGATCAATGATGGTCTAAATTGTTGATCAAAGCTGGTAGGAGCTAGCAGACCACCTCGAACCTACAATAAACCAGCAACCATCATCGAAAAACCAGCTTGACTACCTTAAACAATTTATTTAAGAAGCTTTTGTTGATGGTAGATGATTTTACATGGTTTCTAGCTGTTCCAAGTTGGAAGCTGTTCTTAATTAGAGCTATTAATTGGTTAAAAATGGTCTAGATTGTTAATCAGAGCTGGTAGGTCCAAAGTCAAAATGGACCTACCATGGTAAAAACAAAACTGGTGCCCTAGAACCAGTTTTCACAAGATGTAATATAAGTCTAAGGTGTCCCCTGAATGTGTCTGTGAAGTTTCAGCTCAAAATACCCCATAGATTTTTTTAAATTATTTTTTTTAACTGCCTATTTTGGGGCATCATTAACTATGCACCGATTCAGCGCGCGGCCCCTTTAAATCACGCGTTTCCTTTTATGTCTTTCTTTCTTCAGTCGAAAAGAAATTATGATTTTTGAGGAAAACATTCCAGGATTTTTCTTCATATAGTGGACTTCAACAGAGACCAACAGGCTGAAGGTCCAAATTGCAGTTTCAGTGCAGCTTCAAAAGGCTCTACACGATCCCAGATGAGGAATAATGGTCTTAAAACAATCAGCCATTTTCTAAAAAAAAATAAATAAATAAAATTATATACTTTTTAACCACAAATGCTCGTCTTGCACTGCTCTGATGCGCCACACATCGCAGAGCAGATGACGTAGGCGGAAGTAGCGCGGTAGGGCGAAAAACTCCATCTCGGTTTCTCCTCCAACATCATTGTTTTACCTTTTTTTGTAAAGACTGTTTGACTTAGTCTTTGCATGTTCGCTTTGTAAACACTTGCTCAGTACTTCTGCCTCCTCTCCAACATGATTACGTAATGCGTGGAGCATCACAGAGCTAGTGCAAAACAAGCATTTGTAGTTAAAAAGTATATAAATTTGTATCTTTTTTTGAAAATGGCTGATCATTTCACTAGATAAGACCCTTATTCCTCGGCTGGGATCGTGTAGAGCCCTTTGAAGCTGCACAGAAACTGCAATTTGGACCTTCAAATCATTGGTAGCTGCTGAAGTCCACTATATGGAGAAAAAACCTGGAATGTTTTCCTGAAAAACCTGAAAATTTCTTTTCGACTGAAGAAAAGGAAGAAATAGACATCTTGGATGACATGGGGGTGAGTAAATTATCAGAAAAATTTTAATTCTAAAGTGAACTAATAAACCATTTTTATGTTTTTTTTTTTTTTTTTTTTGGTATTTCCTGATCGTAGTCTTACTCAATATTATTTTATTAGTTTTTTATGGTTTATTTTTGAAGAGGAACAGGTAGATGGTTTTACGTGGTTTCCAGCTGTTCCAATTAGGATAACTAGAGCCATTACTTGGTCAAAGATGGTCTAAATTGTTGATCAGAGCTGGAAGACCTAATGTCAACTTGGTTAGCACTAGTAGACTACCTTGGACCAGCAAGAAATCAGCCACCACGCTCGAAAAACTACCAATAAGTCTACTTTTTTTTCTCAAATTACATCACTGTTTGGATCCAAACCTAAAATAACTCTGCTACATACATCAGTTGTTTAGGCATGAATCACTGAGAACTTGATCATTGTTGATTTCCTAAGAATCCCTGAGGCTGTCTCAGCTGCAGACACATGTGGGTTTCCCTCACACCAGAACCCTGGTGGCTGCACCGCCGCGGTGTTCTGCTTTCCCTCAGAAATCAACACATCCGAGCAGGCCTCCCTCGCTCCTTCTCTCCTCCACTCCACAGGAGAAACAACAGGCACGCCCCGGTCTGCATCACCGAGGGCCTTTCAAGATATTTCTGTCAAATTCCTGCTCTCTCCACATGTTTAGGATCACCAGGGCCTACTTTGAGGTGGCTTTAATTGTAACATGGTGAGAGCGACAGAAAGAGAGACAGGGTTTTTGAGTGTGAAACTGCGTCTGTGAGTATGTGGCGCAGTCAGACGTGTTTCAAAGCAAACCGCCGCTCTCCTGATGAGAAGACTTCAAAACCTTGTCGCAGGCCTGCTGTTTGATCGGGCCCAAAAAAGCTCGCTTTTTAAAGACGAGTGAAAATGAGCCTATTGTGCTTCGGCCCACAAAGGCGGTTAAAATTCATTTGGCAACGCCGCACACTTGTAAAGCCTGCTTGAAACGTGAGTTTGTTTTTATGTGAGAACTCAGGGAGTCATTTGAGAGACCTCTTTTCCTGTTACAGAAACAGCAGGTAGTAAACGACAAGTAAGGCAAGGAACAAAAGAGTTTCCAATTTAAAGGTAAAGGTGAACATTTCTGCACCACTAGTGGAAATGGAACTGCAAAAAATAATTTCCAAACAGTTTTCCTGAGTACTAACAAACAGAGTCAGACAAACGGATAGTCCTGCCCCTAATCCATACTATTGGTTGAGCAATTTATATTGTTTTCTATTTTAATATATTGTAAAATGTTATTTATTCCTGTGATCAAAGCTGAATTTTCAGCATCATTCCTTCAGTCTTCAGTAGTGATGTGTCGTTATTGAACGATTCGTTCATTTTGAACAAATCTTTAGTGTGACTCGGGAAGAAAGAGTCGCCTCGGGTCATGTATGCGCAATGTTCTGTAGGTTCTGTAGTGCTAGTAGTAGTTCACCTGTTTCAGTCAATGCAGTCTGAGCCGGAAAGATAATTGATTAGTTCTTTTCATGAGTCTTTCGGGTTTTTGAGTCATTCCTTAATCATGTGACAGACCCATACGCTAAACCAATGTCATTTCATTTATGTCATTATGTCCTTTTTGAGCAATCTTCTTATACATACAGTACAGTCCAAAAGTTTGTACAAAAAGTGTACAATTGTACAAAATATTTGTATACAATATTTTTTTTCAGGATTATTTGATAAATAGAAAGTTCAAAAGAACAGTGTTTATCTGAAATCTAATCTTTTGTAACATTATAAATGTCTTTACTGCCACTTTTGATTGATTTAATGCATTCTTGCTGAATAAAAGTATTCATTTCTTTAATTTCTTTTCAAAAAAATAAAAATAAAAATTCTTACTGACCCCAAACTTTTGAACGGTAGTGTATAATGCTACAGAAGCTTTGTATTTCAGATAAATGCTGTTCTTTTGAACTTTCTATTCATCAAGGAATCCTGAAAAAAAAAAAAAGTACACAACTGTTTTCAACACTGAAAATAATCATAAATGTTTATTGAGCAGCAAATCAGCATATTAGAATGATTTATGAAGGATCATGTGACACTGAAGACTGGAGTAATGATGCTGAAAATTCAGCTTTGCATCACAGGAATAAATTACTTTGTGAAATATATTCAAATAGAAAACAGTTATTTTAAATTGTAATAATATTTCACAATATTACTGTTTTTTACTGTATTTTTAATTAAATAAATGTAGCCTTGGTGAGCAGACGAAACTTCTTTTAAAAACATTAAAAATCTTAGTGGTTCCAAACTTTTGGACTGTACTGTATATTAGACCAATATGTCAAGTCTGCCTAGGAAAAGCAATTATTATACCAGCAAACTCAAAATTGGAGTAAAAATGAACAAACTAGGCTATAAATACTTTGTAATGTAGGCTTGGTTATATTTTATTATTATATAGCCTAGTGTTTATGTACAGATAAGACAGTCAAAAATTAATCAATATTTTATTTATAACAGGACTTTATTTATTTATAAAATAATAACACACCACAGATCCTCAAGAAACAGTAACAAAAACATAGTAAATGTCAAATTAATCACAAATAGTGCATGGGTCTGTCACGTGATTAAGGAACGACTCAAAAACCCGAAAGACTCATGAAATGAACTAATCAATTCTCTTTCCGGCTCAGACTGCATTAGTTTAGCATATGGGTCTGTCACGTGATTAAAGAATGACTTAAACCCGAAGAATTGTCAAACAAGAGGTGAGGTGAGCTTATCATAAACTGAAGACCCAGGTAAAGAATGAATGAATCTTTTCTGAATCTTATAGCATTGTAGTTTTGTATTGTTTGTAGTGTGATCAACGTTTGCGGAAGTAGTAGATGTGTTGAGGAAGTAACACGTAACATTTTAATTACATTTGCTAAAATGAACGAAATGACTCGAAAAAAGATTTGTTCATTTTGCTGAACCTTTGCTGAGTCGGTAAAATGATCCGAACTTCCCATCACTAGTTTTCAGTGTCACATGATTCTTCATAAATGATTCTAATATGATGATTTGCTGCTCAAGAAACATTTCTTATTATTATCAATGCTGAAAACAGTTGTGCTGCCTAATATTTAACTATTTAATAGATAGAAAGTTCAAAAGAACAGCATTTATTTCAAATAAAAATGTTTGTATCAATGTAAAAGTCTTTCTTGTTCAATTTCAAGCAGGATCGCTGAATAGGTATTTGCAAAAAAAAAAACAAAAAAAAAAACTGACTCAACTTTTGAATGGTGGTGTATGAATTAAAAAAATAATAAATTATTCTAAAAAAATAATCTAATGTTCATGAATTCTTAAACTTACAGCATTTTATTTAATTCAATTTTAATTCTATTTCCAAGAAATTTAGGAATTTGATTAGTATTTAAAGTGCATTCTCAATGCATTTCTGTCTAACATTTTAATAAGAGACATATTAATATGGTGGAGTAAAAGTTTCCCACCTGGGGTATATCAGCAATGTCTCCCAGTCTTGGTTTTCCTGGAGTCCAGCCTGGCCCTTTAAGAATGACAGACAGCTTATTTGAAATTCCTTCAGCCTCCCAGAACCTCTGCCACAGGTACGGGTAATAAAGGAACTTGAGAGGGAAAAGAAAAGAAGAATGAGGGTATAAACCATACATGGCACATGCAGCCGCTAAACTAAGCAACCTCTTTAATGCTGCATTACCCACAAACGTTTCACTCAACTATGACATGAAATATTATCCTTTTGATTTCCTTTTGAATTTGTATTTTAGACTTTTCATCTCAATCAAAAAAAAAAAAAAAAAAATTTTTAGCAGAGTTTATATTTCACCAAAAGGTAAACATTATTCTTATTCATTTTATTCATCATCATCTAGTCCTCATGTCTAAATGCTTTTTGTCACACACATCAGATCACTCTTACTCCGGACCGCCACAGGAGAGCACCGAAAAAATAATCAAACACAACCTCCATTTGGTTTTGCAGGACTCTTTCACCTCTCCTGAGCCGTATGTTTAAAGTGAAGTAATAATGTTATGGTTACAGCATGTCTTTTCCACTAGCGCTGTAATGTGAGCAGAAGCCGGCTCCCATTGACTCTGCTCGGATATTTACATCTCTAAAATTAGACTGCTCTGATACACTACAGCCCATTATGTGAAACCCTATTCATCTGCAGTGTTGATATTTTCACCAGTCAAAGGTCTTGATAGAATGAGGGGGCAAATTAATCTAAACATTTTGTTTATAAATGATGTAAACCTTGCTTACATAATATGATCACTGAGCCCATGTATGTTACAATGATACCATAGTAAAGAAACTAACCCCAAAGCAGACATAATGCAAAGATGAACTCTAAAAACAGGATATGTTTTTACTCTTAGATATTCCAAAAGAGATCTACGGAAGAGGATTAGGGCCAAGCAATAATAAAAAAATAAAACCATCACAAGATTAAAGTTGCCAAATTTCGAGAAAAAACTAGTTAAATTTCGAGAAAAAACTAGTTAAATTTCGAGAAAAAAGTCGAGATAAAATGTTGAGTCATTAAATTATGAGAAAAAAGTCGTTAAATTACGAGAACAAATTCGTTAAATTACAAATTTGTTCTCATAATTTAACGACTTTTTTCTCGTAATTTAAAGACTTTATTCTCATAATTTAACGAGTTTATTCTCAACATTTTATCTCACTTTTTTCTCGAAATTTAACAAAATTTTTCTCATAGTTTAACGAATTTGTTCTCGTAATTTAACGACTTTTTTCTCAAAATTTAACATTTTTCTCAAAATTTAACATTTTTCTCATAATTTAACGAATTTGTTCTCGTAATTTAACGACTTTTTCTCGAAATTTTAAAACATTTTTCTCATAATTTAACGAATTTGTTCTCGTAATTTAACGACTTTTTTCTCAAAATTTAACAACATTTTTCTCAAAATTTAACAACATTTTTCTCATAATTTAACGAATTTGTTCTCGTAATTTAACGACTTTTTCTCGAAATTTAACAACATTTTTCTCATAATTTAACGAATTTGTTCTCGTAATTTAACAACTTTTTTCTCGAAATTTAACAACATTTTTCTCATAATTTAACGAATTTGTTCTCATAATTTAACGACTTTTTTCTCGAAATTTAAAAACATTTTTCTCATAATTTAACAAATTTGTTCTCGTAACAACGTAATTTAACAAGTTTATTCTCAACATTTTATTTCGACTTTTTTCTCGAAATTTAACAATTTTTTCTCGTAATTTAATGAGTTTATTCTCAACAATTTATCTCGACTTTTTTCTCGAAATTTAACAAGTTTTTTCTCGTAATTTAATGAGTTTATTCTCAACATTTTATCTCGACTTTTTTCTTGAAATTTAACAAGTTTTTTCTCGTAATTTAACGAGTTTATTCTCAACATTTTATCTCGACTTTTTTCTTGAAATTTAACAAGTTTTTTCTCGTAATTTAACGAGTTTATTCTCAACATTTTATCTCGACTTTTTTCTTGAAATTTAACAAGTTTTTTCTCGTAATTTAATGAGTTTATTCTCAACATTTTATCTCGACTTTTTTCTTGAAATTTAACAAGTTTTTTTCTCTTAATTTAATGAGTTTATTCTCAACATTTTATTTAGACTTTTTCTCGAAATTTAACGAGTTTTTTCTCGTAATTTAACGAGTTTATTGTCAACATTTTATCTAGACTTTTTTCATGAAATTTAACGAGTTCTTTCTCGTAATTTAATGAGTTTATTCTCAACATTTTATTTCGACTTTTTTCTCGAAATTTAACAACTTTAATCTCAAGATGGTTTTATTTTTTTATTATTGCTTGGCCCTAATCCTCTTCTTAGAGATCAGTATTACAAAAAAAGATAATTTAAAAATTGTAATGTAATATTAGTATTAATATTATTCATATTTAGATACATTTGTAAAATAAAAATATGAATAATTACATAAAATAAATATATCTTAAAGGATTAGTTCACTTTCAAATGAAAATTACCTCAAGATTTACTCACCCTCAAGCCATCCTAGGTGTAGATGAGTTTCTTCTTTCTGATGAACACGATCAGAGTTATATTAATAATATAATGGCAGTGAACGGGACCAACAAGATTGAATTTTAAGAAAGTGCATCCATCCATCCTCTTCCACATGGCTCTGGAGGGTTAATAAAGGCCTTCTGAATTGAAGTGATGCATTTGTGTAAGAAAAATATCCATATTTATATAAGTTATAAAGTTAAATATCTAGCTTCCATCAGACCATCTTCCATTTCATCTTACAAAAAAGCGTAACTGACATCAGGACGTAGCGTAAGCTTTTTGAACTGGCCTTTGCACATTGAGTCCGAAATTTTCGTATGCGTTTTTTCGTATTTTTGATTTTATAAATTCGTCACACACAGAGACCTTGCACACTTGCGCATTAATGAATCCGTGGCTAAAAAATTCGCAAAACAATGCAAAATGAAGTCTTCAAGCAGTGAGAATGATTTAGTTGTCCTCTCTTCTTAAAAAGAGGAAATATTGGGTCCATCCAATCCCGAGATTGCGTAGAGAGAAGAGTTCCACCTCATCAAGGAGCTGAGAGATCATCCTGAGCGTTTCAAAGTTTACTTCAGGATGTCAGTAGCTCAGTTTGATGCTTTGCTAGTGATACTGGCACACACTGTCTTTATATTCTTTCTCTTTGTATTCTGCACTTTGTTTGTCATTCAGTGCTACTGCTTTTTGCTGTAGACGACGTGGATCAACTTGTCAGATGCCAATCTGGATTTTGGCCTTCGCTTGTACGGTGGCTCTGAATTGTCAAAATGTCTCTCAAAATGCGTGCCATGTATTCGAAAAACGCAGAAAATCCGAATTATATTACGACGGACGAAAGTTTCAGAGACACAATTGACAAGGTTGTATTTATTTTTTAACGTGCGAAAATTTCAGATGCGAATTTCGGACTCAGTGTGCAATGACCTTTACACTTTACACTTGAATACAGAAGGCGGTCTGGTGAAAGCTAGATATTTTACTCCATAACTTGTTAAAAATGTATGTTTTTTCTTACACAAATGCATTGTTTTGCTTCAGAAGGCCTTTATTATGCTGTGTGGAGTATGTTTATGATGGATAGATGCACTTTCTTCAGCTCATACTCGTTGGTCTTGCTCACTGCCATTATAAAGTTTGAATGCTCCAGGATGTTTATAAATATTAACTCTGATTGTGTTCATCAGAAAGAAGAAAGTCAAATAAACCTAAGATGGCTTGAGGGTGAGTAATTTTCATTTTAAAGTGAACTAATCCTTTAACATTTTCACAGCTGTGGTGTACTAACCTCAACAGACCAGATTTCAAATGTGTTGATTGGGTGTGTGAGCCCATAGACAACTTTATCACTTTCAGGAGTGAACGTACCTGCGATGGAAAACAGCAGAAAACAACACATTTTGTGTGTTCCTAGATCACAATAGTAGTATCATCTTTTGTGTTTTTAGGTTATAATTTACACTACTAATTTGTACTTTGCGCCATTTTTATTAGCACAGACAGTAGAAAGATTACATGAAATTATGAGAACAGAGTTTAATAGATGCATGTGCTACTAGGGCATAGATCAGGCTTGTTTTCATTAGTCAGACAACAACCTATTGGTCGACATTTTAAAAGCATATACACAGAACTTACCAAACATCTTGTCCCATATAATCAGAATTCCTGCATAATTCTTGTCGATGCAATATGGATTTCGCCCTGCGAATGCATGGACAAATGTTAATGATTCACTACATAGATAATGACTAGTTGTTACAGAATCACTGTTTTTTCATCAAAAAATAAATAAATAAAAGTGTATAGCCAGTATTAACACAGTGTTACTTATGTCACATGATAAGATCTCAATGACAGTTCACCCAACAAAATAGGCTTCACTTTAGACCCACAGTGATAAACTAACACCAATGCATTATGGGAAAAGTGCAATGCAATTCTACTGTCAAAGGTTAATAACACTTACCATGATGAACTCTATGGTGGCTGGGAGTATTTAGGATCCACTCCAGAGGTCCAAGATCTTTGACCAACTAGTGATAGAAATTTCACAAGGTCACAGATAATATTCTTTCAAGACTTTCAAGCTCCAAAAAAGATGCAAAGCACCATAAAACATCATAAAAGTAATCCATGTGACTTGTGCGCTATATTCAAAGTCATATGATAGCTTCACGTGAAGAACACTTAGAAATATGAACTAAGTTAATTGATTCGCTCACAAATCTGACTAATCTGGTACCCAAGTGCAATTCACTGATTCAAAGATCCATTCACAATTGTTCACAGATTACTGAAAGGGAAGCTCATCAATGAATAATTACTTTAATTTGGGTTTACCATGGTGCTTTTGCGTCATTTTTTATTATTTATTGTTTGAAAACATACATGGGCAAAAATGACTAAATTCAAAATGTCTTCTTTTGTGTTCCACGGAAGAAATAAAGTCATACAACTTTGGAAAGATATTAGGGTAAGTACATGATGACAGAATTTTCATTTTTGGGTGAACGCTCTCTTTAACCTCACTAACAACTATTTCCTTTAAAAGGGCAACAGCAACAGGTCGCTCCTATATTCAGTATGTAAACCACAAACAAAACACCAAAAGACAAATGATCATGGATTAGCCCATTGTCCTCCTCTGACATTTTTCATATGGACAGGCAGACTGAATCGTAATATTAGTCTTACATACAACATGTGATTAATTTTCCCTATTGAGTGCCTTGTCTTTATCTTGGCATAATACGCTGAAGAAATGTGCTCTTCAGGGATTGTGGAACCTTGACTGGTTCAGATGTTCACGAATGTACTTGGAGACATCATTAATACATAGTGTTTTCTTATCTGATGAGCTTGGTCGAAACTCTGCTAACTACGGAAAGAGAAAGGTGGCCAAATTTCCAGATGGAAAGAACAATATTTATAGATTGGATGTAAAACAAACACTACATTGGATTAGAAGAAGCATAAAGAAGCCAATACTGTAAGTCTACTAACACACACTCAAATACACGCGTTTATGCGCAAGCTTAATGGTGAGTTAAATGCACAAATACACACTCAAAGCCTTATTTTACCAGGATTTAAACATCCATTTCAGCTAGATGAAGCATATATCGCAGGTGTTGGGGCTGACCATCAGGTTTTTTACTTAAGTGTTTGATTTTTGACGTCTGCAAAAAGGGAACAGCTCAGCATAAGCGAGCACCATATTTCAGTGGGCCATTATTTCCATGTAATGAGAGATCTGGCAACAGCTGAATTTTATCTTAAAAGAAAAGAGCTCCCTCACGACTTAACTCGTGTTCTAATGTTGGATGAGGACTGGGAATTCGATGCCAATAAATTACATGACATCAAAAAAAGCCTATAAAGGGAGCATAAATTATACCCCTCAGAAAATTGGAGACGTGAAGACTGTTTTCACTAATAGAGCTCTACAAGATGGAAGTGATTCCAAATCCATTTCCCAAACGATCCCCGAATGTAAAGCCGACACTGAAGCCCATTTAAATGGCAAATGTAAAGCTTCTGTTTGGAATATTTCATAAAATCTCAAAATCTCATTACTTATGATTGACTGTGGTATTCATAACCACAGAACGGGCAAAACTGCAAACCTACAAATGATTAGAAAAAATGCCTAAACGAAAGTTTAACACGCTATGAAACTAACCTGGAATGGTTAAGAGCAAGAATGGAAAAGAAATGGCCTCATTTTATCTTATAATGTGCCACTAAAAGATGTGCTAAACCATTAGTAATGACAAATCCCATAGTACCTCAGTATGAATCCAGAACTGATACAGCAGGTTAAACTGTACGTGCACTGCAAACACTGACGGAGGGACCATCAGCGCCAACGGAAGGTAAAACAGCTGATAAAACATAAAACATTATCACTTCATAATAGGTCATTAGCTTCACGGCTAGAGCTCATTAACTAATAACTGTTATGTGATCTATCATGCACCGTGCCAAAATGATCATAGGTTAATTAGTGAGATGCAGGTACTTCATACCCATGAGGAAAACTGCTGAGTGACAGATTGGCGTAGCGCTGTCGACAGATTGTAGTGTTCAGAACTGTGGTGAACCTGATGAGCAGCCCACAGGAAGTTTAACTCTGAAACGACAAAAAAAAAGGGAGAAAGACAAAGCTGAATGACATTGTTGAAATAATGTGCAGAATCTGAATCAATGATAAGTAGCAATAAACTGGACTAATTTCTATGTTTTGGTTTTGGACATGTTTTGAATTTGTTGATATAAGCAAATCTATAGTTTGCAAATGAAAAAAAGGGACCCTAAGAGACCCATTTTCAGACCACCAATCTCTTTTTTGGCAGAAAGATTTGTCTATATACTTTTTTTCATTTTTCTGATGAAAACATACGGTTTAAAAAAAAAAAAAAAAAAAGTCCACTCTCAAGTCTCCATGATAGTCTGGTCCTTTGATACGGCTTGGGTTCCTCCTTCAATGAAGTCTACAGGATTGCCTTAGCAAGCAGAACTAATGAGATGACCAACACTGTCAAATCTCTTTAGGATTTTTCTTTGAGATTGTCGAAGGCCTTGTGTAAGTGTGAGGTCCATCAAATCTAAGAGCTGGTGAAGTTCCCAGTGAAATGCTGTGATCCAGCTGAAAAAACACATCGTGGTGAGAGCATAAGAACGAAACCTTCCTCTCTGCCAGTGGGGCTCTGCAGAGAAGTTAGAATCACCAGGCCAGCGGCAAAGTGAGTAGTCAAAGCTCTCCACTGAGAAAACAACATCAACAAGTCCACTTAATCCAGATAACAGGACAAGGAAGAGATGCTTTCAGTGTGTATATATATGAAAATGAAAACTGTTTTCAAACAAGTTTTCTCAAACCAACAGAACAATGTTGTCTCTGCACTTTAAGCTGGAATAGAAATGACACAATTTCAATTTAAATTCCAAAATTTTAATGAAGTATTGCAAGAGCTAATACTACTTTGTTATAAATGACACTCTCTAGAGCTTTCTGCTTTGAATCAAGAGATGAAATCAGAGGTTTTTCTTAAAACACACCCGCAGAGCTCCAGTCAGTGTTAGAGAGTGTGTGAGCCCATGCTTTCACCTCCTAGGGCAGAGCAGTGTAAGATTGATGTGGGGTGTCACCGGTAGGAAGTATGTTCAGCTAGGCCTCATTGCAATCCGTGTCCTCGTCCGCCGGCCTCGGCTGGAAGCCGCATAGTTTGGCAGGCAGTATTCAGAGGGGAAGAGCTTTAATGATGAGAACCTATGCCACAGAAAAGACTTTCCCATCATGCTTGAAGACCATGGTCTGCTCAGACACGGAGATTCTGTTCTTTTCTCAAGAATATAGGGATAAATAGCATTTGGTTGCACAGAAAGCAGTGTGTACTATAAATGGATAGAGAAAAGCATTAGTTTGGTCTCAACACTCAAGGAGAGATATCAACTAGAGGTGCTCTTGCTGGGACATCTGTTAATGGACACTTACTGACCCAAGGCAAAATATTCTCTATGCAAATTAATATCCAAATGATGTCATGACATTCTCAGAATAAATGAATGAAATGAATGTACATTTTTATTTCAAAACAAAATCATCACCTTAAGGTTCAGGGTCTAGTGTACTTATATAGGTTCTTATCTATAAACTCTGGTATAGATGCAAAGTACAGAAAAAGAAAAATACAGACTCATGTACAATTACCATCACAGTACAGTTCAGTAACAGTAGATAGGGTAAATAGGGTGAGAGGCCTTCACATAAGCCCCATAAAAAATACACTGATTATCTTATTGTGCATTACAGTGCACAGTTTAAAGTGTACGGCAGAAACATTTTGAAAAAAAAAAAAAAAATTAAAAGGGGTGGTTCGTTGCGATTTCACTTTTTTAACTTTAGTTAGTGTGTAATGTTGCTGCTTGAGCATAAACAGTATCTGCAAAGTTACAGCGCTAAAGTTCAATGCAAATTGAGATATTGCTTTTAAAGTTATGGCAGTTTAATGCCTACAAAAATGATTGGTTTGGACTACAACAAGTTTCTTCACGGGCTGGTGACATCATAAACCCTGCAATTAACATAAGCGTCTGTTTATGGGTCCTTAACTGTAAGTATGTTCTATTGTTTGTAGTATGTTTTTTAAATGCATTATTATGAATTATTACTATTTTTTGGTTGCCAGTGAGCTAAATTCTATTGCATACTTCTCCAAAAAATGTCAACAAACACCAACAAACTTCTATGTTCATAGACAAACAGTTGTTCATGCTATAAATTAAACGATACCTTTACAAAAATGCTACTACTCAGTCATTCGCCTACAGTAAAACTTTAATAAGGATAAAACCGTATATTTAAAGCTAATAAACAGCAGTAATGTTTACAAGTGACAGCATATCTAAACACTTTGACACAAATAAAAACGGAAATACTTACTATTCATAAACGTCCTTTAAAAGCCGTGCTTGCAGAGGTTCTGCTTGACCCTCTTCATCATTACTGCTATCTGGGTCTGATTCGGGCTCAATTTGATATGACAATCTAGACGCCATTATTTACATTTCCACTGAAGCACATGTAACAACTAATGGTAAGGGCCGTGGCATTTCTGGACACTTCAGCGAATCACAATACACTGGGAAAGGTAACCAATCTGAGCCCATTGCGTATTTCGAAGGGAGGATCTTCATAGAACCAGGAAGCCAAACCAGCCATTCAAATGACAATAGAAACAGCGGTGTAGAATTAAGGTAAAATATCTGAAAAATACACCGTTTTTTTTTTTTTTAAACGAAGAATGTTAAACTGCACCCCATAAACACAATCAAGCCTAGAAAAAAAAAAAAACAGTGAACCATCCCTTTAAATCTCTCTACTTGTAAATGTGTTAATGTATTTTTATGTGCTAAATGTGCACATTCAAACAACCTATTAATAAAAACTATAAGAGACCAAGAACACTTGGCAGTCAAGTTCTTTTCATCACATGCATTAAATATTGAGTTTTCCCTTTTCATCTAACACGTGAATAGTCCCTCAGCTCTAGTGCCACCCCTTAGACTTGGCCCCACATGATGCCACGGGCCTCGCTGAGCCTCAGAGTGGCGAGAGACTGCATGCCATGTCACTCAGGTTATCAATGAACTGTGAACGTCTTGGCAGAGTGGACAAGCTGTCAGCGAACAAAAGACGCCAACACAAACAGTCATCTGAGGCAAGCCAACCCATGTCTGTCACCACAATACTTCACAATGTCTTTGCTCACAGTCAAAACCACCGCTAGAGACGTTTGTAAAAAGAGTGGTATATTTTGAATTACACTACACATGAATAATCATGGAAAAACTCTGCAAATGCAGGTGCGACATTGCTCTTATACAATTATTGAATAAACAACATGTTAATATTGAGTAAACTTAAATCTAATTTGTTCGTGAATCACAAGTTGTGCTGTATGTTTTTTATTCACTAAAAGAATAGATTTAAAAGAATTAATTTGTTCTTGAATCAGACTACACTGGTTGTGCTATGTTATTACTTTCAGCCTGTATGGACAACACAATAGAAGTTATTTTTTCTTTGCTATAATTTTGTGATACCCTCCTTTTTTTTTTTTACATTCATTTTGAACTGCAGGATTAAACAGGTCACATGTGAATGGGCATTGTGATGCTACAATGTACCCACTCAGAAAGACAAATGTACCAGTTCATAATGATCACTTTGATGTCAAAAAATGCCCTGTGCAGATATGCTGCATGAGTTACAGTGTTGGGGAATGTTAATTTTAAAAAACAATGCATTACAATATTGCGTTACTCCCTAAAAAGTAACTAATTGAGTTCGTTACTTTTTATTAAATGTAATGTGTTACTTTTTATCAACTGGGCTGGGCTGTTTGTTTTTTTATATAGCAACAAAAAATTTCTATTTTTGGCAAATGTAAAGGCCCTTTCACACCAAAAGTGAAATGAATAAGCTTCAGACTAAAGGAAATGCTAATTCACGCCTGTACCATAGAGGCTCAAACAAACCTTACAGCTGTGCTGCCATTCTGCAGTGCAGAAGAATAGGATGTAGGACAAGTAAATGAGTAAATATGTGCTCACATTTAGTCTAGAACTAGTCCAGAATAACCATCAAGTTTACACATCGCACACAACGCCTCTGCACTTACTCTTAATTTCTCTCAACATGGAGACAGGAGAGCTGTCAGTCAAAATATGGGAGAACTAAGTAACTTGCGTTACTTATTTGAAAAAGTACCGCAGATATTTTGTTGTAAATTTAAAAGTAATGCATTATTTCACTACAGTAGTTACTTGAAAAAAGTAATCTGATTACATAACTTGTGCGTTACCCCAACACTAATCGGTTCATGATAAAATAGACGCTCACAGAGTGCTATTAGCCTAATCAATGGCTACTCATGACACTTGACAACACAGATAGAAGCATCCCTAACATTTTGGTCCTTTCATTGCAGGTAGCCTACCTTTACTTGTTGGGAAATGCCTTTACATGCACTCTTAAAAGCTGTATTTGGGATGTTTAAGTTGGGGGAGGCGCAACGCGAGCAGGCGCATTTGCACGGTTGCTTTATTTTTGTAATTCCGCTAAGTGTCACTAGTGTTGCAGAAACGACATACTTTACTTTTAAGAATAGCTATCAAAACCAAGTTCAAATTAATATTGCAATTAATTGGAAAATCTTTTTTTTTTTTTTCTACTCATACTTCACTCATGGCATATGGTGGAGGACGTGGACTCCAATCCTGAAGGACAGAATCTTTGACACAGCAAGAGACATCCCTCAGACTGGCTTGGTTTGGCCTTGTCCAAAACCCACATACGCACACACTTGCCTATAAACACAAGTGGCTGATTTGCTGGACATTGTTGATATTATTGCAGTGTCCCGGGGGCGCTCGTTTTGAGCCCTGGCTCCACATCCTGGCCGGTTCGATTCTTTTGTACGCCCTCCAACCTGCTCGGCCGGGGACTTCCAGAGGCAGTAGAAGATTTATGAAGCCCTCGTGGCCTGGGGTTAAACCCCGCCGCCTTCCACCAAGAGGATTCCTTTTGAAAACAATAACATCCAGTCCCGGCCTCCTTTGGGACAGCCCGTGGCGGCATTGACGTGATCTGTTTGTCTTGACAACTGCCGCCGTCTGCGTAAACGCTAAACGTGTGCCACTACTGTATCCTGAACCTGATGTTAGGAGGTTGCATATGTAAACATATGTGCTACTGCAACCTTTTGCTACTGGAGAAAGGTGCCTTTTTATAGCTTTTCCGATTCCAGTTACAAATGATAAATGTGCAAATAAAGTCAGACCTTCTGTATAACCTTCCTCTGTGCATCTTTACAAGGTTACATCAGACATAATATTTACTTATTTTGCCCCAAGCACTTCCAATGATGACAGCCCCAAAATGCCATGTCTAATATGATCAAAGTTTACTTTTGGAAAACCCATTGGCTCAAGTGCCATAAACACCTTTCCCAACTGAAAAACATTGAACGTGGTGAGGTGATAAAGAATGTGACGTTACGTAATGCCTTCCATAACTTGTTTATAGTTTCTCTCCGGCTTTATGACGCTCCCTGCCCCCTGTATAAACCTATAGCATCTAACCTCAACCAAACTTCAAAATAAAGTAAAAAGAATGACAGAATATGACACTTCTGCTAGACTGCACACCAGATAAAAGTGTGTCTTAGAAACCCAGACAATATCCTCCTTGGACGGACCAAAAGTTTCCCAAACTATCATTATTCAAATGTCTATATGTGACTCTAGTGAATGAAAAGAAGAGGGAATTAGGGACATGAAATGCATGTTGCTTTACAAAAGTTGGGCTTACAAGTGGGTCTCCAGATCCAAAGACCTGCAGGACTTGTAATTAATCTAAGGATGTCATGCTACACATCTCGGAAGAACAGAATGCAACCTTAGGCCAAACTAATCACCAAAACTAAGGTTATTTAAGCGAGTCTGCCATCAAAAGCACTCAAACCTGAGAGCAATACTGTAGGAGAATCAATCTTCTGAAACTGTTGAGGATGCAATGAAACATTTACCAAAAGAAAAAAACAGGAACTTTTAATCTGAAAAAATATGGAAAAAAAGATATATAGCAGGGTCCACTAGAAACAACTTGCAAAACATGTTCTGTTTAAATACATTTTTGAATTACTCCACAAATTGTTGTAAATCCTGATGATTTTGTTCTCCAGCACAATATTTGAGAAGGATACAAAGAGTACCGTGTGAAACAAGAGTATTTTGCTTGATTAGTGACAAAAAAATCTTATTCAGAGTTCTCGTTCATTTTACCTCATAACATTTCTTTGTTTTAGGTTTTTCAAAATCCAATTTCCATGTTTAAAATATAGTAGATTCTGAAACCCAAATGTTGTAATGTGGTCTCAGACTTCTGGAGCCCACCATACATCTTTCATTGCTCATGACTCATGAGACAGAAATGAAAGACTAACTTGATGGAGCCCTAATGCAGCAGCAGCCACTGTGGCCTTCCTGTCAAAAGCCCATCGGGCTGCTTCAGAGTTCCTGAACGGAGGGTTAAGCTGAGGTTTTGGTGGAGCTCTTTGGAAATAGTAGCATATGGGGACTAGAATTGTTGGTCTGCCTGCATGAGAGCACCAAAGCAAACAGAGCTAATACTGCTGTCATCGAGCTGGCCTCATCAAATCTTTCTCCTACTGATGCCAGTGTGGTGCCTATGATTATGTTGTTTACCGATGGTAAAACACACACTAGTAAAACACACTGGGTAAACAATGTAAATACATCTATGAGTTCCGTTTTATTTCAACAACATTGAAATATCAGTTTGTTAACTTGCAGATCTTGTAGACGACCGTATTACCTATATTGCACACTGGGGACCGCAGCTATTTTAATACACTTCTCTGTCTAAGGTTTAAAAAAAAAAAAAAGGATCCAGAAGACCATTAACCTGATCGAGCTAAACCATAAACCTCGTCTGGCCCACACTGCCAAAACCGACCGTGCGGTCGGAAAGCCAGCCCCGCTACAGTGGAGTGTGGCATCGCTATAGAGGAAGACATGGAATGGCCAAACACCACCAAGAGTCGCAATAAAGGTTTGCAGGCAATTGGAAAATAAGGCAACATGTGGAAAAAATGCAACAGAGAATGACAGAAGAGGGCAGAATGGACGCATGCAAATAGCTCACGCTCAGCAGACGCCTGGACAACATCAAAAGCCACCAAAGCCAAACGCAGCCTTTGATTTATGAGGATATGAATTTCTAACTATATTAAACGGCTACTTCAGACAAGGAAAAAAAACTACTTCAAAATCATTCTTAAATTTAAGCTTGAATTTTGTTTTAAATGTCATTCAGGACAGCTATGATAAATTATGGAAATATTGGGTTGCTACTGTACAATAGAAATTTTAAATGCTACAGATATTATATTATAGATATTACAGCATTTTTAACAGATCTCAGCATGCCTAGTATCAAAAAAGGACCTGTGACCTGTGTAGGGAAAAATGAAATTCATAAAAATGATCAAAAAATCGTTCCCATTTTACAATGGCACTAATTAGTGTCAGTACAGTTTTATAGTGGTCATATTTCTGCTGTTATGCCCATAAAATTGTTTTTTTTTTCATACTAGAATGAAGATTTATAGCTTACAAGTCCCAAAACAATAGAGCTTTAGATAAAAGCCTACTGAACCAAAACTGAGTATGAAAACTATTCGGAGATCATTAGCTAAACCATAAGACCAGCTGTTAACCTCTCAAGTTAGTGGTCAGAAGTGAAATCTGAAATAAAGGTGAACATGTGGTTTAGTCAGAGAGCTGCTGCTCAAAGGTTTCTGGCCATTGAAAAAAATAACATATTATACATCCAATGAACCAGGGGCATTTCCTTCGAGAAGGCATGTCTCCTCAAAAAACTTGATGAAAAAATAATCGTTATTACAAAAATAAAACAACACAAATATTACAAAAAGTATAAAAGTCACTCGTTTTTATAAAGTAACACTGTCCAACAGCGACACCCACAGGTAAAGTTACAGCAGGAAGCTTGCCTCCCCTGATTCCATTGAATTATAACAGACCCCCTAAAGCATGCACTGGGTTTGGTGGGGGGTAATTGAGATTGAATGGGGGAAAGTCATGTAAGAGGAGGCAGTGCCTCCATCGGGCTATGAGTAGATATGATCGGTTATGATTGTTTCATGGGATAAATTGTTTGTGCACGTTCTCGAAACGGCATTAATAAAGACAATGATGGAGTTAATGTGAAGACTAATTTAAAAATTAAGTAAACAACTCAGCCACTTAGATATCAATGCTTTATGTCACATCAATATCAAACGTGAAATGGCCTGAAAACATAATGACTATGGGGTTATTAGTGAGCAATCAGCTTGATGAAATTAAAGGTACATCTTTGTGTCTGTGATCAGTGTGTACAAGCTTGATGACTGCTGAAAATAAGCTGACTATTAAAAGAAAAGCTGAACATTAATTCACAAATAATAAATATTGTTTAAATTGTTACTAGCTTTAGTTATGTAAAATGTAAAAAATAGAACATTACATAGTGTAAAAAATTAAAAAACAGAATTGTATTTGGTCTCTCTTTTTATGTAATGTTTATTTAACCAGGAAAATTAAGTTTAACAGGGGACTTTGCCTCCTCATTTTAAAACAACACTGCAAGATAAATCATGGTTTTAAAAGGATTCTACATATTTGTATTTCATTTTAATGTGATAAATGAAAAATGTATCTTACTTTCTCTAACACTTTTTCGATATATTATTATAATTATATGACAGGACAGCCATATCCTAAATATTAGGTTATCTTAAAGTCAGTAACATTTTTTGGTTAAAAATGATCCAAAATCAATTTTTGAGCAAGTACATAACCAGCCAGTGTTCAAAACTATCTCATTATCTTAGCTCGATTCACGACGGTAAGCTTGTAATAATGTTTTACAATAAGAGCGACATGGTGGATTTCCACAGGAAATTTGAGCATGCAGCAATTCATCTGTGCGTCATTACGTCACGTCCGTAAACAGAATGAAGGCGTCCAGGATAGTCGGTTTTATCATGTAAGGATCCTGCTGGTAGCGGATCATTTATAGCCTGTTCTCACAGCAGCTGAAATAATTAAACTTGTCATTTTGATGGTGGATTGTAATCCAGAAAGATTCAATGACAATCATCAGTGACAACTGGAGATTCACCTGTAGTCAAAAAGCAAAAGACTTTGGACCGTTGAGTGGCTACAGAAATTGAAATCTACAGGTAACGCTAATATACACATAGTCATAGTAATGCTGATGTTGTTAACATTAACGATTTGAGAACAAGGTATAACAATACTAATAATTTGCACGGTTTGGCATGATCCGAGCTAAGCGATCGTTAGATTTAATCACTAATGGCAGCGTGATTTATTGTAATGCTTTTCCCCTCAGTTGGTCAGAACAAAAGTGGCAGAAATGTTACTTACTTGGTCAGATGATATTTTCCAGTGAAAATTCTTATATTGGTCATATTTTCAAGACGTAGAGTCTGTGATTCTGAAGTTCAGTATCTACACCGGTGTGCTGACTGACAGCAAACATTAGATTCATTCGCGCTGACAAGCTGTGCCGAGACACAACGCACGTACAGATCACTGTTCCGCATATGACTGCAATCGCATGTTTCAAACAGAGACAAAGAGGAAAAATCGTGGACTGCAGCTTTAATTATCCCAAAAATCATCTCAAACTGTAATGACTGTCATCTGTCATTATACACTTTGGTCTAGGTTTGGGAATAGAGAAAACTGTTTCTTGCTCAAAATAGCATAAAGACTCATTTTGAACAAGAAGCAATACACAACTTTCTATTGAATTGCCCTTAAGTGGTTGGAAAAAAAACATGACCAGAGCAGTCCAATTAAATCAACAAATGACTCTTTTGAGTGAGTTCTTCATAATAAAACTGTCAAAAGGCTCATTAAGAATGGAAAACAGAATCAGAACCATTAGGTCCCTTACTACTGCCATTGGTACTTCTCTTTTATTGATTCTTCTGTCAGTAATATTCTCTGGATGCTAAGATATAGCGGCTAAACTAAAGAACTAGAAGAAAGGCCATTATGTCTGGGTCTTTTATGAATTATAACCATATGATATCCAAAAGAAGTCATCTTGGACAGCAATGGAACAGAAAACTAGACAAATAATTTCCTCTGACTTCAAAAAAGAACAAATTGGGCACAGGAGACCTCTGACATAAATGACATTTCCGACTCAGAGCAGGAGATCGGGACAATGGAAAACATAACATGACAGCCACAAGCACCTCATCACTTTATATAGGGGTTCAAGTGAAGTCTGGAGAGATGTAATTTAAAAAAACGTCCTGCCATCGTATCAACATTAAATCCCAAATGGATGGAATTGGTGTAGCATATGGTAAGCATGCTTCAGAAGCAAAGGCCAGTGGTCTGCTTTTAACTTTTTCATTCAGAAGAAACTGAAGTCAATGCCCTGGCCTCTGACACAGTGTGGATGTTTACTTGTGTAATAGAAGAGGACATGGGGCAAATTATTGAGCAATGTGTATTTGAGGAAAAAAAACAAATCAGCCTGTAACATTGTATTTTGGTAAACCGCTTTCTTCTTCTCCAGCATACAAAGCAAGATCCATCGTCTCAAAACAGAGAACTGCTGAGAAGCAGATTTACAATCTACAGTATGGTAACAAAGTATGTTAACTGGCAATGCTGTTCTGTGAAGGGCTGCTATTGAAGAAAGAAGAAAAACACCACAGCACTCAAAGATTACAGCTGTGACAATGTTATCCTCTGTTTGGACACACGGCCTGAACTCTCATGCTACGCAAACATAAGTGTCTTTTGCAATCGCCTACTTCTTGACAGATTGATATTTTTTATATGCAAGGCCAGATAAAGCATTTCATCTAAGATGCATTTTCCACATCTGGATAGAAGAAAGATTATACTGTATATAAATGTGTTTCAAAAATTCTACAGAGTCTGAGGTAAATCAAAAACAGTCATCAGTTACTTGCTTTTCCATGTTATGAACTCGCAAAAGTAGCAAGACATACGATCCTCGAAGACACAAGGGGTCTGAACAACATTATCGTGCAACTAAACCAGCTATTATAGCGAGAGCATAAAACTAACATCCACAAATATGACTTCATAGAACAAAATAATGCTTCCTTCAGCACTTTAAACATGTTCAAAAGCTAGTTTTATTGCCATTAAAAACTCATTTTTTACATTTTGTCAGAATTATTAGTGAATTATGATCTAAATTTTAGTTTTAGTTTTACTATACCACTTCAGAAGTCATATGGACCACCTTTATGGCACTTTTTGGAGGACTTTTTTTTTTATTTTTTTTGTCATTGTATCACTTTAAACTGCATGGAAGGAGATTGAAATGGTTCATATTCCAACTGGAACGGAAAGGTGTAAAAATGCTATTAGTACTAGATCAAATAATTACATTTACAAAAAACATTAAAATTCACAAGAAGAAAGCAGCATACCCTGTAAAATTTGGAATGTTACGACCTTCCATTTTTACATTCAGCGAACTCCTTTAAAGCAGATGGACGGATATAATAGCAGTGCATTTGGCAGGATATCCACATACCATGGGCAAATCGATGGAACCAGTAGTATCCCATGTCCACACCAAAAAACGCAAGCCACCACGTCCAAGCTGAATCCCAGGGAAGCTCCAATAAACGGAAGTTGTTCCAGACATAAATATAAGCTGACAGCTCCAAGCTTCTCACCATGAGCCTTAAGAAAGACACAGAGAGCTGAATTAAGTCATATCAGCAGAGCTCATCAGCAGACAAACATGTCATGAAGTCTATTACTGCACAAGAGAAACATTAGTTTTGTTCTCAGTTTCATTCAGTACTCAAAACACTGCTCAATCTCTTTGTAAGCTCGAGTGATATCTGATATACAATATGTCTATCAACAAAATCGAGTTTTGAAATCTAAGACATGTCAATACCTTCCTGTGATTCATAACTACAGTCATTTGAAGGAGCTGTGAGGTAAATCTGACACTTGGGAAGTTGTTGTCAACTCACTGAGGCAGACGGGACATCATCCCTGCGGACAAAGACGTGATGAAGTCGTTGATCTTGATGCAAGGACCATCTGTCTTTAACCATCCCAGCACAAACTCCAATAATATCAAACCAATGAAATATGGTGTGGCCTGCAACACACAAAAGTCATAAATCCAGCTGTGAATAAACACAAGCATAATTATTATAACTTTAAATACTGTGGTAATACTGTTGACTCTAGTACATTTGATGGAAACTTTTAAGTGCTGCATCCTATTATAAAAGATTAAAGGGATAGTTCACCCAAAAATGAAAATTCTGTCATCCTTTACTCACCCTCAAGTTGTTATAAATGTGTATGAGTTTCTTTGTTCTGTAGAACACAAAAGAAGATATTTTGAAGAATGTTGGTAACCAAACAGATGATGTGCCCCATTGACTTAAAAGGATAGTTCACCCAAAAATGAACATTTTCCCAAGCTTTACTCACCCTCAAGCCATCCTAGGTGTATATGACTATCTTTCAGACAAACACAATCGGAGATATATTTAAAAATTTCCTTGCTCTCCAAAGATTTATAATGGTAGTGAATGAGGGGCCTGTTCTGAAGCCAAAAATAAATGCACCCATCCATCATAAAAAATAATCCATACGGCTCCAGGGGGCCTTCTGAAATGAAGTGATGGGTTTTTGTTAGAAAAATATACATATTTAAAACTTTATAATCTAAAATAACTATCTTCTGCCAGACGACTGTATGCCACAAGAGTAATCCCTGGCACGATGTGTGACGCAGGATGTAGGAGTATCGTAAACTTAGACGCCTCTCACAGTTCAAACAAACAGGGCTGTGCGACAAACTCAAGCTCCTCTTATATTGAAATCCTCCAATATTTCTCTTTAAGATGTCTCATTTTAGACTTTTAATTTGTGACCAGTGTTTTGTTTTGCTCTATCCTCTGCGCTTCCGTGTTCGTCATTGTGCATGTGTCGGGTCAGAATTCACTCTTCCGCCATGAAATCCATACGTGCGGTCGTCTGCCGGAAGCTAGTTATGTCACTTTATAAAGTTATAAATATGTATAGTTTTCTTAAAAAAAACCCATTGCTTCATTTCAGAAGGCCTTTATTAACCCCCTGGAGCCGTATGGATTATATTTAGGATGGATGGATGGATGGATGGATGGATGGATGGATGGATGGATGGATGGATGGATGGATGGATGGATGGATGGATGGACGGATGGATTTATTTTGGGCTTCAAAACAGGCCCCCCATTCACTGCCATTATAAAGCTTGGAAGACTAAAGATATTTTTAAATATATCTCTGATTGTGTTTGTCTGAAAGACGATAGTCATATACACCTAGGATGGCTTGAGGGTGAGTAAATCATGAGATAATTTTCATTTTTGGGTGAACTAACCCTTTAACACTCTGAGGTCTGAAAACGGTAGTATGGAAAAAATACTATGGAAGTCAATGGAATCTATCAACTTTTGTTACCAAAATTCTTCAAAATATCTTCTATTGTGTTCAGCAGAAGAAAGAATTTTCATATAGGTTTGGAACAATTTGAGAGTCAATGGTGACAGATTTTTCATTTTTGGTTGAACTATCCCTTTAAGTCAAGTTTTGTAAGTGTTACGTTGCTACACTCTGTAACAACTCAAAAAATGCATGTCAAACTTAGCATCAAAACTCAACACACTAGACCTGTCAGCAAATAAATAAATAAAAAAAAGATGTATGTGCAGTGATTCTGTAGCAAAGTCATGGGTTCAATTCCCAGGGACGGAACGAGCTGATAAAATACATACAGGCCTGGTTTCACAGACAGAGCATAGATTAAAAGGTTAGTTTGACGAGCAGGGCGGGCGAGAGCCGTGAGGGAACGGCACGAGGCCGGTGACGCAAGTGATAACGACCTGGGAGGCGCACCGGCCTTGAGTCTCTCACGGAGGAGCTCCGGGAGCATAAAAGGAGGAGCGACGACCGTGAAGGATGAGAGAGGACCAGGCCTGGACTTTATTTTATGTTTTATTATGTTTGTGTGGCCAGCAGACGTCCGCGAGGGTCTGCCGGCATTACTTTCATTTTGTTCTTTGTTTATTTTGAATTAAAGTTTTGTTGAACGTTCGCCGGTTCCCGCCTCCTTCTTCCCGTATATACGAACTGTGTTACAGTTAGTTCACCCAAAAATTTAATTTCTGTCATTAATTACTCACCCTCATGTCGTTCCACCCGTAAGACCTTCGTTCATCTTCGGAATACAAATTAAGATATTTTTTGATGAAATCCGAGAGGCATATTGCTCATCCATAGACAGCAATTTAACCACCACTTTAAAGGTTCAGAAAGCTACTAAAGACATTGTTAAAACAGTCGACTTGACTGCAGTGGTTCAACATTAAAGGGTTAGTTCACCCAAAAATGAAAATTATGTCATTAATGACTCACCCTCATGTCGTTCCAAACCCGTAACACCTCCGTTCATCTTCAGAACACAGTTTAAGATATTTTAGATTTAGTCCGAGAGCTTTCTGTCCCTCCATTGAAAATGTATGTACAGTAGACTGTCCATGTCCAGAAAGGTAATAAAAACATCATCAAAGTAGTCCATGTGACATCAGAGGGTTAGTTAGAATTTGTTGAAGCATCGAAAATACATTTTGGTCCAAAAATAACAAAAAATACGACTTTAATAAGCATTGTCTTCTCTTCCGGGTCTGTTGTCAATCCAGGTTAATTTTATGAAGTGATGAGAATTTTTTTTGTGCACAAAAACTAAACAAATATAACGACTTTATTCAAGTGTGTGATGCTGACACAGGAGCCAGCCAATACTGAGCCGCCGTGCCAGACATATTGCATATGTCAGTGCAAGATGCTTTTAGTTAAGACTCAAAATGCATTTTAGTCTGGGACTAGACTTAAGCCTTGTCTTTGAAACCATACATCAGTACCTTGAATTATTTTATATATATATATATATATATATATATATATATATATATATATATATATATATATATATATATATATATATATATGTGCATTTATATGTGTGTTTGTGGCGACCAGGGCGGGCGAGAGCCGTGAGGGAACGGCGCGAGGCCGGTGGCGCGAGTGTTAATGAGCTTCACCTGGGAGGCGCACCGGCCTTGAGTCCCTCACGGAGGAGCTCCTGGAGCATAAAAGGAGGAGCGACTACCGTGGAGGACGAGAGAGGACCAGGCCTGGACTTTATTTTATGTTTTATTATGTTTGTGTGGCCGGCAGACGTCCGCGAGGGTCTGCCGGCATTACTTTCGTTTTGTTTGTTTATTTTATATTAAAGTTTTGTTGAATGTTCGCCGGTTCCCGCCTCCTTCTTCCCACATCTACTAACCTCGTTACAGTGTTATATATGTTTATATACGTGTATAATGTATTTATGTGTTTGTGTGTGTGTGCGTCTGTGTCTATGTGTGATAACTAAAAGAAATCAATCATTGTAAGTTCTTCAAAATTACCGATTTGACATATGATAAACTACACTGTGCATCCCTAAATGTATACCTTGAATGCAATTCAAGTTGGATAAAAGTGTCTGCCAAATGCATGAATTTCAATGCAAAGTGTGTGTTGGAGTGGAGTGTAAGGAATTGTAAGGATTCACTAAGGTTGGCTCTCTAAACAATCATATCCATCTTCTGAACATCAGACATGACTATTAGATTTATAATTATTTATATTTATTATTTATAATATTATAATCACCAAATTTATAATTTGCCAGCAAGGTTTAACTTTAAATATTTGGATCAGAGGTTTTTCAGGATTTCTTAAACTTGGATAGCAGTGCATTACCCATCAAAACCTGGGGCAAATCACAAAAGACCAATTAAAAACTTAACAGATGTGGTGCTGGCAGAACTCTGGGTCACTCTTTGCAGTGTGAAACCCAAGACTCACTTTCTCACATGCAAACACACACACACACTGAACTGAGTGGGGGGGCAGGGCTCAACAGCATAGAGTAGATCTACAGGTGGAACGCGACGTGTGTGTGTACATGTGAACTGAGGCAGGATAGACCACTTGGGAACCCCTATCGCACGCAAACCTAGACACATCTGGCTGCCGACTGCAGCGAAGCTCTAGCTGCTAGTGCTATACGAATATGAAACTTCCAAAACCTACAGACTAATGTTAATGTATATGAAATTCAACCTACATGTAATTAGATATTTAGCTACTTTATTTGCAACAAGAAAACTATAAGAACAACTGCACTTCAATTTCGAAAGGTTTAAAAAAACTTTTTAACCATACATAAAAAACTAAATGAAAACAGCTATTAACCCTGCAGTAACATTTTTTATGCTTGCAAAAATTGTTGAGGGACTGTTAATAGTTGTATATAAAGCTGTGATTGTGGACTCAGATCTCACCATGGAAAAAAATGACATTTGTGAAGCAGATGTTAGTATTTTAGTCATTTTCTGGACGGTTTATCTGACTTTACACAGAAAAACACAATAACAGTCAAATGCCTGAATTGTTTTTAAGGAATACACTGTTAACTAAACTGTATTTATACACATTTCCATAATACATACAATTTTTTAGATATAAGATTTTATAATTTCAACTTCAAATTTATATCTAAAATGTTAAAAGCACAAATCCATGTATTGACTGGGACAAGAAAACAGAATTTCTATTGTTTCACCCTCACACATCAGAGACAGAAACTTCAAATAAAGTTCTGCAGGAATGGTCAGAGAGGCAATTTAACAAGTGTGTGTTTGTGACAGAATTACAACAATTAGGATTCCTGCTGTGTGGTTAATTGCAATTTCTCTATTCATGTGTTTATGGAGGCCTGTAAAAATGAGAGTGTTTTACCTCAAATAACAAACATGTGTTGATTTGAGTGCAGCCAAACCAAAAAACACACATATGGGTCTGTTAAAATGTGAGGAGCGAGCACTCCACTGTAGGGCTTAAAACCTGAACAGGTGGCAGACTTATTTTCCAATTGTTGCAGGCATGGTCACTGTTTTTGTAAGTTGATGAAAATCAAGAAACCACACCATTAAAGGTACAATATGCAATTAAGGCATCATTTAAACCCTAGGAATTAGACTTGCTGTTAGAAAACATGGATGGAATCACCATTAGATGGTTAGTTCACCCAAAAATAAAAATTCTGTCATTAATTACTCACCCTCATGTCATTCCACACCTGTAAAACGTTCATCTTCAGAACACAAATTAAGATATTTTTGATGAAATCTGAGAGGTATATGACTCGTTCATAGACAGCAATTTAACCACCATTTTAGGGTCCACCTTTCTGGACCTTGAAAGTGGTGGTCTATGACTGAGTCAGAGAGCTCTCGGATTTCATCAAAAATATCTTGTGTTTTTTTGTGAATTTGTGTTCCGAAGATGAACGTCTTACAGGAGTGGAACGACATGAGGGTGAGTAATTAATGACAGAATTTTCATTTTAGGGTGAACAAACCCTTTAAGGTATGTCAGTGCTTTTAGTTAAAGGAACACTCCACTTTTTTTGAAAATAGGCTAATTTTCCAACTCCCCTAGAGTTAAACAGTTGAGTTTTACCGTTTTCGAATCCATTCAGCCGATCTCCGGTTCTGGCGGTACCACTTTTAGCATAGCTTAGCATAGTTCATTGAATCTGATTAGACCGTTAGCATCGTGCTTAAAAATGACCAAAGAGTTTTGATATTTTTCCTATTTAAAACTTGACTCTTCTGTAGTTAAATCGTGTACTAAGACCGACAGAAAATGAAAAGTTGCGATTTTCTAGGCTGATATGGCTAGGAACTATACTCTCATTCAGGCGTAATAATCAAGGAACTTTGCTGCCGTTCCATGGCTGCAGCAGTGCCATGATATTACGCAGCGCCCGTGAGCCCCTGCTTGCATGGGTGCCTTGCAACCATGGAGACATATGTGAGAGACGCTGCGTAATATCATTGCACTGCTGCAGCCATGGAACGGCAGCAAAGTTCCTTGATTATTACGCCGGAATGACAGTATAGTTCCTAGCCATATCAGCCTAGAAAATCACAACTTTTCATTTTCCGTCGGTCTTAGTACATGATTTAACTAACGAAGAGTCAAGTTTTAAATAGGAAAAATATTGAAACTCTTTGGTTATTTTTAAGCGCGATGCTAACGGTCTAATCAGATTCAATGAACTATGCTAAGCTATGCTAAAAGTGGTACCGCCAGAACCGGAGATCGGCTGAATGGATTAGAAAACGGTAAAACTCAACTGTTTAACTCTAGGGGAGTTGAAAAATTAGCCTATTTTCAAAAAAAGTGGAGTGTTCCTTTAAGACAACTCAAAAATGCATTTTGGTCTGGGACTAGACTTAAAGGGATAGTTCACCCATCATTTACTCAACCTCAAGTTGTTCCAAACCTGTATACATTTTTATACAGGTACTAAAGACAGTGTTAAAATAGTCCACGTGATTACAGTGGTTCAACTTTAATTTTATGAAGCATCAAGTATGCTTTTTGAGCACAAAAACAAAACAAGAAGAGAAGCTATTATTGAATAAAGTCATTATTTTTGTTTTGTTTTTGCACACAAAAAGTATTCTCATTGCTTCATAACATAAAGGTTGAACCACTGTAGTCACATCAACTATTTTAACAATGTCTTTAGTACCTTTCTGGACCATTAAAGCGGTGCTTGCTGTCTATGGTGGATTAAAAAACAAAAAAAAAATGGGTGAACTAACCCTTTAAGGTCAACGAGCATCATGTCCGAATGTCTGAAAGTGTAATGCAATATTATCAATACTGAACAAACAATTACAGATGTTTTACAATAATATACTAACCATATGAAGCATGATTAAAATTCATAAGAGCAAGTAATATTGAACATCCCCCAACAATGAGCACATTTGAAATTCATAGACTACATCTCTGGCCCCTGATCCATCTTTTCCATTCTCGTTATGTTTTGTACTTATTTTAATACAGTGTAGCCTATATTACATACAGAACTGTGCATTTCACTGTATGTCTACAGTGCTTTTTTCTAAGGCACTCTTGCACGAAACTTGTGCATTACTTTACAATACTTTTAACACAAAGTGAGGACAAGCTTTGCTGATAACAGATGTAAACATCACGTAATTAAGCTGTTGTGTAAGCTCTGTTGAACTCTCTCTCTCTGAGTGTGTTGTTGTTGTTGTTATTAAACGCTGTAGCTCGTATTATAATGAGTATGTGTGTAAGCTCGTATTTGTTTTTATACATTTTCCAAGAACGCGGTAATGACGTAAGGCTTACCTGATTAACATATTTCGGCACCTCTTGTACAGTCGCGAACGATGATTCATTGGGAGTCATTAGACTGAACAGCATTCGAACACCCTGAGAAAGAGTCACATTGTTTACTTCCACTCGCGCCATTGTGTTTCTAAATGTGGTAAAAATGGAACTACAGTATGAATCAGTGGCCCCTCTCACTGCCGGATAAACACAATGCTGTCTGTTGGGCGCTTATGAACACCTACAAGCGTCAGGGACTTTGAACTTCACCGTAACGCAGTCATGAAGTTAGATGATGTGGTCACATGACACAAGACAAGGAAGCCCTTACTAAGATTATACAAGTCGACCTATTGGCATATATTTATTTTTATTGCAGAAAGACCCTGAGCGATTATATAGATAGTATATCGATAATAGTCTATTCGTGCTAATCTCACAAAATTACCCCACAACACAATGACCACACACACACACACACACACACACACACACACACACACACACACACACACACACACACACACATTTTACATATGCCAGGTTTTATTGATTGACTGATTTATTGAACAATGACTACATGAACAATATAACAATATAAGCTTTTTTAACAAAGTAAAATAAATTAATAAATTAATTTGCTAGCTGGGGTTACCAAAAGACATGAAAGGAGATAAATATCATCTGAATAGCTTTCTGTTTTTATTAATTAATTATTTTTTATTTTTCTTTATTTTTAGGGCACGATTGATTCATTATGATGTACTTTTTAAAAAAACTAAAAAGCATGTTTTTTTTCCTAAGAATTTACATTAATGTATATGGAATTTAAACATTGGTTGGTTAAAACAATGAGGGACAATCATAAATTACATGAATAGAAATTATTTCTTATACAGTAAATACTGAATAAATGATATGTTATCACACTTTTTACATTATAGTTATACAATTTGAAATTATTGTTGAATAATGATAATGGTAAAGCAATGAAATGTGAGACATTTATAGCAAAAAGTATTTTATACTGATAAAAATAGAAAGAGAGATATAGATACTGTATGACCAGGGTTGGACAAAAATACATCAAAATGTATTTTAAAATAAAATACTAAATACCTTAATTTTAAGTGTATCAAAATAAACTACAAAATACAGCAGCCACACCATGTATCAAAATAAACTACAGTATTTTTGTATTTTAAAAATACTAAAAAATACTTTTACAAGGGAGCATGAAATTTCTTCGCAAACCTTCCATCATTTGGCCTATATTTGATCGACTCAGTTGATTAAGTAAACAATGTTTGATAGCACCAGCTTTTGTCATGCAATAAATCTAACATATGCAACCAGGCACAATATGTAGGATTTTTGGATTAAAGTATCCAAAACCCACTAGAACAATTTTATATATTTTGTTAACTTGGTATCCCAAACGTTTCCAAGAATGTTTAAATCCAGAGAAATAAGCAATTTTAATCATGACCGTGTTCATGCGTCACCTATCAATGACATCATTACCCTCGATTTCCGGTTTTATTTTGTAGAAACCATGGAAACATCAAAGGGGCTTTTGTATATTATGTGTTTTATTAGACAAGTGAGCAACTGTTTGGATTCATTCATCGACAGAAAACTAATCATGTTATATAGCTCAACACATTAAGTCTCATTTTCTTGGTTTATGTTTCACTATGACTAATATCGATCTAGCTTACTGCAGTGTGCAACAAGTGTCATAGTAGCCACCGAGCGAAGGCAGAGTAGCACTATAACAACTTTCAACACCCAAATGTATCTAATATGATAAACAGCGCTGCGTTACCCCACATACACATGACCGGAAGAAGCGGAAGCATAATAAAAGCTCAACTGCTGTCAAGCAGTGTGTCGCGCTCGTCTCTCATTAGCAATCGCTCCCGCTCGTTTAACTCTCACAGCACTCGGCCCTGCTCTGCTTCATACAACAGTAACGTTAATAATCTCATCCATAAACATGATTTCTGCCTGAGTCCAGTCCCGATTCTTTTCCACCGGCTGTAGACAAAGACAACACCTCCCATGATTCCACAAAATCAAGGTGTCATCGAGCTACACCTTTGTTTTGAATGAGTGAGCTTTAGCTGTGAAAATTTACATATTGTGGCTTTAACAGATAAAATATTCACATATCCCTGTGATATCCCAGATGAAGGTTAGTTTTAAAGTAACCAACAGTATAATGTTTGCGAATGACTCATAATTGTATCCTAATTCAGTTACTTGATGTTTGGTAACAAAGGGCCTACTTCGCATCAGCAACACTGACTCAATGACAAACAAGTCATTCATAATAAGACAACAGATGGCACCTGTATTCATAGCAAACTAGCAATACTGAGTAGGCACCAATCAGAGGCCGCAATTTTATGATGTCATCATGTAGACTTCTTACAAAGTATTTTACAGTATTTTAAAAATATAAAACGCGAAGCCATTTTCATCAACCTATCAAATACAAATGACAAAATACTATTTTTTATTTGAAATACATATTTGAAATAAATGTATCATGAATACTGTGTATGACTCCAAATTGGGGGTCATGGTAGAGGAAAAATGTGCACAAACTGTAATTTACAATATATTTTGGAGAAGCTTGTACCGCTGTTTTTGGCTCGGACTATATTTAAAACAATGTAGCTTTTCCTGTCCAGGAAAGAACCTAAGAAGTCAAAGTGCAGTAATAAAAGTCTTAGATGTGAAACAGAGAGTACCGTGACTTTGTGTGTGACCTCTCTATTCCATTGTGGAGGAAGTTCCAGAAATCTCCTTGGTGATACAAAAACATTCCAACAAAATATCTTTTTGTGGTTTCTTCCGTCAAAAGCAGTTGAAGCTACAACTGATTCCTTTGGCAGGACCCTCAGAATCACTGGTCCTGGTGGGCAGACGTGTCTTGCATTATGAATTAAAATGCAGGCTCACTCGGTGGCGACAGCAAGAATGGGCCATAACAATATTTCAGACCTGATTTTGTAATAGAATATGATCCCCGTTTGCTCACCCACCTCTCAGACTTAAGGCAGAAGTCCTGACCCTGCCTGGAGGAGAAACTGAATTTAGCATTCCTCTATAGCCCCTTCCTCTATAACTTATTCATGTAGGCTCCTCGCTCAGCCTCAGCATATTCGCTTCATAATCATGGTGATGAGTCGCAGACCCTCGCTGGATGGATTTCTATAGAAACATTCAGCTTAAGGCATTTGAAGTTGCTGTGGGTTAGAAAATGTTCTTGACAAATTAGACTCGCAGCTGAACACACAATAATGCTTGTGTGTCAATGCTTGTGCTCCAGTCCATCTGCATGCATGCTTTTGTAAGGAGGTGCCTATTGCTCAGCATCAGTAAAGTAGATTCAGAGTGACCCAAGTCTTGCAACTAATTCCAACTACAACAAATCTTTCCAGATCACTCGCTACTAGAGGCAGTAGATGTCTTCACATTAAATAGCTTAAAATGCATCTGTTTTGAGAAAACTGTGTTGGAATAAGTAGCTAAAGGGAACATGCATGATTTCAATAATCAGATACTGGCAGCAGAGCTCAACAAGAATGACTTTTCTGCCTGCTCAGTTGGGCCAGTAGTTAATACACTTTCAACACATATAAAATATTTATATTATTTTTAAATTCATTTAAATTTACATTGAGTTTCTAATTTTAAATGTATTTTTTTCATTATTTAAAGGCACACTATGGAACTTTTTGTTCAAAATTAACAACATTTAAATGAGTCAATACATCATTAATCCTTGTATTTTAGACCTGTCCGGGATGGTTTTCTCACGAAATTGCTTACATGCATCACTCACCCATGCGTCTCGTCATCAGTGTTAATTTTAAAAGTAATGCATTACAATATTGCGTTACTCCCTAAAAAAGTAATTAATTTAGTTACTTAGTTACATTTTATGGAAACTAATGCGTTATATTACTTTTGCGTTACTTTTTCTCATCTAGGATGTTTTTTTGTTTTTTTTTAATAGCAACAAAAAAGGCAAATTTTTGGCAAATGTAAAGGCAATTTCACGCCAAAATTGAAATCACAAAAATGTGATGTTTTTCTAAAGTCACTTTTGCTTAGTATGGTTGAATTGGATAATCAAAGGTCTGCAGCAAAGAATCTGATCACAAATATCAAAAATAGTATTTCACAACCAAAATGTCATAGAAAACTTGAAATTTTGAAAGCCATAAACATGCATGTACATAATCAAAAAATGTATGATATAGCAGAGGCCCAATAGACCCTTTTCACATTTCCGGGTTTCTCAGAAGCTAAAGTCGTCATAGTTGGGTAAACTTTTATAACAGTGAATGAAAGACTTCATTAAATATATTTTTGTGTTTCCATTTGCGTAAACAGCAAAAGAAAAACTACACAATAGTGTTTTCACAACTTTCAAAAAGAGGAAAAAAATAGAGAGCGATTGAAAACGGCAGTCAGAAGAGAGAAAGATGTCATTTTTACCGTCACTCCCAATCCGTGAAAAGGGTCTATAGGGCGACAGTTCTGTCGAACTGACCCCTAAAACTCGTTTATTGTTGAGCCCTGGCAGTCAGTTTTGTAGTCAAAAACCATTCTTCAGGCAGTGTCTTTCATTAGCTAACCTCCAAGAATGATTCATGATAAGAAAATCATACCAAGCAACATACGAAAAGTTTATTGTTGAAGCATGATACAGCTGTCAGATCTTGGGAACCTAAGAATTCTTATATTTACATGACATAATATTATCTGAAATGTTTTTGACTCTCCTGCACACTTGATTGATCATTATTTCGATTACATCGAAATTGTACAAAAACATACAGTAGAAATCAATTAAGGCACAGAAACTGACAGTGCAAACTAAAACATACACCTTTTCAATGCAAGATCAGAATGGAATGTTGTTGGGCCAGATTCGACCAGTCAATTTTAAAGGGATACTTCACCCAAAAATAATGAAATTTATCATAATTTACACAGTTATTATAATATACCATAATTTACTCACCCTCAAGCCATCCTTGGTGTATATGACTTTCTTCTTTGATCCGAACACAATCGGATCAGTTATATTGAAAAGTATCCTGGCTCTTCCCAGCTTTGTAATGGCGCCCAAGTTTTTGAAGTTCAAAAAAAAAGCGCATCCATCCATCATAAAAATAATCCATACGACTCCAGTGTGTTAATAAAGGCCTTCTGAAGCAAAGTGATGGGTTTTTGTAAGAAACAATATCCATATTCAAAACTATAATCAGTGGCCTCCGGTAAGGGCCGTACGCAAGTCGAGTTCCGGCGGAAGAGTGACCTCTCAGCGTATGATGCAGGACGTAGGAGTATTGTAAGCTTAAACGCCTCTCGCGGATCAAACAAATATGCAATTATCTCTTATAATGAAATCCTCCGACATTTCTTTTTAAAAATTCTTGTTTTAGACTTCTGTGGCGACCAGAGCGGGCGAGAGCCGTGAGGGAACGGCGCGAGGCCGGTGACGCAAGTGATAACGAGCATCACCTGGGAGGCGCACCGGCCTTGAGTCTCTCACAGAGGAGCTCCGGGAGCATAAAAGGAGGAGCGACGATCGTGAAGGACGAGAGAGGACCAGGCCTGGATATTATTTTATGTTTTATTATGTTTGTGTGGCCGGCAGTCGTCCGCGAGGGTCTGCCGGCATTACTTTCGTTTTGTATTTGTTTATTTTGGTATTAAAGTTTTGTTGAATGTTCGCCAGTTCCCGCCTCCTCCTTCCCGTATATACGAACTGTGTTACAACTTCTAATTCGTGAACAGTGTTTTATTTTGCTCTATCCATTGTGCTTAAGCGTTCATCAATACGTCGGGTCAGAGGTCACTCTTCCTCCGGAACTAGACTCGTATACAGCCGTTGCCGGACGCTAGTGATTATGGTTTATAAAGTTTTAAATTTGGCCTTTTTTCTTACAAAATTCCCATTGCTTCACTTCAGAAGGCATTTATTAACAATTAATTAAAGTTGTATGGATTACTTTTATGATGGACGGATGCACTTTTTGGAACTTCAAAAACTCAGCCCCCATTTAATGCCATTACAAAGCTGGAAAGAGCCAGGATATAAGTCTGATTGTGTTCGGGTGAAAGAAGAAATTCATACACACCTAGAATGGCTTGAGGGTGAGTAAATCATGGGATGATTTTCATTTTTGGGTGAACTATCCCTTTAACTGCTATTCTATCTTTCAAGTAAAACAGCAGTGGAAGGGTACTTTAAAGGTGCTGTAAGCGATTATTTAAAAGAATAGCATGCAGAACATATCCATATGACCTGACAGAAATCCCTAGGCTCTGTAAAACACTTTGGCTTGTCTGACAGGGAGGATTTCGAAATTGCTTACAGCACCTTTAATGCATTTAACGGCATTTTCAAACGTGTAAACATTTCCTTCAAACTAGCAAGGCACCTTTTCTTTGTGAATATTGATGCCAAAGTATCACAAATATTCTGCATCACAACATTATATCAGTCCTGTGTACATTTTTACATATTGAGCAAGCATTGTCACTACTTTGAGGCGTCACATGAACTGTCCTGAAAGGCGTCGTGGTGCAGTGCCTCCTCATTGGCACGTATCATCTGCTGTGCAGTCTTTGTGTACTTTCAGTCCGTACTTAACATAATCCCTAACTGAACATGACCCCAGATAAACATTTAGAGTATCATAAGTGAGCGTGCTCAGAGCTCTGGTCACTGTCGTGGCTGTCCTCATTGTTGATAAGTGAGTCCGGTGTATGGTGGAGTCCAGGAATTCCAGAAAACTCGGAGGGAAGCAACGTTCCCTTTTTCACATTCACAAGCTCTTTTTCTCTTGCTATCGCCCCCTGTTGGCCTCCTTTAACTCGCTTCCACTTCATCCGTCTGTTCTGAAACCACACTTTTACCTAGTGGGAAAGAAAGACACATGAGTTATCAGATCCTACACTCCTACGTTACATCTACATTAATCCAAATAAGATGGCGTTTTCCTTTCTTCGTTCACATTAACATTTTCCAAAAGTTTCTCCTCACTAAAATGATGAAAAATGCTTAAATCATCTTACTGCGCATGTGTAAAAAGTAATGAAAGCTCAATGAGATGATACAGAGAGACCAGACATAATAGAAAAAGTTCTCACACTACTTCTGGCATGATTATTTTATTAGATCTGGTGCATCCAGATCACAGTCAAAAATGTGTGGCCATGTATGGTCTAAAACACAATTGCATGGAGTCAATAAAAAAATTGTTTGCAAACAAAAATAAAGAATTGCAAAGGAAAAATAAAGTATTGAGCGGAAAAAAATAAGTTTTGCAAACAAAAATAAAAAATTGCAAAATAAAATAAAGTAGTGCAAAATAAAAATATAATCAATTACAAAAATCAATGACAGCTGTAATCCTATTTTATCTTTGCCACATATTTTTCATGCTCAAACCTACTAAATAATTTGCAACGCTCATTTTATTCTGCGTTTCAGTCAAGCGTGCGCTCACGATACCGGTTTTCTTTTACGCTGCACTTTTCTGTGCGGATCTCTTTATGGAACTGGTTTGACGTGGGGGTGGAGTCAATTTCGCGGGGGCGTGATGCATTGGAGAGGAACGTAATCGGTGACAGGTGAAATAATTCTTTGTTGTATACAAATTCTTTTTGTATGCAATCATATGTTGTCGCCGATTACGACCCCCTCCAATGCATTTCTTATAGTAATATGACCCGTTGAGCTCTGTCTCACTGCCTGTATCCACTTTTGTGTCCTTAAACATTCGTTTTTTGGGGTCGACAGCTTATAAAAACTTATTTCTGGATTTTTTAGCTTGTTAGCTGTACACCTTGTCACACAGCAGCTTTTAGGCATTGTTCTGTTTTTTGTAATGAGTCAGAAAAGACAAGAAGGCAGCCTCATGCAATACAAAGTCAATGGAGATGATTGGATTGATTTTCCCTCGGTGGGTGTGGTTTTCAGATTATAATAAATGCGCTCTGTCTCTATGCTTGATCTGTTCTGTTGCGATCTGCGTCTCTTGCCGATGAGGTGTTTCGCGGGGACGTGCCCCCGTTTCTTGACTCCACCCCCACGTCAAACCAGTGCCATAAAGAGATCCAAGAGTGCAGCACAAAAGAAAACCGGTATCGTGAGCGCACGCTTGACTGAAACGCAAAATAAAATGAGCGTTGCAAATGATTTAGTAGGTTTGAGCATGAAAAATATGTGGCAAAGATAAAATAGGATTACAGCTGTCATTGATTTATGTAATTGATTAATTTTTATTTTTGCACTACGTTATTTTATTTTGCAATTTATTATTTTTGCTTGTAAAACTTTTTTTCTGCTCAATACTTTATTTTTCCTTTGCAATTCTTTATTTTTGTCTGCAAAACATTTTTTTATTGCTCAATTCTTTTTTTGTTGTTGTTTTGCAAAACTTTTTTTTGCAAAACTTTAAGGCATTAATTTGACTCCATACAATTGCCCTCATATTTTGATGCATGACAGTAATTGCGAGTACATTTTCTGTCATCTTTTCAGGAGTGTAATATGAAGATTGTACAAAGTAACATATCTTTATCATAGATATCTGCAGTTACAATATTTTCACATGACTAAACATGCACCATCGTTCCTTTTTGGAACCTTTATTTTAAATAGTGTAATTTGTCTTCATCAAATTAGTCTGTATGTTCAACCCGATGGTGCAGATGATCTGTTTACTGTGGTTGTTGGCAGAGCGATTGGAGAGGTAGATCAGGCAATGACTCACCAAACTCCAGTAAGCTAATATCCCTTGATCAGGTGCAAATGTGCCACGTGATCATATGACCACCCTGCTATTCTAATGCATGATCCACAAAGTTTGGAATTATGTTTCTCTGAAGACGCTTGAAAAATAACATTGCTTTCAATGCACATATTTGGCAGCTATTTTCAGCCCATCTCTTCTGCGGCATCAGACATTTCTGTCTTTTCCTTGCGAGTTAATTCAGAGACAGTATTTACATTTCCCAGAATGATGATTTAGCTGTTTCTTAAATGGTCACTGCAGTGCAAGTAAGGTTTGCTGGGGGACCGGGCCACCATACGCTAAAATTTATTTCTAGCGGGGTATAATGTTGTAGATAGTCACATGGAATGGACCTGAATTCTTCATACATGATCAGACTTTTTTTCTAAATGGCAATCATTCAATTGAAAGGTGCAGTTTACATTCAAATTCATTTTACGTTCAACACAATAATTCCTTCACCTTAAGTTGCAAGGAATAGTTTTTGTATTTTAAGGTCTGCTAGAACACTATTCAATTGGCCACCCAAGTTCATTACTGTCAGCACTATAAGACTGTCACCCTTAAAATATATATGCAACGATTGCAGATCTTCTCTCAGTCTGAAAATGTCCAGTAAGTTACTGCTCACTGGTTAGTGCATGCCCATATGGTTAAATCAATGCAATAAAGAGAAAAAACAACAATAAGCCAATAAGAATTCACTAAGGTGGATGACATCATAGTTTTTTGTTAGGTAAAAAAAAAGTTAAATGGGAATTATCACACATTAATTTTAAAATATTAAAAAAATATATACTACAAGTTAGAATTTGTTTGTTTACAAACAAAAAAATTGAGTTTGTATGTTCAGAAATTCGGACTGAATTCTAAAACAGGAATATTACATTTTGAATGCTGAAAATTCAATGGGAAGTTGTCACACTTTAAAATTTCTTTAAAAAATGAAGTTAAAAACATATAAATAAAAGTTAAAAATCTAATGTAAATAAATAAAAGTTTGAATGGAATAGGGCTGCAACAACTAATCGATAATAACTGATAATGAAAATCATCGACAACGAATGTCATTATCAATTAGGGCTGGGCAATATATCGCATGCGATTGTCACGCGCATTTCGTCAGTAAAGCCGGTTCCCAGCCCTACGCGTGAGTCGGCATATGACGGCACGTTCAGACACATTTGATTTCTACAAGCAATGCTTTATTTTAAAGCAATATGGAGGAGAAACGGTTAGAGATTATGAGGAAAATTTGGTTTTACGAGCTCAACGGCTCTAGCCGAGCTGTGATCTAGGCGAAACGCTATTGGCTATTTTGAAAAGAGGGGAGGGGCTTCTAGATAAATCCCGCCTTGTCTTCCTGTTTCATAGAAATTACGTCAACACAGTGAATAAAGCTGCGTGTTCCAAGGCACTTCAGTGGGCCTTTAAACAGCTGGCGCGGGCATGCACGTAAAACAGACAGAACGCAATAGAGAGGGAGACAAAATGTAAAGGGATAACAGCGTGTAATTGAACATAAACGTGGGGCGTTTCTTATATTTACAGGATTAAGAACTGACAATAGCAGGGTAATGTGTCCAGACTAGTGAATGTGTGTGCTCCTGCTGAACATTCCTCTTACCTGTTAACACTGAGTTTTTGTTTTTCTTTATTATTATCTTCATATTTAATGTAGGGATTTAAACTGTCCTTTTGCTTTATAACTCTTTTACACCATGTATAGCACAAATGCAGATATTCACTATACATGTTTTCATAGCATTTAGTTGTTTGAAGGACAGAATTGGGAAGGATGTAGAATAGAGTGTTTCGTCAATAAAAAGGGCAATCAAGTAATCGAAGAAATAATCAGCCAACTTATCGATTATGAAAAAAAAAAATTATTAGTTGCAGCTCTAGAATGGAGTTTGTATGAAAAGCAGTTCAGACTGAATTAACTGAAGGAGTTTAATTCTAAACCCCAAAAACATTTAGGGATACCAATACAGTGCTGTCTTGCAGGTGCTGTAATAAATTTAATTAAAGATAGACGTTTTAATTAGGCTCTGCAATATTATTATGATTAGAATTTACGTGTGCAAAATAGTGGTTGGCCTACAGTCATAGTACTACTCCTGCCACCAAGAACTCCAGCAGGTTCACACAGGGATCACATTGCAGGAGACGGATTTGCTTACTTGTCGTGTGGCAAGGTTTTTAATTCTAAGCCTTGGGAATGTATCCCCAGAGAATGTAGCATAATTTAAGGCCACAGATGTCACTTCCTTGTGGGATCCATGGCAAACTGCAAAGTCTTATATAACCAAAAAGTTTAAAATACTGCGATGTACTGGATATATTATAAATTAAAGCCGTTGCATGGTTCATTGAGCAGTTAAACATGTTATGAATGGTGTTTTGAATTAGGCCAGAATGACCTGCCAATGATGTCATTTCAAAAACAGCAAGCATTATGTCATCTCTTTATGTCTGTAAGAGTCAATAAACTTCAATAGTTTAATAAGATTACATAGTTGTTTGGTTAAAACATCAAATAGTTACAATAACCAATATATCTCTGGCTCCACATAAAGTGTCATGTGCTATTTATTTCACATATGCCTGTAGGAAGTGCCTTCCCACGCAGAGACCAATTTGTAAGACGGAGCAGCAAGGCGGAAGTGCCTTAGCGGACAGAACTTCCTTCGCCTCTCCCGTTACTTGACTACAGCCAAAAAGAGAGCTTGCAGAAACATCTGGAATACAATAGTCCCATTCCATGGCTGGATAGAAAACCACTGAACCCAGAAAAAAAAAAACAGCAGCAGCTTCTGACAGAATGATTGATGAACAAGTACCAGGTCGCGCTCGGTCATCTCACCTGCCTTTCCGTGAGATCCAGGTTTACGGCGATTTCGTACCGCCTGAGTCTGGTCAAATAGTTGTGATGGGCGAATTCTGCCTCCAGTTCTCGAATTTGCTCTTTGGTGAATGCTGTCCGCTCCTTCCTTGGCTTGCTGCTCACATCCGATTTGTAATTCCCATCTTGGGACTCTTAAAAGAAAAAAACAAGAATGGAAGAAAACATTACCAACAGTTAGAAATAGTCACAAAAACTTTCGAAGAGCAGTAACAAAGTCAAAAATGGGCTTTGAAACACAATCAGTTCATTTCAATGCAATCATTCCAATTAAATACAATCACTGCAGGGTTGAAATCCCAGAAATGTCATAAAGGAAAGCAGAGGAATTCTGCCAGTCATATTTTACGATGCTGCAATTGTGCATGCCAGCTGTTTGTAAAAGTCAGCCGTGAGTTTTCATAAACCGCGATATAGATTCTCACAATGAGTTGGCGCTCACCATAACACTTTCCAAAGACTTCATTTGGGTTACTGTTAATGGAATCCGCTACCCTTGTAGTTTTAATATGGAACAAAACAGTACTGGAGGATGTGTAAAAATATATTTCCTTAGTTTATTTACCTCAAAAGTTTATGTGCGTCTTCCACTCGTGGCTCAGGAGCTGCCAGCTCACAACAGTTTTCAGTGGAGTGTTTCTTATTCCCTCCCTCGCTCTCGCGCTGTCAATTACAGCGAATCGCTTCCCCCAGTTTCAGATGTTTTTTTGGAGTGACAGAACATGAACGCATAAAAGCGCATATATACAATTACATGTGGTTATTGCAAGAACTCAATTATGTCTAGTCTATTCTTGAATGGGAAACGCAAAAGGTCAATGAGGAAATGTCAAATTAGCCTTGCAATCCATCCTACTGAAGATGCATGCACTTCTGTTGTTTTGACACATGAGGAAGGAAATTTTATTTCGCCTTTATGGTGACTTCAAATTGCTGTGACTCACTTGCAAAGGGCTTATCGAGCTTTTGGGTTCATTTATCTATGGGTGTGGAGTGAGCACTAATCCAACTAGCAATCCAAAACCCAGCTGTAAATAGAGTCTACTTTAATGAGACCCCATCCGCAAGTGGCGAGATCTGCCATTTCAGCACAAGTCAGCATGATATTTCAAGTACATCATTTTTTATGTTTTTTCCAATGTTAAAATACTTTGTACTATCCCATCTTAAAGGGAAAGTTAAAATGAAATATTACTTATCTCATACTGTTCCAAAACTTACTTTCAAAAAAGGATGATATTTTGAAAATGTCTTTTTTTTGTCCTTTCAGTGAAAGTCAATGGTGGCCAAATGTTGCTCACTTTCATTGTACATTCTACAAAATATATTCTTCTGTATTACACTGAAGAAAGTAAGTGATCAGATTTGTAATTTAAAACTGTATTCAAACATATTTTCCCTCACAATTCCCTCAACTGCCATTTAGTCAGACTGACCCCACCCCCAAACTCATGCTATTGGTTGAGCCACTGTTGCTGTGTCAGGCTGGTCGGATTCTCAAACATTGTTTTTAAACAGAACTTCAAGGTGTCTCTGAGATACACTGAAATGGCAAAGTATTGTTTCAGTTTTATTATACACATCGCTGTAGGTGGATGTTCAGATGAAGTGTGAAACGGCCACTGTCAGCTACATCATGATGGCTATAAACACATGCCAAACCGGTTATTTAACAGTATAATTTACAGGTTGAGATTTGCAGAGGCTGACAAGGACATGGACTCAGGATGAAAATATCAAGAACGGGTCGTGCAACGACAATATTGTAGTTTAGCACAGAAGTTGCAGTCTATGCTCATGAAGAGACTTTGAACAAATAATCATCAGGTGATTTCCAAAGACAGCACATCAAATTGCAACTGTGACATCCCTGATTATACCCAGTTTTAGCTAAAATTTCACCAGATGTATTTTAAAGAGTCGGCTGAATGTGGGTCTAATTAAAACGAGCAAAAAAACACGTTTATTGCGAGTCAAATGCAGCCATTGTGAAGTGAGAAAAACCAACACAAGCAGTGTTTTGTGAACAGAGCTGCTCTAAGTTAAGGCAACTTTTCCCGGCTTTGCGACACGGCGGTTACACCGCACCAATTAGGCCTGCGCTTTAACTTTTATCTCTTCTTTAAAAAAAGAAAAGTACTATGAGGGGAAAAAGCAGGGCAGCCTAAGCTTTCAAAGATGATTTTAAAAAATACAGCTACAATGAAAATTGAGACATTTACTTTAATATTCTACTAACACACTAGGGCTGAGATTTATTGGTGAAAAAAACAAGAAACCAAAATGAATATCATGAAAACCCACATGACAAAATACACGCTAGGCTGCTGTCTTCTATCCAAACCAGGCATGTGCTGTTTTATTAGAACATCCACACATGCTTTGAATAAATCAAACAATATATCATAAAATGAACGTATCTTAAATTGAACTGAAAAATATGTTGACAGTTTTACTATTAAATCAGCCCTTGTTGCATTTATTGGTGCTCATTATAAAAGCATTCGATATAGCAAAGTCTTTCATTTTTTGTTATGCAATAGTTGCTTTGAAAATGAAGCTACCATCAATAGAATAGAAAGTATATTAAAACATTGTAATAATTTAAATTATATATATATATATATATATATATATATATATATATATATATATATATATACACACACACACACACACACACACATATATATAAAAAAATAGATCACCACTGTTCAAATGGCCCAAATACATCCACGAGAATTACGTATTAAATACATTGTCAATAAATAAAATCTATTTCGAAGCTAAAACAACCCCTAAAACAATATTACACACTAAAACATGGTTATCACTCTATGTTTATTGTAAATTGAGACAAAATTCTGCTACAGGAGTAGAATAATAACCACAGATATTCAAATAATATTCAAAATTATTAATACAAATAATAAATAAATAAATAAATAACTTCTATTAATTTCTGCCTGTTTATATATATATATATATATATATATATATATATATATATATATATATATATATATATATATATATAAAAACAGGCAGAAATTAATAGAAGTATATTTATATATTAATATATATATATATATATATATATATATATATATATATAAATATATATATAGATAGATAGATATATTATATATACAAGAATTGCAACCAAGAATTGTAAGATATCTGAATTTTTACCTCTACTAAAGTGTAAAATGTATTAAAAAAATAAATAAATAAAAACTCTGAGCTAGTGCAGAGTCCTCCAATTCTGTTAGACTTTTCCAGCAGTGGAACAAGTGTATTTATGTTATGTTAATTTCAGGTTGGCACAAATGAGAATAAATCAACATCTGCAGGGCTGTGCCTCTTGACCTGAACTTTGTTTTAAAGGGCAGAAAGTAGTTAAAATTCCCTTTGAAGTAACAAGATCGTAAAAATACATTTTATGATCCATTTTATGCAGTGTTAAATTGATTTTTTAACATGAGTGGCAACTATTCCAGACAAAACAAACTGGAGATGCCCATCAGATTAAACAACTTCTTTTGCAGTGAACCAAACACCCTTCAATTTACTTCATATCTCCCAGCCTGTTTTGCCCATCAGCAAATCCAAAAATAAAGTAACAGTATATTCCCGTTCTGATTCCAATGTACAAACAAATTATATTCAAAGAGAAAGCTGCTTAAAGCACTGCTGTCATCTAACGTTTGACTTTTCGTGTTAAATGCCAACACAGGCGTCCCTGTTCTCCTTCTCAGACCATGGCATTAGTTACTTTACCACAAGCCTTATTTGTGCTTGCCAAAAAAGTGAGGAGATGAAACAGATGAGGCTAAACGTGAATCATGCGTGCAGTTAAATGCCCACACAAGAGTTACAATCTGCCCTCTGCTAGCCAAAATAATTGCTTCTGTGCGTGTAAGCCAACACCTACAAAACTCTCACAGGCAAAAACACGGCTCCACGTTTCCGAACGGTAAGAGAATCATTTTCCAAAAACACTGGTACTGCACTCAGTCTGATTGTGAAGGCTGTTAAAATGCACCATGACTTGTTAAATTCTTTTTTCAGTTACAATAAAACAAACTTAAATGTTTTAACAGTGTTTCATGTGTTTAATGGGAACTAAAATAACGGAAGAATGATTGATATTCCGGAAAACATTACAAAAAATGTATTAACATGATGTAATATGTTTTAAATATACTTCAAATATAATTTATATGATATTTGTAAAATAAGAAATATATATAATTTTGTATTTAACAAATATAAATATTATTTACAAACAGCAAATGAATAATATATGCTAAATATTTATTGATACATTGTTTATATATAAGGTTTATAAAATAAGAAACATATATAAAATTTTGTATTTTACAAAGAATATTATTAACCAATATTAAATAATTATATATATGATATATATATATATATGATTCAACAAATTTGATTTCAAACAATGAGACTGAGACTGTACACCATAATACTGAACAATATTGCAATATTAAAAAAAAAAAACCCTGTAAGATTCACTTAAAAAATGTACATACAAACTTTAAAAAAAAAAATTAAAAATTAAAAACGACTTGATCAGATCAGATTGCTTTGAATCCAAGTATAGATAAGATTAAAATAAAAATGAGCCTTTTTCTTACCAGAGCTGTCACTTCTTCGCTTGCTATTCCTTTTCTCAGCCTCGGCTGGCGACATCGTATGACGTCCGAAATCCCCTCCGGGAACACAAGAGGCACCTGAGGGCACCCCTCCGCCCAGGCTCGGGGTGCTCGCACAGAGACTGGGGCCCCCGGGACCCATGTCTGAAGAGCCTGAATCGGGGGCCGAGATGCCCAGTCCTAGACGGACGCTTGCTGGTGAGGCGCTGGCCGTCTGCGGTATGTGCCATCCAGTCTGCTGCGGTTGGGGTAGATGATGATGATGATGATGATGATGCTGCTGCTGGGACATTGGTGGCCCTCGCTGGTGCCCGTGCCCCCCAAACAGTCCCCCATCCTCACCTGGGTAACCGCTCACAATGCAGGTAGAAGAAGGAGAGGAGGTGGAGAGGTCAGGATATGTGGAGAGGTGCTCGGAGCGTCCGTGAAGGGCGAAGGCTGGGTGCAGGGCCTGCGGAGGGGCGTGAGGGCTGCGCAAACAGCCGAACAGCGTGTGATCCATCGCATGCACGAAACCGGTCGCTAGCGAAACAGAAACCACAAGAGCGAAACTTCCAAAAGATGAAAAGATTAATTAAAAGCACCAGAAACACAAAATGCTCCTTCGCTTCTTTCCTTGGGGAAAAAAGTGGAAAAGGAAAAAAGTGTGTCAGTACACGTGTGTGTGTGTGTGTGTGATAATCCCATGCACGTCGCGAGCGAGAGTTGCCAGGCAGCGCGGCTAAACAGCAGCTGCTGATGATGATGATGAGAGCTGAATCTCAGTTGACAGTCTAGCGCAGACTGCGGCCCAGCTGAGAGGGAAAGGTGCTTCCTAACAGTGGCCGGGCTTTTGGGCAATGGGCTGGGACTGAAGGAGGGGTGGGAGATGTTATAAATAGGGCCGTAACATGAGAGGGAGGCTGGGTCACAAATCAAGCCAGTCCAGCCCTACAGCTCGATACATCTAAAACATGTCAGAAATAGATTTTCATTTCGGCCCTTTTGAAACTTTTTCATCATTTTTTATTGTTTTAATTAGTACTTTTTCTTCGGTCCCAAAAGGCAGATTTGTTGAGAAGGTCAGAGCAGCTGAGAGAGAGAGTTGTTGATCTTCAGCACTTTCTCTTCTGTTGTGAGGATGATTTAGAGGACAGGGGCTCAGTGCTAGAAGTCCCTAAGCAGTAGATCTTCTTCTATTGGTCGTGTGACTGCACTAAGATTTGAGTTTTTTTTATTTTTGTGCAGTCCATTGACAAACCACCTACAACATCAACAACGAACAAAAGCAAGACAATGGGTGATCCTATCCAGTTTTGCTTTGAAAAACCAGCACAAAAGATAGATGGATTAGCTTACCTGATCCTGAACATGGGATTCATTCTGATCCAGATTAAACTTTTTGAACAACTGGCCCCTAAAGATCAAATTTGGAGTTAAATTTGGGCTCCAAAATTGTATGAAAAGAGTGGGTTTCATTCTAACTTCAAATTTAATCTTTTCAAGTTTGAGGGCAAGAAGTAGGTCAAAAACCCACTGACGGAGAAGATGGCAACTTACAATTAATTAGTGTTAGTCACATTTTTCTACTCTTTTTAATAATTAAAACTTATTCCAAATATATACAATATTTTTGAGAAGTCTCTTATGCCCACCAAGGCTGCATTTATTTGATCAAAACTGCAGTAAAACAATAATAGTGTGAATTATTATTACAGTTGAAAAGTTTTTGATTTTAAAACATTTTAAAACAATTTATTCCTTTGATGTCAAAGCTGAATTTTCACCATCATTTCAACTTCAGTGTCACATGATCCTTCAGAAATCATTCTAATATGCTGATTTGCTGCTCAAGAAACATTTCTTATTATTATCAATGTTGAAATCAGTTGTGCTGCTTAATAATTTTATGGAAACCATGAAACATTTCACATTTATTTGAAATTGTAAAAAATCTAAAATATTTTGAAACAGTATATACGTCTTATTATCAGTTAAAGGAACACTCCACTTTTTTTGAAAATAGGCTCATTTTCCATCTCCCCTAGAGTTAAACAGTTGAGTTTTACCGTTTTCGAATCCATTCAGCCGATCTCCGGTTCTGGCGGTACCACTTTTAGCATAGCTTAGCATAGTTCATTGAATCTGATTAGACCGTTAGCATCGCGCTTAAAAATGACTAAAGAGTTTTGATATTTTTCCTATTTAAAACTTGACTCTTCTGTAGTTAAATCGTATACTAAGACCGACAGAAAATAAAAAGTTGCGATTTTCTAGGCTGATATGACTAGGAACTATACTCTCATTCAGGCGTAATAATCAAGGAACTTTAATGCCGTATCATGGCTGCAGCAGGCGCATCAAGTGCATCTTTGCTGAAGCTGAATTAAAATATTCCAGTGTGTGTGTGTGTGTGGGTGCGCATTTTTGTGATTTATGAGGACACACAAATTTGTATAATGACATGGGTATTACACAGGTATTATGACGTTAACATGAAATATGAGGACATTTCATGAGTCCTCATATTTAAAATAGCCTTTAAAACATACTAAACTATGCTTTATTAAAAATGTAAAAGTGCAGAATGTTTCCTGTGATGGTTAGGTATAAGGGTAGGAGTGTAGGGGGATAGAAAATACGGTTTGTACAGTAAAAAAAAAACATTATGCCTATGGAATGTCCTCACTAAGATAGCAAAATAAACCTGTGTGTGTGTGTCTTACAAGGAGAGGGTGGCTTATGAGGACATTACCTCATGTCCCCATTTTTCAAAAGGCTTATAAATCATACAGAATCAGTTTTTTTGAGAAAGTAAAAATGTGTACAGTTTCCTGTGATGGGTAGGCTTAGGGGTAGGGGTAGTTTAGGGCGATAGAAAATACAGTTTGTACAGTATAAAAACCATTACGCTTATGGAATGTCCCTACAATTCACAAAAAAAAACCTGTGTGTGTATGTATATATATATATATATATATATATATATATATATATATATATATATATATATATATATATATATATATATATATATATATTTATATAGTTAAGACCCTATGGTTTGCTTCTGTCATTTTGGGATTGTCTGTATGTGTCTGTTCAGGATCGTCATCTGATTTGGTTCCTGCAGGCTGACTGATGCCATGTCCTGATAGGTGTACAGTACTTTAAAAGGCATGTCATCATCACAACATCTTTTTTGTTCTGAGCGGAGAGGTAGTGCAGAGTTTGTTTGTTTTAAGAGATTTTGTATGTGTTGCCCTCTCAATTGTTCATTTGACTATGTAAATAGTTTTGTAAATATATTGTAAATATTGAGGACTGGGAAGTATGGAGTCTGATGCCATTTTTGTTTATTGTAAACTTTTTGAACCTCTTCTTTTTGGTTAGGCAGTAAGGTTAGTGTATTGTATTTTCTTTTCTCTATGATTATGTTCAGGCAACAAGGGTTAAAACAAAGAACATTTGTTTGTTATTTTGGCCTGGTCAGCTCCCAAACTTAGATTCCCAATTTAAGAAAATAAACACATTATTGTTTTGCTCATTTTTCATGTTGTATATATGTATGTATATATATATATACATACACACACACACACATACAACATGAACATAAAATATGAGTCTTTCATGAGTTTTTGTTTGTGTGTGTGTCTGTATATCCCATATAATTTCAACAACATCCCACAAAGATTCTTTATGGAATATACATTAGTTGTAATTTACAGTCACTGTAGTGTATCAGTGTTTTAATCAGAGTAACAGTGCTCATCGCGACACACGCTACTCCAGCAGAACTAACAGCATCGCCATACAAGACGTCCCAAAGGTTTCACCCATAGAGACATACGCGGCACACAGAGCAGGGCCTTTCTCTGCTCATGGGTAAAGGAGAGGAAATCAGATGCCTTTTGGGGGGAAATAGCTTTAGCAGATGGGGAAAAGAGCGTGGAGTCAGGGCCTTATTTAGAGAGAGTGGAGAAGACGAGAGACGGTCATTCTCATCTCTCAAAGCACGGTCACACAGCAGACCTCTCGGGTGAGTACCGTAAATTCTCTGTTTATCCCGCTTATTAGTCAAATTATCAGGAGAGTTTTAGAGACGTGTGGGTGCTGTTCACACAAGATTTGTTTTCTTATGTGGTTTCTCTCTTTCAATATCTGTCATGCCTTTTTGCTCGTGGGATGATTTACTGAGGCCTGATTAGATCTCACATGAAGCAACTAGAACAGTGGTGATATGTGAGGGTTTCACTTCTGAGGTGAAATAATAATAATAAAAAAAGAGTAGCATGGAGAAGAAAAATAGGGAGCATGAGATAAAACAATTAAGGATACATTACCAACGGTGCAAAATGTTGAGAGAAGTTCTTCAGCAGGATCTAGAGGGGAGATTTTGCTTTGTTAAACCTATAAAACAGAAATTACAAGTATTAGAACTAGATTCAAATAACTAATTATTAAAAAAAAAAAAAAAAAAAAAAAAAAAAAATGTTAATATAAATGTTGATTTGAACAGTTTTAAAGACTTTAAAGGCAATTTTTGGTTTGTAAAATTCAGCTGAAATACATCTCAAAGCCTTTTACCTACATTTGAACTTTTTTTTGAACATTTGAAATTTTATATTGTATTATATTATATAATTACAAATACAATACTCAATAGTTTTCACATCCCAAATCCCAGAAATAAATATCAAGATAAACACTGATTCAATATTTCTACATCAAAATGTATGGAAGATACCAAACTTAAACTAAATCTGCAATAAAGAAATAATATAATGACCTGCTTAATTTTCCTCAATATATTAGGTTTAATTTATATGAATGAAGTGTATCTTTTTCACTCATTTTAATCAACCTTTTGCCTTCACTAGTTCATTTTACAGTAAATAGCCCTGTTATATATATATATATATATTAGGGTGAATGATATGAAATTGATTTCAGCCTTAAAATTCACAAGTTTGCCCTTTCAACGAAAACATCCACTAGCAACAATACCAGACATTACTTAGCATATCAGTCTATTCTGAATACATTTTATGCAGTCTGTTTCATGCAAATATTTTCTTTTAGTATTTTCATCACTCACCCTGCACTGTACATATTTTTGTGAGGTTTTAAACTCCATTGCTTTTCTTAAGGGTTATTATTTATTAATATTCTTCCATGCAAGTTATTTCTGTTGTAAAATGTATCAACCTTAAATATGGGATAGATTAGCGGTGCGATTGCACTAACATATGTACTAGATTTCTGACATGTGAAAGTCGGGGTCTGATTGACTACAGACTATGTCTCACGTACACAAAAATTTTCCTCTTGCACCCATGACTTCTGTACATACATTTTACATTTTCTGTACATACAAGTACTTTCATAAAACATCTGAGTAAGCAACTAATACATTCAACTCATATATTTATTTATATATTAGGGCTGTCAAACGATTAATCGCATACAAAATAAAAGTTTGAGTTTGCATAATATATGTGTGAGTACTGTGTGTAATTAATATGTAAATGTAAATACACACAAATTAATGTATATATTTAAGAGAAATATGTTATGAACAAAATATTTTATTTATATATAATATAAATTATATAAAAATATAAATAAATAAATAAATATACTTGTAAATATTTCTATTTTGGTTTGACTAATACTATATATATATATATATATATATATATATATATATATATATATATATATATATATATATATATATATATATATATATATATACATATATACAGTCAAACCAAAAGTTATTCAGACACTAGATATATTTTTTTTTACTAGTGGGTGCAGGACACTATAGTTCATTTATGTAAGTGAGGATAACAAAATAAAGTAAACTGTGACACATTATAACCAAAAAATTATTCATACAGTGGACTACCAGTAAAAATGATAAAAATTTGGGACCAAAAAATATTTAGACACTTTGACCTGACCATGTTTTGTTTAAATGTTATCTGACATAATTAAGATAATTTTTTTCTGACACAGTTTAACTCTGAGATCTTGTCATATTTTATTACCATTTTTTTTTTAAACTATAGTGAATAAACCATAATAATGAATGAAATGTTCAAAGTGTATTACATTTTGGTTTGACTGTATATTATATATATATATATATATATATATATATATATATATATATATATATATATATATATATATATATATATATATATATATATATATATATATATATATATATACACACACACACACATATGCACACATTAAACTTTGAAAAAAATCCTGAACTCTTAACAAAATCCTTGTATTGTTGCATCCTTAAAACATGCACTGTTTCTGATTTTATATGCAATCTGAAAATAATGGTTTAAAACAGCTGGCTCTCATAAGAGTGTTGCATTTGCAGTTGATATAAAATGTTAAACTACTGATTTGGGTCAAGTGTATCTCAAGCTGCAGCGCAAACAACAGCATGTATATCTGAAACATATTTATATTTAACAAACATTTGTCAGTTGTAAATTCCACTGAATAAGCTCAATAACAAATAGCTTAGATTGTCCCAGCGGGAATGATTATGTTGATACACAGTTATAGTGCTATTGAGCTCTGAAATATCTGATATGATGTGATACAAAAAAAAAAAAAAAAAAACATCTGTTGGACAGTTTGATTTTGTCCATCAGGAATTGATTGGATGGTTGTGGTTTGCTATTGGTCTATCTCATGTGAGTGAGTTTGTACCGCCCCCGTGCCAGTAAACACATCATCAGAGAAGAGATGTCATTTCAAGAGGGAGGGGAAGTTATTGTGAATTTTTTTTAAAAAAATGATGTGCACAGATAAATTATAATAAATACCACAAATTCCATAAAAACAAAAACTGAACTCGATTTCATGGTGACTTTATATTAGAATTCAAATCTCTTATTTATAAATATTTATTTTACTTATTTATAATATTTATTTAAATTTAACAATAAATATATATATTTTTAAATCCTCTTAAGTTTATAAACAGCAGCAGAAGTGGTGTATGTTTATCTAATAGATCCACTGGTGCATTAATCAGATGTGCGCTGACGTGGTTTACAAAACCCAGCAGCATTATGAATGTGTCCTCTGAGATGATCTGGGACGTGAGGTTTACACACCTCTGTCCTGATTCACTCCACTGACTGCAGTAAAAAGCCTCCAGGCTTTTCTTTGTGTTGGTGGTACAATTTGTGTCTAATATATCATAAAAGTATTTGACTGTAAAGACCGACTCTTTCTGCTGTTTGTCACATGGTCCAATTAGTTTTGTCACGCCCACCGGCTTCTCCGGCCACAAACGGTTTCAAATACAGTAAAAGCCAAATGCATCACTAAAAGTCTTTTGTACCCCCCAGTCCACCATACTGTTTTAATAAATCCTTTCATTTCAGAAAGTGAAGTCAACATTTTATGATTTAATGGCTTCCTTCTCGCTGTCGGTGCCTGTGACGAAGGCCAAATCCCAGAGTGCTGGAGACTCCCTGTCCTTAATAGGGGGCTTGAGGTTTCTTCCTATAGCAGACTAATGGATTCTCAATGTGAGGGTAGAACTTCATCAGGAAAAACTCACGTGTTGTTGGACTCTCGCTTTATACGCTACCGCAACGTTTATGTGGCATTCAAGTTGAGGTATGATGGACATTAATCAGTTGCTTTTGTCCTTAGTTCCTCATCAACCAGTATTAATTAGTCGGGAGTGATGCAGACAGTGTTTAATGTGTAAATGGCCTTGCTGACCTCTACTGGTGTGTGTTAGAGGTGTGAACTAGGTGTGAAGTTATGCATATATGAATCCCAGTTTGTGAAGGATAGATAGAATATATGTTTTGATTTAAACCTGGAAATAACAAAGTTTTAGGATTCTGACATTAAAAAAAAAAAAATTAAAAAATAAAATATTTTAAATTCTACATTATTTCTAGGTCACGAAGCAAATATGCTACTGTCATTAAAGCGACAAACTAAATAATTAGTTAATTTTATTTCATTCTGCTTTCAAACTGCTGATTTTTGTGAGAAAGTAAAACTTTTAAATAATGCAAACAAAATTATTTCTACTAGTGGCTTCAGACTTTAGACCCCAATGTATATGAAACTTTAGATGCAGAATATTATAGATTTAGATTTATTATAGATATTAAAAAATAACTTGACATTTTTTTCTTGACAATTATATCATAAAGCCACATTTTCTTAAATAATTTAATTGTAATAAAGGCATAACAATCATAAACCCACATTTAAATAATTTTTTAAAGTATAACAATTGAATTGAATTTTATATAATTTAATAAAATATAATTAAATATTAAATTAATATCAAACATTTTTATTTAATATCAATATGTAATTATATGTAATTCGATTATATTTTATTATAATTAAATTAATAAAAATATATAGTTCTTCGCACACCCAAAACATTTGTAAGTGCATAGGATAAAAGTACAATATAAACTAGAAATTACTAAAAAGTATTCATTCATTTTTTTTCCTTCCCCTCTTTAAATCCAGTTTGAGTAGTGTGCAAGATTTTTATATTTTCTAGTTTATAATAAATTATATATATATAAAAAAATTAATACATTTCAACTTAGGACATGTAATAGATATTAAATTTTAATATTAAATATTTAATAAAAAATTTAAAAAATTCTACCAGTAGATCAAACAATCTCATCTCTGTTGAATAATTTGATGTTTATTTTACACAATAAATTATAAATGTTTGTGTACTAGAACTGTTTTGTGAATTTCTGTTGTCAGCAACTGATTTATTTTTAAGCACCATAAAATAAGAAAAATATCAAAAAAAAAAAAAAAAGAGATATATTGACAACATAATTATGTTTGTCCACAGTGGCGGATATGGTACCACTAAACGCCTCTTTGGTATGGCAAACATAATTTCCATTAAACAGACAAGCATCACCCATCCCGAGAGAGCCAAGCTAAAATAGCAGGTTTACCTCTTTAGGCTGTCAGTCATATTGTGTGATCCAGCAGAACTCACTGACCCATGAATATTTTGTCCTCACTGGGGTCAAACACACACACACACACAGACACACACACACGAGATCTCAAGGGAGGCATTACTCTCTTACTTTGGCTGTTCTTGCCTAAGAGTGGGAAGTGCACGAGCTCTTGAGCATTTCCCCATTTTGCTGCAGGACAATCCCATCATCCTCTAATCAAGCCTGTGGTTTAATAGCCAGCTCCATCTCCATCCTCGCGTAAGGGTCGTGACGCAGGCTCGGGACAATAGAAGGATATTGAAACACTTCGGCATCCACTTGAAAGTCCCAATCGCTCCTGCCAGATCACTCAGTGCTGGGCTTATGTCACCTCACACTGCGTTCTGCAAAGATATATGAAAGTGTATTGGTATATGTGTGCTTGCTTAACATTAAAGGAATAGAATACTTTAAAAATGAAAATACTGTCATTATTTACTCCCCCCTCATCCAAACCTGTGTGCTGTTATTTTTTCTCTGGGACACAAATGAAAAAAAACTAGCTACAAAAAGAAAAACAAAAAGTTTTTATGGTGTTTTTGTCCTTTTTGGAGCTTGACAGACATTGCATGGAATCTTTTAATACAGGGGTTTTCAAACCTTTTAATGTCAAAGACCCTCACATATGACAAATTATAAAGGCTGCTACATATTTTTATATACAGTGTGAGAAAAATAAGTAATGTTAGATGTTTTAACCTGGAACGACACCTTTTCAACTGAATTAGAATACAGTAATATACTGTAGCACTTCTCACAATAATTATTATTACAATAATAAAGTTATTATTGTGTATTAATAGAAAATACACAATACTAAAGAAAATTAGAAAGCTGAATGTTTTTGAAAGAAATTAATACTTTCATTTATTCAGCAAGGATGATTTAAATTGATCAAAAGTGACAATGACGTTTAAAATAAATGTCAACAATATTGATAATAATAAAAGTTTCTTGAGCAGCAAATCATCATATCAGAATGATTTCTGAAGGATCATGTGACACTGAAGACTGGAGTAATGATGCTGAAAATTCATCACAGAAATACTTTACATTTCAAAATACTGTATATTCAAACAGAAAAAAAAAATGTTCTTTTTAAATTGTAATAATATTTAACAAAATTACTGTATACTCTATTTTCATTCAAAATGCAGCTTTTGTGGGCATAAAAGATTTCTTTTTAAAAAATCTATACAAACTTTTAGGCAATTGTAAATATAGCATAGATCAGCATAAGATGTGTTCATCCATGATGAAGTACTATGGGAAATATCAGTAAATCCCATTGAGTCTGCATACAGATTAAGCACACTGGAATAATATACAGAATGATGAATCAATCTCAATATGTTGACAAATGCAAAGTGATTCAAAATGCCAATTACAAGTTGCCGTAATAAAAGACATGACATTTAGGATTTGTATGTGCAAATAGTCACAACCACAAGAAATGCGGTGATTTCAGCACACTTTGCTTCATATTAGTATCAGTATATGATCACACAATCGCTTGGTCGGGCCCTGAGGGGGTTTTTTCCACATGATGAATCTCAGGCGAGTTTTACTGAGCGTATGAGGGTTACATAAGCAGGGCGGGAGAATAGAGCGTAAGGTTTAAACGGAAGAGACAGATCCAGGTCCAGCCCCTATCCAGACCCTCTCCAGAGATTCATTAAGGACAGAGAGCAAGGGGAAGAAACTTCCTGTCTGACCCAACATCTGCCTGGCTGGTCCAAGAGAGAGACGGACAAAGAGAAAGTCTTTATGAAACTTTCTTTTTATAGGTAATTTCCCTGCATATCACAGATGTGGATGACCGTAGCATACAGAAAATTTAGTGGAACTTCACTTCTCATTGTCAGTTTGTCTGGCTGAGTTTGAATACAATTCATGATTTAGGGAACAATAGGGAGTTTTGTCAGACAGACGGGGGCGTAGAATAACTTCTCACCGGAAAGCGAAGCGTAGGACGATCTCAAAGGGATGTGAGTGTGCTTCATTAGAATTGCATTATGAAACAATGAAACAAGATTCTCCACTTTCTCTGGAATTTGGAAATTCAAACAGACGTTTTGCCAAGCATGTGTTAGTCCACTTTCCACAGCAGAACAAAGCACGAAAAATCAAAACTCTTGATTCTGAGACATTTTCACAGGAAATAAAGGCAACCGCACGTGGATGTAGCGGAAATGCTAGGGATCACAAAGCGTGTGTAAAAACGATCACCCAAAAGCAAAAGAAGCTATAAAGAGACACCTGGCAAGCATAGGGTGTAAATTTGAGCCCTCAAGGACAGGTCGGTGTAATGTGTTGAGACACAGCCATGATAACATCTAAAAGTACTTTTTTGGGAAAGAAATTAATAGGCCAGCCTACTTCTATTCAGCAAAGATGCATTAAATTGATCAAAACTGACAGTAAAGACATTTAGGATTTCCATTTCAAATAAATGCTGTTCTTTTGAACTTTTAAGACTATTCATAAGTGAAATAAAATGTATCACGGTTTCCAGAGAAAAAAAAAATTAAGCAGCAGAACTGTTTTCTACATTGATTAAAAAAAATAACAAATTAATCGCAATTTTTTTTTTGGTGATTAATCACAATTAAAAACATGTTTTTAATATTTTATATCGTAATAATTTCACAGTTATATATTTTAAATATTTGTTTAATGGCATCTTTTTAAGAATGAACGCCAGTGTCACTGATACTAATACTGACTCTATGAAATTGATTTTTTTAAACATTAATTATAGATATTCAACATTACAGTAAAACTAAAAGCTATTAATTTCAACATTTCGTCCCCTTGGATTTAGAAGGTTCTATCTGCATTCTGAGCAGTTTTGAAATATTGAGCTTCAAAGTTTTTGCATTCCTTTCGACTGTGTAGATAGATTTTGTTTTCTAAAAAAAAGTGCCAAAATGTACATAACATAAAAAAAGAAAAAAAAAAAATCACATAATGTAAATAAGTTGTCACAGAATAAGAACATGTGAATAAGTCAATTTTGACAAAAATGTCAGATAGAACCTTATAATTCCAAGGGGACGATTTACTAGGCTTTAAAAAAATAACATCTTTTAATTTCAGTGAACTTAAAACAATCTTCACATAAACCCATTATAATAAATGTCATATTTACCTCTGTAACAGGTAGGAAATATAGCCTACAGAAATTGAATAAAGTTATCAAACACTTTACAGTCTTTACTGCATAAATTATAAATTAAATATAGAATAATCCTTATTAAAGCTGATTTTCTCTGCTACCTTTATTCTTTTGATTAACATTAATGATACATCACAACTGGTTTATTAGGTTGCTGTCACTTTAAGACATGCCACTGCCAAACGTGAGGCGGATCTGATGCGTATCTGATTTTCTCACAACTCTTTAAGTTCATTTAAGACGTTATTTAACTTATTTAAATGGTTAGTTCACCCAAAAATTCTGTCATTTATTACTTAACCTCATGCCGTTCCACACCCGTAAAACCTTCGTTAATCTTCGGAACACAAATTAAGATATTTTACTTGAAATCCGATGGCTCCGTGAGGCCTCCATAGGGAGCAATGACACTTCCTCTCTCAAGATCCATTAAGGTACTAAAAACATATTTAAATCGGTTAATCTGAGTACAGTGGTTCAATATTAATATTATAAAGCGCCAAAAAAACAAAATAACAACTTATTTAGTGATGGCCGATTTCAAAACACTGCTTCAGGAAGATTTGGAGCACAAATGAATCAGTGTATCGAATCATGATTCAGATCGCGTGTAACGGCTGAAATCACGTGACTTTGTGGCTCCGAACAGCAGATTTGATACACTGATTCATTTGTGCTTCGAATCTTCCTGAAGCAGTGTTTTGAAATCGGTCATCACTAAATAAGTCGATATTTTGGCGCTCCAAAAATATTCTCGTCGCTTTATAATATTAATATTGAACCACTGTACTCACATGAACTGATTTAAAAATGTTTTTAGTACCTTTATGGATCTTGAGAGAGGAAATGTCATTGCTCCCTATGGAGGCCTATGGAGCGTGATCATATAAAGTAAAGCTAGCCAAATTATGACGGAAAAAATGGATGTTGCGTTAAATATTTTAACGCGTTAAACTGAAAAAATTAATCGCATGTGTTAACGTGCTAATTTTGATGCCATTAAAAATAACAAAAATGTTAGCCTACCTGAGCACTAAATCAGCAAATTCAAATGATTTCTTAAGGATCATGTGACACTGAAATTACATTTCAAAATATAGGTCTACTCAAACAGTTCTTTTAAATTAGGCCTAATAATATTTCACAAAATTACTGTTTTTACTGTATTCTGATCAAACTTATTGTATTTTGGACATAAAAAGTCAAAAAGTAGTGACAAACAATCGTTACAGGAAAAAGCCTTCTTTTCTCCTTTCCATTTCTTTCTCACAGAATTCCAGTCTTGGAAAATTTGGTGGATTCTCGCATCTCAATCTGGTGTCCTGTTCCTGAGAGAGCAACAAACTGTGCTGACAGTGTCACAAATCAAGCGGATGAATTATTTACTGCACTCTCACACTTTCACATCAGTCACAGAGCGCACAAAGGCAAATCCTGTTGCTGTGTAATCAAGACATCATTATCCTTCCACCTTCATAAATAAACAGTTTAAAAAGACGGGCGGAAGCAGATAATGAACGTGTCTCTGAGTGTGTGCGTGTATCGAAGTCCGCCAAGACACGAACTCTTGCCACAGTTGTGGCGTATTGTGTAAATAATGTTGATCAAACGCCCCACACTGTGCTATTTTTCTTTCTAAATGAAGTGTATCGCATTTATCAAGCCCTTTGATTAGCCAAAATAAAATGTGCTTATCACAGATTGAGCAAAAGTTTTGCATTTATCATCGCAGAGATGAACACCTGACAAAGGCCAGATGCAAACCTGCATCTCCCAAATGAGCACCACAACTCGAGGCTGAAGAATGTGCGTTACCACTAGGTCACGGCTCCAACAAAACACAACACTGACAATAATGACTACGGATCTGATCATTTAAAACAGACCTCCAAAATTCCCTTTACAACAAACTTAGGCTGAAGAAAACAAAGTCTTTTCCAACTCAGATAATATCCTTAAGGACAAAAACCTAAATGATTGGCTTTGACATTGCGGAAAGGGAGCGTAAGCTTCTGAGGTTGAGGCAGGGAAAGCGGCCGAGCATGTCTTGTGTTTTACAGTCCGTACTGTATGTTTCTCTCACAGAGTTTGGATTTATTTTAGTTTCTCAATAGCAGGACATAAATCACTCCTGTCTTACCCTCTCTCGCTGCATTTGTGCTCCGCTTCTCGCTCTCTTTCTTTTCTTTTATACTGTCCCATCCTCTTTTTTTCCCAGTATATGTCCACTGTAAAAAAAAAATAAGGATAAAAAAAATCAGTTAATAATAATTCTTTCTTCAAGCATGAATTAATTTAACAAAAATCTGCTTTGTACATTAAAATTTACTTGTATAACTGCAGTAATATAAGTGGTAAAATAAAAGGCCACATAAAGTCATCATAACTGGCTTTATGTGGAACCATAATAATGGACCGATAATGCAATAAACATCTTAAAATATGTAATATATATTAAAATAAGAAGAAACGTCTATTTGAATAAATTATGAGTTTTAAATGATACGCTAACCTGTATTGTTCACTTACATCTTTAACAGTTTATTGTTATTTTTGCATTATATTATTATTTTTATATCATTTAACTACTAATATCATTTTTTACAATACATTTTTATTAGTTTGTCCACTGCAAATAAATAAAATAAAATAAAATCCTGTTAAAATGACAGTAAAAATCTGGTGACAAAAACAGACTTTTCAAACAGGAATTAATTAATAAATTAAGTATTTAAATCTGCTGTGTACATTAACTTTTATATAAAGGTGGGAAAATAAAAAGCAGCATAATTATTTAATCATTTAGTCATCATCATAACTGGCTTTCTATGAACAATACAAATTATGCAATAAAAATCAATCACACAATTAAAAAGATAACATAAAACCCTAATGTGTGCATAATAATAAAAATAATAATAATAATAATAATAATAAAAAAGACTTTTTACTGTTTTTCCATTGTAAATTATATGCTAAGTAGTGTTGTTTACTTTACAAAAAACTATTTCAACAAAATTTTACTCAAAAACATTTTGTCAAATATAATTTTCATTAATACAGTTTTACCATAAATTATAATTAATTCTTTTTACTCCCCAAATCATAACTCTTGTAGTATTTTACAATAAAATAGCACAAATCATCCAGTTCTCAGCCCCTTTAATCCTATCCCATTTCCTGAATGCTAAGTTAGTTAACCAATTAAAAGACATTTAGTGAACATTTTTTATATTGTTTTTCCGTTAAAAGTAAATGCTGACATCCCTTATCTGACTCACTCCGCAGAGGTTCACTCATTCTGTATCTATGTCATTGGAGCAGGGATGTGGCTGTCCCCTCCAGGAAAAGTCCTGTTTTTCCTCATGAGGAAGAATTAACCTCTCAGACATTACCACAGCGAGCCTGCGGTGTGCAGTTTTAGGGCGAGTGTTTCCCTGCTTCACCACAGGCTGTGGCCCCATGGGCCCCCGTCCTGCCCTCTAATTAGATTAACCAACATTCCCAATTTCGTCGGGCTGTGCTCTGGGCAGCCCTTACCTTTAGAGAGCTGTAATACGGGGTCTTAAAGAAAGGAAATGACCTAAATGGCTGTCAGACAGGCTTTTGTTACACCCAATCATGTGCTGACAAAATCACATCTGTGAAATCGCAGGCCCTTCTCAGGATTTATAACCCAGCAAAAACGTTAGCTGAAACGGCGCTTCATGCCACACAGTATGGAGAGACGTCACTGGGAGGTTTTTCAAAAAACAAAAGAATATATTTTGAAAAATGCCTTTTTTGTCCACATAATAAAAGTCACTGGATTCCACTGTCATTTTGAGACCCATTGACTTTCATTGTATGAATTTAGAATGACACTTCACTTGACTCGTACGCATACACGGCGTTCAATGCATTTTGAGCAATCTCTCGTCACGAGTTACAACCCATTTAAATATATTTGTATTCTTTAATGCTAAATGAGGGTACTTACTAACCTCTTCGCACAATCTGTCGTCTGTGTAAGCCTCCATCGTCGCTGTAGCTTGCATGCGTTCCGGTCTGTTCTGTTTATTCAGGTTTCTTTGACTACCTTGTTAATCGATGCCCCCAGGGCACAGTTGCCACCTTGTGGAAAAAATAATTACTGCAAAAACAATTAAATGTGCATGTGCGTCCTGCATATTTTACCTTTAAAGGAACTTAGCCTGGGAAACAACATCAGAGTGAAATATCAAACATGTCCAAAACAAACATACCAAAGCTTGTGGCTTCACAAAATTACAAATTTACATGTGTTGGGCTTGCAAGATTATTCTCAGGAGAACTGAGCGTGGGTCTCTCAGATTTCACAGGGTAGAGGTGCTGAATTTGAGTGATGTTCTGTCATTAATCATCTTTGCAGAACAGTAGGAGGCAATCCAACAGAGCACAGGAATGTTTGAGAGAAAGGTTCACCTCTCTTCGTCTCACTTCATTCAGATACTTCAAGCAGATGAAGGTCATTCACACTTGTAACAAAACATGTTTTTATCGGGTAAAATAGTAAACAGTTCATTTGGGCTGCAGGTTCAAGTCTGACCTTCTTCATGTCCAAGTTGCATTTATATAAAAGAAAATATACTAAAACAGTAATATTATGAAATATATGTGACCTGCACTGTCAAAATGAGGAGCTACAGGCAAAACGGGTGAAAAATGTCAATTTTGGTCAAATTTGAGGTTTTCACAAAAAAAAAAAAGAAAAGTTAATTAAGCCCTCGTCTAGCGATCCCAATGGGGATCTTTATTTGTTTTCGGAGAGGAGTACCTTTCCTTTGTCCATTAAAAATGCCGTTTTCTTCTCACTTCTGGACGACTGCCGCTTCCTCTCAGCTTTGGTATCATTTTAAAACGTAGCACTCTAACTATGTGAATATTCATCCCTGATAGCACGCGTACATCTCTGAGACGTCTATTTGATATGTATGTTTACGTCTGGGAGATGTATTTTTTAGAGTGTTTGCTCATCTGCAATACGTCTATAATACATTTCCTGTCAGATGTCAAATAGACGTTTAGAAGATGTCTTTAAGATGTTTATGAATTAGAATGTATGTAAAACTGACATCTTAAAGATGTCTATCAGATGTTTGTAAACAGCAGATGCTTTCTAGATGAAGTGATCTTTAACAGACATCTTGCAGACGTACGTGTGCTCTCGATAGTATGAGTCTGAAACAATGAAATGTGATTTTAAAACTCATGCTGATGGAAACAAAACGATCGTACTCGCGCTGACTGACAGATCTGAGGCGCACGCTCAAAGACGCCGCAATACGATATAGCCTACACAATACTACACAGAATTACAGTATTTAAAAAAAAAAAAAAAAATCTGTCAGTGTCTTGGCGAGTATTCATGCAAACATTATCCGTTATGTCTTCAGTGAACGTTTGGTTAACTGTTGGGGAAAAACATCTGGTGTGTAACATTATATTGGATCCATGTGGTACCGTAGGTTTTAATATAGATAAGCTGTCTGTTTGATTAATGTTGATCAAACAATTGTGGAATTATAGAAAAAAAGTTTTATATTTCGATAACTGTATTTTTCGAGTTAAATTGACTTTGCTGACTTTATCCACTTCAAACAGGTGTAGCTCAGTCTTTTTTTTTTTCTTTTCAGATTCCAACAAATCATACATCATTTTGAAGGTTTTTTAATAGAGAATGAAATGATCAAAAACTCATTTTTGATAATTTACTCATTGCGACTCATTTTGTCAGCACGGGTCACATTTAATTACAAACCCGATTCCAAAAAAGTTGGGACACTGTACAAATTGTGAATAAAAAAGCAATGCAATAATTTACAAATCTCATAAACTTATATATATGTTATTCACAATAGAATATAGATAACATATCAAATGTTGAAAGTGAGACACCTAGAAATGTCATGCCAAATATTGGCTCATTTTGGATTTCATGAGAGCTACACATTACAAAAAAGTTGGGACAGGGAGCAATAAGAGGCTGGAAAAGTTAAATGTACATATAAGGAACAGCTGGAGGACCAATTTGCAATTCATTAGGTCAATAGGCAACATGATTGGGTATAAAAAGAGCCTCTCAGAGTGGCAGTGTCTCTCAGAAGTCAAGATGGGCACAGGATCACCAATTCCTCCAATGCTGCGGTGAAAAATAGTGGAGCAATATCAGAAAAGAGTTTCTCAGAGAAAAATTGCAAAGAATTTGAAGTTATCATCATCTACAGTGCATAATATCATCCAAAGATTCAGAGAATCTGGAACAATCTCTGTGCATAAGGGTCAAAGCCGGAAAACCATAGTGGATGCCCGTGATCTTCAGGCCCTTAGACGGCACTGCATCACATACAGGAATGCTACTGTAATGGAAATCACAACATGGGCTCAGGAATACTTGCAGAAAACATTGTCGGTGAACACCGTGCCATTCGCCGTTGCCGGCTAAAACTTTATAGGTCAAAAAAGAAGCCATATCTAAACCTGATCCAGAAGCGCAGGCATTTTCTCTGGGCCAAGGCTCATTTAAAATGGACTGTGGCAAAGTGGAAAACTGTTCTGTGGTCAGACAAATCAAAATCTGAAGTTCTTTTTGGAAAACGAGGACGCCATGTCATCCGGACTAAAGAGGACAAGGACAACCCAAGTTGTTATCAGCGCTCAGTTCAGAAGCCTGCATCTCTGATGGTATGGGGTTGCATGAGTGCGTGTGGCATGGGCAGCTTACACATCTGGAAAGGCACCATCAATGCTGAAAGGTATATCCAAGTTCTAGAACAACATATGCTCCCATCCAGACGTCGTCTCTTTCAGGGAAGACCTTGCATTTTCCGACATGACAATGCCAGACCACATACTGCATCAATTACAACATCATGGCTGTGTAGAAGAAGGATCCGGGTACTGAAATGGCCAGCCTGCAGTCCAGATCTTTCACCCATAGAAAACATTTGGCGCATCATAAAGAGGAAGATGTGACAAAGAAGACCTAAGACAGTTGAGCAACTAGAAGCCTGTATTAGACAAGAATGGGACAACATTCCTATTCCTTAACTTGAGCAACTTGTCTCCTCAGTCCCCAGACGTTTGCAGACTGTTATAAAAAGAAGAGAGGATGCCACACAGTGGTAAACATGGCCTTGTCCCGACTTTTTTGAGATGTTGATGCCATGAAATTTAAAATCAACTTATTTTTCCCTTAAAATTATACATTTTCTCAGTTTAAACATTTGATATGTCATCTATGTTGTATTCTGAATATAATATTGAAATTTGAAACTTCCACATCATTGCATGCTGTTTTTATTCACAATTTGTACAGTGTCCCAACTTTTTTGGAATCGGGTTTGTATTTATTCTTTTGATCAAAGCTGAATTTTCAACATACTCCAGTCTTCAGTGTCACATGATCCTTCAGAAATCATTCTAATATGATTTTCTGCTCAAGAAACAATTATCAATTATTTAAAAACAACAGAAAAAAAAAAAACATTGCATAGTCACCTCTGATAGTATGTGTATAATTTCTATAATTATTTTTCAATTTAAACACAGCATGAAACCCATTGTAATGGTTCATATCTTTCCAAACAGTAGTTATTCATTTTGTAGTTGCACACCCATCAATAACGTCCATCTGTCCATTCATCCATCTTGAACCCTGTAAATGCTCAAATGCATGCTGTATACCACAAATGGGGACAAACTAAATAATTAATTATAAAAAAATTTAATTGTAATACAATTATATTTCAATTTAAATTAAGTTGAATAATATAATTTGTATAAAAAATTGAAAACATTTTATTGTAAAAAAAAAAAAATTGTAATCTCAGACTTGGAGGTCTTCTTTCCTAAGATGCAAACAGTTCCTCAAAACACAAGGGAAGAATTTGTCGTCTTGGTCTGAAAATCCTCAAAATTTCCAGCTGTATGAGACAAGCCAGAAAAATTCACAAGAAAAGCTGCAAGAAAACCATAAGAAGCTGATGAAACGGAGTCAAGAATGAAGCAAAACCCTGCCGTAAGCTACATCTACACCAGCACCACATGCATCTTGTGCAGCTCTGCCAGAGGAAAATGAGTGAAACCTCTCTCATACATAAATATGGTGAGCGCTTACTTGACCGTTTCACAGCTGTTCCTGGTTAGCGGTTTTCTCAGAACGTTTCACACGAACTCTCAGAGCTGTACAAGCAAATGAACATGAATCATATTGTCTAAAACTAATCCAGACGTGCCATTGTACTCCAACCTCAGAGGATGCTAGTGTGTAGTGTGGGTAAACTAGAGAAATTAAACACAGAAAAATTCAGGGTGATAAAATCAATCAATTTATTTGGCAGTGATCCTTCATAGATTTCAACATCAGGATTTATCATATTGGCAACAATAATGCCCTGTCTACATGATAAGCACATGAGATAACTAAACAGAAGCATAAATAGGTATATTTTCCACTTTTGATTACTTCTGTACTCCTGATAAAGGCAGCTGCTAAATTATGCATACTTGTGTTGGTAAGTGGGATCCCTTTTTTTAAACAGAAAATAATACATATTTCTCAGTAAGGACTCACTAAATTGGTAAAAAATGAAATAATATATTCATAGTGTTACAAAAGTTTTCTATTTCACATTAAGGGTGTTTTTCAAACTTTCTATTCATAAAAGAATTCTGAAGACAGACACTATCACAGTTTTACAAAGATATTTTTGCAGCATTACCGTTTTCAGTATTAATAATAATAATAATAAATGTTTCTTGAGCAGCTAATCAGCATTACAATGATTTCTGAAGGATAATGTGACACTGAAGACTGGAGTAATAATGCTGAAAATTCAGCTTTGTTCACAGGAATAAATTACATTTTAACATATATTCAAATTTATTTTAAATTGTAATAATATTCAGAATATCACTGATTTTAATTAATTAAATAAATGCAGCCTTTGTGAACATTAAAGAGTTAGTTCACCCAAAAATGAAAATTCTGTCATTAATTACTCACCCTCATGTTGTTCAAGGCCTTCATTCATCTTCAGAACACAAATTAAGATATTTTTGATAAAAACTGATGGCTCAGTGAGGCCTGCATTACAGTGGTTCAACCTTAATATTATGAAGCAAAGAGAATACTTTCTGTGCACCAAAATAACAACTTTATTCAACAATATCTACTGATGGGTGATATCAAAACACTGCTTCATGAAGCTTTATAGCTTTACGAATCATTTGTTTTGAATCAGTGGTTCGGATCACATATAAAACTGCCAAAGTCCATAGACAGTAAAAGAAATGGACACAGCGACCCCATTGGAACTCAATTGAGTCAAGTGAAGCCCATTTTTAGCGATTTTTAGCACTTCCGTTTCTGACGCGCAGACTCAAACTAAGCTTGATGACGTCCGCAACCTGTCTGACAGATGTAAATCTTCTAGTAGCTGTGCGTGAAAACTGCCATCGTTAATCTTGTAGAGACGGCGAGCTTGAGCGGGGAGTTCTTCGGCGTGAGTGAGCAGGAGTAAGTATCCTGATTAATTAGTTTGTATAATATTTTAAAATATAACGCCAGTACGCCATATTAACTTAATGCATACTATTGCCTGCGAGCTTCTCCTCCTGTCTGTACGGTAATTTCTCTACTGTGCGACAGAGAGTCGAGTGGTTATGACGCAATCGTTAGCCTATTTTTACGAAAACTGTTTCTACGGGGCCATAATGTAACATAGAAGGTAATGGAGCCCTTTATACATTGTCGTGTATCTTTAGAAATAAATAATGGACAAATGGAGTCTTTAAACGCCTCAGATGTAAAGTTATTCACTGTCAAAGTGACGCCAAAATGAATGGAAGTCAATGGGATGCTAACGCAAGTGAAGTACTGCTACAAGATGGCGGCACGCGGCCGACTTCAACTTCCGGTCGACTTCCTTGGGCACTGCCAAAGTCACGCACCCCAGTGGTGAACCATTGAAATTTCGAAACACTTATGACATAACGAAACCTCGTTTAATGAAATCACGTGACTTTGGCAGTTTGATGCACTCCGAACTAGGGATGGGCATTTTTCCAAAATACTGTATTCGAATATTCGTTTATTTAAATTAGGTTAAACGAAGACGTTATTGTTTTATATTCATCAAGATTTTGTAACCATTTCTGAACAAGCTTACGATTAGGCAATATACACAACAAGCTTACATTATATCTCATTATATTCTTTTAATTCAAAGCATTAAACAATATGTGTAAACAGAAAATATCAAGAACAAAAGCATTTAATCTCAAGCAGCGCGAGCGGGAAAAAACAGCGCCCGTTATTGTACAAAACGTACATAATACACTTGAGTCATATATGGTTATCGTGTTTATATTGTTTCACATGTTCATGTTGAGAAAAACAATAATCTTCACATGCTCGGGTGAGAAAACGAGCTGTGCTGACAGACCTTGCAGAGACAATAACTGTGTGCTAAGCTAAGTTTCTAACGGTAACGGTACTGTTTTCTGTTCGTAAATATATCTCCCTCGACGAAACTTAAAGGAAGCATATGTCTGAAAATCATTTTGCTATCAGATAATTATCATCTTGGCTCACTCGGGGATAACATACAGCTGCACTTACATTACCTGACGTTGTGAATGCAGTGATTGACAGCTGTCTTTCCTCACTCGACGGGTAACGTATTTAGATTTCATGTGCTTTCTCATTATGGTGTTGATATTATGATAACTGAGTTTCATTATTTAATTTGATCAAAAGTAATGCCATTTTGTAAGATAATTTTCATCTAAGTAATTCCAAACTGCGCGAGAAGTAGATGACAACATTATGTGATGATCAAATAAAATAAACTTGAACACGCTCCACAGCGCCACCCGGTGCATTTAGCTATAACTGCGAGTTTTAGTGCGCAGGATTTATCATGGATTCACTGCATTTACGGCCAGCAAAGCAACATAGTAAAATTCGAATAGTATTTTTATTTTTCGAATATTAATTACAGAACGAATATTCGACTATTTGTGCCCATCCCTACTCCGAACCACTGATTCAAAACAAAAGATTAGTAAGCTTCATGAAGCAGTGTTTTGAAATCAGCCATCACTAGATATTGTTGAATAAAGTCGTTATTTTGGGGGTTTTTTTGGCGCACAAAAAGTATTCTTGTTGCTTTATAATATTAAGGTTGAACCACTGTAGTTACATGAACAGTTGTAAATATGATTTTAGTAGCTTTCTGGGCATTGAAAGTCTTAATTATCTTGCTGTCAATGGAGGCCTCACTGAGCCATCGGATTTTATCAAAAATATCTTAATTTGTGTTTCGAAGATGAAGAAGACTTCTTTCAAAAACAAACAAAAAACATCTTCCTGATCCCAAACTTTTGAATGGTAGTTTATGTGTGTTAGCGTATTTGGCCTTGCAAAAAGACTGATATGGTCAATTCCCCTTGTCCATCATATTCATACATAGTATGATCATAGTAATCAACAGAAATCCAGAAATGTCCATGACATGTTACTGAACATCTGAAAGGTTACTCCTTCTCAGTCAGAACCTCAGACTTCACACAGAGATACGCTCTCAGTATCCCGCTGACAGCTGAAAAACCAATCAGATGTGTACATGCTTCTAACAGAAATGTGGAACAAATTAAACAGCTAAAAAATAGAGAGTTTGAATAAGAGAGCAAAGTTATGCAAGAGAAGGTGACAGAAACTTTTGTTTGTTTGAATGAATGAAGTACTAATGCGGTTGTATATTTTCTCTAGAACTAAAATTGTAGAAAAATCAAGACATGCTAAGATTGAGTAAACGGCGTCAAGTTAAAGAAAATTGGGTTGTCAGCCATTCACGCCATGGCATGAACAAGCTCCTGATTGGTTTGCCTGTAGCAGGCCTTCACTTCAAGCCAACACTCAGAAACTACACAGGAAGTGACTTTTAACAACCCACCGCAATTATCGCATGCTCATTGGACTGGAAGCACAAGGCCATAATCAATTAGCAATCTGTGGTGAGCGCAGGAGAACAAGTCTGGCAAGGTCAGTCCGTGTAGACGCAAATTTGGGGGATAGTCCGGGATCCTGTTTTTGTCAGACAGGGGTTAAGCTATAAAAACAGCTAAATTTATGAAATGTGGTCACCAGGGCCTTTCCAGTTGAGCGAGTGTAAAGCCGGCCCACAGAACAAATTGGAGAGCTGATGATCTGCATCACGTAAGGAGGCCTTGGGGTCAGGTAAATAGAGAAACCGCAAGTTTAACAGCATCTGTGAAAGACGTGTTTATGACAGCAGTGTGTTTACTATTTGTAGAAAGAAAGAAATATAGAAATATGTGGAAAATGGTCTAAAAAATTTAAATATATTAACATTTAAAATGTATATACTTTCCATACACTACCATTCAAATGTTTGGGGTCAGTAACATTTTTCAGTAATGTTTTTGAAAGAAGTCTCTCTTACTCACCTGATCAAAAATACAGTAAAATACTGTAAAACTTCAGTCTTCAGTGTCACATGATCCTTCAGAAATCATTCTAATATGCTGATTTTGTGCTCAAGAAACATTTATTATTATCAATGTTGATAACAGTTGTGCTGCAATATTTTTGAGGAAACTGATATTTTTTTCTACCGGCATATCGTTAGCCAATAAAGAAATCCGATCATAAATGGACCAATGAAAACCCTGATATTTTACCAGTGGTTCGTTCTCAATTCTCTCAGTCTGACACACACCTCCCTCTTCCTGCAATGTCACCAAGTTTGGCTGGGCTACTTTTACACTGGGCTATTGGGCTACTTTTACACTGTTGCCGCGAGTGGTTTTTCATGTCCACGGGTTGATTCGACTCAAAATAACGTGATATTTAGCCCCTGGAATGCAAATTTTACCAGGGGAGCTCCTCCAAAAACACACATTTTGCCCCCTGGAACACGATTTTTACCGTGGGACCCCACTGAAATGCGATTGGGCTAGCTGAATTTAGGTAATGTGTGTTTTTTTTTTGTTCTTAATTTATTACTGACTGTTTACTTCTGTTTTTTGTAAATCAAGGTTTCTTGTGTGGTGTGAGAGCAACTGCAACAAGGTTACTGTTTTGAGTATTGTGCTTTTTGAAGCTTGAAATTAATGATTGCCTTGACAAAATGGATGGACAAAAAAAATTAGATATTAAAATATCTACAGTATACAATATATGGTGGTTTTCCCCATGGTGTTTAAAATGATACTGAATATTGATCATGTTCAGGGTATTGTATTGAAGTTAGAAATTCTAGTATTGTGACCACTAATTCATGCACTTCATCAATAATTGATGAATAATTGATCATTTATTAAAGATTGCTGGCTAAAAGGTAATTAGTACTTTGAGTAGTTTGTGAGAAGAGTAATTTGTACTTTTACTGGAATACTTTTTGACAACAGTACTCTTACATGTAATTGAGTATTATATCAGCACTTGTACTTAGTACAAATTTTCATATATATATATATATATATATATATATATATATATATATATATATATATATATATATATATGAAAATTTGTACTAAGTACAAGTGCTGATATAATACTTATATATATATATATATATATATATATAATGTCTGTGTTTGAATATACTTATTATAAATACATATATATATATATATATATATATATATATATATATATATATATATATATATATGTATTTATAATAAGTATATACAAACA